>NC_089320.1:2906128-3578628 GCF_036669915.1 Pocillopora verrucosa | reverse complement strand
CGCTGTACAAAATCTGCCCGTCCTTGAAAACGTTTTCTTAACAGTTGAGACGCGAATGCAGTCTATAAAATAAATTCTTACTGAAATTAGGTCACCTACCTCAAACGCGATCCAAGAATATGGTGAAATAACATCGTAAAACAGCTCTACAGTTCTTTTCGCTAACGTCATGTTTGACTGAAGGCTCTATAGTGTACAGCGGTGCTTTAACAAAAGAAGAATATTCATGGAACTTACATGACCACTTGATTATTAAACGTCAAAATGGCGGCGAAATTTAAATGAACCATGAACAGAAGTCCACGATGAATGCTCGTTTCTGGTCAACTAACGTGTTTATAGAAAAGCTGATTTGTAAAGCTACAACATTCAGGCAGAAAGTTGTATTGTTATGAGGCTAATATAAGGTGGCGCTGCTTCGTCAAAGAGATTGTCGTAATTCAGTTAGTACTTCGTCGAAAATTTTGCATATCTTAATGAAATTGTTTGCGTCATTTTTGTAATTTTATTTTTACACATCGAAACTCAACCTTCAGTTGGAAGGGAAAAACGTCTAAATGAACTCCACGATGACACAAGGCGCAAGAGTTTTTCGTAAACTACGGTTTTCAAGATGTTACCCAACCTCCTCTGAATTCTCATCAAATATTAGTCGTTCCAGCAGCTCGCCTTTCTTTCCAAGAAGTCGCAATTCAAGAACAATAAGAACGTCCAGTTTGACAGGAACATGTTCAAATTTCAGTGATGCCTTTTCAGAGGAGAATAAAGACCGCCTTGTCAGGCAGCTTGGAAAAATGAGAACTCCTAAGTCTTTGCTGGCAAGGTGCTCTGAGGAGGCTGCTGTATTTGTCCCTTTCTGTCTTGTGAACTCTGTTCCCTCAGTGCTTTTTACTCTTCGTTCCAGTCAATTGAACAGTCACAAAGGAGAAGTAAGGTTAGTTGCTAATCTCTTGAGGTCACTATCTTAATTATCTGTAAATCATGATAATAATCAATGGTTATTGTGGAGGCAGAGATAGGGCAATGGTGGAAGGACTGGCCTCTATCTGACATGGCCTGAGGTAGATCATATGTTTTTGTTGTTGATTGTTGTTTCTCTCAAGGTTCTCTGGCTTTCATCTCACCTCAAAAACCAACACTCCAAATTGCAGTTCCACTTGAAAACAGTCTATAGAACCATCTTGTAGAACTGCCTCTGCTAAAATCCATTTTTTCCTTCCCTTTCTCCTTCTTTGTGAATGTCCTTGAACCTCATTGCATAATCAAGTTGAGCTGTTCATCCAAGTTTGGTATTAAACTTAATAAGCAATCTGAGATTTAATATCAGATAATTTAAATCGATCAATGTTTCTTGATTCCTGGCATGGTTTAGGCTGGTATGAATCTTTTGTGTAATGACTAATTGCTATCATTTCATAGTTTTCCAGGTGGTAAGAGAGATCCTGAAGATAACAGTATTGTAGACACAGCTGTTCGGGAAATGGAAGAGGAATTAGGACTGGAGAGAAGTTGTGTTCAAGTCTGGGCACAGATGCCAGTATTTCCAGATCGGGTATCTATTTCTATATGAGTATGAAGATATGTAAAAGTCTGTACATGAGCTTATTAGCCCACCCAGGTGGAGCTTATCGCAGTTTCTAAGCAGCATGAAGTGACTAGGAGTAAATACTACTCCCCCCATGGATGGGACACTGGTCTATGACAAAATTACCCCCCAGCATTTCATCAGGATTCCCTAACAATTTGCCCAAGAATGCAACACAGGCTTGGTTTCGAACTCGGACCTCTCAACTGGAAGTCCATATCACTCACCAGCATACCACTGCACCTCCCTCAGTTGTAGAAATGATAAATTGTACATCTGTGGGACAGAGATATTAACACTAATATTTAAATTAACCTTTTAACTATCAGGGGTGACCAAGATATAATTTTTTCCTTTACAATTGTCAAGAAGACAAGAGACAAGAGAAAATAAAAATATCTATTAGGGGATTATTAATTGATCCAAATAATACTAAATTCTCCAAACTAACATCATAGAAATTGTATGGTGGACTGAGTAAGAAGAATTACTTTAAGTGAGTGAAAGGGTGTAAGACTCACTGTTGACTAGGATGCCACGCATGCATTTGTCAGTTATTTTGTTATAACTGAAAGTTGCTGGTGGAGCAGAAAAGCTTTTGGTGAGATGAGAGTAGTGTGAAGTCTATGTAGTTCTGCAATATTTTCATTCATTTATTACTGTCATTGTAAACTTTATTTTAGACTGGTAAAAAAGCTGTCACCCCTGTCATTGGATTTCTTGGAGAAATTGATGTGAATTCACTTAAATTAAATCCAGAGGAGGTAAGGACTCAATAATGAAAATAACAACAACATTTTTTAAAAAATTTTCTGATAGTGTGTAAAATTTTATCCTTGGCCAGTGTATTGATCTGGGTAACATAAACACAGTGTCAAAACAATATCAAGAAGAAGAGTGATGAAAATAAACAAAAATATAAAACTAGGGGATTATATTAGTTGATCCAATACTGAATTCTTAGAATAGAATTGTGAGTATTGTATGGCAGACAGTATGGAGAATTAAAATTGATCTTGGGAGTGAAAGGGTTAAATTATCATTAAAAACCAAGATTTCACAACATCATACTCTTTAAACTTATTTATTAGGAAATTCTAGTGATTGAAATGTGGACAGGCTTGAAAGGAGAAAAAGAATGAAAAGATATCTTAGAACCAAAAGCTTAATTAATTTTATAAATTTTCGCGTCTGTAGGTGGAATCTGTCTTCACTCTTTCACTGGCACATGTCTGTAATCCACTCAATCGAGGCTATACCAAGTTTACATCTCAGACTGTCTATCCATTGTTTCTCAATGGACCTCGCAAGATTTGGGGCCTCACTGCTATAGTGCTTGAACAGGTGCTACTACTTGCTGTTCCAGAGAGTTTTCAAGAACAGTTTTTTAGGCCTGCAAATAAAAAATGACCTACAGCAAGTGTGAAGCAGTATGCAAAGTAGTGGAAGTGAAGAATGCTTAAGTGAATGTAACACAAGGTGGTAAGCTTTTTGATAAAATAATGCAAAAATTCAATATAAAGGAAAGAATAATTAGTTAAAAAGAAAAGTCAACACTGCCAATATTTTCTGTGTGAACGGTGCTGTTTTATTTTGAAAATATATTACTAAACATTTTTGTCATAAATTGTACAAATCATTGTGTGACCTTTTACAAAAACCAAACAGTAATGGTATATGTGTCTAAGATGAATAATTAGCTCATTTTTACTGAATGGCTCAAATTACAAGCTCAGTAATTTATAACCTGTCAGAGTTACATTAAGTGCCAATATTTTGGTAGTTATGATAAAAAAGACCACATTTCTTTAAGAAGAGATTTTGCAACTATTTGGTTGCTTTCCAAGTCTGCATAACAGTCAATAAATCATTCAAGTATTGTGATAATCATTGGTAATGATAATGCTAGACAATTCTTTAAGAGTATAATTTCTGTGGCAAAGTCAATATAGAATATTATGTACTTACTTATTTCCAGTCTGCCTATTGTTTGTGTATCCAGAATTACTAATTACAACCTCACTGTGTTGTTTGTATCACCCATAGTCACTGTTACAGTATTATGTGCAGGTGACCATTTCTTAATCAAAAGATATAAAACAACTTTTGAATTATCTTTGCTAAGTCATCAAATTAAGCAACTTTTAACCCTTAAACTACCAGAAGTGATCAACATCTAACTTCTCTCTATTGTATCCATACATTATCCAGTAAGCAGGTAATGAGAATTAACCCAAAGTTATCTGCAGGAAGAAGTTGTTTTCTTGATTTAAAATTTAATTCTCGTAACTAATTTCAAGGAAATGTGCAGCAGCTAAAGGGGAGAACTGACAATCAGATCGTGGGAGTTAAGGGTTAACCCAAAAAGGGTCACTTTTAATTAGATAGGCAATCCAAAAAGTATATTTTCATGGTATCTAATTATTTACATATTAGAACATGAATAAATAAAGTTGGGAACAGTTGTTGTGTAAGAAAAAAGTTATCACAGAAAAGTGACATGCACAAAAAAAATTTCCACAATTTTCTTTTTTTTATGAAAATGGTTTTAAATTGCCAGTATGGTTGATTGTGGAAAGTTTGGAGGAACATTGTGTGGAATGGCAAGAGTTGGAGGAAATTCTGGAGCAGTGCTGAGCTGTTTCCCTCGTAAATGCAGATCTTTGTTGATGTTATGTGGATGGAAGTGACATGAGAGACTTTTTGGTCTTGCATGGTGTTGAAATGTAAATAATTCTTTTGGATGTTGGGTGAATGATATGTTGTAAGTGGACACATTTGTCCCAAGTTTTTCCAAAGCTGCCTCATTCTTCCACTTCTGCTGAAGTTTCTTCAGAAGTCCGTAGTTTGTAGGAGGTCCTAGATAAACATTGAAAAAAAATTGTTAACTACCTACCCGTCTAATTCTTGGAATGATAACTTAGGGATAGCTTTTTGCAGAGAACCTACACCCAAGTCTCCATAGAAGCTTTCGTGGTATTGGGTTTTGAATTTCCCCAGTTTGTTGTTCCAATGTCCTTGTCATAGTTGAACAGTCAAGCATACTATCAGAGAATGTAAATCTAAATGACATCAAAAGTACTCTCAAGGAAAGCTCTATTTCATTATTTTGAATCTTTTTTTTTTTTTCACAATTAGCAGTAATGTTGCAATCTGATTGGCCAATTTGCTGTTGTTGATAAGAGTACTGACCATGCCACTTGCATCAACATGTCATGCACTGAAAGAATTGAGAATGTGTTGATACAGGAGAAATTCCTCTTTGGTGATGAAGAGTCTACTTAGAACAAACCTTGGGTAGGGTAATCAGATTTCTCTGGTGCCCAGGCCAACTTTTGCCTGTCCCAGCTCCTCAGTGGTGGCAGCCTTGACTCGGTAATCTCACGCTTGTTAAACTGTTGGTCATACCAGGATATTCTGTTGCCCTCATAAGCTTTTTGATGATGGGAGAATATGAACTCTTTTCCTAGCCCCTGAAATAATCAATAAACTTTAAAGAAAGATACTATTTGATAGAATAACACATTTATTTGTTAATTTACAAACTATTTTTTTTTCATCAGGCTTAAACTTTACAAAGGGTGGGTATTTAAATTAAAGCTGTGCTGTTAGGCAAAAATGACTGGGTGCCAGGAGGCTCTTGACTTTAAAATCTAGGGCAGCCAGTTCTTAAAAGTATCATATACAGAAGGTTACAAAAGTTGTTCAAAGACATGAGTTTGTCACTTGTGACTTAGCTAGATAGAACTTTGGGTGTCTTGTGGATTTATCACAATCTAGGGAATTGATTTATTAGTTCTTTCAATCTCAGGGGCAATGGTTTTTGACATTCCTAAGATAAATTTAATAGACTGTTGGGCAGGGATTTAGTCAGAACTAGAAAAATAATTTTCTTCAGGATCATGGACTTTTTTTTCATTTAGCTTCAAATTCTTACTAATGGTCAACAAAGAAAGCTATGGTCACCAGTTAGGAGAAGTTGCTTATAGATCCTGAGAGGGAAAGAATAAGTTTAGGGACTTATTATGCAGTTTTTTCTTGGGTGGTTTTATTCACCCTCAACAACCAGAGCCAAGGCTATAATCTTTCAGTCCTTTAACAACAATTATCTTTAGAGGCACTGGAAGTTCGTAGACAGTGCAACAAAAAGATAAAAGTTTGCCTGCAATGTTGATAGAAAACAATTTTGTTGTAATTTATATTTTAACTACTAACTTACATTATGTTGCTGAAGAGCTTTTCGTCTGGTTGTGACATCTGGTAGAAATTTTCCATAATTTTTGAAGTCCACTCTGTGAGTACTCCCAAAGTGTGAGTCACCACGTCCAAACTGAAAAATAATCACAGCAATATAATACCTGTGAAATTTAATTTTAGTTAAGTTTTGTCACTTGGAAGAGAAAATTGGCACTTCTAGGGCCCTGCCAAGAAAACTGTCTCAATTGAATTGTTCCCTTTCTCCCTGTCATTTTCAGTAATTGAGCAAGGGGCGGAGAAGCACTTGTGACTAATCAGTAGAGAATATAGTTCGAAAACTACAGAAAAGTGCCCTACTGATGGTCAAAGAAATTGAAAGTAAAATTTAGAAATATCTGTAGTGGAAGCCTGTCAGAACGAGAAACGTGCAATAAGCATCCCACCAACTGTTTTCAGGAAAGAAAATAACGTTAATTAAAAAGCCATCAAAAAATTCATGCTCAAAACTTACTGCGCAGGTAAATTGTGTGAAATGCTTGAATATATAAATACCAGAAATTATTACCAAACTGCTGTTAAATTTAATAAGCTTCTAAACAAAATATTTTAATCTATTCCTAAATTTCAAACTCTTGTTCATTAAGTAAATTCCTTTTCTCCATTTGAGCGACTGCAACCTACTAGCAGGTCAGGAATTCAGTATAAAATATTCACGTAACTTTAGTGAACAAAGAGAATACAAAACACATCTGCAAAAAAAAATAAAATTACTCGACTAAGTATTTGTTAATCGAGTAATGTCATAATGATTCATATTTTTGATCTTTGATTCTGGCTCTTTTCCAAAGAAGATGTTTATCATCGCTATAACTGTTCAAGCAAATACGCAATTCAGTTATTGGAGTTAAAATTATTTCAACAATGGGCATTTCAGTCAAAATTGTAAAAGTCACGAGTGACTTTTGACAGTTTCGATGGGAAATTGAATGAGAGAATTCTTTTGGATGTGGCTTATTAAGCATTGAAGAAATAAGGAAAATTGGATCTTAGCAAGCTGATATTACGAAGCTAATTGTTCACAGCTTGTTGGGTTCTATTGTGCCGAGAAATTATTTCACATCCGCATGATGGAATGTTCAACCCTACTAAAAAGATGGAGCGCCACTTACCACTCGACGTTCTTCGTTCCAATTCCCGATCAGTACATCAGTGCTGTACTTCTGCTCTATTCTCCAGCCCGGTAAATTCCATTTCGCATCTGCGTGTTCTTCCATTCTTGTTCTAGAAGTTTTGGAAAAAGCAATTAGAAGTGTAATGAGAACTATTTGTTTCGTTTCAATGAAAATTTGTCGTCATGGACGCACTGTTGCTAGGTTACATTTCCGCTGACCATTTTGTCTACTCTTGCGCTGTCTGGTCCCAGGTCTACGCTAACAACGCGGCCAAAATGGCGGATCGCGTGAACTCTGTGCTAGAATACTTTTCATCCTTGTGAAAAAACAGGTGGAAAATGCTTCTCGGAGATATTATTAATGGAAAAGAAAATTCTCATCTTGTTCTCATTCATGGTGAGTTTTCAAGCGCTTGAACTGGTGCAGTTGAAAATTGGACAAAGTTCATCTTACAGATGAACGTCTAACAGTTAAACATTTTTATCATTATTTTCCAGATGATGTGAATCGAAATGGTAAGCCCCTGCTCTGTTGTTTTGTGAAGTCGCTACTGGAGAGGTAATTTTTGCAAATGAGAAAATTGTGAAATGCAAGATGGATCATTCATCGAATTGAACCAATGTTGAAATTGTGCAAAGCGTCTTTTAAGTTCATTAAAAAGAAAGAACAAAACAATTCCAAACCAACGCGCAAGGTTAGCAGGGTAACATGTTCAAAATGCAGCATGGTCTGTATTGGATTGGGAAACATCCCAGGAAAATATGTATGAAAATGGCCACTAGTTCTAAAAACAACAGTGAACTCAAATGAAAATTTAATAAGCTTATAAACAAATGGCATTAATTCCTGTCTCACCCCAGCTCTCTCAAGACTCTCTTGACTGAGACACATTCTTCATTTTGAATTTGCAGCTTAATAATTGGCATGGTGCATTTTGACCAATGGGAGTTAAATAAATCAGATCAGAATAGACACAATTTTTTTAAAATTGATGTTCTTTTTTCATCAAACTTGTTTTTTATTCAGATGCAAGGGTTTATATCTAGTGGAGGGTTAGGGAAATGTAGAGGGAAGGAAGTAAGTCATCATTTTTTAAATGGCTATCTATATTTACGCTGATGTGGTATTTCTTGCATAATAAGCTGGCCTTTGTTATCACAGCTGTCTGGTTAGTTTTAAAGTATTTGGAAAAGTAGTTTCTAGTATTTGTTGAATCCTTGATATTATTTCAGCATTTTGTTTATTTATTTATTTATTTTTCTAGGGCTGACTATGTGCATGTAATACTCTGGGATGTACCACCACAGCAGTTTGTTGATTCATTTGACCCACACTTGAAAGAAAGGTTAACAGACCAGCCATTTTCACATTTTTTTGCTTTCTGCTGTGATTCTTGTAATATCTTGGTTGGTAATAGAAAGTTACAAAAGCAATCTTAAATCCTCCTGTAGTCATAATTTTTTTTTTCAGGCAAGGTTATGTTAAATGTATGATAGCTGTTCCGATTATTAAACATTTAAGCTCAAGATTTTTCCATTGAATTCTCTTCATTCTTAGAATTTATTGCTATGATGGCTTTTCAGATCCTCTTGGATGGAATCTTACAAGGCAAGACAATCTTTTTTCACTTTGCAGTTGTCAGCCTTTATACTTTTACTTTACGGTCATTAAAGCTGCAAATTTATTCTTTGTTAGAAGGGGATTTTGGTGCCAGGAATCAAGTTCCTCTGTCAGTTGTGAGAAAAGAAATACATACTAAAACCATCTCAAGGCAATCTATATTTCGTTCTTTAACTCCCAATATCTATTTGTCAATTCTCCCTGCTTGCTTCTACAAATTTCCTCTTAGGTTAGTTACAAGAATTTAGTGATGGATCACAACTTCTTATTGATAAGTTTATTTTTTAGTCATTACTTGTTTGTTTGATAATGTATGGATATTGTAAGCAGAAGTTACATGTGAGTGACCAAGACAGAATTTCTCCATGCTATATCTATACAATATCATGCAGACAAGTGGCGAGAATTAAGAAAAATATTAATTATGGGATTACTAATTTATCTGATACCAAATTCTCCAAACTAACATAATCAGAATCATTTGGCAGACAGCAAGGAGAATTACTAATGAGATCTTGGGAGTTAAAGGGTTAAAGGGTTTATTGACTGTACATTTTGTTCAATACAATTTTAACTTTGTTGTGAAGGCTTTCAGTTTTTTATGGGAAAAATTGTGGAGATTTCAAATTGTTGTTACTACTGTGTTTCACAGAACTGATCATCAAGACAGTCATATGACTATTATCCACCAGGACTCTAACATCGCTCAAGTGGTGAAAAGTAACATAGCTCATTGCTGTGCACAAAATACTGCAACAAAGTCTGGTGAGAATTGTTAAAAAAGGTTGCCATTATCAATCATGGTGATTACTTACCTAGGAGAATTTGGTTATCAATCAAGAGTTCTTTAGTCGGTGATCATTTACTTTATCCTTGTGACCTTAATGTGGAGGCGTGGTGGCCTCATGGTTAGTGCGCTTGACTCCAGATCGGGTTCGAGCCCTGGCTGGGGTCATTGTGTTGCGTTCTTGGGAAAGACACTTTACTCTCACAGTGCTTCTCTTCACCCAGGTGTACAAATGGGTACCAGCAAATATGCTGGGGGTAACCCTGCAATGGACTAGCATCCCATCCAGGAGGGAGTAGCAATACTCCTGGCTGCTTCATGCTAAGAAAACCAGAGTTAAGCACCGGTCCCATGGGCCACTTGGGCCCGTATAAAGGCTTTACTTTACCTTGCGACCTTAATATGTGATTCAGGGGTGATATTGTGAGGAGAAATTAGATGCTAGTCACTCTAAGGGGTGCAAGTGTTAAGTTGCTTTTACTACTACTGGTTTGTGTTGCTCAATGACTTACACTGCTGTGTCATTGCTATTTATTTTCCAGGTGATGTCGTTAAGGTAGCTGTTGTATTCAATTCATTGAGTAGGCTTTTACTGTGGAAATCTTCGGCAATGGTGTGCACACTACTAAATCAACTGTACTCCAACTCATCACACTCACAGGAAGGTAATCATTCTTTGAAAATTTTTTAACTATTCTGGGTTGTAATGGATCATTGAGGTCCCATCCAGGAGGGAGTAGGAATACTGCAACTGACAGGGAAGAACTGATGGTCTATTGCTGCCTGTAAGACCTCTTGCTGTCATCTGTTTAGCCTGCAAGCAGGCTCTGGTATTTGGGTTTTGCCTTGCAGCTCTTTTTTAGGGCACAGTTGCCTATAACAACATTGGCAGCCGCTTATAGAAGAAGTTATTTTAACCCTTTACTCCCAAAGATCAGTATGCATATTCTCCATACCACTCCTTAGACATTTTGAAGGGTTCTGACATGAAGAATTTGTTCAACAATCAAGAGCTTCTTCCACCCACCCACTCAGACCCACAGCAAAATAAATTTATTTTATTTTAGTTGTTATAGTGTTGCTCTGGTAAAGATTAGTTTTTTGTTCATAAATTTCCTTGTCAGGTTATCAAGTGGTTCAAGTTGTTGCTTTGGTGCATTCTGATCTTCACGATGACCAGACATTAAATACTATCAATTTCTTGGCTTCATCACTTCTTTGGATTACACTGAACAAGGAAGAGAAAGGTAAAAAAAAATATTTTGATCAAAGAAATAACACTTTTCTCAAACTTTTATTTAACTCTTTAACTCCCAAGATCTGATTGTTAATTCTCCCCTCTAGCTGCCACACATTTCCTTGTTAATTGATTACAAGAATTAGGTGTTCAATCAAGGTAATAAATTGTACCTGATGAGTTTGAGTCTTCTCATTACCTGTTTGCTGTATAATGTATGGATGCTGTAGGGAGAAGTTACATGGTAATCACTTTTGGGAGTTAAAGGGTTAAGGGTAGTAAACAGGTCTAATAAGCTGATCATATCAGAGAAGATCAACAAGCTTTGTACAAAAAAATTTACCCTTTGAATTCCAAGATGAGCATTTAATTTCTCCTAACAATGTCACCCCTCAATCACACATTAAGGTCTGGAAAGGCAATGATCATGAGCTAAAGAAGCTCTTGATTGTTAAACTAATTCTCCTTGTCAGCACCTTAGGATGTGTATTGAGAACAGTATAGAGAATTTATGAATTTGGATGGTAGGGTGAAAAGGGTTAAGGCCGCAAATTTGAAGGTCAAATATCATTTTTCATGCCTGGCAATTCATGTAATTTGAGTGTAATTTTTGATTTATGAAAATTTGTCACACTGATATTTCAGACTTAGTAAAATTAATTATATATCCATTCCTCTGCAAAAGATAGATCATTTCATTGGTAAAATGTGTTGCAGATCAGTCAGTGAACTGGTGCAAGGTTCTTCACAAGAGGAAAACTGGAAAAGTGATAAAAAAGGTACATGACAGTGTAAGATGTTTTACCTAGAAATTAATGAAGGACATTTAAGTTCCTACAGAAACTGTGCAGACGCTAGGGTATTACAAGATAATTAATAAGTTTTATCAATAAACCAAGTCGAGAATGTGAAGTTTCAAGCGTTAGCCCTGTCAGAACTGATTGATTCCCTCTGATGATGGGCTAAGGTATGAAATGTAACCTATTGAATCTCTCTATGGTGGGAAATTCTTATTTATCATCTCAGTTGTTAAAATCAATTTATCCTGTTCTGCCAAGAGTATTTGCTGATTGTAATTGTAAATGTTTCAGCTGATTAATATCAATAGTTTCAATCCCCACCCCCAATGTGGGTAAATATCTTTGTGAATCATGATGCAACAGAACTCAGAAAATCTAACAATAATACTAAAAGTTTTATCAACAATGCTTAGATGGATGTTTCCTCCTCACTGACACTACAGCTAGGTTGAAATTTTATTTTTTCCTTTCAGTGGGTTGGGAGCATTACTTATTTCAAATCTGGTTGTTGTTGCAGTTTGAAAGCTTTGCCATCAATGATAAACATGTACTGACTGAATACGAGGAAAAGGATTGGAATGGTTCTTCTTCAAAAGCTGTCAGTGAATCTGTTAATGAAGTGAGCCTTATGCAAGTTTATTTTTGAATGACTGAAGAAAATGACATTTTCTTGTGATTTAAGATACAAATAGTGAGTTCAAAGCTAGTTTTCTCTGCTGTTATTTTACCATCAATTGAATGTAATCTTTCAGGTTGATCCAACTAAAAATCTCACATTCAGTCTGACGCTGACAGATAATGAGCGCCAAGCTCGATCTAAACTGAAACTTCCCTACATGCACCACGAAGAGGAGAGAAGCGAGGTCACTGTAAACCCTGTGGGTGAAGGAAAAGTGTTTTACCAACCTGATGAAGCAGATGACTTTGATGAAGATGATCCTGATGAAGACTTAAATATCTGACTTATTTGTGTAAAAATAGAGGAAAAACTATCAATAATGTACAGTTTTGTTGAAAATTTTACCTGTTTCAGTTTAGCCTGCAGTGCAGGTGTCTTATCAGGGTGAATCTATGTTGTCAATAATTTCTATTGCCCTACCCCTCCCCTCCCCTTTATTTTGACTGTTGCTCACCCCCTTGGTACAAATATCTTTCTCTTCCCAGCCCTCCCTACTAAAGAAAATCAAAGATGGCAGTTATTTATCACATTTTGACTTTTCCTGTTGTGCTATTTGTAAGCCACAATCAGATGCAATTTCTTTTTATTTGACTTGATAAAAATCCCTAGGAAATTCCCAGCTTCTCCTTGGATTCCTGCAAAGCATAGTGCACAATAGCACTTCAGCAAAACATTGTTTGTGTCTGAACAGTGTTATTGTTCTCAGGATCAGACAAAAACTATGTTCTTATTGACTAAGAGGGAGGGCCTGATGGGAAATATTTTGCAATAGGTCTGTATGTCATGACGGAGAGCCAAATATTTTCCTGCCTGGACCCACCAAACTCAGTCAATAAGTATTTTGTATTTTCAATTTTACCTTTAAAAAAGATTCCACATTAGGAACTCTCTGTGTGTTCCTTTGAGCCTGAACAAGAAACTCACAATTCACCAAAAGAAAACTTGTTTTCTCATTAGGTTTTGTTTTAAATTCTTCAACCAGATTCATGGGAGTGAGGGGAGAAGTGGCTCTTCCCAAACTGGCTTATGACGACCTGTTTGACCCTAAACACATCAGCATACATTATGGGTTTCTTTAGGTTGTATATATGTCCCTTAAACTCCCCAAATTGAGATAGCATTTCTCTGCACTGTGTCTCATAAGTGACTCTTTATTATAGCTCTGAGAATTTTATTTCATTTTTGGTGCAGTCACTTTTAAGTCTCTAGCAATCCTTGTAATGTGATTGGCTCTCAGCAATGTAACTTATTCACAAATTGTGCTATATCTAGCTCTAAATTGCATCTTTTTCAATCAATTTTTGCCTCTTTTTCAACATAACCAATCAGATTTCAAGGCTTCTTTAAAGCAACCAATCAAATTGTGGGGAAATGAAACAAAAAAGCCATGTGTGGGAAATTTAACAACTTTTGTCCCCACTAACCCTTTTTTTTTTACCCCAAAATATGAATGAATTTAATTTCTTACAGTTATTCAAGAACCACAACTTTGTGATTGTTAATAGGTGTAAAAGAGTGGTAATTGAAGTTTGTGTCTTGCAATTTTTGTCAGAAATCATACTTGTAGTTCCAGACTCAATTTTGTTCCACTTAGTTTATGATTGCACAAATGAATGTATGAATGTACTAATTGAACTAATGAAGAGATAATCAAACACGATCTCATTTTCCTTTTGAAATCCTTGTAGAAAACCTTCTACGACCTAAAAGCGGCAGACACATTAAAATGATTAAAAATAATATAAATAGGAAAAATTTCTCAAGCAACGAAATACAAAGATAGTAGGAGACAGAAGAGGCGTGCTTCACTTCATGAATGTAGTTCAATTGACTTGGAGTAAGTGAGTCACCAATTCCAAGGAGATCTCTCAACTCACATTTACTCATAAACCAGAAGATATACGGTAAGAGACTTTTCTGAAAAAATCTGTCAATTCCCACTGGAGATATTCCCAGCTGATCTGCTAACAATCCTACGTAAGCATCATCAGGTCCAATTCGAGTGACCTGCCTTGATAAGTCGAGCATTTTTGGAAGTAAACTCGCCGACAGGACATACATAGAGCCTTTACAAAACTGTGGATAATAGTTCAAAGAAAGATCGTCTTTAGTCACGTAGTGACGGTGTGATGTATCCCTCACTACAATTCCTCTGTACAGAACACCACCGTAGAGAGAATTTGGATCGCCTCGATTCAGCATCCATTTTATTAACTCGGGAATGTCAACGTAAACATCGCTGTCAGTTTTCAGAATATAGTTACATCTAATTTGTGTCGCCCACTTAAATGACATGAGAAGTTTTGTCGTGATGTTTCGATACTTGTCGATGTAATCAGCTATAAGAAGATCTCCATGCTGTTTGTGTTCCGCCATTAATTTTTCATTCATGTCGCTATTCAACGATTTGCCCATCATGAATACAACCTTCCATTTGTAATTGTTGTTAGTTTTGTCACATTTACCCCAAGTACGACGTATCGTATCTCTTCTTTTCATCTTGTCGTCGGGTGAAGTTGAAACTATCACCAGAACGAATAAGTCTTCGAAGTCGGTAACTCGAGGTTCAATGGAAGGGGACAGGATGGGAAAATTGCTTTGATATTTCCTAAGATCTATTCGGCGATGACTTGGTGGTACGAAGAGGCGTACGAGTAAATATATTAGGGCTGCTATCCCTGCAAAGCACAGTCCAACTCGTATGACCCTCCGAAATCGAACTTTCATCAGCATCTCTAGCCTCGATAACACAACCTTCCATTTATTATTGTTGTTAGTTGGGTTCTATTGAAAGCCTCGTGCAGGTATCGGCGGCCTTCCCGTGGGGCCGACCCATTAAGGGAGATTTGTAACAAAAATTGGCCCCAGAGACAGGGGCATTATAGCCTGCGTTGCAGGTGTCTTATTAGGGCAAGTTAACTCTCAGAAGCTCATGATCGTTTGTTCAACCGGCCTTCTCTGATCGAGGGTTAGGGTAAACGGTGCGGGGAGAGGGCGGGAAATGGTTAGAAGAATGCTTATTGTTCCACCCCTCCCCGCTCCTCCTTTTTGACCGTCACCCACCCGCTCGGTATAAATTTCTTTTCTCTCTCCAGCCTTCAGCTACTGTAAAAAAAAAAAACAAACTTACTATTCTTTTCACTAATATGAGATAGCAGAAGCACTTTATATCTGTAAAGTTTATATCTTTCCCGGTCGCCGGAGAAAAAAGCTCATTTTTTATTCATATTGCTTTTTCGAATTCCTGAAGTGATCCTCAGTTTTTCCAGCTGTTTATCTTCGCGCTTTGACAAGGGTTGGAAGTGGTGCATGCTTGTTCACCAGCCTCTGCAGCTTTTTGTGAAAGGTGGAAATAACTTGGAGGGATCCTTAACAGCTGGTGATGACTCCCACGTGAGTTCCGACAATTTCTGTAAAAACATTTGTCGATAGAATTTTATATAGTCACGAATTGCTTTTTTCCCGAGGTTTGATGGTTTCAATGGTTGATTGAACAACGCAAAATTAAGAAAAATGATCAGTGGGATCTGATGCAATATCCTATTAGGGGAAGTTTGGTGATTTTTTCGTGTGTTTGTTTGGAGCATATTTATTACTTTTTCCTGCAATATTTTAGCCGTTCTCGATTCATCTGAGTTTCTTTTATTGCAATGTTCTAAAAAAGGTAAAAGCTAACAACTACCAACTTGTACATATTCCATTGTTCTCGCCGCCTTTGTATTCTTGAACATCGGTTCTTTAATGATCTTATTATTAGTGAACATTGTTAGGTAAACATTCCTTGTACCGACCTTTTCTGGTAAATTACTTCTTAAGGAAGTTGCCAGCTGAACTATCGTCCGTAAATTGGTCCTTATCATACGATCATTTTTCACGTTGCCACTTGTTCAAACTTAACACCAACATCGCATCGATAGGAAGGAATTTTATCCCTTTTACTCCTCGGGGTGACTAGTATCTAATTTCTCCTTACAATATCACCAATGAATCACACATTAATGTCATGAGAATCAAGGAAATAATCACCAACTAAAGAAACTCTTGATTGTTAGACAAATTCTCCTTGTCAGCACCTTAGTAAATGTACAGAGAACAGTATGGAGAATATGAATACTGATGTTAAGGTGTGAAGGGTTAATTGACTTCTCGCTCTTACTTGCTGAGATATTATCTTTAATTTTGAAGCTGTGGGTTCAATCACTGTTCTCTTATTTTATTAGAATCGATAACTTCAAAGAGACAATTTCCGCTTCTTCTGTTATACTGTTCAAATATAGCACAGTTAAAGAACAATATTGGAATACATAGACGACTGCGTGGGTATTACATAGACGACGACGTGGGTATTACATAGACGACTGCGTGGGTATTACATAGACGACGACGTGGGTATTACATAGACGACTGCGTGGGTATTACATAGACGACTGCGTGGGTATTACATAGACGACGACGTGGGTATTACATAGACGACTGCGTGGGTATTACATAGACGACTGCGTGGGTATTACATAGACGACGACGTGGGTATTACATAGACGACTGCGTGGGTATTACATAGACGACGACGTGGGTATTACATAGACGACTGCGTGAGTATTACATAGACGACTACGTGGGTATTACATAGACGACGACGTGGGTATTACATAGACGACTGCGTGGGTATTACATAGACGACGACGTGGGTATCACATAGACGACTGCGTGGTTATTACATAGACGACGACGTGGGTATTACATAGACGACTGCGTGGGTATTACATAGACGACTGCGTGGGTATTACATAGACGACGACGTGGGTATTACATAGACGACGACGTGGGTATTGCATAGACGACTGCGTGGGTATTACATAGACGACTGCGTGAGTATTACATCTAACTATACATCTGTACGAAAGAAAAAAAGATAATTTCCACTGATACAGTTACTTCGCTAGCTCTTTTCGTCCCTTATTGTTGCGTTCCCAGCGAGAGTCCTGTAGTGCGAGAAACCTCGTCACAATTCCTACTGGCGATACAATCTTCGATTTTGTTTGAGAAAATATTATCAACAAGTAAGGCGCAGTTATTTTAAACCCTTGTCGGTTTATCAATTGCTGGTAAAATAGGGTAGCTTTGTAAGCAGTGTAAAAGTTGTTGAGTCTAATTACAAGTCTCTGACTTCAGAATATTTATGTTGACGTCACCTAAGGGGTAGAATGATTGACTAGTGGCACTATATCGACCGACAGTTTCTTAAAAATATTCTAAGAAGCAGTCAGCAAAATTATGCTGCCTAGAGACAATTCTACAAATAATATTGCTTTTTTTCAGTGAATTCAACTTCAAGTCTATATGCTTGAAAAGTCTCATTAGAGGTTTTTTCAATGACTTTGTATTGTATATCTTTGTTTTTATACATTCCTGTATACACGTTCAACAGAAAAAAGGTGCAGGATCATATTCTATATTGTAATTTCAGGTAATTTAGTGTTAACAACTGAGTTGAAAACGTAAATTAGCCACTGTAAAAGGTAAAAAAGCTGACGTTTCGAGTGTAGCCCTTCCAATCGCTTTGACGAAGGGCTAACGCTCGAAACGTCAGCTTTTTTACCCTTTACGGTTGCTAATTTACGTTTTCAACTCAGTTGTTAACACTAAATTACCTGCTATACTCTCCCATCGACGCAGCACTACAGTGTCTTTAGAAATTTACCCCCTTTATCATATTATAATTTGTTATGTTTGAATTTAAATCAAGATTCTCTTTTTAATTTTTATTTCCGTTACTGCTAAAAGATTAAAATGGAAATTTAGTTCGTAAAAGATATGGCTTTGAAGGTTGTTTAAGTTTTTTCTCAGGTTTCGTATATTGGTGTGAAATAAAGAGAGGCAAGATTCAAACGACTTATTCCTACTTATCAACTGCGCAAAGGTAGACAAAGAGTGATTTTTACAACGAATAGTTCCAAATGAAGCGTTACAATCTGGACAGCTACCTGAATTTACATTTAAACTAAAGAAATAAACGTTATGGCATCTTGTGACTCTATCGAGATACTCTTTGGTTGGCAGTTGTGTTTGCAATGCATTATGACAATGGCCATAAGCACAACGGATTTCAATACCATTAGATTGTAATTCACGGTAATCATTATCATGGACTTTTTTTCAACCGAAATTATTATTTTATTTTAACGCTATTTAGCCCGCGATGTTACTACTGAAATAAAGCTTTTCTGTTCTAATATACTTACCACACAGGTAAATAGTGCTTTTCGTGCGCGCTGATTGACTAGTTCGGGAGTGAGTAGCAAATACTATTTATCTCCAAGCAGCCGAAGAAACAAAATCGCGCGTCAAGACTTTAATTTCCCACCATTTTCTATGTATTGAGAGAAATAAACTACATTTTTGGCATCGATGTTGTATATACTAAAAGAATAATTCACCTCAGTGTCGGTGAAAGTGGTGGATATTCACCTTGCCGCTTCACGGCCTAGTAAATACCCACCACTATTCACCTCCACTGCGGTGAATAAATATATCTTATTAGACGTGGAAAGCCTCTCGATTCATCTTTTAAAATCCTCGTTGTACATCTTCTATAGCCGAAAATCACCAGACAGGTTAAACAGATTACACAGAATAATCGAAGCAGGGACAATTTCATGTACAGAGATATACAAAGACTGTGAGAGGCGTCGAACCCCTGCCCAGAAGTCTTAGCATGCTTCACTTCATGAATGTAGTTCAATTGACTTGGAGTAAGAAAATCACCAATCGCAAGGAGATCTCTCAACTCACATTCACTTATCAACCACAAAAAGTTAGGTCTTTTTTGAAAAAAACCTTCAATTCTCACTGCAGATATTCCCAGCTGATCTGCTAACAGTCCAACGTAAGCATCATCAGGTCCAATTCGAGTGACCTGCCTTGATAAGTCGAGCATCTTTGGAAGTAAACTCGTTGACAGAACATACATAGCTCTTTGCAAAACGGTGGATAATAGTCTAACGAAAATTCGTCTTTACTCACGTAATGACGATGCCCCCTCTTTCTTATTACAGTGCCTCCGTGCAGAATGCCAGCGTACAGAGAGTTTGGATGGCCTCGATTCAGCAACCATTCTATTAACTTGGGAACGTCAACGTAAACATCGCTGTCAGTTTTCAGAATATAATTACATTTAATTCGCGTCGCCCACTTAAATGACATGAGAAGTTTTGTCGTGATGTTTCGATACTTGTCGATGTAATCAGCTATAAGAAGATCTCCATACCGTTTGTGTTCTGCCATTAATTTTTCATTCCTGTCGCTACTCGAGGATTTGCCCATCATGAATACAACCTTCCATTTATTATTGTTGTTAGTTTTGTCACAATTCCCCCATGTGCGACGTATTGTATCTCTTCTTTTCATCTCATCGTTGGGCGTAATTGAAACTATCACCAGAACGAATAAGTCTTCGAAGTCGGTAACTCGTGGTTCAATGGAAGGGGACAGGATGGGAAAGTTGCTTTGATATTTCCTAAGATCTATTTGACGATGACTTGTTTGTACTGCCTGGTCTAAAGAGGGTATGAAATAATTCATCAGGCCCACTGTTACTGCAAAGCATAGTCCACATCGAAAAAGTCTCCGCCAACGAACTTTCTTGGTCATGCCTGCAGAAGTTAAAAACATGGGAAGTTGGAAGTGGCGAGTTGTGGAGGCAGTATGGCCGAGTGGTTAGTGGGCTGGACATATAATCTGGTGTCCCGAGTTCAATTCCTCCACCCTGCTACTTACTTGATTTGTTCTCAATTGCCCCGAGTTTAACACATTGGCTACACTCTACACAATTGATTGCTAAAAGGTTTTTGGAACAAAGCTTTCGCGACAACCCCTGATGGTGTTGTGTGTAGTTTAAAGGTCAAAAGTAACCCTTGACCGCAGGATTTCCGGAGAATCTGAAAATAATATCACTGTAGGAAAAGGTATAAGGGGTTTATTGAATATATTTCGTTCGTAAGACTAACTTTTGATTCTAAACTTGATGAAAAACGAGAAAAAAAAATGAACTGACCTTAACGAACGACGAAAACTCAACGAGAGCGAAGTTCGAAGAGACCTAAAGAAAAAAATGTTCAAGATAGTATTCTATATTATTGTCTTCCTCATTAGCATCAGACGGTCCTGTCGGTATTTATCCCCTGTTCATTAGCCCTTTTGTCTATATATATTTTTTCACGTTTGAAAACTCTCTGATTATCTGATTTCTTTTCAAAACCCTAGCCTGAAGTGCATTTTGTCCTTATTTTTTCCGACAACCTTTCTGCAAACAGTTACACACGACCAACTGGTTTGCCTCCGGCCAGTTGAGACTTTTAAACCCTATATGTTTATTACAATATTTGAGGGCCATTATGTATATTACTGAGTTACCACTAATTTATGTTACCCAATTTCAATAAAATTTGTGTATTTATTTCAAGACGCAACAAAGAGCACCGAAGGCACCTTTAGGCAAGTCTGCAGACATTTGCATATCATCCTACTAGTTTACCACACTTTTTGAAAACTATACTGCTTTTTTGAAGTACTCTTTAAAAGAAAGAAACGCAAAACAAGTCCAAATTATATATTTATTGTTAATAGAGCATGAACTCTCTTTCAGTATCTTGATTTACACTCTCAGTATCAAATTGAATGTTTTGATATAGCTTAGCGCTAATTATGTTGTAGCATCACACCTGCTTGATGACAATCTGACAGTGCACTATTCTACTGGTCATGAGAGAAGGCTGATAGTAATTTTAAGCTAAAAACTCTCTCAAGCAGCTTAAAGTGGCTGAAACAGTAACACCCTCAACAGGCATTGTGTTGCATAAGTCAACTGTTGGCTTTAAACAAGTAATCAAATGTATTCTCATGCTCATTTTTGTGCACTAGTGTTAAACTGAAATGTTTCTCAATAAAATTTTGTCTAGGCAACCTACGAAAGATAGTGAAAATTTAATATGAAATAGATTTTAACAATGCGTAGTCCGTATGTTAAGCATCACGCGCGAGCACAGTATGGTACGTTACGATCTACTGCGCAAAAATTAAGGTAGGTAACCGCTCGATGAACAATTGTCAATCTTCTGTCACTTCTTCCCTGGTTATTGTAAAAGAACGTGAGCAATGCCAGTAGCGTTCAGTTAAGCAATGCAGAAAACAGTTGAGTTGTAAAGTGTAAACCTCGAGCACTGGTTGAACTACAACCAAGCCGACTTTAAAGAGGTGCGAGTCACAGGCGCAGTTCTATTTGTTGAGTAGTTACTAGTCCCGCTCAAAAGCCACCTTAACAAAATGTAGAGCGATTCTATATACTTTAGGTTCTTGCAGAAATAGCTACACGTCTCCAAACTGCTCTAAAAGCTGCTTAAACAGCTTCCATTTCGACCATCATCGTGTCTCTCTGAATGACTTTGGCTTGCGACCAGTCAGGGTCTGCAACGCCAACTTTGCTTTGTGGCTGTGCCTAAACTCAGAGCCGAATCTACAGGTTTCCAAACCTCAGAAAATTAGGAATATAAAAATGGTCGCCTACTTCGTCCAATGTGTGGAAAAGCAAACAATCTCTGGAAAGATTAAAGCCATACGATTTAACACCGCTTGACTCACACTTGCCTGATCCCTCCTCACTGCAAAGAACGCCTTTTCCCGCATTCCAAACTCGAGACGGAAGAGTTAAGTTGAGAACTCTTTCCAGCCCTTCTCAATTCACTGATCTAAAGCAGATGTCAATTTGTATACGCGCTGCGTTATCCGTCGGTCAATTCGAAGGCTCGACATCCTCCCCTGAGTATTTAAACTTTTTACGATTGGTTCGTTGAAATTCCCCCTAACTCCGGGCCAAAATTGTGTTCAAATGCCTGACCCAAGTGTCGGATTTGACGGTCGATTTCTTAAGAAAGGCAAAATCAGCGATCTTGACTCTCTATTCATTGAGCAGCAAATGATTTGACTACTGAAGCTTTACTTAAAATTGACCTTTATCAAGCTTCCAAACCAAATGTGGGCGGTGTTAGGATGTAAACGAAAGAAACCTTAAAGTTTAACCAATTGCCGGACTTCCAAATCTCGTTAGATGCTATCGAAGTGTGCTTTAGAGAACTCAACGCTGTAATAATGAAATCAAATATTACAACATAAAGCGGCGAATCGGCGAGCAATTTCAAAAGACTTCGTCCAAAGGGTTTTCGATTGGTAAACCTTATTGGAAGGTTAAACATATTATACGCGCGGATATTTAACGAATTGCGTTGTATTTTTGCGAGTCCCGAAGGGGCAAGAAAATTACGAGCAATGAGCAAAATGTCCGCTTGTATCACATTTTGACCCATTGAAATAAAATATTTATAACTCCAGTATAATTTCATTTTAGTATCTTTGGCTTCTCAGGTTTTCGAAGTACTTCATACAGCCCTATCTTTATAATGGGGGACCACACTACTGCTGCTCAAAAAATTCCTTTATGAAATGGGCTGAGGAAACTAAAAAACGAGATGACAACTGAGATGCACCAATCAAAGGCCAAACACTCTAAATACAAATTAATTGAAGGAAAAACATCTCCAGAATATTGGAATTTATTAACAAGATTCTATTTTTCTTTTCGTGGGTTGGGAGCATTACTTATTTCAAATCTGGTTGTTGTTACAGTTTGAAAGCTTTGCTATCAATGAGAAACATGTACTGACTGAATACGAAGAAAAGGATTGGAATGGTTCTTCTTCAAAAGCTGTCAATGAACCTGTTAATGAGGTGAGCCTCACGCAAGATTATTTTTGAATTATTGAAGAAAATGATATGTTCGTGATGTAAGATATAAATAGTGGGTTTGAAGCTGGTTTTTTTTTTTTTTTGTTATTTTATCATCAATTGAATGTAATATTTCAGGTTGATCCAACTAAAAATCTCACATTCAATCGGACGCTGACAAATAATGAGCACCAAGGTCGATCTTAACTGAAACTTCCCAGGTCACAGTAAACCCTGTGTGTGAAGGAAAAGTGTTCTACCAACCTGACGAAGCAGATGACTTTGATGAAGATGATCCTGATGAAGACTTAAATATCTGACTTATATGTTAAATAAAGAGGAGGAAACACTATTAATAATGTACAGCTTTATTGAAAATTTTACCTGTTTCAGTTTAGCCTGCAGCGCAGGTGTCTTATCAGGTTGGCTATGTTTTCAATAATACCTATTGCTCCACCCCTCCCCTCTCTTTCGTTTTGACTGTTGCTCACCCCCTTGGTACAAATATCTTTCTCTCCTCAGTCCTTCACTGCTTGAAAAAAGTCAATGGCAGTCACTTATCAAATTATGACTTTTCTTGTTGTGCTATTTGTAAGCCACAACTAGATATATTAATTTCTTTTTATTTTACTTGGTAAAAATCCTAAGGAAATTCCCAGCGTCTCCTTGGATTGCTTTCCTGCAAAGCATAGTGCACAATTACACTTTATTTATTCCAAATTGCACTCGAAATCATGTGATTACCCACACAAAGATATCAGCATATATTATGGTTTTCTTTAGGGTTATGATGATATGTCCCTTTATCTCCTCAGATTGAAATAGCATTTCTCTACACTCTGTCTCATATGTGACTCTTTATTTTAGCTCTGAAAATTTGATTGAAGTTTTGGTGCATTCACTCTTAAGTCTCTGATGATCCTTGCAATCTGATTGGCTCTCAGCAATGCAACCTAGTCTAGCTCTAAATCGCTTCTTTTTCTTAGTCAATCAGAGAGAAACTTAACACAACCAATCAGATTTCAAGGCTTGTTTAAAGCAACCAATCAAATTGCAGGAAAATGAGAGACAAAGAAGGGAAGTTTAACAACTTTTGTCCCCACTAAGCCTTTTCTTTTTATCCCAAAATATGAATGAATTTAATTTCTTACAATAATTGAAGAACTGCAACTTTGTGATTGTTAATAGGTGTAAAAGAGTGGTAATTGAAATTTGTGCCTTGTTATTTTGGTCAAAAATTATACTTGTAGTTCCAGACTCAATTTCGTTCCACTCAGTTAATGATTGCACAAATGAATGTATGAATGTAATTGAACTAATGAAGAGATAATCAAATACGATCTTATTTTCTTTTTGAAATCCTTGTAGAAAACCTTCTACGACCTAAAAACGGCAGACACGTTAAAATTATTAAAAATAATATAAATAGGAAAAATTTCTCAAGCTACGAAATACAAAGATAGTAAGAGACAGAAGAGGCGTGCTTCACTTCATGAATGTAGTTCAATTGACTTGGAGCAAGTGAGTCACCAATTCCAAGGAGATCTCTCAACTCACATTTACTCTTAAACCAGAAGATATACGGTAAGAGACTTTTTTGAAAAAATCTGTCAATTCCCTCTGAAGATATTCCCAGCTGAGGCAGAAGAGGCGTGCTTCACTTCATGAATGTAATTCACTTGGCTTGGAGTTAGTGAGTCACCAATTCCAAGGAGATCTCATTGACTTTGTATTGTATATTGTTGTTTCTATACATTCCTACACGTCCAGCAGAAAGAGGTGTAGGAAAATATTCAATATTGTAATATGTTATGTTTGAATTGAAGTCAAGATTATCGTAATTAATTTTTGTTTCCGTTACTGCTAAAAGATTAAAATGAAAATTTAGTTCGTATAAGATATGGGTTTGATAGTTGTCCAAGGTTTTTCTAAAGTTTCGTATATTGGTGTGAAACAAAGAGAGGCAAGATTCGAACGACCTATTTCTACTTATTAACTGTGCAAAGATAGACGAAGAGTTGTATTTACAACGGATGGCTCCCAAATGAAGCGTTACAATCTAGATCGATACCTGAATTTACATTTAGACTAAAGAAATCAACGTCATGAAATCTTATGAGTCTATCGAGATACTTTTTGGTTGGTAGTTGTGTTTGCAATGCATTATTAAACTGGCCATGAGCACAACGCATTTCAATACCATTATATGGTAATTCGCGAAACAATAAATGTATTGGCTTAGCAATGTTCACAGAAACCATATCTAACGAAAATATTATCTATTCCATTATGCCATTCTTGCTTATCTGAGGAATGACTTAGAGCGTGTACGAAGAAGTGTTTTATCAATCTTTTGCATAGGTCTATCACATTCTAAGAAATTACAAGTAAAAGTACGCCCTATCAGCAGAAGAAAAGACGGGCACATGTTTACTCAAAGCTGTTTAGTTCTGTGATATCAAACTCTAACCTCAGACTACACGAGTCATTGCCTGCCAAGAACATTTTAAAATACATATATATATATATATACGTTTAAAAGTATTGCGACTAGCACAGACCATTTAATTAATACCTTAATTCCCCCTGTGGAAAGTAACTTGTTGACATTTTTGATAACGTTTACATCTTCAGCGTTTTATATTATATGTATATCATAGATCCTAGCATTATTTTAAATTATCAACTTTATTTTACCGAAATTATAATTGTATTTTGAATTAATTTACATAGTCTGCGAACAACGATATTACTATTGAAATAGAGCTTTTCCAAAGATACTCTATTTAGGCATATACATAGCACACAGGTAAATAGTGCTAATTCTATTCACCTCCGAGCAGCCGAGGAGACAAAATCGCGCGTCAAGACTTTAATTTCCCACCATTTTCTATGTATTGAAATGAAAAAAAAAAAACAATTTTTTGGTATCGATGCGGTATATACTAAATGAATTATTCACCTCAGTGTCGGTGAAAGTGGTGAATATTCACCTTGCCGCTCCACAGCTTAGTGATTATCCATCACCATTCATCTTCATTGTGGTGAATAAATATATCTTACTGAGACGGGGAAAGCCTCTCGATTCATTTATGAAATTCTTGTTTTACTTCTTCTAAAGCCGAAAAAAAAAAGACTGGGTAAACAGATTACACAGAATAATCGAAGCAGGGACAATTTCATGTACAGAGATACACAAAGACTGTGAGAGGCGTCGAACCCCTGCCCAGAAGTCTTAGCATGCTTCACTTCATGAATGTAGTTCAATTGACTTGGAGTAAGAAAATCACCAATCGCAAGGAGATCTCTCAACTCACATTCACTTATTAACCACAAAAAGTTAGGCCTTCTTTGAAAAAAACCTTCAATTCTCACTGCAGATATTCCCAGCTGATCTGCTAACAGTCCAACGTAAGCATCATCAGGTCCAATTCGAGTGACCTGCCTTGATAAGTCGAGCATCTTTGGAAGTAAACTCGTTGACAGAACATACATAGCTCCTTTGCAAAACGGTGGATAATAGTCTAACGAAAATTCGTCTTTACTCACGTAATGACGATGCCCCCTCTTTCTTATTACAGTGCCTCCGTGCAGAATGCCAGCGTACAGAGAGTTTGGATGGCCTCGATTCAGCAACCATTTCATTAACTCAGGAATATCAACGTAAACATCGCTGTCAGTTTTCAGAATATAATTACATCTAATTCGCGTCGCCCACTTAAATGACATGAGAAGTTTTGTCGTGATGTTTCGATACTTGTCGATGTAATCAGCTATAAGAAGATCTCCATACCGTTTGTGTTCTGCCATTAATTTTTCATTCCTGTCGCTACTCGAGGATTTGCCCATCATGAATACAACCTTCCATTTATTATTGTTGTTAGTTTTGTCACAATTCCCCCATGTGCGACGTATTGTATCTCTTCTTTTCATCTCATCGTTGGGCGAAGTTGAAACTATCACCAGAACGAATAAGTCTTCGAAGTCGGTAACTCGTGGTTCAATGGAAGGGGACAGGATGGGAAAGTTGCTTTGATATTTCCTAAGATCTATTTGACGATGACTTGTTTGTACTGCCTGGTCTAAAGAGGGTATGAAATAATTCATCAGGCCCACTGTTACTGCAAAGCATAGTCCACATCGAAAAAGTCTCCGCCAACGAACTTTCTTGGTCATGCCTGCAGAAGTTAAAAACATAGGAAGTTGGAAGTGGCGAGTTGTGGAGGCAGTATGGCCCAGTGGTTAATGGGCTGGACATATAATCTGGTGTCCCGAGTTCAATTCCTCCACCCTGCTACTTACTGGATTTGTTCTCAATTGCCCCGAGTTTAACACATTGGCTACACTCTACACAATTGATTGCTAAAAGGTTTTTGGAACAAAGCTTTCGTGACAACCCCTGATGGTGTTGTGTGTAGTTTAAAGGTCAAAAGTAACCCTTGACCGCAGGATTTCCGGAGAATCTGAAAATAATATCACTGTAGGAAAAGGTATAAGGGGTTTATTGAATATATTTCGTTTCTAAGCTTAACTTTTGATTCTAAACTTTATGAAAAACGAGAAAAAAAATGAACTGACCTCAACGAACGACGAAAACTCAACGAGAGCGAAGTTCGAAGAGACCTAAAGAAAAAAATGTTCAAGATAGTATTCTATATTATTGTCTTCCATAAGCATCAGACGGTCCTGTCGGTATTTATCCCCTGTTCATTAGCCCTTTTGTCTACATATATTTTTTCACGTTTTAAAACTCTCTGATTATCTGATTTCTTTTCAAAACCCTAGCCTGAAGTGCATTTTGTCCTTATTTTTTCCGACAACCTTTCTGCAAACAGTTACACACGACCAACTGGTTTGCCTCCGGCCAGTTGAGACTTTTAAACCCTATATGTTTATTACAATATTTGAGGGCCATTATGTATATTACTGAGTTACCACTAATTTATGTTACCCAATTTCAATAAAATTTGTGTATTTATTTCAAGACGCAACAAAGAGCACCGAAAGCACCTTTAGGCAAGTCTGCAGACATTTGCATATCATCCTACTAGTTTACCACACTTTTTGAAAACTATACTGCTTTTTTTGAAGTGTTCTTTAAAAGAAAGAAACGCAAAACAAGTTCAAATTATATATTTATTGTTAATAGAGCATGAACTCTCTTTCAGTATCTTGATTTACACTCTCAGTATCAAATTGAATGTTTTGATATAGCTTAGCGCTAATTATGTTGTAGCATCACACCTGCTTGATGACAATCTGACAGTGCACTATTCTACTGGTCATGAGAGAAGGCTGATAGTAATTTTAAGCTAAAACCTCTCTCAAGCAGCTTAACGTGGCCTAAACAGTAAACGGCTTCAACAGGCATTTTGTTGCATAAGTCGACTGTTGGCTTTAAACATGTAATTGAATGTTTCCTCGTGTTCATTTTTGTACCTACTGTGCTTTCCTTCGAGGAAAGCCGTAGGCATTATGCTGTGGTGTCGTGTAAGTCTTGTTAAACCTTCCCCAAGCCCCTCACGGTTTTCAAAATGACGGACTATCGTGAGACACTCGTAACCGTGATCTCTTACGACTCATCCTAGTTCAGTTCCGACACTGGCCATCGTTTAACGAATATGATTGGGTCCTTCCGGATTCATGTTTGGTTTTTTCGGGTTTAGTTAATTTTTTTTTCCTGTTATTCTCTAAAACTATACAATATAGTCATGGACTGCCTTTTATTAAATATGCAAGTGCACAAAATGCACAAGCTTCATCGAGATTCACCTTTAGGTTTATACGCATAGGACACCTTATTTAATTGTAGTAATTTTACGATTAGTTTCTGGTTTGGTTAATGACTAACTTAATAGATAAGCTGGTGTCGACTTGTTTTGTATTACAATCTAATCTTTTCTGGAAATATTTTTGATTAAGATGCGGCTCGCTTTAGATGCGAACTTAGACTGCGCAAGCGCAATTTTCTTCCTGCGCTTGCGCAGACTCGGGTGCAGGCCGTAAATCCGAGGGGGAAAAAACGAGATTCTGTAACTTACCGTATGGACCGTCATGTTATCTCTGGGTTCGAAAAAAGGGAGAATATTTCAATTCAAACAAACTATTATAACCTGTCTTAGAGTGAAATTCAGCACGCTAAATTGACCTATCATAACCTACATACAAACTGGGAGATACAATAACATCATGAGGTGTATTTCCGTCGCTTAATTACATAATAGTTGCAGAGTTATATAACAAATGACGCGAACTTTGATGGTCAGCGACTTGCACGGAATTTTCCATTTTAATGCAGTATGTTGATTTATTTCATATTCATATTTAATCTTTATACATCAATTATACAGTTGAAAATAACTGGCAGAGTGAAACGCAGAGGCACAAGGAGCGTAGACCCAGTTTTGCACAATTCCTTCAAAACTGTCGCCCAGGTCATGGTTCGAAAGGGCACGTGATCTAATTTTTTATTTCTTCGCTGCTGTTTTTCAATTTCGTACCCCTGTCATTGCACAAAAGAAAAACTTAAAACTCTGTAAATAAATAATACCCGAAAAAGTCACAGGGAGAGTGAAAAACAGTGACAATTAAAACGGAAAACTATGTTTGCACACCTCGGGTCCAAAGGGCACGAAATCTCGTTTCGTTTCTTCGCTCACACGTTTTTCCTTTTTATTCCCATGTCAGTTTTTAAGAAAAGAAAAATTAAAAACCCCCTTCATAAACGATATGGTGAACAGAAACAGGCAAAGTAAAAAACAGAGGCAATTATAACCGAGACCTACATTTGCACACTTCACTTAAAACAACATTTAGTGTCACGGTTCAAATGACACGGAATCCCCAGTTTCGATATTTCTTCTCCTGCGTTTTTCTGTTTTAAACCCACATCAGCACTGCTCAAAAAAAAGGAAAGATAACATCCCTATTACACTCATTTACGATATTGAGAAGAGCAACAGGCAGAGTGAAATTCAAAGGCAATTAAAATGGAAACCATTGTTTGCACAATCCCTCAGGATCACTTTCAGGGTCACAGGTTCAAACGGCACGTAATCTATAGCTATTTTTGCAGCGTTTCTTTAAATTTCATTGCAGGCTGCCTTGTGAGAAATGAATTTGAAATATAATACGTGGATGATAAATAACATGCTAGACATTTTCGTATGTAGTATCGCGGAATGCAGTAACCAGGTTTTTGTATCTTTTATGAATCCGCTTTACGTCAAGCTGTGAAAAGGTAATTCAATTAACTTATTTTAGAGGCCATCATAATTTATTGCCGGGGGAGGGAGGGGTCTAGGATCTTGGGGAGATCACGTGGTTTTCAAGGGAATGGAGGGGGGAGATAAGCCTTCGCCAAAAATAGGTCTTAAAGGAACTTACGGAAAGAAATGCGAGTTTGTTGTTATTAAGGGTGACCACGATAACTTTTGGTATTTATCCTAGATTCAAGTAGTCTCGCACCGACATCTACCTTGGCAAAGCAATTGTAAAGTTACAGTTATACGGTAGGATCTGGGTACGAGAAAAAGATTTACCAAACGATCTAAAAATAGCTTTTCTGCGCTGTACCAGAAAAACTCTCGAGCGATGTCACCTTCAATATACAATTCATAATATCTAAATATTTAATTTTCTCTCTAGTCGTTATTAAGCCTTCACGGTCACTGTATGGACTTCCATAGATGCAGCCGTCAATAAATGTTTTTTTCTAACTCATGGGAGCTCTCTAATTAGGTACGTTTCAACATCGTCTGATTAACGCTGTTAATCAAGCTTTGAAAAGGTAAATTCACATAGCTCATCCGGTACTCAAAGATGAAAAAGAAACTAGAAATGACTTAAGTTGTAACTGAATTTAAGTATCTAAAGCTAGTTACGCAGAACGAAACGCGATTTTTTTTATGAAGGCGAAGTACGCAAATAGTATTAGTAAAATACTCAGTATTTCTGAGGTGGAGCAAAAGAGTTATCGCAGTTTTTCTTCTTGAAGGTTTCAAAATCCTCGGGCGTGTCGATCTTGTGAGTTTGCGAGTTTTCCCATTGCTTCTAATAAATACAACCATGACTGCCCCAAAGAAAGTAATCAATTGAGCTGTTTCTGGGGTTTATTGACCGAAACAAGCAGCTTCTTTTAGGAGTCAATGATTCCGAGATACAAATCTACACGCGCGTGTCTATTTAAGCTAGCCACCAGCTTTCTTTCTAGCAATTTTCTTGCAACTCGTTCCCGTCTGAGCTCTCCTAGTGAATTTCATGATAATCTTTTCATCTACTGACTTGTCATACCTGGGTATGAGATGTGCGGTCGATATATCGTCGACATCGAGTTCCATGTCTGTCCATTTGCAAGCAGTTCGATACAAGAGAAACGATTCATTTGGTTTAAGACCATTAAATTATTTCTTAAATTCTTGTGGTACAGAAAATCAGCCGACAGGGTAAACAGATTTCACAGAATAATCGAAGCAGGTGATATTTCGCGTACAGCGATATACAAAAACTGTGATAGGCATTGAACCCTTGCTCAGAAGTGTTGGGATACTTTAATCCATGAATGTAGTTCAACTGACTTGGTATAAGTGAATCACTAATTCCAAGAAGATCCCTCCCTAAATGTTATTTATCATCCACGTATTATATTTCAAATTCATTTCTCACAAGGCAGCCTGCAATGAAATTTAAAGAAACGCTGCAAAAATAGCTATAGATTACGTGCCGTTTGAACCTGTGACCCTGAAAGTGATCCTGAGGGATTGTGCAAACAATGGTTTCCATTTTAATTGCCTTTGAATTTCACTCTGCCTGTTGCTCTTCTCAATATCGTAAATGAGTGTAATAGGGATGTTATCTTTCCTTTTTTTTTGAGCAGTGCTGACGTGGGTTTAAAACAGAAAAACGCAGGAGAAGAAATATCGAAACTGGGGATTCCGTGTCATTTGAACCGTGACACTAAATGTTGTTTTAAGTGAAGTGTGCAAATGTAGGTCTCGGTTATAATTGCCTCTGTTTTTTACTTTGCCTGTTTCTGTTCACCATATCGTTTATGAAGGGGGTTTTTAATTTTTCTTTTCTTAAAAACTGACATGGGAATAAAAAGGAAAAACGTGTGAGCGAAGAAACGAAACGAGATTTCGTGCCCTTTGGACCCGAGGTGTGCAAACATAGTTTTCCGTTTTAATTGCCACTGTTTTTCACTCTCCCTGTGACTTTTTCGGGTATTATTTATTTACAGAGTTTTAAGTTTTTCTTTTGTGCAATGACAGGGGTACGAAATTGAAAAACAGCAGCGAAGAAATAAAAAATTAGATCACGTGCCCTTTCGAACCATGACCTGGGCGACAGTTTTGAAGGAATTGTGCAAAACTGGGTCTACGCTCCTAGTGCCTCTGCGTTTCACTCTGCCAGTTATTTTCAACTGTTTAATTGATGTATAAAGATTAAATATGAATATGAAATAAGTCGACGTACTGCATTAAAATGGAAAATTCCGTGCAAGTCGCTGACCATCAAAGTTCGCGTCATTTGTTATATAACTCTGCAACTATTATGTAATTAAGCGACGGAAATACACCTCATGATGTAATTGTATCTCCCAGTTTGTATGTACGTTATGATAGGTCAATTTAGCGTGCTGAATTTCACTCTAAGACAGGTTATAATAGTTTGTTTGAATTGAAATATTCCCCCTTTTTTCGAACCCAGAGATAACATGACGGTCCATAAGGTAAGTTACAGAATCTCGTTTTTTCCCCCTCGGATTTACGGCCTGCACCCGAGTCTGCGCAAGCGCAGGAAGAAAATTGCGCTTGCGCAGTCTAAGTTCGCATCTAACGCGAGCTGCATCTGAAGTAAGCCGCGAAAAAGCTACGATTTCATTAATTCCAGTTGTTTTTCGTCTTTTTTTAAGCCATGGCTTACTAAGACGTGCTTAAAACTGTCCTCCTACACAAGCCGCGCCACGCAATTACCCCGAAAGGTATTGTGGGTAGTCTTCCGGTCACGGTTCCTTCACCTCAAGATTTCAGGGAAATCTATGAAAAAGTCACAGTAACGGAGAAGGCAAAGCTGGTTTGATCATGATTTTTTAATCATTATTTATTAGACCTATAAAAGTTTATTGATCGCCGGATACCGAGATAACCATTCGAGATTGCCGATTGCATTTTTGTCATTTTTTCCGATAACCTTTCTCGAAACAGTTGTATAACCTTTAATAATTTGCCGTCGGAGTTTCCGTCCTGAGGCCACACAAAGTTTGGTGATTTCATGCTGTTATTTTGCAGGAGATGGCTTAAAATACACAAAATTAAAAAAACACACATGCTTGGCTATTGTTCTGCCTATTAGATCATTTAATTTGCTACGTCTTCGATGCCGTCGTCGTTGTGGTTTGCTCAAGGTGGTCTCAGAGCGAGGACGAGATCGGGGATCGGGGTGATGAAGAAATCTGTCAAATTGGCTTTCTGCATTGCATTTCATTTAAGTTTTTTTGTCAATATTTTAGTACGTAATGTGATGCAAATGATTATGTGGTGTTTTACTGCGTTACGTCACCAACGAGTCAGTGTCATTGACATTGTACCCCTTTGCGATAAAACTACGGAATATTTTCTAAACGTTCAGCCATGTTCGTTTATAACCTCTTCATAGCACAGTTTGTTACATCTGAAGGGAAACAAGAAAAAGAAAGCGACGTGGTGTGAAAAAGTCTTAGTTGTACAAGAGAGTACTACGTCATACACAACAAGCCCAGCATGCACAACGGCCAGTACTTCACCACCCACAAGTACGCTGAGGATACCCTTTTTTTTACGGGCCACGTGAGCAGTCATGTGCACAGGGAACAGTGCTTCTAATTTCAAAACAAAAACGCAGCAAGTATTATATTTGGGACTAGCTTAGTTATAATAGCTGTGATAATCGAATTTCATTTCAGTCTGTGCCTACATGCGTAGTTTTCTTTTTCAAAGATCTCCTGGCTTAAGCGTGACCATGTCAGTTACGTAATTACATAACAGATACTCAGTTATGTAACAAGTTAAGTTGTATGACCTTAGATGGCCAGCGATTTTAACTACGGAATTTCCACTTTTGTCTAAGTGCTTTTTTCTTTTTTCATACTCAAGTCAGCGCTTTAAAAAGGAAACAATTTATACTTTATACGGAAACGATACAGTTAACCGTAGCCGTAAGGACGAGATACAGAAGCACTAAGAACCGGGACTATGTTTGAACACTTCCTTCCCAAGCAGCCCCCAAGGTCACGGGTAGAAAGGGCACGTGATCAATTTTCCATTTATTCGCGGCCGTTTTTCAATTTTGAACCTAGGCCAGAACTTAAAAAGAAAAACTTAGAACTCTATTCACGAACAACTACTGAAAATGTTACAGGGATCGAGAGTGAAAAACAGAACGGATACCTATGTTTGCACAGTTCAGTAAAGTCAATTTTAAGGTCACGGGTCCAAAGGGCACGTAATCCAGGTTCGAAGTTTAATTGCCATCCGTTTTATACTTCATATCCATGTCAACGTTTAAAAAGGAAAAATTAAAATACTTTTCTTGGACCGTGCAGAGAACAGCCACAGGCAGAGTGAAGTCCAGAGGCAATTTAAATGGAAATCAATATGTCATGTATGCACGTTTCTTTTTTGACCAGTTTCGTGCAGTCACGTTTCAAACGGCACGTGGTATATTTTCAAATTATTTCCGATCATTTTTGCAATTTCATACCCGTATCATCGTGTAAAAAGGAATGAAAACAACCCTTTATAAAAGTAATATAATAAACAACAAGAGGTAAAGTGAAATACAGAGGCAAACCTATGTTTCTACACTTTGTACAAGGTCTCAAGCGCATGCATGTTTACAATTTTCGGAAGGAGCAAAAAGATGTTGTGCAAACAAGAATTAATGTAAGCCTGGTCAAAGTAAATAAACAACCCCGTTTATTGAAATGCTGAGCCTTTGCTCAAACAACTACATGTTACTTAATTAACTAATGAGTTTAAATTTTCCGCTCCTGTACCGGAGAAGTTACAGCGAGAGGAACAGAGCCAGCACCAACTGACACAGAACTGAAGACGGACACAAGGCGATAGAATGAAGAGTTATTTGTCTATCGCTCTTTTAAGCAAAAACCCGTGCGAGGAGAAGTCGCTGTCCAAAAGGCTGGACGAGATCGAAAAAATGAAAAAGAAGATTCTTCGCGAATCAGCTGCCAAAATGTCAAGCTTTGCCCTCCAGCACTTGTACATCGCAAAGTACTATGATGCGAAAAATGGCGAACAATGCCGACCACCTCCCAAAGTCAGTCAAAATGGTGCTTGCCCCTTACCAAGGTTGGCTGAGAAACCAAAGCAAAGCATGAGTCCATATTTTCTGGATAGAGCTGAACTGAACGCCGATTGCACAACTTCCATGCCCAAATCTCGTGGAAGTTTGTCAGAAAAGTGCCTTCTCCTGACACCAAAGTCTACCGGGCAAGACCATGCTCTAGTTGAAAGTAAAGCTCCAAGTATTAGCAGTCGACCAAATTATGTTCCCAGGATCGCTTCAGCCCAAAAGTCCGAGCCAAAGTACCGTCGCAGTGTATCGGACGTTGTGACCCCAATTCCTAGCTTGATGTTTGTGGGGGAAGACGCAGAATCGGAGGACGCCTCAAGAAGATTCAACGCCTGGGATTTAAAAGAAGTCAAAGAAAATTTAAAGAGTTGCAATAATGCCCTTCTAAAGCGAAAAGTCTCGCAGTACCTTGCTCCTAAATTAGAAGATATTGTGCTGGAGGGCTGCAAGCGAAAGGAATCCGAAAGTGTCCCGAAAGATGATTGCGAAGCAGCACCCGACGAGGGACGGAAGGCCGTTGTTCCAATCCAAAGAAGACAACGCCGAGCTACTGTAGCAGGAGAGAGGCCTTCCTTAACCCGAGAGTTCAATCGCTGGCAGAAGACAGTTAAGCTCGTGAAAGACTTGCCAAAACATGAGCAAGCAGAGATCTTACGAGGAGCTTGTTTCCTGAGGATGACAGTGCCTGGGTTTAATAGCGCTCCTATTAAAACTGAGGCATCCCGGCCACCAACTCAACTTCAAAACATCTCAACACTAATTCCGCCCCGTGCACTGAAGATTAAACACTCAACCCTGGACCCTTTGAAGTTTGCTGCCCGTACAAAATAAGACAATCCGCAAGTATCTTTTGCGGGACGATGTGTGTTACAAACAGTGCATATCTGTGCTAGTGTGATTAACTTACATCTTAAACTGTTGATTGCGGTTTGAAGTGACAATCTGTTGAACATTGTACAAAAATGCATAAGATGTTTTCAATGTATACTACGAGAGATCTCAGATTGATGTTTTTTAAACACAACCTTTCGCCTCTAGTTAAACTTAAATTTTTTCATAGTCTTGATGGAAAATGAATAATACGAGAGATGCAGTCTCGACTGTTTTAGTTTTTGAAACACAGCCTATCACATGTACACCTTAGACCAGTTTTAAGTGAGATTCTGTAGATAGTTTTAATGAAAAAATAAAGAATGAAAATAAGAATTTATATATTTTGCTTTTGAGACTAAATAAATTCTGAAATAAACGCTATTAATTTACTGAAATCATCACCTGATAGGTACTCAACCTTGTCAAAAAGCTCTTCTTGCCTGTGCAATACTTTTGGAGATACAACCGATATTGTAGCTGTTGTTAGAATTTGAGAATCAAATGATGAATTATCAACGTTCGACCTTTGATGGTTTTTCAGTTACTTAATGTACGATGTTTTGTCAATTACTTAGCTCGAATAAACTTGAATGCACCATTGTCATTGTTCGGAGATATAAACCAGCTTTAAAATCATTTAACTTGTTCTTGGCAACTGTTACAAGCGAAATCCATGACAATAAAGTCAATTAGAGCTTGTTCCTCTTTGGAATTTAAAGAAACTGACCAAGTTGAATGAATTTGTAATACGCACGATTTACACAAGGCTTTACAGATGCTAATGTAAATAAGATTTTCTGCTGGTTTTGAGATTATTTCTACTTTGGTGGTAAGCTGCAACCGAGAGCGTGCCAGATTTTGTTGGTACGCGCCGTCACGTTTTCTCGTTTCATATCTAAGTAAACAATTGATCGCATACACCCCTCCCCCCTCTTAACCCTTCCCCCTCCCTCTTGATTGCCATGTCAATGGTTCACCTGCGCGCGCACTTTTCTTTTGAGGTTTGCACGACCCATTCATCCGCTGAGAAAATTAGCTTGGCGGCCACTTGCAAACGAAAACTTGCTGAACGGCGTTCGTTAGTTAAGGAGTGGCAGTCTATCGCTGCATTCAAGTTTTTCAGTCCTTGGTAAGTTTCCTCTTACCAAGTTTTATCTTGTCGAGGAATTAGCCGACATGCCATTTTTAAAACGAAGAAAATTTAATAGGAAACTCCAACGTTGGAGAAATTTGTCAGCCTGACTAGTCTGCGAGCATTTTTTGATAGGTGCGCGGCACGGGTGGCAAAGCTGAAAAGGAAGAATCTTAACGGCTTTTTTTTCCCCTCTTGCCTTATGATGCAATTCTCGTTCAACTCAAAATTCTCCCACTCGTCTGAAGGAAAACGAATTGAACAGGAAAACAACAAGCGTGAAGAAAACATATTCAAAGTCCCTCCTGAAAAATTCCTCTGATTCACAGAGATCCTTGAGCGAAACCATTTTTAGGTTCATCGGTATGCGTCCTGCATACTGCTAGGATCAACAGTTTTAAAAGGTTCGTGTGAGTAAATATAATATAGAAAAGATGGCTAAAGTTGAGATCGAAAATAAAGAACAGAAATACTTTTCGGGTAATTAAAGTTTATGTATTTTTAACCACAGACTTAACAAATAAACTTGCCGATTCTTGTGTGAACTATAAATTGCAAAATTCTGTCGAATCACACAATCTGCTGAACAATATCCTGAACGAGTTTTTGTGACAAATAACCTCAACTCAAAGATCAGGAAGGAAAATTTCAAGCTTCAATTCAGAAACCGCGAAAACGAGAGGATGCATCGTCTGAACTAAAACAGATTGCACAAGAAAGCAACAGGAGTGAAGAAAATAAATTCAAAGTCCCCCCTGAGAGATCGAACTTCAGACCTTCGTTCTGTGGCTCTATTCTGATTCACAGAGACCCTTGCGAGGCCATTTGTAGGTTTCTATGTAACAAGTGTCCAGCATACTGCTAGGATCAACAGTTTTGAAAGGTTTGTGTTAGTAAATAGAATATAGAAAAGATGGCTAATTTTTAGATCGCAAACGAAAAACAGAAAGACTATTCGGGTAATGAAGGTTAATGTATTTTTAACCGCAGACTTTACAAACAAACTTACCGGCTCTTGTTTGAACTATAAATTTGCAAAATTTTTTAAAGTCTCATTATAGAAACTCACCTTGTCGAAAAACAATTTGGGGAGCTCAATCGTTCTGTAAATAAAATTTTGTAAACTGACTAATTAATGTTATTCTGATTGCTCAATTCGGCTTATAATATTTTATATTTTGAGCATCAATACAAACTTGTTTTTGCTTTGAAATTTAGCAGGTGGGTGCTAAGTCGCCATACGTGATGTTAGATCTCGTTTCAGAGTTTTACAGAGTAAGTCCACAAAGATTATGCAACAAAATTTCACAGGCAATCAGTTTGAAAAAAAAAGGGGCCTTCGCTCTAACGAAAGCGTAGAGCTCGAGATGTCACCTGTAGAAATTTCTCTAGAGACCAATTTACATTATCAGCTCAGTTGATGAAACCAAAATTATGTTGTAATATCTCCATCGACACAGTATGACATGACAGTTTCTTTAGAAACATACTTTCCTTGTTCAGTTTTAAGATGGAACACTAAGGGAGCATTTTATGCCGGTAAGGGAGTCGTCGCACACAGCTCGGTTGACACCGCTCAAGGGAAAATGTCCATCAAAAATCTCAACCAAGAGTATGCAATTGAAGTTAACCAAATTAACCTTCTGAACCGACAGCGAGCGCAGCAGTGTGTGGTCTATTATATTTTTGCTACCAAAAAAGGTTACTAAACGAGGCTTATTGAATATGCGGAAAAGTGAATTCCAGATGTTGATTTTTGTGCAGCCTGTGAGAAGGCCATCGTCGCTTAGGCACGAGTTTTTCTTTGCCCGCAAGAGAGTCATGGTACAAGGTATTAAGCAATGCGAGTCGGCGAGAGGCCCGGAACGGGGTCGAGCAGGCAGAGCTAAATAACGAAATGCTACGTCACAGGCATACTGTGAATGACGCGGGCTCAAACGCACGAGTTTTAAAATTCAACGAAATTTGTTGAGAAAAAAGCGGCTGTCATTTAAAACCGAGATATTTTGTTGTTTTTGGAGGCATTTTTCGGTTTCCAGTTTTTTAAAAGGAGAATATTAATTTTGAAAATATTTAGAGGGTGTACAATTTTGGAGGTTGTTCTGTAGATTAATGAAAAGCGGCTAGGAAAACAACGCCTAGAAGCAACAAAATAGAAAATTAAACATGTAAAAGAGTCAAAATCCGTTTTCTTTAGGACATCTTTCGAGCAGTCGTCAAAAGTAAAGACAATTTAAAATTAAAAGCAATGAAGTTCCGAACGCTTAAGGTGGGACTTAACCTAAAATTTGACTACAAAATGCATTTTTGTTTTTGGAGAAATCTGAAACTTCAGGCATAGAAGAAAGCCATGACATGAGTTTTTAAGACTAATTTGCTTTATTTTGTTGCCTACGATAAGTTTTCTGCAAGCTAGTAAAAAAATATTTTTGGTTACCATGGCAACGCAACGTAGCATCTTTCAGTCTTTCTCCAATTTGAAGCCCGAAAGTCCATCCAATTCCTAGAATTTCCTCAGTATTTTCAAGAGGAAGCTATATGACCCCTTACATGAAGTATAGCTAGTCGGAGGTGGCGTGGGATTGAAAGCTGGCGTGTTTTCAACTGTGGAGATACTGTGAGAGCGAGATTCGAGTTTTATATCAGCGAAGTTTTTGTCTAAAATGCCAGGAGGGAAGAAGAATACTGTATATAGAAGAAAGCGGAAAGGAAAGCCTTTTACTGGAGTGCAGAGATACGCAAGGAAAGCGAAGAAAATGCCGCGTGCGGATAGAGAAGTCACAAACTCAGCATCGAGTTCCTCGTGTGATGAGGCTCTGTCAGATGCCGAAAGTGCTTCCATCAGTGCTTCGAGACTCAAAATGAGACCAGAAGATTCACCAGATAGTTCATCAAAGATTTCTGATGTAAATGATTTTCAGGGAGAGGGATACAGACTTGTAGACCTCAAGAAATTATATGCCACGTTGTCTGAAGCACATGTGTGCGAGGAAGGTGAGAAAACATAAGTGAACATCTGTTTTACTTTTAACCTTTTCTTTACTGTTCATGTCTCGTAGCATATGCTAGTAACAGTGTGCAGTTTCCATTTTTTTCTCTAAGAATGTTTTTTTACTTCTCTTCAGTACTATCTTTATTGTTTTCATTTATTAAAAATTACAGTTGTAACTGTCTGTTGTGTGGTATGTGGTGAATAAATTTTGTGACTCATATACATGTATGAGAATGCACAAAATAACTTTAGTGTATACTGTTATTATGTTCTAGGGAGTTTAACTCTGAAGGAGAATTCTTCTGGGAGAAATGGGCTAATGGCAGACCTCTCTGTGGAGTGTAGCTCCTGCCTTGAAGCTTCTACTGTGTGCCATTTTCATAGTGGAGCTGCCAGCAGAGCAAGAATAATGCAGAGACTGGTAATTCCAGCAGGGGAGTACACTCAGAAGGCCTCAGAAGAAAAGGACAAGAGGCGGTTGAGAAAATCGGACCTTCAGACCTCTGCTAAAGAAAAGAAGCGCCGGCAAGGAGAGCAAATGAGGCGCACACGCAGAGAAGATGCCCTACGGGAGGCTGATGGTGATACCTATGAACCTGGAGGCTTCTAAGTGACTGAAAGAAACATTTGCTATGATATTGGATAGTTCATAGCCATGCAAATTTGTGCAGACAATCTTCGTTTTAGCTTTTTAACTTTAATCGCACTTTTCTCAAAATGTGCATTTTGCGCATTCTAGAAAACATATCTCATAGAGGATTTAACCAATTGACTTGAAATTTTCAATGTTTATTGCTTTCAAAGAGTGTCTGGGAATGAGCAAAGGGTTTTTCTGTAGCTTTACTTTGTCAAAAGTTACAAAGAAAATTGTGGTGGAAATTCACCCCAAAAATTTTGCTTTACTTTAACTGGAGGCTGGAACCAAAGTTTTTTATATTTTTTAAAACTCTATGCTCATCCCCATGATTAGCCTATATACTATATAGTTATAAAAACAAATCAGAGCTAGCTGCATTCCATATCAAGATTTCTTTTCTAGAGTACATGTGGGTTGTGCACAGTATGGGGTAACAATATTTTGCTGGTATCAGGTTACAAATAAACTGTGTGCAGAAATAATTGAAAAAACTGAAATCTGTGATTCATTAGCTTTTCAGTGATATATGGTTTTATATGGTTTAACTAAAAACTGTGGATGTGACAAGTCATTGAAAAAAGGGGTCTTTTTTAGGTTAAGTCCCACCTTAAATCGGCGCGAGATTTAATGCCTTTTCTCATAATTGCTGGCCTTGTCGGTTGAAATCACGAAAATAAACCCCGCGAAATGCCGTATCCGTGAAATTAAGTGCCAGTAAGGTAGAATTTGAGAAAAGATTTTTGGAGGCTAACTGCAATGAAAGCAATCGCAGAAAAGAAGCCTGATAAAATTCCCTAGCTCCTGAGCAGGATTTTGGAGGCACACACTTAGTCAGTAAATCACTTTGGCCTTGGTGGAAGAGGGTGGTGAAGGTAAATGTTTAGTGATAAGTCATTATTTCTTTTGTGGTGAAGCTACTACAAGCCACGTTCTATTTGCCTTAGAAAGCAAAAGTCTTCGCCATACTTGCAATTGTCTATTTGTTCTGATTAAATCTAGCAGCACATGTGTCCATTTCAGTTTCCTGTCTCAGTTTCCCATATCAGCTTCCTGAATATTCGAGAAAAAGATGGCATGTGTAAACAAAACATTTTCTCGTTGGCAGCCGTGACTTTGCCGAGAATAGAAATTGTTGTTCTTTCCATAAATAAACCATAAAATCTGGAGCAATGACATCATTCTTTCATTATTTCAACTTGCGACATAATGCGATTTTCATCTAATCGAAAACAGTGAGAATACAAACGCTAACAATGGATAATCTCAAGGAATTAATTGCACCAAAAACATTTAACAAAGTTAGCCATGCCGCAGTTGTTATTTGGATCCTGATCGGTGTAATCTTTCTTGGCATTTTTGCAGACGCAGAAAACGGCGAATCCAGGTATGATTTCCGCTGTGGCGTGGCGAAGAGTGAAAACATCGACCTAGTCCGTGGAAAATGTTTCGAGTTATACGAGAAGCAGTATAATAGACACGCTCTTCCTACCTATGGCTTCGTAATCATGAACTTTTTCCTCATTGGAACTGTTTGTGCTATTTACTCCCGAATAGTGGGCCCCACAGTCGATCAACTGTCGCTAAGCGCTCGTAACGGTGATCTCGAGAGACAGTCGCCCGACCACGAGAAGGCTGGAAGAAAGCTGTTTATCGCTTACTGCTGTCAACTTTTCACGAGGGTTGTTTTAGGAGTTCTCTTTATGGTCCTACAAACTCAGGTTCTTTATCCTCTGGACTTTCCCTCCAGCTTTTCTTGTTATCCAACCTCTGGCGAGAACCAGCCAAGGAATTCTACTGGCGTCATGCAAAACTCCCCATACGAGTGTCATAATCAACGAGCGACTAAGAAAAGCTCTTGGATGCGCGCTGTCCTTATCGTGAACGGAATTTTTCTATTTGGTATTCTGATGGAAACCGTCTATTTATTTCTACGTGCGTGGAAAGAAAATAGTTTTATGAAAAATTCTAACTTTCTAAAAGCTCACCTGAAACCCTCCCATGGCAACTCGCAAAATGCTATCACCTCGACAGAGTTAAAACCAAAACCTCAGCAGCAAATAGAAAGAACGGAGCATGAAAGAGACTTCCCACAAGAACCTAAGCAGCGAGAAGAAAGAAAAGAAGAAGGAACGAACGTCCCACAAGAACTTCACCAGGTAGAGGAAAGTAGAGACCATGAAACGAACATTCCACGTCTGCCAAGCGAGCCTGAACAACTCCAAAAACCACCGCTTCAGGAATTCATCGAGAATACAAAAAAAATTATTAAAGACGAGACAAATCAGCCTCCCCAACTCCGGTCGCCTTTTTCAAGTACTCCCGGCGAAGGACGCCCAGCTAAACATTTGACTCTAGATCAGATTTACACAAAACTTGTCGTTGTTCCAGACAGAGCCGAATATGACTTTTCTGGAGACAGATGGGAGAAACTGGCAGTCTACGCCAGATCGGGTGAGAAAAACATAACACCTAGAGGGCTGGAGGACATTATCAACAACGAAGACAGAAAAGTGTTGATTGTTGGTCGTCCCGGAATCGGAAAGACACTTTGCTGTTCCAAAATTTTAAGAGACTGGGCATTTAACAAAGTATTCCTTAAAACACCTGATGCCAAAATCCATTTTGATGCTACTTTCTTAATCAAATTCAGAGCATTCAACGCGGCAACCGACCTTAGCCTCAGGGAACTGCTCACATTGTCAGAACATTCCCCCTCAGATCACATGGATGATGAAGTCTGGAATTACATCCTTGAGAACCCCCAAAGAGTTCTCCTTATTTTCGATGGAATCGATGAATTCAAACACAACTCAAAGATCAGGAAGGAAAACTTCAAGCCTCAATTCAGAAACCGCGTTGACGAGAAGATGCCCCTTCACGGTCTTTACGAGAAGCTTGCGACTGGGAAACTTCTCAACGGAGCTGCCGTTTTGACAACCACAAGACCTACGGCTTTGTCATGCATCGAACGTCTTTCTTTCGACAAAGTCTTTGAGATCCTCGGCTTCTCATCCGAACAAGTCGAAGAGTACGTAACCAAATTTGCTGAAGAGGACAAGTATGCGGGCGAAACATTATGGCGACACGTTCGCGGTAACATGAACGTTCTCTCTCTATGCTACGTTCCTGCGAGTTGCTTCATCATTTGCTCAACTCTCTTTCAAATGGTGAAGTTCTATGGTTCTAAGAGTCTAAACCTACCAACGAAATTAACAGATATTTACAAGAAAGCAGTGAAAATCTTTTACTTAAGACACAACGAAGAATTCCGCGACGAAGATTTCACTCGTGAAGACTTTGAATCGGACGATTTGCCCCTTGACGTTGAAAAGAAGTTCGAGAAACTGGAAAAAATGGCATTTGAAGGAATTAGAGATGGAAAGCTAATCTTTGGAGGAAACGAAGTACGCGGAATGGAAGGTAGCGCTCTCTTTCACCGCTTACCCGACCGTGAAACTGCCCCGTTAAAACGTGAACAACAATTCTGTTTCATTCATTTAACAGTGCAGGAGTTTTTCGCTGCAAGGCACCTGGCAAACATGAGTGAAACAGAATTAAGGAACTTTGTTTCTATGAACATAGAGGACGGCAAATGGCAGCTGGTTTTTCAGTTTCTAGCAGGACTAATGAACGAGAAAGAAAAACTACCTAGCGAAATCATCACAGACCTTCTTCCTGTGGAAACTGAAGTGATAGAAAGCCACGAAGAGTGGACAGAGGAAACGAGGGGAAGGAAAGTAACTTGTTGGCCGACTAAAGATAAAAACCGTTTAGCAGTGACATTATTTAAATGTGCTAACGAAAGTAGTAAGATGGAGGAAATAGTTCAGAGAAAACTACAACAAATTAACTTTAATTTTGTAAAGTTTAATTTTTGTCAACTCACACCTGTTGATGGTGCTTCATTAGTTACTGTAATTAAGAATGTTCAACAAATTTCACATTTAGAATTGGATTGCAATAACTTTGGTCCGTTAGGTTGTTTTGAGATTTGTAAGTTGTTAAAATGTAGTAAAGCTCAACTGAGCTGGTTAAACCTCGCAGCAAATCAATTGACAGACGAAGGAGCAAAGTATTTAGCTGAAGCCATCAACAACAACAACTGCCAGCTTAGCACGTTAGGTCTCTGGGGAAATAACATCTCAGATATTGGAGCGCAGCTCTTAGCTAAAGCCCTCAACAACAACTGTCAGCTACGCGCGATACTTCTGTCAAATAATAACATCACAGCCACTGGAGCTCAGCACCTGGCTGAAGCCATCATCAACGACAACTGTCAGCTACGCACGTTATACCTTCCAAGAAATAACATCTCCGACATTGGAGTACAGCACTTGGCTAAAGCCATCAACAACAAAAACTGTCAGCTACGCACGTTAGACCTCGCAACAAATAACATTTCAGACATTGGAGCACAGCACTTGGCCGAAGCCATCAACAACAAAAACTGTCAGCTACGCACGTTAATCCTCTCAGAAAAATAACATCTCAGACACTGGAGCACAGCACTTGGCTGAAGCTATCAACAACAAAAACTGTCAGCTACTCACGTTATACCTCACATTTAATCATGACATCACAGAGGCAGGTAGACGACACGCAGAGAATTTAATTAACAATAGTCAGTCTAACTGTCGCCTTTTATATAGCATCGCTAATTCACAAATAATTGTTAAAACTGGAAAAAAGATTATCTTATCCATTTACAATTCAAGATGTGAGGTAACCAGCTCAGCGACAATGAAGTTGTGAATGAAAGAAAGATTACTAATTTTGTGAAGTGCTTATCGGAATGAAGAAAAATGAACCAAAGAACAAGCTTATTGAGAACAAAGGATATCAAAGTGTCTTTTTTTGTAGATAATTTAGTGTTAACAACTGATTTGAAAACGTAAATTAGCCACCGTAAAGGGTAAAAAAGCTGACGTTTCGAGCGTTAGCCCTTACGGTGGCTAATTTACGTTTTCAACTCAGTTGTTAACACTAAATTACCTGCTATACTCTCCACCGACGCAGCACCACAGTTTCTTTAGAAACTTACCCCTTTATTCCTTTGTCTTTTTTTGGTAAACGAACCAATAACATTGAAGTAAAAATACAAAACTTACTGCATAGAAAACAAACAAACCTCGGACCTCTCAGGAAACTTTGTTATTTTATGATTTTATGTCTGTCACAAGAAATAGTTTTCTGTTGACTTTATTGAAGTTCTTTTGGAGATTGTAAGCGGAAAAATTCGGTTGCTAGGATAAGGTTTTTTTTCTAGTGTTCGTTTTGTTTTGTTTTGTTTTGTTTTTTTTTTCAAATAGTTTCATATCCTGTATTGAAGCTCCCCTTGGTACTTTCTCTTCAGTAGAGATAGAATTCTTCTTAAAATCAACCTTTACCCTGTCTCAGATTGAAATACAAAATTATTCCAACCCTATTTTAAACCTGGACCAAAATTCCACATCCTGTCACTTAAATGAAAGAGGCTTATTTCCTTGAATAAGTGCTTGACAAGTCATTCCAAATTTCGGCCAAATTATTCATGATACACAATCATTTTTAGTTTTTTCACTGTACACATGTTTACTTTGGAGAATTTGGTATGAATAAACTAAAAAATCCCCTAATTGATATATTTTTTATTTCCATCACTTATCTGCTTGATATTGTAAGGAGAAATTCTTTCTTGATCACTTATGGGAATTACCAGTAACCCTTGAACTCCCATGAGTGACCAAGACAGAATTTCTTCTTACAATAACCATATCAATATTAACTAGATAGGTAATGAGAATTTAGAAAAATGTAAATTTGGAGATAAAAAGTTGATCCAAACCTAAATTCTCTGCACTAACATCATAAGAATTGTATGGTTGACTTTAAACCCTTTACCCTGAACACTAATATGCATATTCTCCATACTGTTCTCTGTACATTCCCTAAGGTGCTGGTGAGGAGAATTTGTTTCATTATCCAGAGCTTCTCATGACCTTAATATGTCATTTGGGGGTGATATTGTAAGGAGAAATTAGATGCTAGTCACTCTTAGGGGTAAAGGATTAAGGAGAATTACAAATTTGATCTGGGAGTTAAAGGTTAAGTTAACACACAATTGAAAATTGCTTGACCCTATTTTAATCAAGTTTCTCTTACAAGTTAACAAATATTCAATACCGTGTACATGTACATGTGAATCTGTCACTTACAATTTTCACGACTTTCAAACTTAATACCTATAATACAATATATTAATTAACTATATTAATTTGAATAACAGGGCTTTCATACCCATTTCTAAGAAGTAGTTGCAGTTTTACATTGGGTAACTGGTTGTTTCACCTACAATTTTTTTTTTAACAACCAGTTCCCTAACATCTAAGGTTGTTGCACCAACATCAAAGGGAACTTTGCTTAAGTCCATCAGTCGTTTTGCTAACATATTACAAAATGTTTGACAATTTCATTGACAGAACCTGATCAACTTCTAATCAACTGAAGAGTTGAAGCAACCTAAGATGTTGGTGAACTGGTTATTAGCAAAGCAACTTGTGCACAAAAGGACTGCAGTTCAAACTATATGAGGAATTTGTATAGTCCTTCCACTGATTCTTTCTCCCGGCTGCATCGCTGTGGAGCAGTCTGCCCATTACCGACCACAATAGACCACTCCTGATTAAGTGCGCACCATTTCCGCCAATAAAAAGACATTTTGTCCACCAGCAGTAAAGAAGAGCAGCATCAAGAATGATCCCAAATCCATTCACTACGTAGAATATCACACAAGCTGTTGAAGTGCAAAGTTCAGAAGCACTCACAGATATGGAGAACACATTCAGGAAAAGTCCCACAACAAATACAGTGAACCAGATTATTGGTGTTGGCTTATCTTCTGGTCTGCGCCACTAAGGTTAAGAAGAGAAACCAAAGTTAGCCTTGAAACAATGGAACTAGAAGTGAAAATGCTAAATTACTTTGGACTAGACAGTGCATATATCAGCAACAACTGTTTTCTGAGGCTTTTATCCCTTGACTTTCCAGGATCTCATTGCTAATTCTTCCCTCCAGCTACATTTCTCTCTACATAAGTTTTGAGAATTGATTTGATGTTAGAACAAGATAAAAAACTGAGAGGTATTTTCATTATCTATTTGCTGGATAATGCATAGATATGAAAAGGAGAAGTTACACATTAATCACTTCTAGGAAGCAAAGGGTTACGGACATACACATCTGAAATTAGTTGTAAGGAATTCTTTGTCTTGTGCCACACAAATTGGGTTTAGAAAGAGTATGAGGATACTCTCGCGCCAAACAAATTGGGTTTAGAAAGAGTATGAGGATACTCTCGCGCCAAACAAATGGGTTTAGAAAGAGTATGAGGATACTCTCGCGCCAAACAATTGGGTTTAGAAAGAGTATGAGGATACTCTCGCGCCAAACAAATTGGGTTTAGAAAGAGTATGAGGATACTCTCGTGCCAAACAAATTGGGTTTAGAAAGAGTATGAGGATACTCTCGTGCCAAACAAATTGGGTTTAGAAAGAGTATGAGGATACTCTCATGCCAAACAAATTGGGTTTAGAAAGAGTATGAGGATACTCTTGCGCCAAACAAATTGGGTTTAGAAAGAGTCTGAGGATACTCTCATGCCAAACAAATTGGGTTTAGAAAGAGTATGAGGATACTCTCATGCCAAACAAATTGGAATTAGAAAGAGTATGAGGATACTCTCGTGCCAAACAAATTGGGTTTAGAAAGAGTATGAGGATACTCTCGCGCCAAACAAATTGGGTTTAGAAAGAGTATGAGGATACTCTCGCACCAAACAAATTGGGTTTAGAAAGAGTATGAGGATACTCTCGCGCCAAACAAATTGGGTTTAGAAAGAGTATGAGGATATGGCTCTAAGTTTGGTTTTAAAGAAATTCAATAGTGTTAGTGGCTCACTGTCATGCTTCCCCTATTTTATTCAGTAAAGAAAGAAAATCCTAATTCTATCAAGCTCCGTTGTTTGCTCTATTTCCAAACAAGCATATAGGAAAAGAGAAGAACAACAGTTCAAAGAGTACTGGGAAGGGGAGGAAAGAGTAGAAGAGCAAGGGGGGAGGGGTATAGCAAAGATAACAATGGTGGTGACGATGATGAAGACGATGATAATGGCAGTAATGATGATGATAGCAACTAAAAGGATGATGATTCTGACAATGAAAAACAAAAATGTTAAGGATGGTAAAATAAAGATTGGCAGTATTGATAGCCTCGACAGCAAAAGGCTTGAAATCAAAAATTACCTCAGCATACGGCTTTCACTTTTTATTGATATCCACTTTATGCCGGCACAATTCACAGGTGTTCTTCACTTCTTTTTTAAACCATGTCAACAGACATGATGCATGCACATGTTTTGTGAGACTGAACAGTAGCATGGAGTTATGAGGGGTTCTTCCCTGAAGAATGGCAAATACGGCAGATGCTCTGCGACTCAGACAGATCAGAATTTTCCTGATCGGTTATTTTGCCTTGTATAATATTGACTAAATGCTTCTGCTGAAGGTCTTTCATCATGTTGTAGACTCTCTGTTGTCGTTGCTGTCTTCCAGCAAGGGAATTCTGAGGCACATGGTAAAGAGAGAAATTAAAGCTTATTATTCTCTGTACAACATTGAAAGGTGAAAGGTCTGGTCTACACAAAAGAGGAAACAAAATTGGAGCCAGCATCCGTCCTGGTTTAAAATTTCTTCTGAGAAAAACCTCCACTCCTTGGAAGCTTACACCTTCTGCACTTTAGAAACTCTTTCTGACAGCAAATTTACATTTTATTTATCAGTTAAGTTCATATAAAACCAAAATGATCAAATGTTAATCCACAGTTGCTAATCATATCAACAATATAACAAAGGACCTTCACTGTGAAGTGGATAACTACAGTCAAACTTGTATTAAACAGTCACCCAAACAGGGCAATGGCGAGGTGGGACTGGCTTTACCCTTTAACTCCCATGAGTGACCAAGATATGAATTTCTCACTTATCAATATCAATACAATATCAAGGCCAGAACCAAGTAGGTGAGAATAAAAGAAAAACTATCAGTTAGGGGATTATACAGTTAGATCCAATACCAAAATTCTCCCAACTGACATTACAATAACTCTTTGTCATGACAGTAAGGAGCATTAGTAAATGAGATCTTGGGAGTTAATAGGTTAATACAGGTGACTGTTTATTAAATAATACAGGTGCCACAGGACAGGAGTATAGTAAACAACATGATAAACATTGTGAAATTTTTATGCACATTTAATTCAAAAATAGCTAAAAAATACTATAGGGGCCCAACATTGATTCTGGGAGATCAAATGTGGATAAAAATTTATCTGAAAGATTATTCTTGGTCTTATTTTAGTGGTTCCACTTTAAGTGACCTTCCAATGTACAGGCTGGAAAAATGATACAAACAGGCAGTTGGCACTTAGTTAATAGAGGTGCAAAATTACTGTAAACTACTAGGATAAAACTTGCTCAACAACCAGGGTGATCTGCTTAATTTAATTTAGCAGTACTGCTTATACAGTCTCAACTGTTTTCTACCTGGTGGCCATCATTGAGCATGGGAGGAGGATGCTCCAGGAAATTAAAGAATGACCAAATGGGGCAACAACTTTTACTTTGGCAGCACGGAAGCAAGATGTAGATGTCTCCATCGTCTGGATGTTCCAGTAGTCACTTCCACTGCTGCCATGGTAATAAGTTAAAAAAATCCTCTAAGGGTTCATGCACTGCATCAGGAAAAAACCAAAACAAAAAAACAAGATTATTTGGTGAAACTAGGAAATCCTACAAATTAAAGTTCAAACACCCTCTGACTCAAACTTGGCTAGCTCAAGCAACTCCCTGTTAACTTGAACTAACTCTACTTGTCCTTGACCTCCAAATTGTACTTTCAATTGATAATGTGAACTTAAACTAAAACATTGGTCTATAAAACATCAAAGAAGTCAAGAGCGATAAAAAAAAATTACTTGACATGTACCAACCCTTTATCACCATTGATACAAACATCAATAACATCTACGTAAATCCAATACATTTTAGCTAGACGTCCTGAAACCTAAACATTCCCATCGAAAAGTTCTACCTTCAAAAACAAACGTTAATCTACAAAAATGACTATTGGATTGTGCCCTAAAGAATGGTAATAATTGTTATAAACAGGTTATAAACCACAATTATTGAATTTCAACACAATCCAGATAATGTCAAAATGCCATTGACTCAAAACCATCTCTCATTTCCCGTCAGAGTTTTGACGGTTAGCATGGATCTAGTGACTTATTACTATGTTTGTCTCTTCTAGGGTTTGCTGGCATTTGCTGGAACTTAATGGTCACTTGCTCAATAAATCATTGACCCTTAACGCTTAAACTTCTGAGATCCCCAATTAACAATTTTACGCTACTTGCTGATACACTAAAATATTTCCTTGTAAAATGAGAGGGAAGGATTTGGTATGATAATTATTATGATGACCCCATAATAATTGTGATAAAAGTCACATAGTGATAAGCCACTGTCTGTTCTCTAAAAACAAATGGGAATCATTAGGGAGCAATTACATTTACAAGTTGATGACATGTCTGGGAAGTAATAAGTTGAATTCTTAAATAAGAAGTAATTTATGCATCTTTTAAATCAATTTTGTGGCATGAAATCAAGCACTTTCTCATATCATTGCGCATAAATAAACTGTCAGCATTAAATTTGGCCAAGGAGAACAGGAAACAGAGAGGCAGGTGTGGATTATCAAGGAGCAGACAATCAAAGTTTGACTGTACATGTACAGTTGGCAGATACCTTGGATGAGGAAATTGTTATTGAGAAGGTTATTAACCTTTTTGCCTCACTGATTGAAAATGTTAGAGAGTGTTATATTCATTAAAGATAGTTCCATTTTAAATGAAAATCACAGACGACAACCAGTTACCAATTACATGAGGATCAGCCTGCCTGTCTCAAAAGATTAAGGATTCTGATTATTAAGTTTACATTAAGAAACATCAACTTCAAAAGAAATTAAAGAAACTGATGAGCAATTGGCATACACATTTGCATTACAATCTCAATTTTATTGATAAAATAGGCCGAGTGCAGTTATCAAGGAAACTATATGTCAATTTGGGAAAAGGTATGAGCTGACGGAAATATCACAAACAAAATATGTCTTTAAAGGAACTTTTTTCCCAAGACCTTTTAATTGTACGGGTCCATAATGCACATTTTCTCTTACTCTCTATTCTGTTATTAGAGGGAAAAATGTGGGTAATCGAAAAGTTTATTATGTAAAAATTATTTCTTACATGAGATGAAGAAAAGTGTAGAGATTCCTCAATATGCGTGGAATGATCGTTTGTTTTTACAAATAGATTTTATATTTACAAGCACAGAGATCCAATTAAGGAAATAAAACCAACCAGCTTTTGTGAGTGAGCTTATAGAGACAAAAGCCTATTCAATGCTCACTTGCATGTCTTCGTTTAACACTTTCGAATTTTAAATGAGGACCGAAACAACTTTCTTGGAAGTTTTATTCATCATATAGGGACGTAAATGAGTTGAATACTGAACATATATTTAACATACCAATGATCAGATATTAAACTTCCACGAGACCACATCAATATTTCCAAAATGCAGGGACGTGGGTTTAAATTAAATACAATAACCGTGCGTAGGTCTTCCTCTGAACTGACTTGGCTGGAAATTAAAAACTTTTAACATTGGACTATGATAAAATATGAATTACAAACTAAAGGAAAATCTATTTTGCTTACAGTCTATCAAAATGAGGAGAGGGTGAAGTCATTTCTGGGAGGCGAAACGATCTGGTATTTCACAAACGATTGATCGCAGCTACGCAGAAGGAAAAAAAAGAACTTCCTGAAGAGGGAACAATGAGAGCAATAGATAGAAAGTGTTAATAAAATCCTCCGCTTTTCGCTCATTTCTGAATTAAAAATTACCTCTTATTACTTAAAAGATCTTTAAAAAACAGTAGGTAGAAAAGTGAAGCTTTAAGACTTCAAATCGACGGACAAAAATTGGAGAAAAACTGTCGCGGGATAATCTTGCTGAAATGTAAATAGGCATGTAAGGAGGCACGAATTTGCCAGATGCAATTTCAAAGGAAGAGATGAGTAAAATATTTTAATAAAAAGAATCTAAAATTTAGTGCTTACCTTCTAACTACACCATTAGGAACTGTTCGTAAAGAAGACTGGACTTACAAGGAACAAATATTTACGCAGCATTATCTTGCCTCTGCCAAGCCGGGCCCGAAGCTTACAACTTTGTTCTGACTTAGTACCCAGCCTTAAAAACGGTCAACAAAGACAGGAAAGGAACAAGCTGGGTGATGTAAGAATGGATTTGTGCGATACTCGAAGCTCATAGTTTTTGCCTTTATGAAATGAAGCCATTTTAAATATAACAAAACAAATATTTAGTGTCTTAAAATCATACTCACAGCAAGTACCTTTTAGAAATCATGAAAAATCCTAACGGAAGATTTACTCGTCTGTTTGTCTTGGCGGAAATGATCGGAGTACCGGTCGCAGCATTCGTTTCCAGGATACTGTCGACTTGAACAGATCGCAAGTTGTAGAACAGGTGTAGTATACGACGGAGACGAAATGGCGAGGGGGCAAATAGACTGAAAACCGATACGTTGAGGTTTCTCGGTGAACAAACGAGAGTAAACGAGAATCGTTGATCTGAGTGCCTCTCTTTGAAAGTGGGGAAAAAGCGCTTGTTGATTGCTGATGGAAGACCAAGAGAGGACTGTCGCCATTCAATTCCCCTGATCGGTCTCAGGAGCTGGTAAGTGAGGGATTTCTCCTAAATTTACAGGATACAATTCGCCTAAATTTACAAGCTACAATTTTGCATCATAGTTAGAAATGATGGAATCCATATGGTTGGCAATTCAATGTGCCAGCACACTCTGAAGCCAAATATGATGCTGACTTCTGAGGTCTTTCCCTTGCACGCCGGAAAAGACATAAAGGAACGAGAAAATAGTTGTCAAAAGCGTGTTTAATATGGACGGCTTAGGACTTAAAGTCTCTATAGTCTTTGTCTGAACGGAACACACTTAAACTGAAAAAAAAAGGAGGTTTGCACAGATCATGGACGAAAAAACTATCTGGATCTTTGTACTCGCCTCAATTTATTCTCCATGGTTTGAACAAAAAAGTCCCCCTCCCCCTCCCCCATGTCTCCAGGTTGGAAAAGAGGAGGGGGAGAGGAGGGGTCTGGTGTTTTCCAGAGGGCTGATACCGCATCAGTTTCCAGCTACTAAGGACAATGGTAGTGATGGCCAGTTTTAGAAACAAATTTTTTTGTAAATTGGGTTAATGGTTGAAAACCCTTTGTTTACGTGCTATCTTAAAGTTTGTTTTGAGAAGAGTGACTCCATACTCGTATAAGCATCTTTTGTATAACACACTTTGATTTGTTTTTATCATGTTTATTTCTTCTTTTGTATAACTGAAAAAGTATGAGGTAGTCATTTTGAAAGTTAGCACCCCTGCTATAATCACCAGGATGAGAACCATCTAGTCACAATAAAGTGTCTAACAATCAAAACCAATGAAAAGTAATATCAACAGCTACAACATCAGAACACGAAGGTTAACATCATCGATTAACCTATAAGAACTCAAAATGAAAACCAGGACCCAGCTTGAGGCATTGGGGACGACGTTAGTGAACAAGTTGGAGTGGTTGTAGTGCAAATTTTATTGGGTTAGAGATTGGTACAAGTTTTCTGCACTACGCACAGAACAAGTGAGTAAAGCAAAACCAAAGCAAGTCGAGACCACTTGCTATTAGAAATTGCTCGAGATCAGTCCAATTTGGGTATTTTGAGTAAGAGGCTGAATAGAATTTCCTCTATTAGATGGAGCTTAATGCTGGAAGGACATATGCAAGCAGGATCAAAACTTCCAAGGGAACGGACTATGAGGGGATCGATAGCATTAGAGTTAACCCGTCAACCCTTTAATCCCTAAGAGTGAAGGTATGTAATTTCTCCTAACAAATATCGAGATCCACTGAATCACACTTTAATGTCACGAGAATTAAAGAAATGATCACCAAACTAAAGAAACTCTTGATTGTTAGATATTACGAATTCTCCTTTTCAGCACCATAGTAAATTTACAGAGAAACAGTATGGAGAATACATGTATGAATACTGATGTTAGGAGTAAAGGGTTAACTCCCAAGATCTAGCTATAAATTATTAACACTGTCTGTAAAAAATTTCTTCTAATTTGAGTTCTAAGAATTTGGTATAATCAATGCCCATCCTTGAATAACAGTGTTTTTTCTTCTTATCAAATTTTTTGCTTTAAAACAGGTTTTTAAGCCCTCGTTCATTAAAGCAAGTATCAGGAGTATTATTATTTAGTGGCAAATAAATTTTTTTCTTAATTGCTTTTGAATGAACATCCTATTGTTTTTAAAGACGTTGTACAGGCCAATGGAGGTTAATGTACACAAATATAAAATAATGGCAACTAGACTGAGCAAGTACTGTCTCAAAACCTGAAAGGGAGTGCCCTTTAACTCCCATGAGTGAACAAGACAGAATTTCCTCATTCCCTATCAATACAATAATCAACCACGATAAGTAATGAGAATTAAGAAAAAAGATTAATTTGGGGATAATTAATTGATCCAATATTAAATTCTCTCGAACTAACTTGTGTAAGAATTGTATGGTCTGACAGTGAGGAGAATTAGAAACTTGGTAGGGAAGTTAAAGGGGTAACTGAAATTTATAAATTCATCAATATCCCTGTCTGTTACTGCAAAAATTATTCAATTCAATTTACATTTCAACTGATAAATGAATCTGTCACTTATTTATTAGACTGTCTGAGACTTAATTTTTCCGTTACAGAGCCTAGATTATGTGGTCTGCCTACCAAAAAAAAAACAAGACATTTTCAAGAATGCTTGCATCCAGAGATAAAAGGGTAAAAATATTGTTGAATACTTCTGAATTAAAAGCCTGAACGCGCCGTGTTACTTTTTCCAAGTGTTTGTAATGTTGAGTTAATGCAGTGTTAGTAACAATTGAGATTTTTTTTCTCAGTGAATACATGTAATAACAAATTGAAATTGCATTATTATAGCATGAGTATCAGCTAATAGCAAAAAGGGGTTGGTCATTGATTGGTATTGATACCATCAGTCAGTAAATATACAGAAGACACCATTTGCTAAATTAGGTGAGGGCTGTCGCGACAATCTGGTTTTAAGAATGCCTAAACAAACACTTAATTGATTTCATGTCTCTAGAATTTCTTCTCTCTCCCTGCAACCTTTTAGATGGTCAATCCTAGACCTGTGGTAGTTCAAGATAATTTACAACCCCATTAATGAGAAGAGGAGGGCAACAGGTTAATATATTCTAAGGTATATTCCCTTGTCCTTCAATGGAACATGTCTTGAGCCCTTATTGCAAGACACTTTAGATTTAGTGAGGAACACAATAGTATAAGTATTTGTTCCCATCTCTTTTTCATCTCTCATTTTCTATCTCCTATTTTCATTTTTTTTACATTTTCCAATTTCCAATCTTAGATCTCCAATATCTAATCTCTAATCTCCAATCTCCAATCTCCCCATCTGCCCATCTCCTACCTCCCATATTTCTATTTCCCATATCCCATTTTGCATGTTTCCCATCAACAAATCTCTCATTTCACATTGCTGGCACTTTCTATACCCCTCCCATCCTTATTCTCATTGGTCACCATTCCCTCTGACCTCTCCACTGTTATGTGTAGATATAAACACCACAGCTTTTAATCAAATTTTTCTTATTTCTTATGGTAAATCAGTCACTTTTGGGGCAAGCGGTAGTCAGATGGTTGGTGACAGGTGCTATTGGGATCTTGACATGCGCTTGGGAAGAGTAGCAAAGCCCTAGAAAAGTTTTAAATAATGTCGATGCATCACTCAGGAAAAAACTATAAAAGAGGGAAGAATTTCCTGAATGAACTTTTCCATTTATTAAAGTCAGTATATAAAATGGTAAAAGCAATTGCCATTGATGATGTGCAAAAAAGAAAAAAACAAAAAAAGAAAGAGAAACAAAAAGACAAAACTATCAAACTGAGAATGATTAATTTGATAAATGGTGTGGGATATGGAAGAAAAGCCCAGGACTAAAACACTAAACTCCCCTGTGCTGGACTCTAGGTCAAGAGGTCTGGATTCAAGTTCTGGCTAGACATGTTCAGAAATGCATGGCAAATTTTGTCAAAATTGTTGAATCGGTCAAGCCTAAGTTTGCTTAGACAAATTTGACCAATATTGGTCAAAAGGATCAATTTAGCCAAGCTGATTTCGCTTTGACAAATTTGACTGATTGAAGGTACCAAAAAATCATTCAAATCCATGAAAATTCTATCAGCCTAGTGCAATTTCATCAATCTGCCATTTTTGTACTATCCATTAATTTTTTGTTCCAATTTTTTTGTAGGTGGCTGTTTTTATTGACTATTTGTGATGCGCTTTTGACAACGTGGAAATTGCATACTATTGACCACATGTATCTTTTTTTACTTTGTATACGCCTATGTTATTTAACAGTCTAAAAACCATCTTTTGGTGTAGCATCAGGGCGTTTAGCGGCCAACAGATTTGCTAAAAAATAAGTAAACAGATGAAGTTAATTTTATAATTAAAAAAATTTTATAGATAATATTTAAAAAGGCAGAGAAGTACAAGAAAAGAGAGATGTTGGCTGAGGAGTTTTGTGTCAATAGGGTCACAAACTGTCCTGGTTCTCAACTCCACATGCATGAAGCAAACTCCAAAATTCCTAACTTAGTAACTCAATATACATGTATGAACTTGATGTTTACATTAGTAAACAGAATTGCTTTTTGTAAGTAGAAAGTTGGTAAATTTTGAACTTTACTCTCAACTGTTTGAAATCTAATGTTAGTAGCACTTTATGGATGTAAGTTAAGATTTAAGCTAAGGTATACATATTCATTGGCATTTCATCATGAGTGGATTTGAAGTATTAATAGAGAGTGCAGTGGATTTACCTTTGATGATGATTCTTGACGTTGTTCCTCACTATTGTTTGGAAATCAGCCCTTAAGGAGTGCACTGCTTCTGGTTGCTTAGCTGTTACTCTACTAATATTGATGGCTTCAATGGAGTATTTTGTCTTATAGCTGGGATTCTGTGTGTTATTGAGGTAAGGAATCAACAAAAGTACATGTGCTTTTCTAATTTGGTATATCATAAACGTGATGTGTGTGCATGATTCTGTTTGGCTGTGAGAGACAATAGATGTTTTTTGACAGTTTCAGACAACAGATTCAGTCAACTTTTAGGTGAGGTGGTATAGCCATTAGCCAGTAGTTGTAAGTGAGACTTTCTTATTGCTCCAGACTACACTGCCCCTCTCCACCCACTAGAATAAATAGGTATGGGAAAACTGTCAGGGAAGGACTCAGGGAAGTTTGACAACTGCTAGCTAGGTGGGGGTGGGGAATCAGGTAAGATTGATAACAGGGCTTCCACAGCACCTCTCTCCTACAAGGAGTGTAAATGGGTACCATTGAATTGTCAGGGAAGCTTAATAAACTGCTGATGCATGGATATTACTGATGGACACGCATCCTACTAGCAGGATGAGAGAATAATAGAGAATCATGTCTTTAACTTCGTAATCCTTTACAGTTGTTTAACCCTTACACCTAACATCAGTATCCAATTCTCCATACTCTTTCTTCCATTTATTTATTAGATGTGATGAATCAATTTGATCTCATTTTTAGCCAGTAGCAGCTGGGAGTGGAATTCCAGAAATCAAGTGTTACTTAAATGGAGTGCAGGTTGTTTACCCTTTACATAAAACATCAGCATGCATATTCTCCATACTGCTCTTTACACATGTCTTAAGGTGCTGACAAGGAGAATTTGTTCACCAATCAAGAGCTTCTTTCATTGGTGATCATTTCCTTTATTCTCATGACCTTAATGTGTGATCCAGGGATGATATTGTAAGGAGAAATTGATGCTAGTCAACCTTAGGGTTCCACATTTATTCAAGCTTTTGTAGGAGCATGTTCAACTTGTCTATCTTTCTACAAAAAATCTGGTTTAGGGCTCTGATCTCATATCCCCCCTCTTCCCAACCCTGCCTAAAATTTGCCTCTTTCAGATGTTTCTTTTTCTTGACATTGTAGGTTCCTCATGTAGTGCGGCTCAAAACTCTTGTTTGTAAGGCAGTTGGTGTGCTGTTTAGTGTTGCTGGAGGTAAGTTGCAGATTTTGACACATCCTCTTAGGTTGAGAAGAATTAAACAGTTCCAGGCCCAGCCTGGATTGTGAACAATCACACAATGAAGGTTGTTGAAAGTGTTTCCTTTCTCTAAGTGTGATAGTTTTATTTGATAAGTTTTCTTATCTACATAATTATATATACTTACCATATATAATTAATCAGTTTAGTGCTGCGGAATGCTAATTAAGCTATGGACCTTAAGAGTAGGCAATCATTTTAGGCAGGCACTTATCTGCAGCTCTAGTAGGTACTTTTTTAATTTTCACCTTTTTTCAGCAAGAAGTAAGTTTATTTTAGAAAAAAAAAACAAAAAAAAAACAAAAGCAAAAACAAAAACAAAAGAAAGACTTAAAACAAAATGTGAAAATCTAGAATAGACAGTGAAGTAAAAGTTTTTTACCAATGGAAGAAACAACTTGCACCCTGAAACTTTTTTGGGAGGGGGGGGGGAGAAAGGGGGGGGGGAGGGAAAGAAAGGGGGGGGGGAGAAAGGGGGCAGGGAAAGGGGGAGGGGGGGATGTTTTATCTCTCTTTCGTTAGTGGGCTATCAAAATGTAGAAAATAGAATTATAATACTTTTTACAGGATGAGAAGGAATTATTAAAAAACTGTAGGGATAAATGCCCAAAAGGAAAATGCACCAATGGGACACAAAGATCCATGCAAGGTGCCTATACATAGGAAAAGAGGTTTTATAAATATACAGATATAAAGATATTAAAAAAGTTAAGGAATAAAAAAAAAAAAAAAAATGATCCAACATGAGCAATCTGTGAGATGGACAACAAACAAACACTGGTCCAGGTCAAAAACTGATTTAAAATGGACTTTTGTAATTATACTTATTTTTCAAAATAATTTTAAAAAAACCAGGTGAGATATAATTCCTGGAGTGAGGGTTTTCTTGGAGTTGGGTCCCTAATCAAACCAATGTAATTGTGTATATTTATTCTTGATAAATTTGTTTTAAATGTTAAAAATTCAGGTTTATGTTGGTAAAGAAGGACCCATGATACACAGTGGTGCTATTATAGGTGCTGGAATCCCTCAGGTGATGCACAGAGAAACTAGGCCCTGGTTGTTCAGAGGTTGGATAATGCTATCCACTGGATTAAAAACTCTATCCAGTGGATAACACCATGGTTTAGCTATCACTTATCTGGGAAAGCAATTTATCCGTTGGATAGCGTTATCTGCCTTTTACACAACTGGGCCTAGATGTACATGTAGATGCTGGTCACTCCTAGGGCCAGTTATTTGAACAAAGTTTGGCTATTGTCTAACTAAACTGTGTTTCAAAGCCATTCTAAAACTGGTTTGAAATATTCAAAACATTTTTGTAAACAGAATGTTCTTTTTTCTTAATTTGCCAGTTCCAAAGTATTGCATTTCGTAAAATCAAATTCAACTTCCTTATTTCCGAACAGATAGGTATTCATGACAACTTTTTTTACTATTTGATAATAATGTTATTGATGATAAGGATGAACATTCTATAAATTTAAAAAAAATATATATATTTTCTCTTGGCCCTTTAACTTCCATTAGTGACCAAGACAGAATTCTCCATACGGTATCAATACAATATCGACCAGATAAGTGATGAGAATAAAGAAAAATATCAATTTGGGGATAACTAGTTGATCCAGTATTAAATTCTCTCAACTAACATAGAATTGAATGGTCGACTGTAAGGATCAAATTGATCTGGAAGTTAAAGGGTTAAACATTGTCCATGCAGTCCAATACTCCATTGAGCTTTTACGACTAGTGGACATAAAGCTTCTGTGAGTGACAAATTGGCACAGCTAGACCTCAAAATACAGAAAATGCAAACTGCAAGAATCTGAACTTCAAGTTTCCCTCAGGAAGCCCAGACCTCTTAGGAAGAGGAGACCCTCCAAGCCATCAGAACTACCTTGGAGTCCTGGCTTTCTAAACCATTAATTTGTACCAACTGTATTAAACCACTGCCGAGGTGAACTGTCATGGACAAGCAATTCTCCAGGAGGTGTATCAATACCTGTCTAAAGTCATTTCATACTTAGAAAGCAGGATATAAGATCCAACCAGGTGTGTTGGTCATTAGCTGCAAGGGCCAACTTATCAATCACTTTTTTAAAATTGTTAAATCGTTAAATCTCTTCTAAGTGCATTCTGCCTTCACTATTCTTTCAGAGAGAAGAGAGATTTTGTATCTGGAGGAGCAGCTGCTGGAGTGGCAGGTAAATACTTTCTAATCATTTACTTTGAGAATGCACAGACTAAGACATGGACTAAAGTGCACTTAATTTTTTACCAATTGAGATCAAGCATGACTTTTATTTGGTCCAAAAGCATTCCTATTGCTTTTCTCTAAATGCTTAGCATAGACTATTTGAAACTTTGTAATGATTTATCTTCATTTTTTTTCCTCTCCAGCTGCATTTGGTGCACCCATCGGTGGAGTGTTGTTTAGTCTGGAGGAAGGAAGTTCGTTTTGGAACCAGGGACTTACCTGGAGAAGTGTAAATAAAATATTTCCTGTTGTGCACTTCATTCTCTAACTTTTAGAAATAAGTTTATTTGTTAGAGCTTAGTTGCCCATTATGGTTATGTGCCTTTTCACATCCATGTAATTCCTGTTCTTCCTGATCAGATACTGTTGCCTCGCTAGTAAAATCCTCCTTCAATTTTTATCAGGTGTCCATCATGAGGACAACATTTTCGGCCTTGAAATGAGTTCTGATAATAATTATACTCTTGAGCTGAGAAGGGCATTGCAAGACAGTGCAATGACCATGCCATAGGTCGATCCAAGACCACTCAGTGTTGTATTATAAGGCAATCTTGATTATAATCAGGCCATCCTTTCTGGCCACAAAATATTTTTTCTTATCATAAATAAAAACTTAATTAATTACTACTGGTATAGGTTGTTAAATGAGAAAGAAAGTAACAGCTGTCACAAAATTACATGTTATGAAATGTTTTATTGGATGGAAGTTCAAGTGTCACTGAATTTTATTTTTTCAAAATTGTGTTTAGTTCTTCTGCTCTATGGCTTCCACATTCACATTAAACTTTTGTTTATCTGGCATACAAGGCTATGGCTGGGGCTCTTTTAATCAACCAGGATTACTAAACTTTGGAGTTTTTAGTGTGAGTACCTTTAATATTATTAAACCCCTTTGAAATTTATGATTTTGATATTACGAGGCTCTTTGGGGTCATAAGGTCATTAGGATTCTTTTGTCAATTTTTGCAAGGTGTTAAATTAAAAAAAATTTCCCGGCAACAGCTCTTTATATAAAGGACTTACATGATCATCAAGATCATTATCCTTATTGTTTTTGTCTCAACAATATTTGATGAAGGGACTTTTTGAAGCTGACCATAAGTAAGAGTGATCTTTTAATACCATTTACTTAAAATTAGCTTTTGAAATATATTTTTGTTGAATTGGAGGTAATTCTGTTTCAGATGTACAAAAGATGGCAATAAAGTGAGGTATATTTTTTGACCTCACTAACTGTACTTTAAGATAAAAGCAAAATTAATAGTGTCTGAATTGTATACTAGTTTCAACTAGCGAGTAAATAACTTTATAAGATTTACAATTATTACTGATGAATGAATTCTCTTTCCTGCATTTCAATTAACTCAAAGTGTCATGGAGAGGAGAACTGTAACCTGTGGAACATACAAGATGTTCTGATCTTTATAGCTATGGGCTTCGTAGGTGGTCTCCTTGGAGCATGGTTTAATGCATTGAACAAGCATCTCACAGTGCATCGCATTTTGCATGTGTATTCTCGATCCAAGCATGTGAGGTAAGGTTGCAATTAAGCTCTTTTAATGTTTTGACTCCTAGGAGTGCATTCAGCATCTAATTTCTGATCCTTACAATAATATCAACCCCAAATTGCACATTAAGGCCACAAGAATAAAGGAAATGATCACTAACTAAAGACTAATTTGAAAGCTCTTGATTTTTAATAAAACAAATTCTCCTTGTCAACATGTAAGGATATGTATAGAGAACAGTATGGAGAATATGCATACTGATGTTTGGGTGAAGAAGAAGAAGAAGACCTTTATTTATTCAGGGTATCCCATTCAGATGCCTTAAGCACTGCTATTAATCGGGGCCCTGATAAAAATTAAAATGGTATGAACTTCACAATCGTGCTGAAATATTACTTCTACAGGTAAACCCTCGGAAAAGTTAAGTTAATCATAAAATAAGTGCTGTATACAGTTACAGTAAAAAGGAATAAAATCTTAAAACACTAAAAATTTAGCTTATTGAAAATTACAGATCCATATTATAATAAAAAGTTGAGTTTTTAGCTAAGTCAGTTCTAACCCTTGGCAAGTGTAACATCTTAATTTGCCGTGTAGTTCAATTGTGGACAGAACTGTTAAAAATAAATAAATATAGTTTTCAAAAAAATTGTGCACAACATCCTTTAATGGGTGTAAAGGGTTAAATGCTTATTGAAAATGCCCATGTATGTTCTAATTTTTTTTTTTTGGTTAATTAAGATAAAAGAAAAAAAATGCTCCCAGACTTCCCAATCAGGAATTTGTCTTTGATGGATTTTCCTCCTCTTCTTCCTCATGCTTCTGTGATTCAGACATCTTCATCCTCAATGATTACTTTAAATTGTTTTTCCATTTTCATTTTCATCCAGTTACCTCTTTCATACTCATATTTATCCTCTTTCTCATGATACTTTTCATCTTCCTCATCATTATTTTTATTCTGATGCCTCAGTCATGCCCAGTCACATTTTAAAGGGGATCATTCCAGCAGAATTTAGTCAGTTAGAGCTTTTCCCATCAACATCCCACTATTAATTTTATAAGAAGAAAAGATTTGTTACCTTTCAGGATTCTTGAAGCAGTCCTGGTTGGTTTGATCACCACATCAGTAGCATTCTTTGGTCCAATTTATCTTGCACGTTGTAAAACACTTCCATCGGTAAGGCTAAAATGTTAATTTCTTATATCTCTCATTTAGTATGTGCGCTTTGATTGGTCAATTTAAAATGCTGTATATCATTGTACAGTCTGCTCAATTCAAAACTTTTTCAAACTGAAAAATTCTTGGTCCTTTGAGTGAGTTATGGCTGTGCACCAATTTATGCCTGTTCTAGTACTGTGCCTTACACCAGGGCCCAGTTGTATAAAGGGCAGATAATGCTATCCAACTGATAAATTGCTATCTGGCAGATAAGTGATAGCAAAACATATAGCGTTATCCACCAGATAGAGTCTTATCCAGTGGATAGTGTTATCCAACCTTTGAACAACTGGGGCCTGGACCGTAAATTTAAGTGGAAAAAAGTTGGACTTAACTCACTGTGCCAACCTGGAACTAGGTTTAACCTCTAGTTAAAGGATAATTGTATACTTCCATGATATCATGCAAAACCTTTAATGAAGCACTATGAGTATTTTTTTTTTTGGGGGGGGGGGGGGAAAGAGATGTTTTAGCTTGAAATATATTATCATATTTAATTTTGTTTTTTTTATTCAACCTAATTATTATCACTTCAAAAATCTCAATATCAGTTCGGGTTGCACTGAAACATTTTTCATGATATCAGTTGAGAAAATTAAGTATAAAATCACACAGTATATTCCTGCTGATATTTTTGTTAATTCTCATTACTTGGAGAAACTACTTCAAACAATGATACATCATTGGGGTTGAAAGGTCTTACTTAAACCTTTAACTCCCAAGATCTCATTTTTAATTCTCTTCACTATCTGCCATACAGTTCTTGTGATGTTAGTTTGGAGAATTTGGTATTAGATAAACTTAATAATCCCCTTATTGATATTTTTCTGCTTGATATTGTATTGATATTGTAGGGAGAAATTCTGTCTTGGTCACTCATGAGAGTTAAAGGGTTAATGATGTGTGACCTATTTGTTTTTGGTTTTTTTCTACAGGGTAGTGTCTCATCTGCAAATAACACTATATCCTATTTTTGTCAAGAAGGACAGTACAATGACATGGCAACATTGTTCTTCACCTCCCAAGAATCAGCAATACGGCACCTTTTTCACCTGGATGGTAAGAGCCATTTTTTTTGTTGCATATTTTTTGCCCTCTCTAGGTAATTTGTTTTCAGGACAATCATCAAGTGCTTAACACAACAAATAATTCAGATGAGTCAGTAGTGATTTTTTGCAATAATTAGAGCTGTAGCTGTTTGCATTGAGAACTGTTCATTGTGGCTCCTGCCATTTGAATTGAATTCTGTGCAGCCAACTGAATAAGATGTGTACAGTATGTTTAATTTGCATCATTGATTGAAGAATTTTCCACCATTCAAACAGCTACATTATTTTACTCTTTACATGGAATCTTAAAGCACAGTTAGCACTTACTTTTTGTATGGTTTCTTTTACAGCTGGGAGAATTAGATAATGTCATTTCTATGGCTTATGTTTTATTTAACCATTTTATTCCTAAGAGTGACTAGCCTCTAATTTCCCCCAGCAGTCTCACCCCTGAATCAAATATTAAGTGCAAGAAGAGGAAATAAGGAAATAACTGTCTACCCCCAAAAGCTTTTGATTGTTAGTAAGACAAACTCTCCTGACCTTGTAATTACCATTATGATAGAAACTGTATAGAGAACAGAATGGAGAACTTGCCTAGTGACGTTAGGATTTAAGAGTGTAACAAATTAAAATCATCCCTGAATAACCCTGACTATGTTTCTTGCTGCTTGAACAAGCATATACTGGCAATAATATATCACCCTAACCATGAGCACACTGCTCCTCAAATTGTAACCTGAAAATGTCTTTCATTTTTTTCTTCATCAGGTGCCTTCAGTTTGACATCTCTAGGAATTTTTTTCATTTGTTTCTACTTCCTGGCATGTTGGACGTATGGAGCAAGTGTTCCTAGTGGTCTGTTTGTTCCTTGCTTGCTGTGTGGTGCAGCTTATGGCAGGTTTATCGGTGAGCTCTGCAGGTAAAAAAGAAGCCTTAGTCTGGAACTTATCTTGGTTTTTATCTTCTTTGCAATTGTGGCCAACGGGAGGGCGCAGGGTAACTTGTGATGGACTGCATCCCATTCAGGGGGGAGTAGCAATAGTCCTTGTCACTTCGTGCTACAGAACTTGGGATAAGTATGGGCTGGATGGGCCACTTAACCCTTTGACTCCCAAGATCTGATTGTTAATTCTCCCCTCTACCTGCTACACATTTTCTTGTAAGTAAGTTACAAGAATTTTGTGTTAGATCAAGATAACAACTTCTACCTGATACATTTGAGTATTCTCATTACCTGTTTGCTGGATAGTACATTGATATTGTAGGGAGAAGTTACTTGTTAATCACTTCTTGGAGTTAAAGGGTTAACTAACTTGAGTACAAACTTATCCTGTTTTAGTATCAAAATGAAATTCCTTTATAACCACTCATCCAGAGTGTAAAAGCCAGTTTGGATAAATACTCAAGAGGGATTTAATATTTCATTCACATATTCAATTGTATTTTTGGTTTCATTTTTTTATTGAGACAGGCTACTAGGATATGAACACACTTACCATGGGACGTTTGCGCTGATTGGAGCAGCATCTTTTTTGGGTGGAGTTGTGCGCATGACCATCAGCTTAACTGTCATCCTGATAGAATCAACCAATGAGATCAGTTATGGTCTGCCCATTATGATTACACTCATGGTACTGTAGGAATTCTTTTTCCTTCTTATGTGTTATTTTATATCAGGTTTTACCTTCTTGAGAGCATTTAGTACCTCCGTGCTTGTTAGGGACACCATGATAAAATATTTATAGACAAGTCATTGCTGAGGATGTGATGTTGTATTTCTCTTATATTTCAAATACAGCACCCAAAGGCCTGGATGTTTAAAAGGCAATAATTGAATGAATAGTTCAGGAAATACAGGATTAAAAGCTACTTGACCTTGATTTCTCTTGAAATAAAGCTAATTATATTAAAGGCTTGAGTTGTTTTACCTTAGCATAAAATGAAATTGAAGGAAAACGTTTAAACTGTTAAATTGTTGGCAATGCTTAAATAAAACAAAACTCAACAAAAATAGTTGATTCACCATTGGTTAGCCTAGTTGTGCTTTGAAGAACCAGGCCCAGAACATGTAATCTCATGGTGCTTACCAGAGATATTGTGAGTACCAATATTCTAAACACCAAATAAATATACAGAAAGAGTTCTTCTCTAAGCTTTCATCATTCAAACAGATCTCAAACATCATCACCTAAAACATATTTTCATGTGTGTTTAGTTAATGCTGCTCATTAAAAATGAGTGGATAGCTCATGCAGTCTCAATCAAACTGTAAGATATGTTCTGATCAAATCTTTGTTCACCTTGTACGTGTGTGTTTCTTCAGGTAGCAAAATGGTCTGGAGATTTGTTCAATGAAGGCCTATATGACATTCACATTCAATTAAAGAGTGTTCCTTTACTTGAATGGACAGCCCCTCAGGAAATGTACAGGTACTGGTAAGGGTTTATGATGAGTCACAATCCTTGGTGAACGATATGCCAGAGATTATTAAATAGAAGTAAAATTGAAGAAAAATTGTGATTACTGGTATTATAAAATATTAAAGAAAGAAAGCAGAAATTTTTTTGTGGAAAAAGCCTAGGGAAGCTTTCTTCAGTAAGTAGTCAGGTAATGGGATATCGTTTGGATTTTGCACAAAAATTGATTCCTATTACAAGCTACAAATAAATAATTGTTCATAGTTTTGTCTGTTGGGAGAGGTTTCTGTTAGATTTTGTGTACTACGTGAAATTGCAACAGTCACACCTCAGCTTGTTCTACTATACATATTAGACACAGAAGTAAATTAAACATGCAGTTGACTCCTGCTAATGAGAATGTGCAGTGACATCTAAGGCTAGTGCCTACAGATCTTGATAACTTGAACTTCTTAAGAGCTTATAACCTTTTCCCCTTTGAACAGTGATTAGGGTTCAATTTATCAGCAGTTAACTGTATTAACCTTAAAAAGAACATGTTTGCAGTTGACGTATTTAACAGAGTTGATGTATTTTTGTGCCAGAGTGACCCAGTAGTCTAAGCATTGTGTAACTGGAAAAGATCACGGGTTTGAGTCCATTACTTATTAACTGGAATTTCCATTTTCTCTAAGTCTTATCGCAGAAAGTTGTTTAAATATTTTCACCAGATTGAAAGCCTCAGACATCATGGAGTCCTGTCTGTCCTACATTTACCCTCACACGAGAGTTCACTCCATCATTGGGATTCTGAAGACAACAGCCCACAATGCTTTCCCAGTGGTGACCGTTGACAAAAACACTCAAAGGTTACCACAAGGGAATGATTTTGAATACAGAGTTGATTCATCAAATGAATTATTTGCTCGCACAACCACCTTTTCAAGTTTGACAAGCGAGCAAAAACTGCGACGACATTTAACAAGTCATGGAGAGAGTAGTGTGCTGCAAAGGAATAGAGCTGAGTCTGAACATCATCCAAGAATTGAGGGTGTGAAGAATAAGAGGAGAAAAATTAAAAGTGAGAGCCATCAGGATGATTTGAAGGTCACAACTTCTGCTCCTGGGATGTCCTATCCTTTTAATGAAGACAACTTTACAGTTCAAGGGAGATTGATGGCTGATCATGGTGTTGGTAAGTCCACCAGCACCTTAATTGTTCAGTAATGGGTATGCTTGTTTTTGGATAAGTTTTTTTACCAGGTGGACTTGTCATACTTTAATATCTACACTTCCATGGAAAACTTTGCAAGGGAGAAGTTGACAAGAAAATTTGCTTGTGGAAATACAGTTGGGATTTTCCTGTCCCAAACTTGAATCTCTACACATATCCAGAGAGCAGACTGTGCTGCAACTGTTCAGTAATACCTGTGTGATGTTTTATCTACTGACGGTAAATTCTACATAACAGCTGCATTTGCCAGTAAAAGCCTTTCTAATAAACTTTAAAATGAAAATTCAGGTATATAATTATATAATTATATATATACAATTTTATTATTATGACTGTCATTGCAGATGTCCCTAGTGGTGCAATTAACCCAAATTTTAGTACTGTATCAGTCCCTGTTTTGACAGACCGGGAGGAGCCCCAGGCACTGACATTTCATGGGCTCATTCTCAGGTCACAGCTGGTAACTCTTCTAAAAGAGAGAGTATTCTACACTGAGAATACACAGGTAAAGCCCACAGTTGCCAGTGATATTGTAGTCAAGTACACTCATTGTAAGAAGTTTTACTGAGTCAGGAGCAGCAAACATAGCAATAGACTATGAGCAGTTTGTCCTTTTTGGCAAGTAAAAAAAATCAGTGAAAGAAGGAGAAATAGATATTAGTGTGCTGCACAGAATTCTTGGAGTGAGGGGAGTGATAATTTAGAAAAGCATTAATTTTACAAATTAAATTGATGTTAAATTGCTGGTCAGATGGTATAAACTGATAAAAGATTGAAAGATGAGGAACCAAGGGAAATTGAAATAAAGGGAGAAGACAAGAGGAAGCATTTACTAGATTTACACAAAGAAAGAATGAGCTTGTTTTGAGCAACCAAAAGTACCTATTAATGCTCAGCTATTATGACTGGAAACTAATAAACACCTGTTAATTTATATTGTACGTCACTTGACATTGTTGATATTTCAGACACCCAAGAGACGTGACCTTAATTTTGAAAGTATGACTGAAGACTATCCTCGGTTTCCTGACATTCATGACGTGCCAGTTGAATTTGAAGATCAACAGAAAATTATGGTGAGCAAACTCGTACTCAGGCAGATTATATTGCTGCAAAGTGTGTTTCTTTATAGGGAAGATGGTTGATTGTGTCAAGATGTATCTTAAAAATATCAATCATGTGAGTGATAAAGAGGGAATTTCTCATTACAGTATTGACACATTTTGAAACAGAAAGGTGATAAGAAGGAAGAAAAACATTAACTAGGGAAAATAGGTGAATGTAATGCCAACATCTCAGGGTTAGTATTTCAAGTGATGTTTGGGAAAAGTGCAGAGAAGTTATACTTAACACTTAATTGGCGTAAAAGGGTTTATTGATAAGTGTTCCATCATTCCTAGTTTTCTTGGCACCATTTTGTTTCTTTCAGGATGTAACCCCCTATATGAACCCTTGCCCATATATGGTATTTCCTTGGACCCCTGTGCCACTGGTCTTCAATCTATTTAGGACAATGGGGCTGCGGCATTTGATCGTGGTTAACACTAAAGGGCAGGTAAGTCTTGCACAAGGATAAGCTATGCACATGTAGTGTCTGGGGCTCTTGTCTAGGTGTGAGCTCATTCTATTGTCACAGTGATGCACTTGCCTTCTGTAAAGCTCTGACTATGAACACTTCAACTTCCATGAGTGACCAAGACAAAATTTCTCCTTACAGTATTGGTACAATATGAAGAAGACAAGTGATGAGAATCAAGAAAAATACTTATCAGGGGATTGTTATTTGATCTAATACCAAATTCTCCAAAGTAACATTATAGAAGAATTGTCTGTCAGGCAGAATGGAGAATTACTATTGAGATCTTGGGAGTGAAAGGGTTAACTGAGAATTTGAATGTTATTGTATCAAGGAGGAGCCAATCCATGAATTTAGAGTTTACTGGTCTGTGATTGACATTGGCTGTAACTTTTTGGTTTCTTCATGTGCCCTGATTTCTCTAACCTTCGATGGGAGTGATCTGAACGTATAGAACATTCCCTTATTATATGACAGAGCTTTTTTGTTTACATGATTTTGTGAGTTTCATTGAGGCAAGTCTTGCATTGACTTTTTTCACATTGTAGTATGAAGTGTTAATGGGCTAAGTATGCATCTGGGTGCCCTGTGTAAACTAAAATTCCATTCATGAGAGGAAGCATGTTATGCTTGGTCACATTGGTCACTTGGTCACTTATCGCCAATGTCTCTACTTGATTTTATACGTCGGCAAGTTGGCATTGGCGAGTTGAACCGTCAGCGAGTTGACTGGATACCGGTCACATAATGCATTCAATGACTATAAACTGGCCATTGATGGTGGCAAAGTTTGTGACTTAAATTGCATAGTCAACAACTTACTATCTATACAGATTTTGAGTCAGTGTGTATTGAAGATTCTTAATATTCATATTGATATTTTCCTATTTCAGCTTGTGGGAATGATAACACGTTACAATTTAACCCATGAATACATGGAGCACTGTTTAGAAAACCTTGGCTGAAACTAAAAGTACTACTTGCTGGATGTAAAATTAGACAATCTGCTGGGATTTAATTTTTTATAACACTTTAATTAGGAAAATATTCCTTACCATTTGTACCATAATTTTTTTTTTCCAGTGGAAAGTAATTACTTTTTTATGCTGTGAATGGAGGGGTGAATGAATAAATTAATGAATGAATTTAGTGACTGGGAGAAAAGGATTACAGATGTAAGAAATATTAAATTTTCCATGTACAAAATAAAATTTTAGATTAACTTAAGAAATTGATAGATTTTTGCAGTTTACTTTTATAGGAAGAGTAGAGAGGATTCACGCAGAAAAAGATGTTTCCAACATAAATTTGCCTGAGTAGTAATAACTTTTAAAGAGGTAGAATTTAAAAAATTGCATCTATCTAATTTTTGGAAATTTTAGGCTTGGTTGTAGTTTGGTAATACAACTATTTTCAAATTTTATTTTTGTGATGCAGAGACAAAATTTCAATAGGATGAAAAAAGAAATGAATTAAATCAAATGCAAAACATAGGTGTAAAAGATGCATATTTTAATAATTAGTTTTTGTTTAAAAGAATATTTTTACATACATTAGAAATAAGAATATTCTGTTATTAAAATTACAAGTTGTAAAAGTTTTTTTTATAAAATTAAATAAAGGCCAAAATTTATGCATAGCATTTTCTCCATTATTTATTTCATTGTAACACAACAAATGGAACATTGAAATGAAAAAAGTAGACAAGAATGACTCCTCGGTTACACTGGGTCAATAATTGACAGCTTACCACACCCTTGATTTTTTTCACAGATTTTTAACTAAAACCTTTACATCCCAACATCAGTATGCATATTCTCCATACATTCCCAAAGGTGCTGACACAAGAGTTATTTAGTTGGTGATCTTTTCCTCTTTTCTTGTAACCTGTTTGATTCAGGGGTGATATGATATGGGGAGAAATTAGACACTGGTCAATATATGGAGTCAATACATTTTTGCATCTTATTTGAGGAAAACAAACCCTTTGAGTTTCTTTATTTTGTGCTTGCATCAAACTTAACACAATTCCTTCTATTTTGTGACATCTATTTATAATCAGTGGTGATGAAAGAAATCCAACAATTCCACCATTTGTTAAAACATTTACAGTTATCTTTGTTACCTTACACTACAAAGTTAGCATATTATTTTATTACTTTTCCTGGAAATAGAAAGTTAGTATTTGTGGAAGGTAAAATTCACTATTCTTTGCAAAATCTATAACACTTACTTAAAAATTCTATATGCTTCCTCTTCAGTAAGATTTCCAAATTCCCTCTTACAAATTTCAAGTTTCCTCTACACTAAAAAACAACCTTTTTACACTAGTTCACTAATTTTATATTTTCAATTAAAGTACCTGTGAAACATTTGACTAACTGGTCTTCTTAAGATAAGATTTAATTACACCATTAACATTCTTTTTTTTCCCCAAAATTAATTGTTTACTGATAATAAATTCATGCAGATCCTTTGGGATACTGACCTTCCAGTCACACATTAAGAAGAGTGCCTTAACCCTTTAACTCTCAAGATCCAATTATTAATTCTCCCCTCTAACTCCTACAGATTTCCTTGTAAATAAGTTACACGAATTTGGGGCTAGATCTAGTTAACAATACTGCCAATCGTCCCCATTATTTTCACATGGGTATTAAGGGTCAGTCCAATTATTTGTAGCATACAAAGTTCTTCACATGTCCTGGGAGAGGAAGCTGTTGAACATTCTGGTCAATGTCCTTTGACTGCAGCGAGTGAACAAGAGAACTGCCAGTTGTGATAGCTCCTCTGATGACATGACGTATTTGGCTGCGACAAATTTCTTGTAAGGGGCGAAGTATTTTTATGTCGCATTGGTCGCATTTTCCACTCTTGGTTATGTTCTCGTTCCCTTGGATTTGACACTTGGAGCAGAAATGCTTCAGACAGGAATTACACTGAAACACAAGGAATATGGTTTTGAAATGAAATACAATTTTCACTTTCATCCATTTTCATTTTCATCTAAAAATTACCACTAGTTACTATAATATTTCGTTTCTCAGTTTGAATGTTCTGTAAAATGGATTCTAAGTGATACTTTAAAACTGTATTAGCTACGGCTTTCTTAGCGCGGCTAAAATTTTAGACCTCCAACAGTAAACAGTCGCAAGAATTTCAGCACAATACGAGTACAAAGTTGTAATTACAGAGACGAGGCAGGTTGAAAGATCGATCAAAAGATTGTTAAATTATGAATGAATTAAGCTAAAAAGTGTGATTCTCGGGAACAGCTAACCCTTTAATGAAATCAAAATTTAACGTTACCGGCGGTAACGCGAAAGATCTCTGCTTCAGTGTTCGTACAACTAAAAAGCCGGTGTTGTTGTTGGTTACAAGACTCAGCGATGTACACGAGAAACGAAGAACGTTGTACAAATTTATTATACCGTAATCCGCCACGTCACTGTATATAAAGATAAAACGTTCTTTCGGCTTACCTGGGTAACGGATATGTCCGTACAGACATCGCAGAATTGGTTCTTACACCCGTCACAATAAGGATAAACGAGTCTAGCGTGAGATGAACAAAGGGAAACTGCGCGGGATTCGTAATCGCCACATCTGCGACAACGAAATCCACAATTTTGACAGAAAAATTTCCCGCAGAAACCATATTGACATTGTAACAACGACCACTCTGGGACTATCAGACCACAGTCTTCGCATTCCCCGTCGAAATCATGGTAACGATCAACCACTTCGCTGAAGAAATAGCGAGCAGGCATTTCCACATCCATAACGGAAGCCACCGGGGTTAATTGTTTATAAACAAACCGTTGAGCTTCCGCTAACGCGCGCCTTCCTGGCAGTTCCGAGTAATGTGATTGGCTACATCTTCATCTTTTCATTGGTTGAAACTTTTCTAGGTTATTCGATTTGATTGGTTGAGAAAGAAAAGAAGATCCAATATGGCGGATGGAGAAGCATCGAAAGAACTCACTGCAAAACAGCGTAAAAATAAGAAAAAGAAGGAGGCTGCCAAACGTAAAAAGCAAGAGCAAAGTCTTAAGGTATCTGCTGTTACGTTCGTTTGGAAATGTACGGAGAATGTTCTCAATTTAATCTTTTTTAATGCATATTTTAGGAGTCTGTCGAAGGAAGTAAGAAACACGATGGAAGCGAAACCCAAGAAAACTTCGAGGTAAATACAATTAAAAACTGACAAAATTTTTGAAATTAGTTTAATTGATGGATTTTTAATGTTACTTTGAAGTCAGCAGAGGACAAGTTTCATCGAGAGCTGAACTGGTGTATTGAACAGCTTGAGATGGGCCTTGCTTTTCAGAAGACTGACAAGAAACACGGTAATATTTTTTCGCTACTATAATAACAGAGCAATTAATTTTGAAAGTCAAAAATAATATTTTGCTTTTCCACGCTCTGTGATTGGTTTGAAGCTCTAGTGCCTGCTAGATAACCAATAATACAGGAACGAACATGATATACCCGTACCAATTATAACTTGGTTTCTTGTGTAGATACCCCATCTTTCATTATTTGCTCTGAGATCATATCGTATTTCTCTATAAAGGGGGAGGGGAGGCAGTGGAGGGGGAATAGGGACATGTAGGGTGGGAGGAGTAGGGGAGAGGAAATAGAGCCTGCAAGGGTAGATAGTGGGATTAAAATGAAAAAAAAGAAACAAAATTGATAGTTTTTGTTTGTGTTAATAATATCATGATAAAAATATACTGCAAAAGTTGACACCAAGAAGCTAAAAAATCAGTTTACCAGGGTATCCCTCAGGGGGCTTATGAGTTTCTATGGCATCCACATTGAGGGCTTTTTGGGAGGAGTAGAGGTCTATGTCTAACCCTTTAACCCCTGAGAGTGACTAGCATCTAATTTCTTCTTTAGAAAATCACCCCTCAATGTTTCATTGAGGTCATAAGAATAAAAGAATGATCACCAACTAAAGAAGCTCTTGATTTTGAACAAATTCTACTTTTCAGCACCTCTGGAAATGTATAGAGAACAGTATGGAGAATATGCAAACTGATGTTAGGGTGTAGGCCAAAGGGCAATTCTTCTTTGTCCACTGAATCATCACCCAGATTCGATGAATACCACATACTGCAGGCTATGACAATCAACACTGATCCCCAGTTGCCTGATCTTTATTAGCCCCCTCTAATATTCAAACAAAATAAGAAAGAAAAATTTAATTTTTTTAAGGCTCACCTTAAAATTTCCAAGATGGCAGAAGAAAGTTCTTTTCCTATGGCACATTTGGTTTGTAGCCTGTATAATTATATACCTTAAGTTGATTTTGAATTATTCATGACCTTAATGCCTCCCTTTATTTTTTACAACTTATTCTAACTGTCTCATTACCTTCAGTGGATTGCTTTTTTGATTATATGCTCGCTTTATGTTACAGCCGAAGTTGTTCACCGTCATTTACGATCTTTAAAGTCTTCCAAAACACCAATGGTAAGTTAGAACCATTTATATTGCAGGGGAACTTTGCACTTCTTTTTATGCAGAGTTGTTTTGTAAATGCTATTAGGGGTTTTTGATAACTAAATTTTATAACAATTGCGCTAACAGTATAAATATTGAATAAATAGTCAAATTATCTTCTTCACCCTTCTGGTTTGCCTTTGGTTTAATGTAAAAAACTTTTGATTGAAAAATGTATTGTTCTCAGCCAAGAAAACGACAACTGATGTTTTCACTGTTTGGAGACTACAGAAAGAAGATGGAAGAAGACAGAAGAAGGGAAAAACAAGGTGACCTTGCAAAGTTAAAGAGTATTTATTTACGACTAGTTGAATCATTTCCACACTTGAAAATTCAGTTGTCATTCAGTTGTTCTGGAATTAGGAATCAGGAAATGAAATCTGTTTCCCTAATGTGTAGTTCCAGAAAATATCCATACCCTCACCACGGAGGGAATTGGAAATTCCAGAGGGGTGGGGGGTCAAAGTCCCAGGAAATTCCAGAGGGGATGGGGGGTAAGAGGCGAAATTTTCGTCCAGAGGGTAGGAAGTCGATCGACTTTCTTCGTATATGTCAATTGGCGCCACTTACCTACTTTACTGCAGTCTCGTTTTTTGAGCGGTTCAAAAGACTCAAAACGTCTCACAGTCTCGAATTGTTTGCAAAGCTGTTTTGGGGTCTTAACATTGGTATCGCAATTAAAACACTCAAAAAGTTTTGGTCTCGCAAAAAAAAAAAACGCTGGTCTCGCCGTCTCGCAAAGTTTCGCATAAATTTACCATTCGCTACCCCTTATTGACTCCAGCCATCTCTTAATTTTGATCTGCACTGAGCTTAATTCTGTTGCATCATAATGTGTAGGAGACTTGATGATTTCTTTATGGCTTACTTGCTTGCGATGTTACAATGAATGATAAGTACAGGCGTACCGTAGTCGAAAACAGTTGATTGTAACATCGAGAAACACAAGGATCCAGGGCTTTGTATATATGCGCGTGGGACTGGTAACTAGCCAAGGTTTGTTTATGCACAATCGGCCGAAATTATCGACCCGCTGTTAACAAGAATCAATGCTTGTGTGAAGAAATTTTACATTAGAGGCTGGAATTTGGAAAGATGAGTTCAAAATAACTTACTGCTGACTCGGTTTTCTCTTTTGCTCTCTTATTTATAACACAATTTTGTGCAAATTTACGTTGCTTAATGTGATTTCGAACGTTTCCATTTCAAGTGCACGCAATTTTCTCAGTACATTGTACAAACTTAACAGTTCAAAAGTGTTTTGTTGCGACTTGTACGGTTTTTTTCTCCTTTCGTGTACTGAAAATACTGTGTTAAATGTTTAAGGATAAGTATTGTATTTTAAAATAAAGCAAACGTTAAGTTTAAGCTAGTTAGCGACGTTTACCTTGCGCGTGTACGCCATCTCTCAAATATACACGCGACAAAATCACACGTCCCTCTTGTTTGTTGTTTGCTATGAGAAAAAAATATATTTCCAGGGGGTATAGGGGGTGGTAGAAAATTCTTTGGAAATTCCAGAGGGGTGGGGGGGCTACAACTACTACCCCAAAATGGAAAATCCGAAGGGGTGGGGGGGTCCTATATGAAATTCCCTCCGTGGTGGGGGTATGGATATTTTCTGGAACTACACAATTTAGAATATGTTTTATAACACAGGAGAAAAATGTAATTTGATATTCATTTTCCTGAAAATACAGTAGGCTTCTTTTTTTTTCTTCAAATATGTAGAACCATCTGTGAATCCAAGACTGGCTACCGTTAACAGGGAAGAACAAAAAAGTATTTTTGTCAAAGTTTGTCAGACAAAATGCAAAGATTCAGATAAGGAGGTCAGTGGCTGTTAACCCTTAATGCCTAAGAGCGATTAGCTTCTAATTTCTTTTAAAAATCTTACTACAAAATCAAACATTTAAGTTGAATGAATAAACAGGAAACAACCACTCACTAAAGAAGTTCTTGATTTCCAAACAAATTCTCCTTGTAACCACCTTACTAGATAATGTATAGAGAACAGTATCAAGAATATGCACACTGATGTTTGGACTTAAAGGGTTAAATTAGGGTAAAGACCAGAATGTGAATTAATTACATAAATTCTAATTTTATTAAAAGCACTTCAAGTCAATAAACTATGTATTTTAAAATTGACCCTTCAACTTCCATGAGTGACCAAAACAGAATTTCTCCTTACAATATTAACACAGTATTGACCACATAAGTGATGAGAAAAAAAAAAAGATCAATTTGGGGATAATTAGTTGATCCAATACTAAACTCTCTGAACTAACATATAAAAATTGTATGGTTGTCAACAAGGAGAATTACATATTTGATCTGGGATTTAAAGAGTCAACTTTCCCTTGTGAGCTGATCCAGACTGAGATCTTTATTTTTTATTTTTTCATTTAAGTTTGTGTGGTTGATTTATTTAGTAATTATTGTAATTATTATTATTATTATCATTTTTAATTACAGAAAGCCACAGACAAAGAAGAGATTCCTTCAAACAATGTCTGGAAGTTTCAAACATCTGATAATGAGTTCAGATTTGATTTTGGTGATTCAAGAAGCTAGAATGTCAGTTGGACCAATTTACTTTTAAGTAATGTGGAAGTTATGTGATGCAAGGATGCAACAGGTTAAGGAGTAGATGAAAGCAAGGCATACTTCAGTAAGAGCAGTTACCACCAGCTTTTTGCATACTTCAGTCAGAGCAGTTACCACCAGCTTGTTACATACTTCAGTCAGAGCAGTTACCACCAGCTTGTCGCATACTTCAGTCAGAGCAGTTACCACCAGCTTGTCACATATTTCAGTTAGAGCAGTTACCACTAGCTTGTCACATATTTCAGTTAGAGCAGTTACCACTAGCTTTTCAGAGAGAGTTAGAGTGGTATGTAAGTGTACTTTCAGGTAAACCATTTCATTTCAATCCAGCTTGGTGAAAAACTTCAGTTAAGGAAATTGAATTTTTTTCAGGACATAAAATTTTATTTAAGAGATTAATAGGAACTACATTTCTTTTTTTTGGTGTTCATTTCAAGGCTAGTTTCAAGCAATTAATCAGTTCAGTTGAGGATGCAGTTATCATGTTGAGTTCAAAGTTTACTTTGTTTCCAAGCCTCTTGTCTATGTAGTGTTTTCCAACTTTTACAAACTCAAAGAGAAGTGCCTGCATTGGCAGATTGTTTGAAAAATGTATAATAAAACTGAATAATTATTGAATTCAGTTTTCACATGATATTGTGAACTATCTAGTCACCTTGTGTCTACATTATCAGCTGCCTCTGCCTTCGACTTTGGCAGATAACTCTGACTTTGGTCTTGATAATTCATGATATCATGCTCAACCTTATCCAATAACTACTAAGCGTTAGACAAAAACTATTTGTCTGTAAAATGTGTACGTAACCACAGAATTTCTACTCTCAGGATTTTATATTAACAATTGGACTCTCTCCTGGGTGTTCTCTATTCCGATTAACCCCCTAAGAGTGACTAGTATTTCATTTCTTCTTACAGTATCACCCCTGAATCAAATATTAAGGTCATAAGATTAAAAAATGATCACCAGCCAAAGAAGGTCATGATTGTTGATCAAATTCTCCTCGTCAGCCTCTTAGGATATGTACAGAGAACTTATTGAGAATATGCATACTGATGTTAGGGTGTAAAGGGTTAAATCAGTCATGATTTGGTGTCAAATCCAAATAGCACCTTCAGTTGATCTAGTTCATAGCATTGCCTTTTCTAGTCATCTTTCTCTAGCCTTTTAAGGGTACAGTGACAAGTGTCTAATTTCTCCTGTGAGTATAACCACTAAATGGCTGTGAATATATGGAAATCATATATGTGAACTTCAGATTAATAAATGAATTTGAGAGCGATCTTTGCAGTGATGAATACTACCTAAACAGTAGTGAAATTAAGTCCAGCTTAAGTATTGTTCACTACTATGACAATTGCTTAAATCATATTCATTCCTTAATCCACAATTCACTTCAAACTCTTTTGGTAATGACTGACTCCCCACCCTCCTTTCCCTCTGAAAACTATGTGAATTCCCCCCCCCCCCCTAAAATCCTCTTTCTTAGCCCAAGTGTTAAATAACGACTGGTCTATTAAAATGGCATTAGATTCTTGTGTAGAGATTTTCATTAACTGAAAGTGATACATTTTTGTTGGATTTCAGTTTGAAGTACTCATTTTGAAGTGCACTTATTTCTGTTAATCAGGGCCTCTTCAAAATTCTCCAAAATTGAAACAAGCTCAATTTTTATGCTACTTATTGTATATCTTGTTAATAACTTTGCTTGAATTGGTAATTAACTCAATGTAAGTTCCATATCATCTCAAGAGGCAGTTTGACTGTAGCAGTCAGTATTTCACTGTTGATACTAGTCAGTTTACAACTAGTTAGAAGTGTAATGTGGTATACTTGGATCCACGGCAGTTGTTTTTTCATCACAACACAATTTTGATTGTTTGATCCAAAAGTAAACTGGTGCTGATTGTAGTTTGATGAGTTTATCTGTTGTGGTCTAGAAACTGCTTGTGAAGAAAAGTCTACTTTCAAGTGATGGTGAAATGAATTTGACATTTGAGACAGTCAAAGTATTAAGGGTTGAAGTGAATTCTTTGAATTTCACTAACCAGGTTTTTTTTCTTGATGTTACTCTTACAAAAATTTTTAAGGTAAAAAGTATTACTTTCAATATTTTAAGGACACCTAATGGGAGGTTGAATAATAGTAATTTGTTGTTTCTTTGTTTTCGTTCAGCCAGGGAATACATTTTTTGATCAGGTAAAATTCAAGGAAATTTGAAAATGCTGTCTTTTGCAATTATCATAATTGAACACTGTGGAGAAAACTTGAAGCAATAAACAAAGATGAGCTTTAATACCTCAATATAGCAACTTATATTTACATGATCTGCAAGTTACATGTTGTACCAAGAATCTTATTCTAATTTAACCTGTACATTGCAAATGCAACAAAATGTTTATGGGAAATGTTGCCCACAGTTGAGTTCTTGTAAAGCTCATTTTCAATGTGGGCACTCTTTTGAAAATTTAACAGTTTTACTCATTAAACACATACAATATTTTCCATGTACTGTCAGTAATCAATTTGAATTACTTATTGGTATCATCAACAACTCTAGTCCCCCATTGTTCTCTTTACAGAGGGAAGGCTATCTTTTTTACAAAGTAGTATAAAGTGCTAGACCTTCCTTAGTGTTGATGATCATGATGGATCATGAGGTTGTCCATCTCTTACTGTTAGTGATAGATTATACAACTCAATTTTAAGATAATTTAGTCTCATTTAAGTAAATGTCTTAACAAACATGTCTTTTATAAACTTTTTAAATACTGTTTCTTAAAATTATTTCAAAGTATTTCAAATCTTTAAAATTAAAAGTTCAAAGTTTAAGATAATTTACATGATCACCAGAGGAGCGTGGGTATTTTCCTTTCCAATATAGAGTCCTTCTTGTAAGCTAAGTCTTTTCTTTTTCTGTGCTCGGAATGAAAGCCTGTTCCCCTTTCTCACTGCTTCAGTTATTTCCACAGAGTTTCTCTGAGCTAGAGGAGATCTGGGAGCTGGAGCCACCTTGTCGGAGAAGAGCTTTTGTGGGACTGATTTTCTACGACCAGAAAGTCTCCTCTTCCTCTTGAAATCAGATGGGCTGGCGGTTTTTTTTAGCAAGCGAGCTGTATCTTTCTTCGAAATCGGAGCTTCGGGTGACACAGGCGTCATGGATATTTCACTTAGGATTTTGTTGATCTGAGTGATATCGGGCGATGGTGGCTCCTCGGCTTCGACGCTCGCGTTTCCGAACACTTCATCTTGATCAGTTACATGTACCTCTTGATCGCGCGATTTTGTGTTTTCACCATGATTTTCATCGCTTTCCTTCGATTTTTGAATGTTTTCCCTCGCGACAGGTACAGTAATTGGAGTGCGAGTAATTACAAAACTCGGTGATCGCGGATCAATGCACAGTTCTCTGTTTTGTGGCGATTCTTCGTAAGTTTCGAGTTGAATCGGTGTTCTCTGTTCTCCTAGTGGTGATCGAGGATCCGCGACTAGAAGTCTTGAGATCCGCTTATCCACAGGTTTCGGTGTTTCCGGAGGTATTTCAGACCATTGTTTGCTTTCTAAGGTACCCATCTTGGTGATACTTCATAAAAAAATTTGATAAATAATCCTCTAGTTACCTACAGGGTGGAACTTTGTGAAGATTTGATTTAAACGATCGAAGATTCGAAATTTAAATGCCCCGGTTTTGCGTGGCTGGTAACCAATCATGTTATTTTCTTGCGAAAAACCGCCAACCATCTAATCGCAGATTCTTTTCAGCTGAAATGGCGCTATCTTTATTGACATGTACAGACATTTTTCACAAAATACTCAATCAGTTCCTGACTATAAAAGTGTTTTCATCAAGCTCTAGTGATTTTATTTCTCCATTTCACTGCAATATTTTGATCGATCGTTGACCGAATGAAAGCTCTGTGCCGTTTGTGGACTGTTGGAAATCGATAAGTGATCAGATCTTATCTGAATATTCAGCGTATGTCTTGCTCAGACACGCGGAACGAACAATATCGTTGTTGTCGGGGTCTTAAGGTAGGCTTCCCAAAGATGTAAACACGTGCTGTGTAACCGAAATTCCTTTTGTTTTCTGTGCAATATATGAATTTTAATCTACAGGGATAAAGTTTTCGGTCTGCTCTGAGATTGATGCGAGACATGTACTAATTACTATTTCTTTAAAATTAATAGTCATTAAGTAAATTCAGTTTTTGAAACAACCGGAAACTGTATTACGAATAGAAGGTAATCCTTCTAGAGTGACACAAGAAGAAAAATTTTCTTTTTTTGTCGTTTTTAACTGTGTTTTCGTCGCACGCTGTTCTCTTGCCCGAGATCACGTACCTACCTGTTACTGAGAGGGGAGGAGACAGGCTGTTGTCACCCTTGGTTACAAGCACGCCGAATACAAAACGGTTTTTATGATCGATCATAATTAGAGCTCGTTTGTTGTGATTTAGGACAATTTGGTTAAGAAGTCAATATCTTTAAAGTTCTCTTTCCTAGTATCGTTTAATAATGACGCGATCTCCTTTTAGTGAACTTCAAGAGAACAAAATGGAAGAAAGCAAGCGAAAAACTACGACAGGGAGTGTGTTCTGGGAAGCTGCTGAAGAGAAGGCGAAACGTAGCGAAAGTTTACAAGAAGCTTTTAAGAAATTCAGAAAGAAGAGACAGGTAAACATTGTTCTTCACTTGTAAACTGTAGTATAATTTGTCTTTCTGTTTTGTGTTTTTCGTAACTGTTTTGTGCTTTGAAATGATTGCTCTTGACGTTACTTTTAGCTAAACCCGATGTGACAAATTGAAGTTGTGGCTATTAGCATGTTATTTATTTAACAATAAATAAAACAAACTGAAATACGTGGGAAAGTTGTTTTCAATAAATTTATAGCACTAGAAACGATTTCTTTTCTTGATGTTTACAAAACAAAGTAGATTTAAAGATGAAATTTAATTAAATTGTGAATAATTACCGAATGCGCTTGACAAAATTTTTTTCGGCCATTTGAATGAGACAGTTTTGAATGATGTGATCTTATTAGCTGTCGTACAACCTGTAGATGATTTGAAGGAGCGACACTTGTCACAAAATTGAAATTTTTCGTTTAGGAAGCTGGGGAAATTAATTTCAGATAGTGCTTTGATCAAATGCTTTTATGTGGAATGCCTCGTCTGTCTTCGATTCAGTTTAGTTGGTAAAATGAACCAAACCTTTACAATTATAATTTACCTTGCTCTACAAAGTATGTATACACATCTTTATAGAGGTGGTCTTGAAAAAACCCGTTTGTTGTCTAGGTGTCTAGTTCAGATGTTGCCTTGGAATTTTAAAATAAAATTGTTATGTTATCAGCTCTGCTGTAAAAATATTGATCATTTTATTGTGACACTGAACATTGCAGAATGCTATACGTTTATCCAAACAAGTTGATGAGGAGACCGTAAAGTGGAGAGTTGATCCTGTGAGAATGAATAACCTCCGAGTGAAATTTGTTGAGCAGTGTAAGCTGTACTTTGGTGTGCCTTATGCCAAGAAATACCAGGAACCAGGATGTAAGATTCAAATTTGCTAACTTTGAACTCTGAAAATATGTAATAGCAGTATTGCTTTTAAGAAGTGTGCATGTTGTTTAATTACAACATCAAGAAAAAATAATTTATATATCCAGGGTTGAGAGGGTTGCCTGTAAGATTGTGAGTGATGGGACTGTAATACAAAGTAAATGGCATTAGGGGTGTGAAATGTTCTCCTTTATTTTGTGCATAATGGGTAAAATAAATTTTCTAACTGGTAGAGCAATGCTTTTACCTGTCAAATCTTCAAGAATTCCAAGCGATTTTACAGTAGGTGGGGGAACCAGAGGAGATGCAAGTTTTTTTCTATCAGTTTCAACAATGTGAAGTGAGTTTGGGGGCAGTGTAACTCTGCTAGACAGTGCACTCTCTCAACCTCAACCTGGGGGCAACTTGACTCGGGGGTGGGGGGGAGGGGGACTTATTGGAAGGGGATGACATGAGCTGTCACTGAGATTGGTGAAAAGTTTTTAATAAATTGACTTGTTTCAGAGGAGTAACATTTGGCAATATACACTGAATTTTTGTTCCTAAAATGATACCGTTTGGCTGTTTTCAACTTTAAATCGTGTACAGTATATTAATAGAACTGAAACAGAATTTTGTGTCTCCACAGCGGCAGAGTTCAATGCACCATTCTTTCTTGATTGCTGTGGTTTGATCAGAAGGGTATTGAGGGATCTCAAAGAAGATTTTGGTTTTGAAGTTGGGCCATGGAATCAAGCCTACATGGTAAAGAGTTGCAGTTGTTAGCAAGGGTTTTTAGGGGAATAACAGTGAAATGAATGGTATAGAAGACAGACATTCACATTATAACAAGCAGAAACCATTAACTGTTTTTATGCAATATAGTTGATCAACCTTTATACACACAACCTTTATACACACAGTCAGTCTGATTTTTATATCATGTACATATGTTTGTGATTAGTTTTAACATTTGCCTATTTATATATTTCTCTGTGAAATACGCAATTCAGTCTAATGACTGTGATGTATTTGTGAATAAACAGTCTATCTATCTATCTATCTATCTATCTATCTATCTATCTATCTATCTATCTATCTATCTATCTATCTATCTATCTATCTATCTATCTATCTAACATAGAGGTGAGACATACCACTAATAGTCAAAGTCTAATGATAGTATTTTTCAATATGCCACAGCATTTGTCATAGTTAAGAATTTTTCTTCTCATTTTTGCAGTACGATACACTTCCTCTCAATGTGGAGAAAACTGAAAACTTGAAGCCAGGAGATCTTGTGTTTGTGTCAGGAATTTATCATAATCCAAAATGTAGGTACTTTTAAACATCTGTCTGCTTACACCAAATAGATAGTTATGATGGACAAAATTTTGGCAGCACATGTGCTATTTGTCATTTGCACTCATGTTACAATTTTGCACTTGTGTTATATGAAAAATGCACTTGTTTTCAGCCAATCAGATCATACTCTCTATCTTTCTTGTATATTGTTAGCACTGACAGTAATCAGTCTGATTTTGAACTAGAGGTCTCAATCATGTTTCTTATGTAGACATATTCTTTAATTTATTATTTTGTGATTTTACTCTTTAGGTATCACTTAGTTTTTAACATTACTTGTCAACATTTATATGTATATGTTGTGGTTAAATTTTATCCTTGGTTCAAATTTTATTTTCTTTTGTTTTTGGGTATTGTAATGTATGATGATGAGTTTGAAACAAAGGAAAGTAAAATTTGAACCAAGGATAAAATTGAACCACAACATATATACTAATAGTTCTTCCCTACTTGTGTTCTGGCAACTCTTAAAAATTGCAAAGCTTGTGATGTTTCTTAAGGCTGATAGACTCCCAAGTATAAGGCGTAAAAATAATTACTTTGTATGGATAGATCAATTTTAGCTTGTCTTCCTAACTTAAAATTTAATAGTTCCTCAGCCTGTTCCATAGACTGCCAAACTTTTAAGGTTCATCAAGCCTGATGATGTCAATGTCGTCCAACAAGCATGAAGAAGCTAATGAACTAGCTGTCACTGAGTTGGTTAAGATTTTAAAAATACAGCATACCAGTAGGAGTTATCACTAGTTAGTTAATGCCTTCAACTGACAGAGGCAAATCGTGATCTTGTAACTTTTAGCAAAGAAACAGCGTCACAACATGGTCCATGTTGAAGTTTGGGCAGGAGATGGAGAGAAGACCATTGGTGCCAGATGGCAGAAGGGGAAGTAAGTTGACATATTCTCTGACTGATCCTGACTTCAGCTGAGGTTGTTGAAACATCAGTGTACTCTTAAAAGCCCTTTTCAGGAATACTTGTCCATATCTAAAGGCCTGCTTATTCAACTTCTGGTATCTTAAACCTTTAACATTGATTAGCATCTAATTTCTCCTTACAGTAATACTGCTGAATCATTCATTATAATCATGAGAATACAGGAAATGATTGCCAACCCAAGAAGCTTTGATGAATAAGCAAATTCTCCTTGTCAGTACCAAACAAAATGTATAGAAAGGAGTATGGAGAATATAGATTCTGATGTTAAGCTGATGACACTTGGCCTTTTGTGTGTAAAATTGCTGATATCTGGCATATGAGACATCTGCACTTTTTTGCCAGAAATGAAATTGTACTGTGATTGGCAAACAAATCTGCCAGGTGTGCCACTGGCTAAAGGGTGCAAAGAGTCAAGATTCATGGTTTAGAACATAAGTTTTTGATTTATTAATTTCTGGATTGTTTGATTTTTGTTTTGAGTGATCTCATCTTGATGTTTATTATGTGCAGGGTTCAGTACCATGACTCCTACAAATTCAATGCCAAAAGCTATCACAGCATACAGTATCATTTCAAATCCATTGATACTTGGCTAATGGGAATTTGTCAGAGCCACTGCCCAGAACACTCATGGAAGCGATCGCAGTTTGAGCCAGGAAAGAGGTCCATCTTTGCTGAAGACCAAGGAAATGAAACAGAAGATCAAAATGCACAAGAACTTGCAGATGAGGAGATTGGCAGTCAAATAAATGATGATAAACAGATGCGTCCTTGCAGCCTGTTGAATGTTAGTTGCTCCCAAAAAGAGGATCACAGTTTCCCTGTCAAAAAGAATTCTAATCAACAAGCTGTTTCCTCTCACATCACTTCTCCAGAATCAAACAAATGTTATGATACAGTTTCCTCTGATCATTTTTCTACAACTACGACAGCCCAACTGCTGCAGAGAAACTTTAACAACCTCGATGAATGTGTTGCTTGGTTGCTGACAAAGATAAGCATGGATATTGAGAGTGAATGTAATGACGCAATTTCTGACATGGAAGAAATTGAGTTACATTCAAGTCGTCAACAAACAGAATATTCCTCCTCAAGTGATCACTACAGAAATACAATTCCAAAGGATCACTCTCCAAGCAAAACTAAAATGGAATCAACAATGCAGTCAAACACTGACCAAGACTGTGGCAGTGTTAATCATTTTGATGTTTCTCAAGAGCATGATCAGAATGACAGTGGAAATTTAGAGTACTGCAAGGAAAATTCTTCATCTTTGGAGTGTTTTGACTTTATGCATACTGGCATGAATTGTGATTCGTTTTGTATAAACCAGTGTCCTAACAATTCAGATAGTAATCACAGTCGAAGCAAATCCAGAAGGTCTGTGTCTCCTTCCAAGGCTACAAAAAATGGGAAAGGTTGGTGGAATGGACTTTCTTTGTGTTTGTTTTGTTTGATGTTGATTGACTGTATATCAACATTAGTTCCTGCACATGGAAGATATTATTAGAAATATAAAATCGGTTAAAAGATAGCTAACTCTAACCAGTTGAAATAGACTCAAGTGAATGAAGAAGAATTTCTACAGACTTGGAAAAGATGGGGAAATAATGGTAATTAGGTGCATTTTACAGCAGTTTAAAATGTCTTGATTCCATGAGAGCTCATCATTATGGTACATCCTTGGGCAAGACACTTCACTATCTATCACAGTGCCCCTCACAACCCAGGAGTGGGAATGGGAACCAGCAAACAAGGGAAGCCTGGTAAACTGTTGAGTGTAACTCTGTGAATTAATTGTTTTGATCATTTTGATGTAGACTCTGGGAGTGGTTCCTCGGGCAATAGAAGAGGGAATGGAAATGAAAAGAACAACAATGGGGACTCCTCTCGTAGGAGTGGTGCAAGATCAGTCAGTAGTTACATGAATGGTAAACAGCCAAGGTTCTTCATTGGAGGAGGAAATGGAAATTGGATGTAAGAATAGACTTATTGAGTTAATCAGACACGTCTAAACAAAGATGTCTTCTGGGTATGCAAAGAGGGTGGTCATTCAGGAGACATTGCTGCTCAGAGAATTCTCTGCCTGTTCTGGTTAATTGCTTATTCTCAATGAGTTATCAAATGGTTGCTCATTGATTATCAATTGATTAATGACCCTTGGCTTTCATTGATCATTGATCAATTAGTTATGTGTGGAAAACACCTGGAATTACCGCAGATGAATGTTGTAGAGTTATAAAAACTTTCCTTAACTGACCAACAGTTTGCATGCAAATCCAGAAAAGCTGGTTGGGCTTTTAAATGCGTTTCTGGAAGAGCCGGGATAAGGTTGTGTAGAGTCAATAAACAAAGCATTAGTGTGGAAAGAATTTTGAGCAATTTCTTTGTATTTAGGATCGAATCAACTTTGGTTTCACTTGGATGGTCTAGAATTGAGGACAAGTTGGATGAATCGTTCAAACTCAAATGGGTGGAGTGCAAGAGTCAGATTAACTATGAAAATTTCAGAGATGGTCAGTGTATTATCTGTTCCATGATTTGTTGCTGTTTTCTCTGTAATCACGTTAAAGTTAGATTGTGTAATATAGTTGTATTAGGAAATAAGTGAAATGTTTCTGCTAGCCATGAAGGCCCAATAGTTGACATGCTGGATGTGAGAGCTTGTGTGGCCTGTAAGTAGGCCCTCACCATTTGCGTCTTACCACGAGTGTTTCTTCGCCCGCAAGAAAGTATCAGGCCTGAGAAAGTATGAAACCTTGAGCAACGCAGGTCGGCGAGAGGTGTGGAACGGGTCTAGCGCTGATAATGAAGTAGTGCCAGACCCCCGGAAAACCTCTACCCAAATCGTCTTAAACTTTCCGCGGGCGAAGAAATGCGCCTCCTTCAGCGCCAATAATCTCTCCAAGCATGAGTGTAACTAAGAATGGGTGAACTGTTTGGTTGACTTGACAAAATGCTGGGGGTAACTGCAATTTAATTAAGCATCCCATTCAGAGGATTAGCAATTCTCTTAGTCGGTTCGTTCTACAGAAATCAGGATGTGCTTTACCAGCTTGAACTGGTGGACTCAAGGAAAAGAGTTTAGGATTATTTTTTAAGTTCATTTCAACACCATGAAATGGTTAGATTCAGAATCCTCCCAAAGCCAGATTTTCCTATCATAGATGTTGGCTTCATGTTTTTCGTTTCCTTTCTGTAATTCAGGTGAACAGTTGGCCAATCACATTTCCAACATCAACTTGTTGACAACAAAGCTGGGTCTTCTGTGCAGCTTGGAGGAATATCAACGCGTGCAAGAGAAAATGGCCAAGAACAAGTTAGTGATTATAACTTAATCACACATGCAAATGACTAGTTTGCGAGTTACTTCTTCTAAAAGTATCACTACTGAATAAAACATTAGGGTCATGAGAGTGGAGGAAATTGTCATCAACTGAAGTAGGCTCTTGATTGATGTACAAATTCTCCTGTCAGTACCTTGGGAAGTGTACAAAGAACATTATAAAGAATATGCATTCTGATATTGGGCTATAAATTGTTAAATTACACTTGATTCCCTACACATGCAAGCTGAAGAGAGTGAAGAAGTGTGTGGCAGTCAGGGAATAATAGAGTTTATAGCCATTAGTGGGGCATGGGGGATTGTTTTTAAGACGTTAAATGGTCTTGCATAGCAAGCAACATGAAAAGGTTACAAAAGTTGCTACCATAATAACTTGCTAAGCAGACGTCTCTTTATTTATGTGCAGGCTAAAATTTCCTCTGAGTGAGTTTGTCCCGGAAACTCACAAACTGATGAACACAACAGAAAAAGCCAAGTTTGTGAACGAAGTTTACAAAGGTCAGTTAAACCAATCGGTAATTATTTTTTCTTTCTTTCTTTTTATATTTTTATTGTGTGTAAGTAGCCTGATATGTTTTAACTCAATTGAAACTGTAGCACGATTTTCATTTGTATTATACTTCTGATCAAAAGCCTTCTTTCATTTAGAACTCTTTTGAGTGTCATAAAACTGAAACTGAAGTAGCCACGTTGGCCAATCAGAACGGGGTCGACGTATTTTCGAACCGATAAGAACTCTCGGTAAATTCATTTACCGGCCTAAAGCGCGGGAAAACGTTTGTGACCAAGTCTCGATTGGCTATAGTTTTGCATTTGATCGGTCGAGACGTTTAGGAGCATTTTCTAGACCAATCACATAGCATGGTGACTCATAGAAACACCAAGCTGGATTTCCTTCGAAACTCAATTGAAAATTGATCTAAAGAAAAAATTTAATGCAGCATAACTGGTAGTTCTTTTTGCTCTTTCAGAAGGTGAAATTTGGATCTGCAAACCGACGGGTATGAATCAAGGAAAAGGAATTTATCTTGTTAATAGCAAAGAGCAACTGATCGAAAAGCTTAACATGAACGGAGGTGATAATGCAAGTGCCAGACGAAGTTTAGTGAGGCCCCCACAAGGACGCGTTATACAGAGGTACTCTTATTTGTCGACTTTGTGTAAAATGACGGATATCTTTTCAGTCACCATTTAAAGCACGAGAAAAGCTCGGTTTAATGAGTGACTTTTACCGGGAGCCTTAAATGAGTAACTATATCCGAGCACCGTAAAACAAGTATCCTTTGCCAAGGAATAGAAAATGAATAACTTTTTCTAAGCGCAGCAAAACGAGTAAGGGCGGGAAAATGAGGAACCTTTGCCAGACGCGGATAAAGGGTCAACGTGTGCTAAGCGCGGGAAAACGAAGAACCCTTGCACAGTGTGGGAAAGTGAGTAACTTTTACCAAACACTGACGGAAAAAAGGGTCAACGTCTGTCAGGCGTAGGAACGCAAGTAAAATGGCGTGAACATGAATTACTTTTGCAAAGGACGGGAAAACGAATAACCCCTTGCCACGGGCGGGAAAATGAGTAACTTTTTCCAAGCGTTGGAAAACGAATAAACTTTTCTAAGCACTAGAAAATGAGTAAGTTTTGGCAAGCGCCGACAAACGATTATCTTTTGTCACGCGCGGGGAAAAGGATCAACGTTTGCGACGTGCGAAAACTTGTGACTTTTTCCAAGCGCGGAAAAATGAGTAACCTTCACCAATTGCGGCAAAGTGAGGTATTGGTATTAATGTTAAGCCCAGAAAGCTTTTTCTCAAGTATCACCAGCGAGTTTAACAGGTATGACAGTGACAGGCGATTTGCAGCGGTTTTCAACTGATTGTGATGCATGATGAGTTAACAAAATCTCTTTCTCTGTTACAGATATGTGATGAATCCTCTCCTGTTAAATGGCTGTAAATTTGACATTCGTACGTACATGCTGATTGCTAGTACCACTCCTTTCATAGTTTTTTATCATCCGGGATATGTGCGACTCTCGTGTGTCCCGTATACACCCTACAGTCCGGATGCCGCTGGACTGCATGCTCATCTTACCAATCAGGTCAGAGTTATGTAAAGGTTAAAAAACTCGTCAGCTTCTATTATTTGAGTAAAGCACTGATGACTTCATTGGGGCATAAAATTATCTCGCTCTACTTGATGTTGATGTTGCCTTATTTGTGTTTTTCATACAGTATGTCCAAAAGAAACATCCTTTATATTCATCTATGAAAGAAGACACTGTCTGGAGTTTCGAACGTTTGCAGTCTTACATCGACGAGAAGTATGCCAAGGAGAAGGAACTCCCTGAAAACTGGGTTTACACCACATTTACGGTGAGTGGTTTTGACTGATACTGTGAATGGCATTGTCTTTTAAATGGGGCAGATTTTGGCTGTATGCAGATGCGTTACGTTCAGTTGCTCTAATCCTGCAAGTGTGCGTTTTATAAAGCTGTACTTACTTCTTTGTTTAAGTTATGAAATGATTAATATTGTGTCAATCTCCTTTTCCTTATTGCACCTTTATTTTTCTCTCTTTAGAAACGCATGCATCAGATCATGACAACGTGTTTTCACAGTGTTCGTCAGAAGCTTCACAGGAGAGCGGGAACATTTGATTTGTTAGGCTTCGATTTCCTCATCGACGACAATTTTAAAGTGAGTCAAATGCGTAAAATTATCCCCAAAGTGTGCGTTGGATATAAAATGATAAATAACGAAGAAGGCACGTAGCTTAAATGTTTTTAACTTTAACATATCCAACAAGCGTGAGCATGATAATTATTCTGCTTAAAACCCCCAAAACGTCTCAAGCGGAGGCCCATGTTACGTTCAGGTATCATGTTGAGGTACCTTGGCCTGTAACCAATCAAAACTTAGAGGTAGCAAGGCTTTAACCTTTTAACGTTGAGGGTGACTAGCATCAAATTTCTCATTGAAGTATCGCTGCTTAATCAAACATTAGGCTCGTGAGGATTATGGAAATGATCGCAAAGTGACAAAGCTATTGATTTTATCGAAATTCTCCTTGTCAGTGCAATTGGAACTGTATGAAGAAAAGTATGGAGAATATAGATAGTGATGATAGGGTGTGAAGGTTGAATAATGATCATTGCTTTTCTGTGTATTGTGCTATTTTGATGGACTATTCTAATCGAAATAACTACGAGGTCTGCGCGGTGCACTTCAAAGCTGAAAAAAAAACATCGTGGAGAAATATGGTTTTTCGTCTTGTCACGAGCGAGGGACAAAGAAAAAATTATGAGTCCCCATGAGGAATCGAACCTCAATCGTTCGGATTTACCATTTATTAGACTTATCTTCTTTCCTATTCTTTATACAAAACACGACGCTATCGACATAGCTGATCCTAGCAGTATGCAGGACGCGTGTCATATATGAACTTCTTAATGGGCCTTGCTCATCATCGAGTCTCTGTGGCTCAGTGGTAGAGCATCGGGGCGCGGTATCCGATTCCTTATGTCATGTTTTTTTTTTAATTCTGTAGAGGCATAAGTTGTTTTTCTTTCTGTCTTCAGGTGTGGTTGTTAGAAGTGAATATTAACCCTGCACTTCATACCAACTGTCAGGTTCTGATGGATCTCTTACCCGGAGTAGTTGACGAGACGTTAAGTAAGTAAATGAGTTGTTAGTCGTTCTCACTTGCGGCCGAAAGCCCTCGCAATTTACCGATATGGCCCTAAGGAAGTCTTTATACTATTAAACTTAACTAAGACGGATAAAAAAGGTTTTAAACAGGATACATAACCTCACTTAGCGAAAGCGATTACATATTAAGAAGTCATCCATAGTTATAATTATTAGACTAGTTTTGAAATTTATTGTCGTCAGTAATCCGGGATTACTTTGTTTTTGTTCTACTTAGTCGTTTCGTGATTGGTCCAGAAAACCCGCGCCTTTTTCTCAGCCAATCACATTCAAAACTAGAATCAATCGCGACTTGTTCACCCACGTTTTCCCGCGCTTCAGGCAGTTTGCTTGTTTGTACTTTGAGCTCTCGTTGGCTCATCTTTCTTCCTATTATTGCTAGTTGTGTTGTGATTGCCTTGGTTTTGGCTTCACCACACTCAATCGAAAAGTACTCAGGGTAATTTAGTATTGTCATCTGAGTTGATAACGTAAATTGGCCACCGTATAGAGTTTCAAAGCTGACGTTTCGAGCGGTAGCCCCTTGTTAGAGCTAACGTCATAACTTAACGGCATAACGTCATCATTCGCTCCGACGAAGGGCTAACGCTCGAAACGTCAACACGTCATCTTTGAAACTCTTTAAGGTGGACAATTTACGTTATCAACTCAGTTGATAATACCAAATCACCCTGTTATACTCTCCCACCGACGCAGCACCACATTTTCTTTAGAAACTTATCCCCTTTATTCAAAAACGCACTCGGTTGGATACTTTTCATTAAGCACATTTTGAGACGATTCTTTTGAAATGAGTGTTCTAATTACTACTACATTTGTTCTAGAACTTGTAATCGAGATTGCTGACAAGACCAAGAAAAGAGCTCCGGTTTTTCCTTTAGAAAATCAGAAGGGATTTCAATTGTTGTACAATGGAGAAGGAAAATAGAACTAGAACGATGTAATTGCGAGCGACATAGATATGAAAGGACTCAAGACGCCGTGCTTACGGGTCTGAATTATTGGTACAGATGGATCATACTTGCAAAGAGCCTATCCTTGAAAAAGTAAAAGGCACCGATCTGGCCACTTGGCGTCCGCCAAGCAGAATGCAACGTCAATAAAAATAACGGTTTGAATAAATGGATGTACAGCGAGTCAAAATTGCGCTGTTCTATGATCATCGTGTCAAGAGTTACGTGGTTGAAAAAGGACGACGATACGAAAATGAATAGTGCATGCTAGTTTCTGTGAAGAGTAAGAGTTTCGTGATAATCTACTTGGTTGTAGATACTTTTGGAGTGCAAGCTTAGATATGCCAACACAACGGTCAAACGTTTCTGGTCGCCCGCGCACCAATTTCCCGCGCAAACGTTCAATGGAAAATATAACAAGTTACAGCTGTCTTGCAAAATAAACGAAACAAAATTGAAACGTTCAAAGCAATCTGTTAAAGGAATAAAAAGATGGGGAAATGGAAAACTCCAGACTTTTCGAACACAACACTTATTCAAGTACGGGTTTCCAATTAATTTATCATATTGTTTTAAGCTTTCCCAAAAAAGTTATACGCTTCTAAAACACTGTGACTTACTGACTTGTGTTTTTGTATGTAACTCGTTTTCATGCACATGCGCATAAGGTTGTTGTATAGACCGTGAATCGAAGATTTGCATGTAAATTTTCTTATTATTCTTCTATTTGATGAGTATTGGTGAAATTATCCAGGGATCGACTTGCCTCTGAACACGAAAATATTTCGCTGTTTCTGCGAGTGTTAACAGGTGTATCTTAGAGAAATCCTGGTGAATGAAGGTGTGTTTATATGTGAATTTGAATGAGGTAATGGTAAATGTGTTTGAGTTTTCCCATTATGGTTAAAAGAACAGATGTTAAGTCAACTGTTACGCCATAAAAAAATTAATGGACTGTATTTTGTATTTCTCAACTTTCAGTATTTATAACGTACAAATGAGAGAAAGTTTTTTTAACGTGTGGATAAGAGTACATTCTTTCTCCTATTTTTGCCATAACAGTGGCGTTTACTTCCTTGTACTACTAGTAAAAGCTGATCTTTTTGGAGAAAGGCCTTTTCGTTTTATCAACCTCCTTGGTGTTAGACGTAACACTCTCTCTCTTCATATCAACGAAATTCTGGAATTCAATTCGTAGCTTCCTCGCTCTATTAGAACTAATTACAACATAATAAAGTACAGTACAGCTGGCCCATTGAAGAACTCGGTCGACAGAAATTGGCTCGCACCCAAGAAAAAAACTACAAAAAAGACAGCGCCTAGTGCCCTTTAATTCAAATTAACTTTGAACTATTCAATGCCATCAATAACAATTTTGATCCAATTCTGTATCTTTCATGACAGCCGCTTTTTTTCATCGAAATAATTTACCCTTGGGTACCCCTAACCTTTTTAATCGGAGGTAAAAAAAAATACTTGGCTTGTCACTTCCCATTTAGCAAATTAGCGTGCATAAAAGTTGTGATGTACTTGCGTGGCATATTTTATAATTAATCACGAATCTTATCTTTCATTTCTGTAAGCTCGGCTGTATTTCGAAATTTCGTCTTGCGTGGGGCTTTCCCTCAATTAGGAAAACCATGGAACTTTAGTTTGGCAGAATAGAAAAAATTCTAAAAGGTAACTATGGACTGTAAAGGTTGGAGAAAGTTTTCATGGATTCCAAATGACTAACTTAAAGAAAATAAGGTAAAATGTTTTCAAACAACATAAATTTGTTAGCTCCTTTTAAGTTTGACAGTAAACTTTCCCTATTTATTGACTGCCTGCATGACTTTTCAACGTATAACGTGGTGGGTGGTTTCATTTCTTGTCAACCCAACGAAAAATATGGCGTTTATTTTACTAAAACCGTATAGCAGTGCTCTGTTAACCAAATTCACGTTTTATTTCTTATAATTAGGATCCCAATTAATGATAATTGCGTATCATATATCAGAAATTATGCCAATAATTACAGTTACTTAGCGAATAATCGGCACATTTACAAATGTGCTGGGGTGATTAAAGTTTTATCACAAGAACACTTCCTTAATTTAATCGGTTTTGCTGAGTTCTCGTTGATAATATTTCCACCGTATGATTTGAACTGCGCTACCTTTAAAATTGAATAATGAAGAAAAGGCGCTTCCCTTGAAACGAAAAAAATAAGGTATTCAAAAGCCGCCCGAACTGGGGAAGGGCGGCAAAGGGTTTAAGCATGAAGCGTGATCAAGCTCAAAGTTAACACGTGACGCGTGAATTTTACAGAAAGGCAAGGCAAGGTGAAATGTGAAGGGTTTCCCTTCTAAATTCGTTACCTGTGAAATACTGTTTACTAAAAGTGCACGTGACGCGTGAAGTTTTCTAAAATTCGTGCATGAAATGGAATCGCTATCCCCCTGGGAGTTCTTTGAGGTAAAAAAGAAGTTAGCGTTTATTAGCAAATGATATGTACTTAGTAATTGACGATAACGAATGCGAGAAGGTTTCGTTCTTTGTTTTCGGACCGTTTTCAGAGAGGTTGGCTCAGCATGAGGTGAAGCGTCTAAATAATTCAAAGTTGCTTTTAATTAGAATAGGTCAGGAAATAGACAGGTGCTAATTAGAAGGTGGTTGCACAAGATGGTATTTTCAAGACAAAATCGAGAGGCACGCTATTTAACTTGGAAAAGCTATAGAAAATTATGCAAACGTTACTTGAAAATTTTCCTCGAGAAGCGGATGACATTTTGCGGTTAATTTGTTAACAAATTTTTGTTATTATCTTAATGGATTTGGACATATATATAAAAAGATCAGCGTACGAGTTTTGTGTTCATAGGATTAGCAGTTAACTCTTTCACACAAGATACAAATTTCGGGTATACCTTTCCGAGCTAAGGATGAAATCGTCAACTGTTTTTGTTTTCTTTTTTGTTTTCGTCTTAAATATTTCCTGCCTTGTGTCAGTGCAGAGCAATGGATGGAGATGCCCTTTTGATTACACCTGCGGAAAAAGAGAGGTTTGTGAAACTGAAAAAACAAACTCTGATCTAACAAAGTGCCAGGAATTGGAAAAACATGTTCCACAAAATTATTTACTTTAAATTTACCTTAAACTTGTAGAGCACCAGCTAATCAGTTATTTCACGATCGTCAGTCAGATACGAAATGATATATGTATCGACCAACGAACCTGCTGGAAAGTTCGCTTCCCTGATTCATTTAAAATTAGCACAAAATATCGATATATATTGCTAACTGACTTTATTTGTGAATAATAGCAAAATATGAAAATATTTGCCTCTAGTTTTCCTATGGTGCAGTGGCTCATATACCATAGTTGATAAGCCAATCAAAACACTCGAATGTTCTACAGAATTTTAAAAAAAATTGGTATACTGGTGTCTTAGTAGAAACGAAATACACACCTCAAAATTATCTTCCTTTTGGTTGAAAAATCGTCGGAGGGAACTAGAATTGGTGAAATTTTGAATGATAGAAGGCTTATCTAAGTGTTTTTCTCCACATATCTCAAGGAGTAAATTTAATGGTCTTTCTTGTATAGATGAGCGACAAAACTGCCCTACCACAGAGTCGTTTTGGCAACCGTCTTCGTTCTCTGAGAAACTTCCGTCGGATGGCTGAAGAAAGAAAAGAAAGGGTGGATGCGAGAGGACTGAACAGAGCCGCCATCTTGAAGGCTTATGGGAACGGCCAGTGATCAACAAGAGTACAAAAGAATTAAATAAAGTTCAAAAGGAATAAATTTTTTAGATCTAATATGAATGTAATTTAAGTAATTGAGCGAGCAATAAATTTTTGTCTTTATGGCGTTGAATTGGCGCAATTTCGTTTATCTTAAAGTTTCGCTTTCAGCCTGTCACCATTTTCAGGCTAATTTGAGTCAAAAGGGTGAAAATCTTTCAATCGGGTAGATCAGTGCCTCTTTCTATTGACCCTGAAATCAGCGGCATAAAAACTCTTACTCTGAGTTCTGCTGCTCATAGTGGAGTTTAACTTTAGTAGTACTACTGCTGAGCCGTTAGCTAAAACCGAACATGAAATATTCCGAAGGTTTGGCTTCCAAAACAAATTTAATTTTCTTATTTTAGTTTTTCATTTCAAAGTTAGAATTTCAGACGTGACCTTCAGGCCCAGTTCTAGAGAAATTTAACTGTGGTCAGCAACGGCAAATGCCGGCATTGCAAACAAGGCCAAAAACAAAAACAAAAAAAACTTTCAAACAAGGCCAAACCACAAAGGTTCTATTCTTGAAGTCACGTCTCCTGTTTTTACAGAAGAGACATTTGCTCTGGTTCGGCTCGGTTTACCAGTAAGTAATGGAAAAAGGGCACATAAACAAAGGAAGCCTCTTTCGGATATTCCTCTAAAATTAGAGAAATTTAGAGATAAAAAAAACGTTGTCTTTGAAAACGTATGGGAAGACGCTGTGGTAAATTTATTAATGCGCTGGACTCCTGGTAGAGAGGTCTGGGCTCGAGACCTGGCCGAGTCAAAGTGTTGTGTTCTTGGGCACTTCACCCTCACAGCGCCTCTCTTCACCCAGGAGTATAAATGGGTACCGCCAAATTATCAGGGAAGCTTGATGAAATGCTGAGGTATATAACCTTGTGATCGACTGGTCGCCCATCCAGGGGGGAGTAGTAGGTTTAAATTCCTGGAAGATCCACTATGATTAGCATGACAAAGTAACAAAAGCAGTGCCGCATCAACGAAGTAACCCAGATTGGCTTGTTACTGGAGCGTGTATTTCAATATGCTTTGCATGATAGATTCTAAGAAATGAATATAACGAATTACTCTTTTCTCCAGAAGCTACTACAGACTTGACGAGCAACTGCTGGTAGATTAGGGAATACAAAGCTCATTTGAGGTAATTTTTTTCCAAGGCTCAAATTGAATGATGTGAAACAATTCATTCATGGATCGCGTAATATCTATGATTTTATTCGGACAAACCAAACATAGTATTTAAAATTCTGAATGGTTAACGAAATGGGGATTTGCTTTCGTTTTTTCTTTATGCCTTGGCGCAAAACATGTTGTTCGCGCGTGTGTCGTTGGGAGGAGGGGGTTATTCATACCCTAGGGTTTTTATAATTCGGCTACCAGTGGTCTTCTGCCGCCTTTAAGACCTCTCACCACCGTCTGGGCATGTTGAGCCTGCAAGCAGGCTCTCATGTTTGTGCATGCGTTGGGTCTTACGAAAAGCGGCCTATATCGCCATAACCAGCCGCTCATTAAAAAAGTTATTGAAAGTCTTGCCTTCCTATGTGATGCATACAAGCTTAGCTTAGGATGATAATAGTTCATCTAAAATATTATTGAAAGTGGTTTTCAAGCCTCTGAGGTCTAAGAAAGTTGAAGACAGAACTTAGAAATAGGCGGCGAGCTGCTGCAATGAAATAATTTTATTTCCCATTATATTTAGAAGATTAATTCAAGTTATTTTAATCAGAATAACATTCTTATATATCTAAATAATTTGATTATAACATTTCATAAATCTAGATTTATCAGAACGTTTATCTATAGATATTTTCTTCATTCTTGATTATTCTCCCGTGCTTTCAGGAAGTCTTTCATTAGCGAGTCCTCTGTTAGATTTCATCAATGAATCTTTTCCATCTGATAGCGAATAGATACTCCTGAGTAGGCGAAGTCGATTTGCTAAGCGGCTGTTTGAGAGAGCTGCCTTGTCATCTATCTGCAAGAATAGTCATATTTCATTTTTTTCCAAAAAGATGAGTTGTGGGTCACATGCTTCATAATTTCCTACGCGGTTTCCTAAGTATGATTGGAGTACTATTGTCGCTATTCTGCCTAGACAAGCAGATTTCTCAGATAGTTCGCCGAGAACTCATTTTATTACCTAAGGTTAAGTTGCTTGCCCACAAAACGCAACACAACGGCATTGCTTAGGCTCGAATCCAGACCCTCGACGCTGTCCAATTGGCCTCTGCGTTAACTCCCATAGGGATAAGACAGAATTTCTTTTAACAATATCAATCAGAAAAGTGATGAGAATAAAGAAAAAAATTAACTAGGCGACTGTTTGTTGATCCAATACCAAATTCTACAAACTGACATCTTAAGAATTGTATTGTAGACAGTAAGGAAAATTACTAATGAGATCTCGAGAGTGGAAGGATTTCATAAGCAGCAGTGGGATCGCAGATGTGGATCATCACGTAGATTCTGAGTTGTAAAATGGCGTCACCCTAGATTTTAAAAACTTTGATGATCTGAACACTTCTTCCAAGTGCTTCTAATCGAGCCGTGAATGACATTAATGATATCAACAGCTGATGAAAAAAAATCTCACAAATAATTCGAGCCAGTTTTTCTACAAACCTCTCTTTTCCCACAACGATAGTCGAAAGGACACAGCCATCCCGATTGGCTAAGCACACAATGCGGAATGGCCAGAATGAACACAAGGATGAGCGCTGATACAGCTCTTGATTTCATCTTGACAGTCAATAAATGTCTCCTGCTCCAAGCTTGCTTTGGTAAAAATGAGAGTCGCATGCCATTTATAACTACAAAGATGTTGTAAATAATTAATCATTTTGTTAGCACATTGAAAAGAAAAGACAGCAGGTTTTTTTTAAAAAGTAATGTGTCACAGCTTTTCAAGAATAAGTGGCGTGGCTATCGACACCCCTTTCCACATGTTTAATAATACGGTTTGAAAAATCCATCATTCATTTAGCATTTAATGCATCTACTGATTAAACACTAAAAAGTTTGAATTATTAAGCAGCTTAGGCGAACTTTCTCGGCGTCAGCCACCACCGACCTTATTGAGAACAAAGACTGCACGATAATTTTTCATAGAATTGTCATCAATCGTTCATTTGAATGTCCACCTCAATTGACAAGCGCTGACCGCTGAGTGCTCTTTCATAACGCCTCCAATTCAAAATGACATAGCTCACAAAAGGTTCGTTCTATACCACTGATAATAAGTTTTCAAGGTGGTCTTGGCCGAACCCTACTTACGTGTAGAGAATTTGGCAAATTGTTGTTATTCATTTCATTTGAGGAAATACATCGTCAAATGAGCTTGTAACGCGACGATTTTCCGTTGAACAAACAGTTGAAATATGAAAAAATTCTGGAGGTTTGTTCATTTTGTTCATACTTAACGCGTTCACATGGCTGAGTACGCGTCATAAATTTGTCGGTTATCAGATGATAGATGAGGGTAATTAATGTCTATATATGATTTTGTTATCGATCTCTCTGTATTCCGGCTGGAAACAAGAGCTTGACTGGTTTCATTACTACTCGCATCTTTTGCGGCTTACAAACTTTCCTTTAATTCCGTCAGCTTAACAAGAAACGGATTCAGAGTCACGAATGCAAGGCAAGGAGTTTACATTCCTTAAGTGCATTATTAATCGATCGTCTAAAAATAAGGCTATTTCGTTGTAATCAAACTCAGGTTTAATGAACCGTAAAAACCCAAATACGTACGAATAAGTTGTTTTGTTGTGTCAGACATCTACTTTTAGACCGAAATACGTATTTTCGTCTTGCCTTAAGCGTATGAGAAGTTAAAAACAATCTTTGTCTTCAAATACACTTCCCGAAAAGGTGGTTGTGGCTTGTTTCCTTGAACTAATTATGTATTCATTCACTGGCTCAGCTCTCATCGACACACAAAAGAAACCGTCATTCTTAAGTGGCATTTTGGGAAGGATGGCCGACAAAATTTAATGCGAACCTTCCTGGAAGATTCGTTAGTAGAATTTTTATTGCGTGCAATTTGTAGTGATTTTATGGAAATTAATTTTAGTAGCTGTTCCTGCTTAAAAATCCCACGTTTGTGGGAAAAGATAAAAACCTTTCCTGCATACACGAGGCTCATAAACTCATTTTTTTTACAGAGTCGCAAACCCCCAAAAAATTGAGGTTGATTGACTTACGATAAAATTATGCGACACTAGAAAACTTCCTTATCTTTCGATTTCACAGATTGGACTGCGACAAAATTCGCGCCCGTTATCCCACGTTAATCACGCAAGAGCGCGTGAGATCGACGAAATTCACGCCCGTCAATGCACACCGCCAGCTTTGCTACCTGAAACGCCTTATCAGTGCGCACCCACACTCGCCACATGTGCGATTTAACAAAGTATATATTATCAGTTACTTTTATTTAATAACTTGAAGTAGCTCCGAATCATAATCGTAAGCAATAGACTGCAGTTTGTACTGGTTTACCGGTGTAATGAATCAGCTGGGATGTTGAAGAGCACGAAAAAAAATTTGGGAATAAAGAGCCGGAGGCGAGTGATTCAACCACAAACCAGTTTTCGAGTGTTCTCCCAACATAACGCCGCCAAATTGATAAATACTGCAAACTATTGCTTTTATAAAATAAAATTCTATTTCCTATGGATTTGCTGGTTCTATAAACAATAGGTTTTGGACTAATTAGGGTGCTAGTAGTACGTATTTTATCTATTTATAACTGATCTGATAGAGAAATAAACTAGTCTCTTATTTGCAAATTATTTAACAAGTCTTTGTACAAGGTACTCTCACTTTCTCGCGATCGCAATCAAACGGTCTTCACAGCTATGTAAAAGACACTTTCTTAACATTATTCACAGATTATCATTTGATATGTAAGCATTTACCATCAATTTTCAAGTTCTTTTGTTAGTTTTGTCATAGACATGATCTCTAGACTGAAAGCAAACTGGGAAACTTCAAGCCATGTAAGGAGATTTGAGGCCTTTTAACTTCGCAAGCTATATTATTTTGAGATGAAACCGTGAAACTGAGATCCTTGTGTTGTGTAAATAGAGCTCTGGAAAATCACAAACGTTTCTTCTCGTTTCTCATTCAGAATTGAAACGCAGGGGAAGACGCGCTTAGAAAATAAATTTGTATTTTTGGGTAGAATATTTCGAATGGCTAGATGTATTTTTCACACCTAAACTTCAACAAAACGCATGTGAATAGCATTACGTGCCAAATGGAAACTTAAATAAATTTCCGCCGGGGTTTCCGATCTCAGAGCACGCAAGTTCTGAGGATTTCACAAAGTTTTAAAACGCACGTGCTGAGCTATTGTTCTGCCCATCAGATCTTTTGTTTTGCCACGTTCTCGCTTCCACTGCCTTCGTGGTTTGCTTAACAGTAACAAGGCGAAAATCGAACAAAACGCTAATGTCAATGGTAGAATCATTAACTGTGTATGTAAAAATTTCGTCTTCTTTCGCAAATTTATACTTAAGCCGGCTTCCGAAAAAAAAAATTATAGAACGATAAACTGGTCAGCTGGAATTTTTTAACAACTTGATACAAACACGACTCTCAGACGAATTTTTTCACTCACTAACTGTTTCTAACCAAGATCGTGGCTAGCTAAAAAAACTGACAACCTGTAACCTGAAACTAGATGGATCGAGATATCAATAGCAGAATAATTGACAACTGAATGGCCTTAATATTTTTCTTTTTAATTAATATCGACAGTGCCCACACTGTCGCCGAGATGACTGCTCAAACTCTTCCTCTATTTACAACCAATAGATTACAGAGTGGCCCTAAATTGACTTTAACCGCTCACAGCTATAAAAAAAATTCAGCTATCATCGTATCATATCAATTTCAATCTTTTGCATACTCGGCCTTTTTTTGTTCCTTTTTGTTTTGTCGACTCCATTTTGACGTTCGAAAGCATTTTTTTGCGATTTTCTTTACGTTGAATGCAAAGTTTTGTTTTTCGCCTTTTAAGACTGTCAGTCGTGAACATTTGGCTGGAGTTTCCATTACCCTTTTCATTCTAAGAATAGAGCGTTTTAGCAGCATATCGTAACCTCAAATTTTATCGCCAGTTAAAGTGTGAAACACGAGCTAACTGTTGCTATGATCTTAAATTGCGGTAACATCTTGTGGCAACTCAAGGAAAAAACAAAAGCTTATCGTACGGCACGAAAAAGCTGTTATCTTAAGCAATATTCCCCCACTCGCCAGCTTACAATCCATAGGTTTGCGGTTGTTATCACCACGTAGGCTTATGGAAATGAACAGTAAAACATTGGCCCAAGGCGACTGAATAGGGTTACCATGGCAACCACTAATTTGATGGAAAGTTTGATCAGGAAAGGAAAAATAAGGAAAAGAAGGAAGACAAATATCATTTTGGATCTACTGGTACAGGAAACGATAGGGGTGTTTTCCAAACAATTAGAGCGCTTGTTACACTACGTCATGTTTTGATAAACTTCCTTCTTTCCCATGTGACCATAAGCACACGAAAACGTTTAGAGAGCTGATGAAATTTCCGTTTACACGGATTGTGCTAAGTAATTTGCATTCAAAAGCGAAGTAGGTTAACACATAAAAAATAAGCCTGCCAGGTTTCAGCAAGTAAGCTGATGGGTCCCTGGTAAATTGAAAAATATATATTCGTGACAAACGTAAAGTGAGTTTCTACACCGAAAATTATTTGTCAATCGTTTTACAAGTTTACACCATAATAAAAGATCTGAAAGAATACAAACGTTCTATTTGTCGCTTTAATGTCGAATTCTGACCTAAAATCTTTTAACTTAATTCCAAAGGAATTGCAACACGTGACAATATCTAGAGACATTTGTACCCGTTACAGAATCGCCTTTAAAAATTTCTCAAGACGGACCGATGGACCGTAATTTCTCTGTGATGTAAGCCGCATCAAACCGTTTTAAACGGTTATGAAAGAGGTTACTCGGTTATTTAGCATAGCACGATGTCTGTATAAAGTACCTAAAGCTGTTCCCATACGGAGGCACAAAAAGCAAGTGCCGAAGTCATTATTGTTTCAACACGAGTAACGGACACCGGCTTTCTTATTTCATGTTGAGCACGTTATCAACGGAAAATTGAAGAGGGGTTTTTTGAAAACTTTCGTTTCTTGACACTGAAAGAGCTCAGATAGTAATGCGGTAAAGCTTTCAATTAATGTCGGTAAAATCTGTCCCGATGATAGTATAATGCATGGTCCTTTAATTGCGGTAACTCATTTTGGTCACACAAATAGTTTGAATTAAGGAAGAAATAAAACAGAAGAGTTTCTAAAGAAACTGCGTGCTGCGTCGGTGGCCGGCATGGGGTATTAAAAAATAATTTGGTTCAACTTGGTTGATAATGCAAATTTGCCACCATAAAGAGTTTCTTAGGATGAATTTTCTTGTGTTAGCTCTTCGTCAGAGCGAATGACGAAGGGCTTGCGCTGGAAACGTCAGCTTTGGAAACTCTTTACGGTGGCCAATTTAAGTTATCAACCCATTGGTAAAACCAAATCATAATATGAAGACTATTTGTGAAAAATATTGACAGCAATTGCAATAGTTCTATTTTCCATTGGTCTCTGTTTTTGTATTTTTACATCACAATCTTTGGATCATAAGTATAATTAACCAAACGAATACCTGCTAATTTTACGCCTTCCAAAGTTACTTGTTTTTAAACACTCTCGTAAAAAAACTTTCGGAGGCTGCGGGCTTCATAACAAGCCCGTCCAACAGAATTGATTCAGCCTCTAAGATCGTACCTTACCACTCTTTCTATTGTAAAAGTTGCGGTGTTTTCTTATGTTCTTTCCGGTTATTGAGATCACGGCAACCGGCTGGAATATTTCTTATAAGTATACCCCTTGGCACCGGAAAAGAATGTGAGGTCGCTCATTGCTCATCCTAATCAGCATATAATTCTGCTAAAATGATTTAGCGAGCAGTCATAGGTTTGAAATCTCCGCTCGGTGACCGGAGTGAAAGTTCTCCCATGAACAGATAACAAAATCCGTCCGGTCATTCGGGCCAGCCAGATTAGCGAGTTTCTTCGCAGTCCCCTGCGCCTGATCAGTAACTTATAAGGCAATGTTCGAATTGTTTCCCACTACTGCAGTTTGATTTACCGTCGAAACTCAAACCAGCCAAGATTTTATGAGATTAATTTTGAGCTAGTTTTTCCTCATGAGAGGGAACATGAATCCTTCTTGATTAAACTTCTCAAATGCGTATTTCTTATAACGATCTTCACTCCCCTCGAAATACTAAGAAAATCGAGGAAAATTATCTTCATGCGAGCGCGTTCACGGTTGCAGCTCTTTTCATTAAATCTTCACCAAATAGGATAGAAAGTATAATTGACTCTTTTTCCAAGTACACTCGCAAAAACAGTCAGGCAGTGCTTTGAAAAGCTTTTGTGTTCCATCACCCGATGAAACTGCCGTCGGACGATTTATAATGATTGTATACATCATCTTAAGACTGTTTCGTTTTCAACGACCTTAGAGGACCCCTGAAGGCTATAGAAAATTCAATCTTTCCATTTACATACAAGTAGCTTGAAGGCCTGCAGAAGAAAATAAAATATATTAAGTGGAATAGTAAAAAAATGGGATTTTCGGCCAGAGTTAAAAAAGAACGACACTTGCAAACGTAAACATTTTTTCAATTTGGTGTATACCGGCTAAGTGTTCTTGGTTTTTATAAAGCTTACCAAGAACCGGTTTGCAATATACATATATGTATATACACCAAAGTACTTGAGCGCAAAAAGCCGCGCTCACATTGAGAGAACGTTTCTTTTTCTCTATAAATAAAAGATGACATTTTCAAGTAGGCTGTCGGACCGTTTAAAAGGAAGGGTTTCGAGTTTCTTGCTTCTATATTCACAATCGTGAGCGAGAAGCCCTCAGAAGTTTAAACAAACAAAATCGGAGCGAAAATGGATTCGCGAACTGCCTTCGCCCTTTTTTATGTTTTTGTCTTAGCAATTCCTGGTTTTGTGTTGGCTTCCAATTCTAGAAGGTGGAACTGTCCCTTCGACTCCAGATGTGGAAGAAAACAAAAGGTTTGCCATTAATTACCATTTGCTTCAACTTTTTAACCCATACGTTTTTAGACTTTTTCTGAATTCGTATTTCCAAAAAGAAAATTCTTGAGTTCTGCCGTGGAAAAACAAATTCTCTTTTTTATAAAAACAATCAGGGATGCTTTTCAGATGACATACACTAATTTTCTTCCGAAAACTTTACTACTAACTGAAATAGTTACCTGTCCAACAAATCAATAGACAAGTTGTTAATGAACCATGACAACCTATCATGACCACAGGTTTTTTTCTTTTCTTTTTTTTTATTTCCTTCTTTGTTCATGTGCGATCGGAACGCTTTGGAAAGGGAAAAAGAAAAAAAAAAAGGACAATTTGAAAAAGACACTTTACACTGACAGTTCTTCTTGGAGCGTCACTGGGTTATCGACAAAGTGTCAAAATCCTGGGGAGGGGAGGGTAACTCTGCGATGGACTGTTATCTCGTTGACAAGGGAAGAAGGGCGGAGTGTAGCTGTAATTCTAATTGCTTAACGGAGTCTCGTACCCAGACGTTCCACGGCCAAGAGGTGGTAAGGTCTTACAATTCAGTTACATTGTAGGATCTGGGTACGAGATTACGCTTTATGCTATAGAAAACGAGTTACGTTCATTGAGATGAACCCTGTAGACTAACTTCAGTTATCTTTCACCATTAAGAAATTTACTTTTGGTGATCTTTGTCCTAGTTGAGGCGAAATGAAGCCGTTGTTAGCCATCTTGAAAGAAACAAGATATTTAGGCCGGAGGAGGAAGTGATGGAAAACGTGAGAGGACTGGACACTCCAGATATCGCAGTGGCTGATGGGAATGATAAAGAACGGAATTAAATGTTAACCCCTTGCTAAACCGAAAAAATAATAAGTAAACCACAGTAGATAACAAACAATGAATAAATAGAATCAAATTATAAATTGGCACTATTGCTTTGAACAAACTTACTTGTGTGTTTTGTGTGTGTTCAATGATCAGGAAACCCTTACAAGCATTGGTCTCCAGGTTCAGTTCATTCTTGCTTAACGATAACGATTTCTTTTTTTTTTTTTTTTTTTTTAATATCTTCTTGGCAATGAGAATAAAATGGGAATAAATTATTTTTAATAAGCTGAGGAGTTTTTGGCGGGTGTTAATCACCCAAGCAGACTTTCCTTGCGTTCTCGAGCAGTTATTTTTCCCACTGCAGGGATTTTTTTATATTCAATTTACAGCTGTCTTTCCTTCTCTCTTCTTCTCTTCTCTATCCTTTAACTCTTTCAGTAATTAAAATGTAATTTCTCCCTATAATATCCATATATTATCCAGCAAACAGGCGATGAGAATACTCAAACTTAACAGGTAGAAGTTGTTATCTTGATCTAACACCAAATTCTCATAACTTATTTACAAAAAAATGTGTAGCAGCCAGAGGGGAGAGTTAGCAATCAGATCTTAGGAGTTAAAGGAAATTCATGGTCTATTTTTCTTTAGGATTACTTTCATTGAAGCTAATTGAACAGATAAAACTCACTGTTCTTCTACTTGAACTTTGGTCTGCACAAGTAAAATTTATCACTACGAGCTGCATATGTTGTAACGAAGGAATTAGCTGATGTTAGTGAGCCAGCTAGTTGGACTAGATCAAAGCTTTCAATTACCATATTTTACGAAGTTTTTGGCGATGCAATCGAGAAAAGGGATTTCGGCTTCCAGAAAGTCTTCCTGTGGAAAATGACTCACTTTTCTCACAAAAACCGACTTTGCCCTTAGGCATATCTTAAATAGGCGAAGTCAGAAGTAACAAGCCGGCTTATCAGGCTCATTCGTATAAAGGTGAAATATTTTAGGCTTTTTATATCAATATAAGGGCAGTTTTTAATTGACTGTAGAAAAACCAAACTAATTACAACCTCCAGGCAGAACAGAGTTTAATGTCATCAGTGAGCACTCAAAGTAAAAACGGGCAACCTGCTTGCATTGAAGCCATGAAAACGGGAATGATTAAGTTGAAATTGGTTCAACTCTGCCGCGCGATTGATTGAGATGCTGGCGCGCATTTTCTAGACCAATCTCAAAGCACTTGAAAACTGGAGAGCAATTCAGGATCACTTTCAATACTCAATTTAAAACTGTTCCAAACCTCATGATCTGTTGTTAGCTTTACTTTGACATGTATTTTGCATAAAATGGGTCATACTCTCTGGTGTTTGTGGATCTTTTGAAAGACTTACTGCGATAATGTCAAAAAGAGAAATGTTCACAACACTAACTACAGAAATAAATTGAAATCCTGTCAATTTTCGCAAATGGAAAAAGAAAAAAAAAACGTTTTCTCAAGTTGATATGACATAAAAACATAACATGCTAATGACTAGCTCCTAATTTCTACTAACAATATCACCACTGAATCAAATAGTAGGGCCGTGAGAATAAAGCAAATGATCCTCAACTAGACAAGCTCTTGATTGTTAGACAAATTCTTCTTGTCTGCACCTTAGGAAATGTATAAAGAACAGTACAGAGAATATGTATACTGATATTAGGGTGTAAATGGTTAATTAAGATTTTACCACTGTGAGAATCAAGCTTAAAAACGCCCCTTTGGAGCTGTAGAACATCTGCTAAAGAAAGGGTTTTGAAATTCGAATTATTGACACCATTTGTAGTAGTTGGTGGGAGCGTTGCTTATAAAATCATATCGACAAACTCAAACAACCTCTCACATCAACCTCTCATTAACAAAAATGTTCTGAGGTGGGCAATAAAAAAAAGGATTGTTTGGTAACATGAGAATTATTAGACTTGTTGAAATTTTTGGTTTAGTAAAAATATTTAACCGAGGAAACATTCTAATGGCAAACAGGTTTCACTGAGGACTGAGTTTTGAAGTCAGAAATAATTAAAATTTCTTTTGACGCCAAAGTAGATAGATTAGCCGTTATACACCTTGTTGCAATTAGATGCGGTGATGGACAAGAATCTTTATTTACTCATAATTGAAATATCGGCTATAATTAATTTCGCAATCATAATTTATCGTGCAACTTGTTAAAAACCTGTCAAATACAGTGGCGTGCTTATCGAAATAATTTTTATACAGTTTCCCGCTATGCATGGATTCATCGTCAATTGGATGAAGTGTGAACGACCTCTTATTGCATAAATTTAGTTTCCGAAGTAGCAATGCAAGGTTTTTAAACTTGCCACTGCAATTGATCTTAAGACCACAGACGTACTTTCGTTTCCTATGCCTTGAAATGTGCGTAAAACTTACATACAGCGAAATTAAAGCGCTCTATTATTCCGGCTTCAATAGTGGACTTTAAAAAAAATTGAATTCGAATTGTTGGAGAGAAAAAATTATTGCGGTTGTTCACTATTACACAAAGTAAAATAAAAAAAATATTCTTATAGTACTGAAAAAATACGGCCCCTTCAAATAAATAAGCATAATTTTTTTGCATTCACCTGTTGCTTTTGAAATACAAAGATTGGTCAGTTACAGATATAGGTGATGTGTTCTCATTAGATCTTTTATAATGAAAAATACAGATAATTGTTTTCAATTTTTTTTCAATTTGTTGCCCAAATTATCTCACTTTAAAATGACTATTAAAATAATTCGGACTCAATTATGCAACAAGTAGGTTGGGTTTTCAATTCAGGAGAGATATTAACTTGATGAGAAAACCCCCTAGACATAATTCTTCATTGGGAACAAAGAAAGAAAGAAAAAAAGACAGGGGAACTTAAATGATTTGGGAAACAAGGGTAATATAGCTCGATAAATGATTGACTCGTAGTTCTGTGACAACATGTCGAGAAGATTCAATATTAAAAAATATTACCACAAATTAAATTTTGTTTTAACTCAGCGACTGAAGCAAGTTACGGGGCTCTTTCGTAAAGGGGATTGTATTATCGGCGAGAAGCTGCAGGTGAAATTCGGTGTTTTCCATTCATTTTCTTTTTGAGTGGGGCCGGAGGGTCATTTTGCAATTTTTCTCTTGAGTAGATGTACGAATTTCTTTATTATTCTCTCTGTCTCTCTGTCAGTCTCTCTCTTTCCCTTTTTTTTTACTACTCTCTACTTTACTACTCTACTTTAGCACTACTCTCTTGAGTTCTTTCATTTTTAGGACCTCTAAAAAGCTGTCAGTGTCGCCTTTTTATAAAGATTTTAGGTTAAAACTAACAAATGGAACAAAACACTTTGTTTCGGCCGAAAGGTTACACTCAAAAGCGCTAAAAACGCCAGCTTTCCGAAATTTGCTAGGGCGGATCATTTACATTCATCAACTTTAAGTACAAAATGAACTGTTGGATGTTTCACTTGCCCGCCGACGCAACTTAAATGTACTTTAAAAAGTAATAGCACTCGTTAAATAAATACGCAACAATCTCCTCTAATTTTTCTAAAAAAATAATCTCCCTTTGAAATAATCAGAGAGCACGTACAAAGCGTTGTATGTTAGGTCACCCCACGATGCTCGACGTTCTCTGATGGAACATTTTTGTAGGGTTTCCAAATGAAAACAGCCTTTCTTTTTCGTTATATAAAGTACATAATTAGAGTTTTATTGCGGCGATGCAAGGACGTATAAACAAATTGAGAAGGAATCGAGGGCGCGGTCTTCTAAAGACAGAATTGATTGATAAGCACGCTATTTAACACTTAAAGGCCATACAAAATTATGCAAACATTACTTGAAGTAAATAAAAAGCCGGCCAACTTTTCATATCAGGTAATTTGTTGCCTTAACAAGCTAGTTATTAATTCATCACATTTTGCACTCATTTAAGCGGGACTGCCATCGAATTCAGTATTCACATCAGGAAACTGTGTTGACAACACTTTCGAAGTTCTATCGTGAAGATGAAGTATCAAGCTGTCCTAACTCTGTTCTTTTTGTTCGTTCTTGCCTTTCAAAATTTTATGTTGGTGCAATCATGGAGCTGTCCCTATCAGTACAACTGCGGAAAAAGACAGGTTTGTACAAATTTTTAGTCTAGAGGACAAAATAATCAAATTCGATATAAGAAAATGCTAGGGAACAAGGAAACACGGTTTGAGGGCTAAAACGCTACTCCTTTCCTCCCGAACGTACGGAAATTGCTCAAACATTTCAGAAATACTTCGCCATCTTTCTAATACGAAGGTTGTTGCTCTCTCTGGAACAATATGTTTTGAAATGTTAAATATATAGCTTTTATCTTAAACCGGTGAACATCAGAGTTATAGCTTATGAATCTATTGACTAACACTCTATTTTGAACCAATTGTTAAGAATGGTGCTCTATAAAATCGTAGCTCTCACAATATTTTTATCCTATCTTGAATCTCGTCAGCCTTTGCTGTTAGTCTAGGAGTCTCGAATTTCTTTCAGAGCTCTCCAATAACTCCAGAACTCGTTCAAACGGCAAAGGATTTAGACTCCGAATTATCGTTGTGGGAGACGGATATCTTATATCGCTGCCGTTTGAAAATATTGGCATGGGTTATGAAAGCTGGAACATCGCAAATAAACGCTAAAAAAAAATGTGGGTATAGTGACTCTAAGCGCAACATACTCCTGTCATCAACGAAAAATCTTGATGGAATATGAGCGACATGATGGTAGCAGTAGAAAGGTTTATTTTTAAAATTTTTCGGTCTCGCTTTCGGATTTTCACATTAAAGACTCCGCGTCTTGTGAATTTCTGAAGCTAATGATGCTTATTTGAAGTGGAGCATAATTAAAATTTCTGACTACAATTTTTACTTCTTTTTTTCTCTGCAGGTGACTGCCGATGAAACAGGTAGACTAAACAGTCGCCTTGCCAACCGTCTAAATTCTCTGAGAAACTTCCGTACGATGGCTGGAGAGAGACTGATAGCGAGGAAGCAGAAGAGAGGACTGGACAATACAGGCATCCTGAGGGCTCATGGGAATGACCAAGAATAGGAAAATAAAAGAAAACAGAATCTATAGTCAGAGTGACATAATCGATATTTATTTCAAATAAATGTAATTTGAGAAACTAAGCTCGCAAAGGAATCATTATTGTTGTGGTAAATTCAGATTCGGTTTTTTTTAACGTTTTCACCCCTGAGAGTAACAAGCATCTAATTTCTCCTTAAAATGTCACCCCTAAATTAACCATTAAGGTCTCGAGAATAAAGGAAATTATCACTAACTAAAAAGGCTTATGATTGTTAAACAAATTATCCTTGTCAGCACCTAAGGACATTTATAGAGAATAATATGGAGAATATGGATACTGATCTGATGTGAGGTGTAAAAGGTTAAAAAGTTCTCCGTTAAAGATTCCATTTATTCAGGTTTGAGTCTTCCTCCATATTGGATATAAAACATTCAATTTTAAGTCTGAGTAAAGAGAGAATACTTCTCTGCTTTCTCCTTTCTTTAATGGTAAAAAATTTCTGTAACTTTAATGAAATCTCCATTATATCTGTATTCTATTCATCGCTCGTGTCCGTTTTATCGTGTTTCCCGTCGCTCTGCTTCTCTTCATAAACTGGGGCGTGTGGTGAATTAATAACGTTCTCCTATTGATAAGGGTTATCCACAAGGTTGTGGTTTTGGAAAATTTTGATTTTTAACGAAGGATTTTGGTAACCTTTCAATTTCCAGTCTACTCAAGTAAAGCATCAAGGGGGAAACTTCCACTTTTTAGTGCAACTGTTTTTCGTCTACCCATCGGAGCATTGGAGCGCGGAATCCGAGGGTCTGAGGTTCGATTCCTCAATGGGACTTTGAAATTTTTTGTCCCACGCCCGTAATAAGACGACAAACATCTTTACCTGTTTTAATCTTGTCTTCTCGCAGTTTTCAGGGCTTCGTCATCTTTTCATGATTTTTTTAAACCACGATTGTGTTGACCGCTGACCTTCGTGACCGCGGAACTGGGCTCATTATGACAATTAAATTAAGCTAATCCGTCGGTTTTAAAAAATGTTTCGAAACTCTGATAACAACGAACTGAAACAATTATTTGAAAATTGATAGCATACAAAATCTGTACAACAGAAATGAATGCGTCATTTTTTTTAATCATTAACACGAGTACGACGTTAGTTTTCAAACAAGGTCAAACTTAGGCATGCGCAAATGAGTAAATTTTGCCAGCCGCGCACCCATTTCCAGCACAAAACATGAAAGGAAAATATGTGAAATAACCGATATCTAGCAAACCTTACAAAAGGAAAAAGAATGAAAGTTTAAAGGAATCTATACCTATTAGCTGTTTCATGTAGATGCTTATTCTTGCAGGAATTGCCCCTTTTATTATCAATTAATACCTTAAGACTAATAAACTTTGTAGTTTATTTTTCCAACGTACAAATGTTAAATGGGTTTTTATAGTTGCAGTCAATAAGCACTTTCTGTACTTCGTTCAGCATATAAAACTTGAAAACTATCCAGTAATAAGATAATTGATAATTCAAATCTACTAATTTTTATCTTAGTCTTCCTTAAACTTTACTAGCAAACTACATGTTTTGTTATGTCTTTCACGTGTTTTGACTTGCTTAAAGCTTAGAATAATCTAACTTTATTCAAAATTTCTCGAGAAATTATTTATGCTTTGCCTCCATTTTCTCAGTTTGGTACAAGTTGTTAAGATAGGTCTTGATGTCTTCGAATTTGTAAGCGCCTTGTGTGCTCTTTGCACTTCTGAATTCGACATCCATTGGATTGCGCTGCGTATATTCAGTGATGTCCACGTCAGAACTTTCTGGGACACGTAGACTGTGAAATGTGTCAGCGAGCTTTGGATTCGAATCCATTTCGTTATGGGAGTAATGGCTGGCCTAAGAAAGACAAAGAAAAAAAATATGTAGACGAATTAGCACATAGATATAGAATATAAGATAGTTTTGCAAACTGTAGGTTCTCTCAGAAAATATTTTTCCTCTCAAAAACATAGTTTAATTCAACCTTACTAAAGTTAGAAAAGCAACAAAGTCCTTCATGAAAACTAAAACCGTTATGTCAATGATATCATGCAACGCACAAAATATCCGCGAGCATATTGTTTAAACCATCAAATAAGGTGTATATACTTCTCTTCTGCTCAAGGCTAGATAACGTAAACGTTGGCACGGTTTATAGTGACCCTTTTTCAGTCATCTAAAAGCCCCTAATTAATGACATTGCCTCTGTCTAAAATTAATAGACACATTTCAAATCAAAATTTGTATTTATATTGGTAGTCGTAGTAAATACAGCTTGGTGCAATTAAAAATCACTCCAGAAGGAAAAGGCGTGATATCTGACAGTTACCTTAGAATCGCGCAATTTGGATAATTTCGAACATCAAACGTGGAACAAATCCTTAATTGCTCGAGCGTTCCAATTTGTCATTTATAGAATGGGAAAATGATTATGCACGCTCGCTCTAGAGCCGTCCGTAGCGCTGCACAGTCTGACGCAATTTTTTAAAATTAAGGTTGTGAAGAATTCTTGTCATTTTATTTTTCATTAGCCAAACGTGATGAAACAAACGGTACAAATTTTTACAAGTTTCCAAGCAGTGTTTCAGTCGTGTTTTATAAAACATCAATGGCATTGTTATATTATTACTAGAATGGAAGGTATTTTAAACACTGTATGTAAAGGTACAAGTAACAATTTTTTCGCGAAGATATTTTGAGAATTTTTATCTATAGTTATTGTGCTATTCTAGTAAAGCATATATTCGCGAGTTTTGTTTTACAGAGACGCTATTTTTGGTGAAGGCTTCAGCTAAATATCTTTCTCTTCGAATTCGTTTGATTGCCTTGGAGCAACCCTGTCGTCTTGAATGTGAGAATTGTTAAGCAAAAACTTAGATTTACCTGCATGTTATATTTTATGCACAAACCTTATCTCTATTAGGACAGCCGAATGGTGCCCCCCATTTACAAATCTGTCCTTCGACCACAGATAGCAGCATGGCTACAAGAGCAGCAGATCGAACGAGGTTCATTTTCAACATCTCCGTGCAAAAGCCTCCTATCCTTTGAATGCTGAGATTTAACATCCACTTTTATACCTCCCACTCAATACAGACATCGTTATTAATCAAACGGGCGACGCTTAATTTATTGTTAAATACTATGAAATACCCCCTGCTAAGAACACTTTCTAGCAACGAGAAACTGTCAATCTAAAAGTTATCTTGATGGAAGGTGCCGGCGAGTAATTCTGAGATACTGATTAAAAATGATCAAATTCTCGAATATTCCAACCATATAGAGCATGGACCTATTTGTTATGAAAACTCTTCTTAAACATTTAATGAACACACCGTTATCAGGAGTAGGAAAATTGTCCTTTTTAGCTTTGATTAATAAGTGTTGTCATTTTATGATTAGAATCTGATTTACAGCTACGCCAACTGATTAGTAAACGAATTAAGACATCACAATCATCAGTTTTAAACTTTGCGATAACTTAGATTGTCAATGATCTTTCATCGAAAGAAAATCCCCGACTTAAAGGCATGATGACACAATTGTCGGATCTTAAGCCAAGCCAGCCACGACGGCGACGGCAACGAGGAAATGAAACAAAGAAAAACAAAACATCTATTGGGCAGAGCAGTAGCTCAGCACGTGCGTTTTGAAACTTTTCACATTTCAGAGCCGTCCTCTGCAAATCAACAACGTGAAAACATCAAAATTTTTGTGTCTATTTGAGTTTCCATTTGGAACTCAACGCCGCTTACATACGTTACGCTGAAGTCGAGTCGTGGCGTCGTAACAGACGGTAATCCAGCCCTTCGAAAAATTCTAGCTAAAAATTCATATTCATTTAAAGCCACTCTTTCCGTGGCGCTGCTGTCCTAAATAGTTCCTATTAACTTTAAATACGAAAATTGTTGAATTTTAACCGCGATCGAGAGAGTGGAGAATTTAAGATTCCTCAATCACACATCTATACCTCTATAATTGTCAAAACGGCTCAAAACTATTTTTCATCGGGGCCTTTCATAATTAAAATCTTGATTATCGTCCATGTCGTTTTGAACATGAAAATCGCAGCATGGGTGCTTTGACTTCCTTTCCCTTTTATAATTTTCGAAAAAGTTAAAAAAAGCTTCAAACTATCAGAGGGCGACGGAGGGTTTATTCGTGATGCCTGATTAAAGCCAAAATTAATATGTGACGCGTGTCCTTTACTGAAAAACGAGCGTGATCCGTATATTTATGAACCAGCGTGAAGCGTGATTTGCCTCCTGAAATGTACGTGACCCGTGATTTTTTTTTTCGTTTAGTGAAAACCTCAAGATTTACCTGAAATCTTGCATACAAGAGGAGAGATTCGAATTTTTGCCTTTAATATATATGACGCGTGATTTTTTCTTTAATTCGTGCGTGAAACGGGATCAGGAAACTACTCCCCTCTAGATCTTTTGTTACGCTCCTATCAATATTGGGTAGGATGCATGGACAGAGATTATGTCTTGCTTTCGATTTGTTTCTTCTCTTAGAACGAAACGCCAAAATGACCCTTATTCGTACGAGAAGAAAAACTTTGATCTGGTTTCTGCTCGCTGTAAGACCTTGTGGAGGTACTTTATTGTGCTGATGTTGTGTCAATTTGCTTTAGTTGTGTGTTGCTAAATTGTTAAAAGGTGCTAAACCTGGTATATGCTTTAAACGAGCGTGGGTTTATAAATAGTCTTCGTTAGTCGCCACTTGTGTGTCAGTAGTATTTACGTAAAACTTGAAGTAGGATGAGGTAGCAAAGAAATAAAAGTAAGCATTTATTGTCTGAATAAAACTTCGAAAGGAATCTAAATATACATACATAGATATATAACTAACTGCAGACAGTACTGTTTCGGCCTTTTGGGCCTCATCAGTGCAGTGCTGATGCTAGGATGGAGGTAAGGCTATATAGCCACCCCAAGTGATCTCACACGTGTGGTATCATCTAAGCCATGCCAGAGTGCTCAAACTAGATAAACTAGTGAGCATGCATAATGCATGCATATATATATATATACACACCCGTTTTCTAAAATTTTGCAATTGGAAAATATACCATATATCTGCGTTTTGTTTTCTCATCAGAAAGAAACACCTTTTGATTAAAAAACGAAAGGTGCATTGAAAAATTTGATTAAAAAACGAAAGGTGTATTAATTTCATATATTTTTTTCAAATTGCAACGTTTTTGAAAACGAGAGTATATATAAAACATAAAAATGGATAAAAAAGGAAAGAGGATTGCAATTTTTGTCAGGTGATATGAGCTCCTAGAAGAAAAATTGGCACATTTATAGACACGATGAACAAAACTTTCTCGTTGTGAAATTTTTCCAAATTTCGATCCTTTTTTCGCTTAAACATACTAAAAAGATGGTAATCTAGCTTTTGTTTTTTTAACAACGGCTTAATTGACAATAGATGACCTGTATAACATAGAAAATTCTACCGATCACATTGCAACGGGAGGCAGGAACTCTGACATTACGGCCAGGTTGCTAAGGCTATCAGCTGCAAGTTAGTTTCAGCGGGACTCACAGCGCGCTTGAAGCACGCGCATCCTAACACCATTACTATAAAATTGGTTTTAATATATTTAAATGTTTATCAAAGTTCTCTTTTAATGGCGTCAGCAAACAGTTTCGAGCCAAATTGTCACTTGTATAGCGTGCAATGAGATCTAATGTCTAAAATTTCTAAATATAATCTTAACGTTTATCCCGACGCTGAAAACAAGCCACGATAAACGAGATGGAAGTTTAATATTTCATAAGATGATACTTTGAAACATCTACGAGTTTATTTAACGCATCAGTGGCCTACTATGCATTTATTTGGTCTGCATGAAAAATCACAATTATCACTTTGCCTAAGCGTAAATTCTGGACGCTTTACAAAAAGGGTTTTGTGCTGTGAAAGCATTTTTTGAAAGGGTATTCATACTGTGGAGATATTTTAAAAGCACGGTCACGGTTCAAAATAACTGGGTTCGAGATACCACGACCGCTCTGTTTGTTTCAAATCCTATCTTTTTTTTGTACCGGTTAACCCGCAAAAAATGAAGTCTGTTTTATAGAAGCAACAGACCACGCTACCTCTCATTATTCTGGTGTAATGTTGGGAAAACACTAGACAGCTTTGAGCATCACTCACCTCCGGCTTGTGATTTATAAACTTCTCGAATGTTCTCCCAACAGCCAGCGAAGTTATTATGCCTATAAACTGATTGATAGAGAGTAGGTCTGTTGCTTAAATATCTCATGGATTTATGTAGTTCTGCTGATTTCAATATCGGTTGATATCTTGCGACTAAAAGAATTACTTTCTCTTTGTAAATGTAGTCTATCAGTTCGATGGTGATAACTGCATTTCTATCTTCGTTTTTTTGAAGTAAACTATTCAAGATAATTGAAGAAATCCTTGTTCGTGTTTTCGAGAGAGATCGTCCATTGAGATCTGTTTGATTTCCAATAAGATAAGGCTTATATCAGTGATGGATTGAAAAGCTATTGCCTAAACCACATCGTTAATTTTTGAAAAAATACCAGCTTTTTCGATGAATTGTTTTGTTGATTGGATTTCTGTGAATTTTGTTACACTGAATATACGGCATGATGCGGAAAGTTGGATTCCGGAACAAAAGCGATGTTTTCCAAATTTTCTCGAAAGTGAAAGTTTTCATAATCAACAAATAAAATGGAGGTTTGGCAATACTGAATTATTGACTCAAAAAACACGGATTTTACCCCCCAAAAAAATCCATTTCAGTATTGGTAAGAGTGAACAAGCCAGACACCAAATTCTTTAACAAATGATCACAACGCTCTTGTAAAGCCTCAACAAACTCATCTATGAAAATATGTGGAACGTTATAAGAGTTTAAAGGAATGGACTTTTTACTTTATAGAGTGAGGAAAAAATTCCCTAATGAAATTGCGGTTAGTGATGTTTTCTCAAAGTAATTAACAAAAAGAAATATAAACACTGAAGTGAATTGTCGAAAAATTTTCTCCTTATTTCTCAAAATTTCGAGGATCAAGCTAAATATGTTTGATTTAAATGCTTTCTTGTTGAGACTAATGACCAAACTTTACTATCACTTGTCCTAATTGAAGAACACTTTATCATAGCCTGGATAAACAAGGACGAAAATCAGGCTCGTGTCTAAAGAATTATTTTCACCATCCAGCTGCGAAGAATGAACAGCTATAAATAGTCCTTCTTCAAGCTTTGGAAATTGTACATAATGACACACCTTTTATTACTGCATCAGATTTTATTCATACCAGTATATTTCATCATATCAACTATCATCTATATTTGCCACCGATTTACAACTCGTATTGAGATTAAATTCTTCTACCATGTCTACTATTAAAATGTCCTGTTATGCTCTCCGGTTTACTGATATAAGCTGTCCAAGTAAGCTTTAATCTCCTCCAATCGGTTTTTTGATTTTTCAGCGTCCATTCCTGTTCGTTTGGCGGTGCTTTCCTCTGAGTCTCCCGAACGACGTGAACCTGGAATTACATCCAGATGTCCTCGGAACTCATTACGATCTAATGAGCGGCCACCGTTCTGCTTAATGATAATAAACAGATGAAAGATTAGTTCTGGAGAAGAAATTAAAAGCGATCATACAATTAGACAATACTGAAAGGTGTAAGTTAGGCCGTTGTTATGACAACATATTCTCGTCCCATGCAAGGCAAGAGTAAGACCATACAGTTCTCATGATGAATCGTTGAATTTATTTCTGGTCTCGAACATCTCCGCAGAATTGAGGTTTCCTGGAGATCGATAAAACTGATTATGAATCTTGAAATCACATGTGCTTCTGAGCTTTAGACAAAACTAGACATTTAGATTACGGTATTTAACAAGAATAATAAAGGTAAAATTTGGTATACAAATTAACTTCATCTTAAGATGACGACCATGAATATTTCATGATATGTTTCCTTTACGTCATTCATGATCTCGCTAAGACCGCAATGCAGGTGTAGATTTCTATACGTAGAAGCTTAGTGAGGATGCAGATCCTCGGGATGCAGTACCTCGGTAAAGATAAGAGCATTTAAGAGTATTTCTTATTTAGCAGTGATTAGAACGATGTATTCAGAACATTTGCGTTATTTTTATTAAACTCATGCTGTTTTTTCTAGTAGGAAAGTACCCTGACTTATACTCGCCCCTTGGGTGTCTTTTGCTGTATCGATATTTACGTAAGATTAGCAAAAAATCAAATCGTCACCGGTGATTTTGAAAAAAAGGTTCAAACAAAAATTTTCACTAAAAACTGATGAAATGATCTTCCCATTAAATACATTGAACAGATTTATTCCGATTTCTTCTGCCCTTTTCTTCATATGATTTACAAAAAAATTTGATTAGAGTTACATTTTTCAACGTGTGGATGATAAATTTACATGACTTAATAGAGGCTGCTGGCATAGAAGACCGTTGCAGTTTTAGTGTTTGTGTCAAAAATGATTTATGTATAGATAAGCGATTGTACTTAGCTCTGTATGGAATCCATATTAACGTGTAACGGGCTAGACCTACCGGATGACAACCAAGTGCGAGGCCGTAAGGAGTACATTTTAGTTTCGAGCCAGCAACGACACACAGAGCGAGAGAGAGAACCACCAAAGACACCAAGGAGTTCATCTTGGACATTCTACCACGAACAGCTTGAAATATGAAAGAGTCGCATCTTTTGCTCTCTCTTTATAACCCCATAGAAGTCATCATAAATTAATTATTAATAATAATTGCCAAACGCGGCTAAATATTTTCTCAGTTTTATGACCCAGCATGGCGTTGTGAGGGCAAGATACGATCCGTAATCGTTCTCTCTCTTAAAAATAGAAGCTTTTAAACGCCGTCGGTCTTTTTAGTAAAGGTTCATAATTATGTTTAATAATTTGCAGGCTTTCAGGAATAATCATCTTGGATATCGGTACGGGTTTTGTATCCTGCATCTTATTCAGGGTGATTTGTTGCACTCAGTTCAATTGTATGGCTACGAGAGACCACAATCACATAACGGGACAAAGTGTTTGGCCACCTACTCAGCGTAATGATTAAAACCTTTTCAAATATTGTCAATATTTCCAGAATGATCACGTAAAAAAGCAAATAATTTTTCCCAAGCGTTTATTTCCTACAATATTTCATTTTCTGAACCGTCCATGTTCAAAAACGTGTTAGATGTATTTTCATATTTTAATACACTCTCCTACGGCCAGCAATATTTTTGTTAGAGACTCACACCAAAACAATCGTTGTTGTTTGTTTTCCAAATTTTTTGCGGTTCAAAATGGGTAATAGTTTTCTTTAATTCCAGAACTCCTGTCGTAAACAAGAATGCCTCAATTGAAATCAATTCCTGAGTCAAAACACTATAAAAATAGATGGACTCGCTCGCAGTAGAGTTAAAAAAAAAAAACATAAATTGTTTGAGAAAAGCTCTCGAAAGCAATTAAGCTTAACTGAGAAGCCTATGATGGCGACATCCATTAAGTAACAAGGTCGATAAGAAAGAGTTTTCAACTTAATCAAGATGCTTTTGTGATTAAAGTAGGAGAAGGAAGGTTGAAATGATTTTTCATCCGCTATAAGTCAGTTATTTTTATCGAAACTGAACACTCTTTTCCATACTTTTAATGATAAACTAGCTATAATATGCAGCACTGTACGAACTAATTAAGAAAGCAAATATTTGTTTTTACCTCCTACGCGTTTCATCTGATAAAAGCAAACACCGTCAAGGAGTTATTAAAAATGGGTAAATGAGCTTGCTTGGCTTAAGTATTTTATACTAAAGCTTATCGTGAATAGCATGCCTGTTTTCGACTGTTACGCATCGTGTATGAAGCAAGAGTAGTGTTGTGTTCTCGTAATTTACTTGTTTATTAATATGTTTGAGGACCATAGATTTTGTACTGAAATAACATCGCAAACTTTACTCGGTATAACCCATTTGTTTCAATATTGTTTCCATTGCCTTTAGCTCCGATTGAAAAGTTATTTTTTTTCCAAGTAACGGTAACAATAGTCTCCTTTGAGTCTTTGTTGAATATCTAACAAAGCCGTGATGTTAAAAGTGAGAATGAACGTGATTACTGTTAATTCTTAAGGCAGAATCTAATATTCCTGCAGCTTAAATTATAATCTGGACCGACTTCTCCACGTTTATGACCCGGTGAGGACAGCCGGATACCATGTAGGCGGGTGCGAGAGGAGGAATCTCAATTCGTGCTCCTCTCGTGTGTGCCTCGCACTTATCTGGCCTAGTTGAAAACGCGAAAAAAGAAAAGAAGAAGAAAAATAGGACGCTTGTTCTGTAGGCTACCATGTTTTCCAAAAGTTGTCTGGAATAAGCCGTAAATATTATCAAAATTAACTGAATGGGACGAAGTATAATTCAGTTTTCTATCTGACAAGTGCAAGCTGACATTTCTTGACAACTCGTTCCCAAGGGTCTCTGTCTCTAAATATATTCATAACCCACACCCCTCTTCCATCCTTACTTGCAAACAGATTTTAAAGGGGAAATAACCTGTCCCCGTCCAAATTCTCACTTTCCTCACGTATCTTCCCTTAAGTTCTATATACTTGTTATCCTTTACCCGCTGAGAAACGCTAATATAGATGGTGTTACTTAAATTGCTCGGTCGATGCGACCCATATCTATCAGGCTGAGACGTAATGAGCTCTTTAAACCTCTTCATGTCTTAAATATGCAGAGCCCCAGATTTAGATTCAACTATTCTCAAGGGAGATACCTAAACTAACGACCATGAATGTTTCTTCGCGGAAATCAGTGCTAACAATTTATGTTTCTACGAGGACTTACTATGGTTTTGTGGACAAATGTCGACATTTCAGAACGAAGTTGACGTAACTAGTTGGATACAAAACAACGTATGGTTGTTTTTAAGTGGGCTGGAGTTGAACTAAATTCTTCATACTAATGGTACCTTAGAAAATGTAAGCACGAACAAAGTTTGCCTATGCGTTTTTGAGATTGTCACCAAGTAAGTTAAACCAGCGAAGAAATGCAAATTGAAATCAAACAAATTCTTTGGAGGGGGGCAATGACGTTTTTTTTGAAGGTCTTAAAAATATCAAATAGTCTTGAATAATGGCCGATTGAAGTTGAACTGAAAATGACGACAAACTTTTGTCTAGTTTATTCATTTCAACCCTTAGTTATATTACAGGCCCTTTAATACTGTCAAAATAATTCCTTTCCCTTATTTCTATTTGTCATTGCATGAGAGCCATTTAATACCTGAGTTTAAGAAGTTCACGAGTTAAGTTGTGTCAACAAAGCAAAACACATTTAATTTACGGTGCTTTCATGAATTTGAAGATGATTGTCGCGTTGGTATCCTGGTTTCGATTTTTCATCAGCCGCATCAACGTATCTTACGACGTCCAAGTTATGACACTTATTAACAACTAAGCGAACAAGTGTTTAAAATCTTCCTTGTATCCATTTTTTCCCCGCGTTCTCTTGAGAAAAATCTTGTTTCCGATCGACTTCCTTGCAGGTTGACCCTTGTCTGATTCACCACGTGTTTTGAAACTTCTGTTACCAGATATTTTTTTGGCATCACTCTGCAATGTAAAGTAAACACGCATTCACTATTTCTTTAAAATTCAATAAAAAATGCATCGGCTGTTTCTGTTTTCTTTTGTAATCTATCATATTCTTTTTGAAGACATTTTGTCATCACAAGTTTAAATTTCGTCAATAAAAGATAGTTTACAACTAGTTATAAAACTTTACTTACCATGGACCCCTTTTACTACGTTACCAACATCAATAAGATATTTTTTAGAATACGATTAACTGAATTGAATTAAGTTTACAGTACAAAATAGAGAATGAACGACACGCAAATAGAAAAAAAGATTGAGCAGAGAAGCTGCTAAACTTTCACATGTATATGAGTTTTCTAGTATTTGTATATTAGAAAACGTTAGGCCGTTTTAGTCCGAAGATTTAAAGTTGCATTTTTTGCATAAGTTTAAAATTTGGATTAAATTCTAGAAGCAGAGAATTCGAAGCTGGTGAAATTAAATATACATATATACATACATTTATATATATATAAACACCCATATATAAACACCCACAAAAACGTTGTTACTTAAAAATTTACATTAAATATATATATTTATCTTTCCTTTCATCGTCGAGAAAAGAAAGGCTATATATATTTGATATATATATTTTCAAATTTGCTTCATTTTTAAAAACTGGTCAACATATATATATATATATATATATGTTGACCAGTTTTTATATATATATATACATACACACACCCATTTTCGAGAACGTTGAAATTAAAAACATGAATTAAATATATGTACGTTTGTTTTCCTTTTGAAAAGGTGTTGACAGAATGAATCATAGGGAAAAAAGAAAAGAACAATAACTGGTGTCAAAATTTCCAAAGTATTTGTTTCATCTTCGCACAATAACAAAAAACGTATTGTTCTTTCGATGTGAAATATACATGCATCGTGCATCACCTTTGTGATGAGTAAAGGAGAGGTGTTTATGTTTAATATATCTTAAAATTGCAACGTTTTTTAAAGTCGACATAAATGAATCTACTAATATTTGAATATATTTTTTTCTATCTTAACCCATCACAGGCCAGAGTCTTAGGCTTTTTCGATCCGATGATTTAAAGTTGCATTTTTCTTGTAAATGTAAATTTAGGAAGAACGTTTTTCAACGTGGCCCAGTGGTAGAGCGTTATTCATAGGTAGTCAGAACGCTCGTGAAAAGACGAGTAAAGATCTTGTTATTTTTCCTTTTTTCGTGCTACGAACCTTCAAAAATTTTTTGCAATGAATTCCTGAGAGCCAGTTGCCATACTCAGTCATTTCTCTTACAGTTTTTTTTCAAAAAAACTCTCTTTAATATAAACGTTGTCATTTGTACCGAGACACCATCACAGAAGTTTCAGTTTTTATTATTTTGATAAATTCGAATTTCTGTTCCCTTAATCATAGCTGGTAAGTGTGTTTGTTTTTCGCTGAAAAGTTGTACAGATTTATATATATATTGCTACCAAGGCATAAATTTGGTTCTCTGGTTATAACAATCGCTCGTGACTATACCCCTTTCCACTTTTTACAACCCAGCGTCAATGTCATATTCTCTCTCTACTTTTTTTAATTAGTTTTTCTTTGGTATTGGCAAGGAGAATTTGTTTAATAAGAAAAAAGCTTCCTAAGTGTGTAGTGATTTCCTCACATTCTGGATTTTGATTCAACAGATTTTGTTAATTCAATTCTTGTTATCAAATACCCTAGTGAATCTACAGAGAGCTTCAACTAAACCGCCAAATGATTTCTGATGCGTTCTAATTTTAGTGGGGCCAATTTGTAAATTTCTTTTTCAACCAGAGTTTTTTAAATTTTTAAGAACATTTTAAACACCAATTTTTCTCCCTGAGCCTCAAGTAATAACGAACTGAATAAATTTTTCGCTGCTGTTAATATGAAAGTTTCTTAACTTCTTTTCACTAATTTATTCGTGTACGCGTAAAATTATTTAGAAAGTGAACGGAAAAAGATGGTTTTGATAAAGAAAACATTTGGACATTCCGATTTGGTCGTTAATGGGCGGAAATTAAAGTCAGTAAGGTGATGGAGATAAATTCAGTGATTTCTTAAAAAAAGGTGATATTACATTGGCTTTTAAATCTCAGAACTTCTTTTAAATTATTTACGTAACAAACCTCCCGCTTGCAGTGAAACACTCCTCCCCATCCAAACGAACATTGGGCGTCGTTGATATGGCAGCTGGTCGCAATAAGCAAGAAGACTATAAAAATCTTATACGGTTCCATTCTAGTCGTTGGGGTGGAACACACAAGTTTAAATGATTTCACATCGTTTGTCCCCCTTTCTTTAAAAACTTACAAGACAAAAGAGAGTCTTGTACTTCGAGCAAACAAAGAATTGCTCTGAGAAAGAAGTGATTTCGACAAACCACAAATCTGAATGTACTTTGTTCAAAACTGTTTAGGGGATTTCTTTTGTGTCTCTAATGACTTGTTTTGGTTATCTATCGTATTGTAAAGTAAATTTGCAGTCTTTTGAATTGTGTTTTTTTATCTTTGAATTGTTGTCATTTTATCATATCATATCTGAGCAAGTTCTATCACGTTTGGGGTCTCTATGATGAGAGACGCAGTCAGTTTGCTTCTGTGCTAAGAGCCCTAGCACAATTAAATGCGAATCTGTAAAGTTACTCGTTGAAATGTTTAAAAAAAAACTGATAAATTACCAGGATTTTGGTTCCGTATATGTTTAAATTTTCTAACACGATCTTTTCGCACTTCTGTGCTATTGATTCCCTTATTGATATATAAAATGTTTTTAATATTTTAAATCTCTTTCATATCTTTTCTATGCCACTCAATCTCTTTGCATGCCGATGTTTCCTTTGATGTCGTGTCAAGTTCTGGTAGAATTATTGATAAATAGTCCGGCAGCTTTTTGAATTAATTTTCATGCTTGTAAACAATGGTTCTAGAACCTTAGAAGCATTACTGTACAAGCTTGTGTGTACTTGACAATGTTTTAGTAACTACAGATGCGCCTTTTGCATTCATTTCTGTCCGTCTCCGTTACCCAAGTTCGAAAACTAGATTCTTTTAAATTTCTTACCAACATATTTTATTTAGAAACAGATTCTAATCTCGTAATGGAAGGTAAAAAGATTTTTTCAAGTCAATTTTAGCTAAGTTACTCTTTTGTGTTCATTTTATTCCCAGGACAAAAAGGTCTTGAAGAGATGCAATTTACTGTGTTTTACAATACCCATGAAATATGTTCAGGTGTTATTCTGTAAATGTATTTAGTTGACCGCAATATTACAAATTCACAAATGCGGAAAAAGTTCTCAATCGAATTTTCACGAAAACAGTTGGACTTGAATATGAAGAACCTTTTAATAAGCCTTCTATAGCTACTATCAAATGAGTTAGAATCTGAAGTGATGCTAATTCCTTATCTGTCTTATCATTTGTCTTATATGTAGTGACTCAACTATTAAGCTGTTTTTTTTAAGTTAACTGCTCAGGATTTCATGTGCTGTAAGAAACGACACGATGCTAACGTTTCTGGTCGTAAACTTCTGTCACATTCCGCTGCCAAACCCACTGTCTGTGAATATGACCTTGGCTATAAACCACTTGGGCAATGTCAAATAACTTTTTTGTCTCTTAGATAGATTAAAAAAAAAACGCACCTATATTGTATTGAGTTGTTTCACCCATCGTCATTAGCAAGTTAAAAAGAGAGGAAATTGTTCTCTGCTTTCTAAAAGGGTCATGATTTATAAAATATGCATTAAGATATCATCTCTCTAGCGAATTCGTGCAGTGACCAGGTGAGGAGTTTCCTCCGCCTATAACATTTATCATTTACACGATGAAATTATAGACCCCCAGAAATAGGAAACCCTGAGTGCAGAATTTTGTAATTTTTTTTTGCATGATCGCTAATTTATACCCCTACAAGTGCATATTGTATGAGTTGTGACGTTGTCCTTTACAAGGGTTTTCACATTTTGATGATGTGTACAATTCTTCTGAGGTGTGACTTGAACTATTTTTGAAGGAGACGGTACACTATGAAAAGCTACCAAAAACCTGACATTTTATCTGCGATAAAAGACACTTGCTTGTCTTGTTTAAGAGAAAAGCCACCAAAACTCGTTACACAGTGATGAGCATCTAATTTCTCACAACAATATCGTCGCTGAATCAAACAGGAAGGTCAGGAGAATTAAGAAAAATATAGCAAACTCAATAAACTCTTTATTGTTAAACAAATTCTCCTTGTCAGTACGTCAGGAAATGTATAGGGAACAGTTTGGAGAACTCACATACTGATGTTAGGGTGACGGAGGGTTACTGGAAATGACTTAGTAAATGAATGTTGGAAGTTCACCAGAAAGAAATTCTTTGAGATTAGTAACAAGAAATAACAACTTTACATAATCGGTCTGAGAAAGACAATAAATGTGTTATCGGTTTACCGGCTAAGAAATATAGAGTGATGCAAAAAGATCGGATACCAACAGCATCGAAAGAGGAGGCCGCGTTAAATCACAGGCAGCCCAAGCTCACGTCTCGAGAAAAAGCCAACGATTAATTCATGAACGCGTCACGCGTAGTGTGAATCGGTGTTAAGTTACGAGAGGAACCGTTGAAAATTTGAACACGATATAAGGAATATTATGGGGAACGAAATATGGTCGATTTACAAAGATAAATATTTCGAAATATAAGTATTTTACACTTGAAATAAATAAAACTAACTCACATCCTGTGTGTCCGTTGTAGTTTCTTGCGATTTCTGCTGTTTTAAGCTTGCTTTACTATCACTGTTATTTATGTCAAAAGACAGGATGTGAATAAGTTCTATTGATTTTATATGTAAAATGTTCATATTTAGAAATATTTATGTAAATGTAAAAAGAATAAAAGATCTATATTTTGGGCAATTTAATGGAGAATATTTGTAATTTTGTGAAGAACTTCAATAATGAACCAATAGAGAAGCCTTCAGTCGACTGTGCTCTGTCCTGTTCTGTTAGAGAGCTGTCTACGTCTCGTGATTCTCCCCATTTCTTGAGTGCTCTAGCCGCTTCCTGCGTGTTTTATAACAGAACAGAGCACAGAACAGAGCACAGAACAGAGCACAGAAAAGAACACAGAACAGAGCACAGAACAGAGCACAGAACAGAACACAGAAAAGAACACAGAACAGAGCACAGAACAGAACACAGAACAGAGCACAGAACAGAACACAGAACAGAGCACAGAAAAGAACACAGAACAGAACACAGAAAAGAACACAGAACAGAGCACAGAAAAGAACACAGAACAGAGCACAGAACAGAGCACAGAACAGAGCACAGAACAGAGCACAGAACAGAGCACAGAACAGAGCACAGTCAAGGCCTCTCTATTTGTTTTATGATAAAGAATCCGTTAGATTCCCCGAATATTACCTTCATGAATATTACCTTAAACAAACTTTTTTTCCAAAGCGAATAACAGTGCTCTATTAAAGAAATAAAAGACACGTTGAGTGCATTGTTGAGTTATATAAACACGAGGGAGTTTTCAAGAACACGAAAGAAGTACAAAGAAGCACGAGCCGAAGGCGAGTGCTTCTCGCACTTCCCTCGTGTTCGTAAAAATTTATAAGTGCTTGTATAACTCAACAATGCTCGGGTAAGAAGTTTATTATATCGTGTATAAAATGTATTGTGAAGTGCGCACGTACGTATCGATGACACAGGCTGCGTGCTTTATATCTCAACCGCGCACCCGTGTGACGTAAGGCGCGTGCTTTGAAGAAATAATAACGGAGCTCGCAGAGCGTAACCCCATAACTATACGAAATAGTAGTATGAACTCGTTCTGATCAATCACGGCGCGCGAAGTTCTCTGAACATTTTATAAACTCTCATAAAGCACGCTACAATAAGCCAATCAGAATCCCTTTTAGAATGGTTCAAATAATCTTATTGGCTGTACAAAAATATCAAACCATCAAAGTTCACACTCTGCGATAGTTTACAAACTTAAATGGTTCGGCAGGTCGAGTTTAACACTATTGCCTGAAGGTTTTTAGTATCTAAAACAGAGTCTGAAAGTGAAATGTTCGGTAAACTTTAGCTGAATTATGGCTCATAAAAACACGCGAGTTTTTTCACATGACAAGGTAGAAAACAAACAGTTCAAGGCGAGTGTTTTATGAATGAACGAGGGCCGAATTCACTGAAACATGAAGATCGCTCGAGATGACAGCGCCGTAAAACCAGGCAGCAGTGACTGACGTGGCCTTCCATTCAACGCATCGGAAAGGATATTAGGGCAACTTCTAAGTTGTTCACTCGATGAGGGGTTGATGTAGTTTCTGAGGCTTGCTTCACTGCGATGACCGGAGATCGCCATTATGAGCCAGCCGCGATGGACCTCAGCATGATCTCAGTCGCTCTGGCACCGTCATGATTAGTATGAATTTTAACAGTTAGGCCAGTTTGGTTATATTTTTCATCATTCATGTTTTGTTCTGTTTTGTTTTTGACTGACAAAACTTTATATACCATAGGAGTGTTCGCAGTGCTTGATTTCTATTACCGTATATAAGCTTACAATCTAACTGAGATTGAAAACCTTTAAAACTCGGACTGTCTATTTTGTTTTCTCTGAGGATTTTCGTCTCTGCTCACGTTTTAATAACGTAATTTACGGCGCCTGGCATGTTAACAAAGCTTGGTTTGGTTCTTCTTTTACTAGTTGCCGGCTGGTTTGTTCCGAAATTTCACTTTCAATTATCGAAAAGAAGCTAGAGAGAAGTCCCGGAAAAGATAGGACATTGTACAATTTGGCAGATGGTTTGAGAGCTTTACCTCAGCTCTATGCTCTATACTCTCATAGAGAACGCTCTTTCAACCAATGACAGCGCGCATCATATCCGAACTTTTGTTATAATTCGAAATAAGAAATGTCTCAATTCCGTTCAAACGGAAGAAACAATAAATATCGATTGAATGTATACAATGCATATAATACAAGCGCTTCGAGTAATTTTTCAGTAAAAACACTTTCCCAAATGTTTTCCCAACTTAAGGTGGCGGAAACAGTGGGCTATAGCTGTGGGCTATAGATTCAAAGCTATCAAAAACCAGCTTTCCCTCTTCGCAGTCCAACCAATTTCACACATGTGTCTACGGTATCAGAAATTCCTTGAAAAATTCTATTGCAACTTTTAGAATTTATTTTTTTTGCGTAGATAAGGTCTCGCTGCTGGGTAAATTTGAGGAAATTATATCTAGCCGTTTCGACATTATGCTACCGATAAATCTGTTAACTGCCGCGAGGTGTTTTGATAGTTTATGAAAAGAACTCTAAATTACATTATATTCGATAGATTACTTTTTTTTATCGTGGGAAAATAATTCAACATGTTGTCAGCTATTGGGCTAAATTTAAAACTATTTACTGGTGTCGATGAGAAACTACAGTGTCCCGAATTCGGAGAATTTTCCACACTTATGTTTATTGGATTAAGGGGGTAAGTCTCTAGAGAAACTGTGGTGCTGCGTTGGTGGAGACTATAACAAGGTAATTTAGTGTTATCAACTGAGTTGAAAACGTAAATTGGCCACTGTAAAGAGTTTAAAGGCAGACGTTTCGAGCATTAGCCCGTCAGAGAAGACTGCAGTAACCTAAAGATACACATCTGCGTGATCGGACCTTGCGTCAGTTCACCATCCACGTGTTATTCTTCCTCTGTCCCTTCATTTTCTGGTTTATCAAGGAATTCATTCCAAGCTTAAAGCATAGGGAAAGGTATGTCAAAGGTAAATGCAACATTTTCTGCCATCGACTGTGAGACATATTTCAGTGAAGGAGGTTGTGGTGCCGATTTCGTATTGAATATATTGTTGGGAGGAGGTGCGTCCGACATTGTAAATGCTTCAAGTGATAACGAAACTGGAGAGTTAAGATTGCAAAATAGCAGATTAGGACCGGGAAGAAATGAGAAACTTGCGTCACGTTTATGATCAAATGGAAGTCACGCAACCAAGTCACGGAATGGATGGCGTTACGGCTAACGACAGTTATTTTTTTAACATCGCCCTTGAATCAATCAGTTTTCTTTATTTATATCATCTGACCTATGTAAACAATCCGGGATACCAAGCCCCTGAAAGTAAAAATGGCGTCGGAAACGAATTTTATGGGAGGAACCGTCGACCCAGCTTTTACGATATCCTTTCTGCGTGACTATTAAGGCAAAAGTTCTATTCGCGATGAATACTACAAATCTTCAGCTTTTCGGGGATCAAAGAGAATGCCACATTCATCCAAAAGAGTGGCACAAAATGAGAAATGAGAGACCCCTGTTCGTAGCACGATGCTCGCAACCTACCAACAGCGTCTTCTTTCTCGGATGTGCCGGGTCGAAGTCTGGCTATTTCAGCCAATTTACTGTGTTTGTATGGAAGTGCAACATGACTCTTGTATGGGATTTACGTAATTTCTTGGGGATCAAAGACGAAACAAGTGTGAACCTCGAAATTTCGTCCAAAGCAACAACTCACTAGCACGATAACACAAGGATGCTCGCAAGTACGAAAATTATTTTCATTTGGTTAAAAATGTTTAATATTAGATCTTTGCCATACAAATCCTCAGGAGCTTTGGCCATTTTTAAAGGGCATGCTTGGCCGCCATGATGTCCAATATTTCGGCCCTTGCGAAATAACATCTTTTTAATTTCGTTGATTACGAAGGTAATAATTTATCATCTTTCTTTTTCTATGTGCTTATACGAGCTTTCAATATTGCTGATCCTAGTAGTAAGCAAGAAGCATGTCACATGCATATGAACGTAGAAATTGCCTGACTCACTGATAAGTCCCTGTGGCTCAGTGGCAAGGCACCAGAGTGCAGAATACGAAGGTTTGAGATTTGATTCCTCATGAGACTCAGAATTGGTTCTTTGTCCCACACATAACGAAAAAGCTACTTTCTTTAGCCTGCATTATATCTAAGTAGTAACGTTAATTATGCTATGTTCTATTGTCAACAAAAAGGAAGGCAAAGTAGTGTAAAACTATCACCTCTTTGTTAAATGCCGCGCACGCCACCCGGGTTTTCACTGGAAGACTAAAGTAGAACGACAACCCGCAAATATCACTGATTTTTCTTTTTAGTCCAGCGATTTAACTCGGCGTTATTCTTAATTCCTAAGAAGTATTTTCCCAAACGCCAATTCTTTCTTCTATTTTGTTTTAGGTTACGACTAAAACTAGATAGTTTTAAAACTATCACCTCTTTGTTAAAAGCCGCGCGCGCCGCCAGTGTTCTCACTGCAAGACTAAATTAGAACATTAACCTTTAAAGATCATTTTTAAATCTAACCACTTAAGTTGAGCGTTTTTTAATTCCTAAGTGGTATTTTCCCAAACACAAAATTTTCTTCTCTTTTCTTTACGTTACGAGAGTGAAAGCGTGATAGTATTAAGACTAGCGCTTCTTTGATAGGAGCCGCGCTATCAACCAATGCTTTCATTGTTTTAAGACTAAATTAGAACGACCACATCAATCCTTTTTTTCATTCCAACGGCTTAATCGGGCGATTTTTCCAGTTCAAAGTGCGAGTTTTCATAGACGAAGCTTTTTCTTTTCTTTCTTTTTCTACGAGTAAGGGAAGTTAGTTTTAAAATTCACAACTCTTGACCAAGTAAAACCATCGATAAAAGTTTCTAACTAAATTAGAACGACCAAATTGATCCTTTTTTTTAATCCAACGGCTTAATCGGGCGATTTTTTCCGGTCAAAAATGCAAGTTTTCATAGACGAACCTTTTTCTTTTCTTTCTTTTCTACGAGTTAGGCAAGTTAGTTTGAAAATTCAAAACTCTTGACCAAGTGAAACCATTGATAAAAGCTTCATCGTTTTGCGGCGTTGTGCTGCGCGCTATTATCAACTGATCCAAAGTACAGTATAAAGAATTCAGCATTTCCAGGTATCTTGTTTGGGGTTTATAACAGTAGTGAATTGTTGCTTTTTTTCCTCTCGTCCTCTTGCTGAGTGTAGTTCGTGAATGTTGTTAACAACAAAGCATCCTTATCGTGTTAATAAATTTATAATCAACTGGTTCGCTGATGAAAAAAATATAGTGAGAGATCAAGCATAGTGAAGGGCATTTTCTCCCTTAGGTACCCCTGTGTGAACAACACCCTCATGAGCAACTTTCCCAACCCCTCTCCCCAAGTGCCGCTAATTTGACACGCCGACAATTTTGCGACGATTTGAAATTCATCTTCGCCGAGTCTCGGCCCAATTTCCTCAGCGCAACAAACAACAAAAGGCTATTGTTTGAACTTGTGAAGTCGAATTTAACCCACAACAATGGCCCATTTCTTGATACGAATACTTAAAAATCACTGAAGGTTTTCTATCACAATTTTCACAAACTTTGAACCTTCCTTGTTGGTTTTTTTTTTCCAGTGGTAAAAATTTAAGTGCTCGTTTAGGGTACACTCACCTGATGTTTTTTGCACTCTGAACGATCATGAATAAATTTAAATTTTTGGGCTTAACATAGACCCGAGAATCCAAGTACAGCGAAAAGGACAACAAACACCCTCAAGGTCATCGTTGCAATCTTCTAGTAGATTCGTAGTCAATATCGAGAAAAATGTCTGATTGATTGTTACCCCAGCATCTAGCTTGCTTTTTATCCAATTGCTTCAGTGACAGTTTGGCAGTTTATTCCTGATCAAAGATGAGAACGACAAGGGCTCAATAAAGAAAAGGTTGTCATTTTACGCACATTTGTCAAATCGGGCAAATATTTGGTTGCAAGCAATGCAATAAGTTACGTACTCGTCATTTGTCTCTCAGCCGCTAAGAATTATCATATTTCATTGAACTCGGATGGAATGACTGAAATTAAGTCATGATGAACTTCAGGGCTCTGAGACACCTTGTAAGTGGAAACTATTTCAAGAGGGTCTTAATTGGGTAGACCGTTACCTATAAAATGGCAAGGAGATGTAGCCGAAAGCTGTAAAAATTGAAAACTTTTGACTATTAGTCGTAAAAAGAGTTAACTGTAAAATTTTTCCTGCCGCGATATATGTCTTGTCTTATTGCCAATGCGATTACTGTGGTTACACCTTTTATTTTGTTTCCGATCTGGCTCAGGTCCCACTGAACCGTATTCTGCTATCGGGAGTGTCTGCTTCTTGTACGTGGGGGTAAGTTGACAGACTGGTGAACATTTATTTTTTGGGATCTTCAGTTTCTTCATTCGGTGTATGAGTGATTCTCTCCTGAAAGGCATAATAAATTTTTAACGAGGTGGGAAGGGGAGATGCCAAATAACAAAAATTAGGCAAGAATCAAAATCGGAGAAGAACACCACTTTATTTCAGCATTGAACACAGATCTGATTGATTTTCTTGGTGTTAAGGCCATGAAGTTTGAGCCAGAGTCATCAGACCTACCGCCTTATGAACATCTGCGAGAAACCAGAAATCACTCGTTGTGGGCCCAACAGCAGCTCGTTCCGGAAACGTCCTCGTTGCTTGACTTTGATGGTACGAGCGAGCGAGAGAATGAAAGATGAAGATCGATCATTTAGTTTTCAAAATGACTGAAATGAATCTTTAACATTTCTGGTGGCCGCAACAGAAAGAAATTAACCTACGTACCACTAGCCGTAAAATGGCCAAAACTTTAACCGTTAGCTTTAAAAGCCTTTGTTCCATTGAGATCCTCTTTCAATGAACAATAAGCCATTTCCCTTTTACCTGGTGCGCTGTATTGGCAAGTAAAACTCAGAGCCTTGGGCTTTACACAAGCCTAAGTACTCCAACATTACTGACAAGAGAAGGAGTACAACAATCCTCAAAGCCATCGTTACGAATCAGAACTCGACTTTTTGAGACCTTAAGGAATTCTTTTACCCTATAAAACGACAGACACTTCCACTTTGATGGGGTTGATCCAATGCAAAGAACACCTGTGCTTTTTGGAGTTTCATTTTCACGAAATGTTTTTGATGTTTTTAAACGAAAAAATTTTTAGCCATCATTGTGTCATACAGAGGATAAAAGGCAATAAATAAAAATGTAGTTAAAGATGAGCCCTGTTAAGTAATTGAACAACATTGAGTGGGCTCATGGCCTTTGTTTTGGCTCTTAAGCTTAATGAGAATAACGGACAGGTAACCTCATATTTTTTCGCCCTCATATTTCGCTTTAACTCAGGCCTTTTAGCTTTTCAAAATTTTAATCTTATTCTTTATATTCATTCTACAATTTGTCATTTTTTCACTAGAAGTGAATTACCGATAGTACTATAAATTCACCTTTTCCCGATGGTTTAAGAAATAATACAAGTGTTCATCGCACCTTGGAGGCTCCGCAATATAAGAGTGAAGAGCAAGTGAAATTTACTTTCCCTAAAAGAGCTAGTTACTTCATTAAAAGGAAAAAGGTCTTTTATTAAAAAAAAGAAAGACAAAAAAAACAAAAAAAACAAAAAAAGAAACGGCATGAAAAACGAAAACAAAAAATTAAAATGCAATTGCCAATTTGGTTGTTAATATCAAGTGGTAGTTTTAAGCGAGTTTTTGTACTTTATGCGATCAGTTATGGCATAGAATGGCGTATTTTTTTTGTTTTTTGTTTTTTACGTTGCCCCCAGCTAGAGGAACCTGTATTTAGCGGTCAACCACCATTACCATGGGTGACCGCTTAATAGAGGCTCGACCATAGTATTATTCTCACAGATATTCACGTACAAATATATATATCTCCAGCTGAGAACGGCCACAGTCGTGGAAATTTCCTCATATCGTTACGTGAATTTTGCCATGCACCGTCTCATTTATAAATGGTTCACGCAACACCTCATAGAATTTTATTCGGCCTTACCAAAATATCAAAACCCTGGGAAGGACTACGCCTCAAGTCGTACAATATGCACTTTAAGTATATACCACACAAGTGAATAATGCTTTTAGCGCTGATTGTCGAGTTCGGAAGTGAATAGCAAGTACTATACAGCTCCGATTAGCTGATGAGACAAAATAACAGGACAAGAGTTGAATTTTCGAACATTTTTCGGTTCATTGAAAGAAATAAACTAATTCTTGGTATCTGTGTGGTATCCACTAAAACAATTATTCACCTCAGTGTCGTTGAAAGTGGTGGATATTTACCTTGCCGCTCTGTGGTTTTATAAATATCCACCTCTATTCAACTGCACTTCGGTGCATGAATGATTATTAAATAATGAAATTACAAACGAATGTGCCATTACGTTAATGGTGCAAATTTTTGTCGCTGGAAAATCCTCACTTAGTTCCTGCAGGAATTCTTTAGAATAATGAGATTTTAACGGATATTTTATGAAATACAACATATTTAGAGAGCAGAAGTATAATATAAGCGCAAAGATGATTTCCATTCTTTTTTTGTGAACTTGCTAATGACGAAAGGTGAAGCAATTAAACGCGATAACCGGGTGTTTTTCGTGTCTTAGAGACAAACGTATTTATTTGACATTCATTCTCAAGAACTTTGTACTCAAGGTCATATTCGCTGTGTGTCTAGCATAGAATGGCGCCATTCTATGTCATGAAACAGAGGTTTACGACCAAAAACGTTAGCATCGTTTTATTTTTGTTGCAGTTGCATCAAAGCCCGAATTCAACTTTAACGTATACTATGCAAACAAACTACAAACTCGCTGAGTCACGATTATCATATGTTTCAAAATTCTTATTAAAATATAAATGATTGAACTGTAAGGATGCTCTCAAAATTTACTCGAGTGTTAATATTTGCATTAGAGTCTAGGAAGATACCACTTAAAATGTTTGCCGCAGGCAAAATTTATTTTTGATCTTTCAACGCAAATGATTTGTGGAAAGGTGCTGTATAACATCAAATGTCTATTGAGGTTTTGTGAATCAGCTAGAGAAAATAAGAAATTAGCGCTGACTCAGATTCCAGCTCAGTTGAGATTAGAGATATTATTTAAACAACATTTATATTCTAGCACAACTGTTTCTAAGGATGTTCCAGAAGGAACTCTTTACACATTCATGAATTTGTAATTTAGCGATCAGCGCAAACCGTTCATCAAAACATCCTCAAATATATTCAAAATGGAAACAAGTTTTTTTCTTTTATTTTTCCGATGAACCTCCTCTTTCCTTTTTAATTAAGAAACAGGCTCTCTTGAGATAAAGTAGACTGCCATTGTTTTTGAATTGTAAGGGGAACCGTAAACTGAGACAAACAGATGTCTACCACGTTTACCCTCGATTATGGTTTTCAATCCACATTTCATGCTTTGGACACGAAAACAAATTCCTTCATGACAAATGCCCGATGAGTTCATGATGATGTCGATTAGCCCCCATAGACCAGAGGCAACATATTAACATCGGGATTCAGCAAGCAAGGTTTTAGAAATATCATGTTACTTTCATTTTCCCAAATGAAAATCTTTTCTTGTGCGTAAAAATGTGATGATGGGTGCTTCTCAGGCAAATTACACGTAAACGACTCGGGTCGATTAATTTTCATGTTGGTATTTTAAAAGGAAAAACCAAAATTTTTCTGCTTTCTAAATAACTACATGAATCATTAATCTCAATGAAAAGATGAAAAAATTTCTCACGCTGTATAAAAAAAAAACTTTCAAAACTATTCTAAATTTTGCTACGTTACGTACATTACCTCACCAATCATTTCATTCATGGGAAAATCTTGAAGGAAAACTTTGAAGGAAAAACCGAAATTCTCCTGCTTCCTTAATGGTTCCATAGGTTATTTATCATAATCAAAAGATGCACAATTTTCACTCGCTTTCAAAAACTTTCAAAAATACTCCAAATGTCATGTAAGTTAAATAGGTTACTTCACCATTTACGTCATTCATAGGAAAACCAAGAATTTTTGGATGCGAATTTTTTAATTAATGAAAACCACCGTCTAGGTTGTATACTAGTGAAACATCAATATATATGAACATGTACTGCAAAAAAAATAACTTTTAGCAAACAGATAGCAAAAAATTCAAAGAGACGTGCTAGAGTGATCATGATATACTATGGTTTAGCAGGGCGAATTGGGTCCATTACGGGTTACTTGCAAACAAACACCCTTTATAAAGATTCACTTCCAGTGGAGTTTCACCGTTTCATTTTGAGAACTAGCATTTATCATATATTTCCATTTTTGAACGAAAACACGATTAGTTTCAGCTACAACGCCAGGAGTTAAAGCCACAATATTGATAAAAGTGCTGTCATGTTCATGTTCATAAACATTTTCTCAGTCACTATTGTCAGTCTATCAGTATTAAATATACCACCAGTCATTTACCCAAGACAAAATAGAGAATCATCAAAAGAGAATCAGGATTTTTCAATTTCCTTAACGTCATGGAAATTTCTGACCACACATCAAAAATAAGATAGATATCGTATATTTTGACAACAATTGAAAGATTCAGATCATAAATGAAACGCATTCAACATTTCTTTTACTGAAATATTCAAAGAGGAATCTGCAATACGAGAATCTAGACATCAGTCTGAGAAAAAATCATGGGTCGATTATCCTGAGCTTTTTCGTCATCATTCTCTTGTTTCGAGCTACAGAATAAAATGATCCTCCCGTTTGGAAAATATTCATTTCCGGTGCCGCCCTCTCGTGAACGAATTCATATTATCTAGTATTCCATTGTTGCGCTATTTTACCATAATAGGTAAAAATTAGGTTGCTTATATCATTAATACGATTTTCAAAAAAGCTGAAGAAGGTATTTTAAAAACCAAGTGCCTGAATAATAAAAAAATATGAATAAAAAAGAATAAATCCCTCACTCGATGTTTTCAACATTAAATACGAGCACTATTTATTCTTTGCGCCTGGAAGGGACAAGAAAAAAAATTGTTGCGCTTATTATGCGTTAAACCATCAAATAAGGTGTATTATCATTCATGCTCGCTATAAAAGTATTCATCAAATCGAAAAATAACAAATGCAAGTCTGAATTAAAGATTACGATACAAAAAGTGACATACTAAAAAGAAGTAAAAAGAATGAGTATCCCGTGGGTTGAGTTGGAAAAATTGGCGCTCACTGAACTCTTTTTATCAAAGCATATGAAATGTCACAGGGATGTATTTGAGCTCGACGCCATCAAAAATAAAAAATGTTTTAAATTAAAACCTGTTCTGTAAACAGAAATAACTTTAATGTTTTGAGCGTGCTTCATGTTCAACAAAAATGATTTATCACTCTACAATAGGCCTCTTCAAACTCCTGCAATTTAAAGGTTCAATTTTCTATCGGAAGTTAGCTTTATTTCTTACTTTGACTACATAATTACCTACTAAATTCAAAACAAGAAAGACCAATTTACATATTATGCATTTTTTTAAAACAACTCTCCTGTCCGTAAAAAAGCTGTAACAGTATTCAGTCATGTCAATGCATTTGTTGAAATTTCACTCTGAACTTCTCGGCAGCCGTTGTGGAAGCTTCAAGTTTACCTTCGTTTGAAGCATCTGAAGTGCAACTGTAGACCGTTATTAGACGTTTTTAAAGAGAAAACGGTTTTTGCCTTTGACCCTGCGATTATCGTCCAATTTTTGCTTGTTTAACAAATATCAAGAGAAATGATAAATACTCTTTCCGGCCCCCTTAAATTAAAGGTGGTTTCAAGAATCGATTAGTACTCGCATCAAATTTCACGGCATTTTTAAAAAGACATTAACTAAGGTTGAAGGCTAATGACGACCGCCTGAGGCGACAAAGAGTCGTCGAGGCGGACAAAAAAGACTGTTAAGATTCTATTGGCTCTATTTACATTTCGAGGCCAAACCCAGAGTTAAAGCTAAATATAATTGAGGAAAAAGATGACGTTAGCTGTCCGCTATTCTCCAGGGACCAAAACAAATGCTATAAACCTATTCCATGCTGTAAAAGTACTTAACTTGACTCATCTACAAATATATTATAACTTATTATCTTTTATTCTCTAGATAACACAATGATGGCATCTACTTTAACATTAAAAAGCATTTAAAGAATATACGTGGTGAATAAAACACCAAGAGGTACAGGTGTATTGATCCACCTCATCAAAGTCCAAGTGTTTGCGTTTGCAAGAGTCATTTCAGAGGGTTGAAGAATTCCTTGATCGATCTCGGAAGCTCCAATTCTGATCCGTAACAATGGCTTTTAGGATTCTTGTTGCGTTTCTAGTCCTGTCAGTAATGTTGGAGAACTCAGGCTTGTGCAAGGCCCAAGGATTTGAGTGTGTTTTCTACTACTGCCCACCGGGTAAAGGAGAGGTAGGCAATTCTTACTAAGGCCATTATATTTCCAGTGAAGCAGTTTCCACCCGATGGAACATCATGACTTTATTTCAGTTATTCCAGCGGCAGTTAATGAGATTTTTCGTGAAAAAAAGTGTATAAATGATTGTTTTGGCGGCTGAGAGAAAATTACCGTGTTCGTAACTTTATGCTTGCGTTCAAATATTTGCACAATTTGACAAGTAGACGCGAACTACCAACTTTTCCGTAATTAAGTCCTTGTCGTAGGCGCCTTTGACTGATCTGAATAAACTGCCAAAAATATCACCCAGGCGACTGGATAAAATGCCAGCTGAGCCCTATTATCACAGTCAGACATTTTTTCTCGCTCGTGATCTACCTGATGATCGTAACGATGACCTTCAAGGTGTTTACGCTGCTTGTTTTCCTGTTCGCTTTGCTTGGATTCTCGGGCGTATCTCAGGCCCAAGATTATGGGTGTATAATGAGCCCTAAAAAGTGCAACATAAATGGGGTAAGTGTAATCGACCAAATCGAGTGCTAAAGCTATTGAATTCTCAGGGTTTTAGACATTTGTAGACGGTAATTCTCAGAAAAATCCCAGAAACTAGCAATGTTTGACACTTTTCTCCAATCGAAAAGAAAATAAAAAGCAACCGATAAAAAAAGGTCAAGGTCTGCACAGAAAGTAATGGAAAACATTCAATGATTGCGCTCTAGAATTGGAGAATCCTAGTAAAAGGACTTTCCTAAGTTACAGTAACTCCACTTGTAGTATTGTAGGCTTATAACAGATGTCTTTTGGAAGAATGGAAGATTTCTTTTGAAAGGAATCTTCTCAGTTGCAGTAACTCCACTTACATAGCATTCGACATACTGTAGGCTTATGTCAGATGTTTTTTCATTTTGTCACAAATGTGGTACAAAGAAACAATTCTAAGCCCCCATCAAAAATCGAACTTATGACCTTCGGGATCTGCGCTACAGTGCTCTATATCTAGAGCCTGTGCGGTGCGGAGCTAGGCCATTACAAGGTTCACGTGTCCTACATATGCTAAGATCAGCAATGTTGAGAGCTTTGTGTAAACAAATAGAATGAGGAAAATAGTAAATTATATGCATCGTTATAAATTTAGAAATATATTTTTTCGTCTTACTATGAGTGTGGGAGTTCCTGCGAGAAATCGCATCTTTGGAGGCTTCTTCATGATTCTCTTTCTTTACAGATACGAAATGACCCGGATCTTTCACCGCAGATCCCTCTAAACGAGTACAGACGAAACAAGTTGTCGCGTTTAGAAGAATTCCTGCGAAACAAACGAAACCGCTTTGTTGATGATGTCATGCTGAATGAGGAATAGCCATGTTGTACCAATCTTGTCAAAAGAAAAGGAACCGTGCCGCTCGTTAAGGAAGACTTTATATAATTTAAAGCTAAATTTAAGACACATCAAGCTGGTAAACAAGTCTCAAAAATGAATAAAGAGGAAAAAAAATACATTTATTTCATTTCTCTAAGGACATCCTCAAGTTTGGAAAATTTAACTTGAATCAATTAACTCTCTCTAAGAAGTCATCTTTGAGAAAACTTCAAGAGGAATAAATGCTTGCTGATTACTTTATTCTAATTTCTTTGGACTCTTGGACAGGTGAATTTATTGCAAATGACTAACAAAGATTGTCATTACTTTCGAAGATCTTCGAAGAAATGAACGAAGCTTTTTTCGTTCCAGAAAAAAATATAAAAGATTGAGCATGTTTGGAGCTGGAAGATGTGTAGAGCAACAGTAATACCATTAAAAGAGTAGTTAACAGAGAAATACAGGCACAGCTTATTCGGAAAGAACCGAATTATAAACAATTTGATCCAAGAAAAAGATTCTTCGAATAGCGCTTTCTGGAAAATGAAATATTTAATGTAGCTCAGCTTCTAGAACGGTCTTAACCTTTAAGCATTAAAGCTCGGGTCGTCATGGAGACAACAAAAATCGAGCTCTCGTAATTTTCCCATTTTCAACTTGAGCTTATTCCAAAGACAACCGATAGAGGCAAAATAAAATTTACTCCGCATGCAAGAGAAAATAATTTTACCTCTTTGTAGAGAAGGTGATGGAATAACGTCTGCAGGTGCTGACTGAACAACTCATATTTTTGAATATTCTACAGCTTTTCATTTATATTTACCAAAAAAAAAAAATAAGAGACAATTACTCCCTACTTCTAAAATGCTCGCCCCATGCAGGTAAGGTTCAAATTAGTTAAATTCTATTCTATACTTATGTCAAAGAAGAGGGAAATATATTCACTAGCATTTTCCCTTCATGAAAATGATGAATCAATCATATTTCACCCGGCCGGTGTCATTTGGTTATAAAAAAATGCCCGCTTCATCAAAATTCATAACACATTTAGAAGTGATGGCTGCCATCGATTAGCATGTGTATACATTTAACAGAGGTGGACTCGCACAGCATTCTTAAGAAATAGGTTCATTAGCAACTGATACAGCAACACACTAAAGGTTGGACACAGCATAAACTTAATCACACCCAGTTTTGTTAATAATAAACTTCAAAGCAGATAAGAGAGTTTTATTTCGGAGCCACTTATAGTCCTAATTAAAACGCCAGCACGTTCTACCAAGAATAAAGGGGTAAGTTTCTAAAGAAACTGTGATGCTGCGTCGGTGGGAGAGTATAGCAGGTAATTTAGTGTTAACAACTGGGTTGAAAACGTAAATTAGCCACCGTAGAGGGTAAAAAAGCTGACGTTTCGAGCGTTAGCCCTTCGTCAGAGCGATACGAAGGGCTAACGCTCGAAACGTCAGCTTTTTTACCCTCTACGGTGGCTAATTTGCGTTTTCAACCCAGTTGTTAACACTAAATTACCCGTTCTACCGAGAAGATTGTTTCCTCGCCGGGGTTTATCGAGCTAATAAGCTTTAAGAAAGATCTGCGGTAATTGTTCAACACTCGAAATTGCGCTTAAAGGCTCGATTTTTCACCGGCTTAATCAGTTAATCAAGAAGTCTCTTCATTTATTATTCAAGGTGACCTTTAATGGCTCTTTGAAGGCAGCTTCTATTAACTAAACTATAGGGAATCCTTAAGAATTCTTTACTGAAGCCTAGTTTTCAAACATTTGGCACTTCTGAGCCATTAAAAATATAAGTAGGATAAATGAAACGAAATCAACATACTAAATTTGACACTTTCCATGGTTTCAAGTTAATTTCTAGCGGTGGACAGAAATTCGGTACTACTGTTGCTAACAGGAAGATTCACAAGTTTATTGTCTTGTTGCAGTTGGTAATTAAAATTTTCTCACGATGCCTTCCGGCTGATCATAAGTAACACCTCTAATTTCTAATGCACCTTTCGCCTTTAGGGGACCACGGCAGTATTTTAAAATATTGTGTGGCATCGGCCTTTTATGACGTAATGCTTGTAATCAACCGTAATAATGAGTCGGTCACGATTATAATATGCATCAGCAGGTGTCTCCGCCACGAGTTCTAATCAATGACTGGTTGAATTAACGATCGTTGGCGCCACCGCTTTTTATGACTCACACATAAATAAAACCGTGAAAAGCTCGTGTGAAGGCAAAAGCGAAGATTTCCCCGAGGTGACAACAGATCCAAACATGGTGTCTAGGTTGTTCTTTGCTCTTTTAGTTCTGTCTGTGGTATTAGAGTTCTCAAGTCGATGTGAAGCTCAAGGCAAATATATATGCATGTTCATGACATGTAAGCGTGAGGTATGTCACATGACAAAAGTAGAGTTTTTAAGGTTCTTTTTATCTGTTGTAGATGCGTGATTCTTCTAGTCTTCACAATTTCTGAGCTAGTAGCTCACCCATCCAGTTCGCCCTAACTAAATAATACGCCATTTTTTTTACTGAAAATTGTAAACACTTGATCTACTATGCCATCGCTCTACTAGAATATTAGACAGGGCAAAGATTAACTTATACCTAAAACAGCAAACGAAAAAAATTATTTTCTTCTGCCTGGTTTGAACTAATATTTACACAAGGATTGAGATAAACGTTTGCGGTCGCCTGATCTCTGACTTATGTTGTTTTTCTTCCAGGAATTGGAGAATCCTCAGGCCTCATTGGCCGATGATAACCCAGTCCCTTTGAACGAGTACAGACGAAATAAGCTGATGCGATTATCAAAACTGCTTCATGAAAAACGAAACTTATTTGACGATGTTCAGTCAGATGAGCGATGATGATGGATCTTCCATAACAGAAACTTACATGCGTATCTTAATTTGAATTGGAGATTTATCCCAGATTAATTTGTAACGATACTTATGAAAATTGTACATGTTACAGATTATATACTTCTATCAATAAAGGTAAAAAAATAATTCACGTTTGGTTTCAATTTTTGGTTCGTTTAATGCAGCATTGCGATTTACGGAGCCGTTCAGTTCTATCTCAGAATATAAAACGTTGTCATTTACCAAACTGTAAAATAGACGTGAAGAAAGAAAAAGAAAAAGAAAAAAAAACATCAAAAGAGAAGGAAGAAAAATAAGCTTGGGAACGAGTATTTAGAAAAGCGGGCATACATCGTTTTCTGCAATGACTGCCACTGCATTTCCTTTTAGTACTGAAACTATCCTTACAATTTTTTCCCCAGATTGAGAGCTGACGACTTTTTGTCTCCGCGTAAGATTTAGGAAAAACAAATCCTTCCGGAAGGCACTAGTAATCTGAAAATAAGCAGTTAAAAGCCTAAAATTGAGGCAGGTAGAGATGACAAAATTCCTCGCAATAAAAGGATCTTTTCCACTGCGACCGTGTGACACACGTAGAGTAGAACCTAGCTAACTTTGTTAACCTCAGTGAACTCGGACTTCCCACTAACTCGAACAAGATCCGATTTCCCTTGGATTTGAAGCCAGTTTTCAGTCATTAACTATCAGCTAACTCTAACTCCCTGTTAACTGGAACTAATTTTACTTCCCCTCGGCACTAATTTACCCCGATAACTACAATTTTAACTCAAACTTTTTGGTCGATAAACGTCAAGGTGTCAGAACGTAGCATATTGGCACGTCCAATGTTTAATTGCTGTTGATACGAATCCTATAACATTTACGAAAAAGTAATATTCTTAGCTCAACCAAACTAAATGTCCTTATCTAATAGGTATTATAATACAAACTATATGTACGAAAATGACTGTTGATTGTGCAAGAATGGTTAAAAATATGATTCTCTATTAATTATTAATATTACAATTGATATTCAACACCAATTTCGGTAACTCGCATCCCTGCTAACTACAACCATTTCCTTTTTTTCTCTCGAGAGCTCGAGTTAGCATGGTTCTGCCATTACTGTTAGATTTAATGACTTATATTCTTCGACGGGATTCGGTGACATAGAAAAACACGATTACAAAAAATATCTAACTATTTATCTTACTATTTACGCAAGAATCTTTGATATCACATCCTTAGAATTCTACCGCCCACCTAGGAAAATATCGGCAGTTATCGTAATTTCTCTTCATTTTCTTTCACCTCTCATGCTTAAATGAAATGAAAATTTGATTTGACTCGCTTTAACAAAACAGTCATACCTTTTACTCTCATGCAAATTAAGTGTGATTAGGTCAACTGAACATTCTCAACTTTTGAGAACTAGAATTTAACTGGCATATGATGAGTTGTATCGTCCCAAAGAAGGGATTGAATTTTTCTCATTAACCCATAAAATGACTTCTAACACGCAGTGGACACTCAAAAATATTTTTACGTAGTGTAAAAACGTTTATAATTATCTGGCAAAGAGGTCATAATTTAGCGTTTTCGTGATTATACTTGTATCTCGTTTTTAACTCGTGGTTACGCGAAGCGTAGAAACGAGTTCATATGTACAGAATTACACGCAAGATGTTATTTATCTGAAAATATTCTGCTGATTAAGCAAAAATAATTGATAAGTTTGAAGGGTTCCCTCGAAGTATTCGGTACCCTGTAAGTGCCATCTCTGGAAACGTAAGGCTTGAAAATCCTCGCCGCTCGAACAACGCCCTCTTGAAACATTGAAACACTACTCTTAAGTTTGAATTTGTAATTAAAGACATTAAAAGCCACGAGGTACTTTAATTAAATAGATAGTAAAAATTAGAGGTTATTTACAAATGAAAATGTAAATTATAATAAAGTTCTATTTACGAGGAAATTTGGTTTTATCAACTGAGTTGATGATTAAAATAGGCTGTCATGAAAAGTTTGTAGTGGCGACGTTTCGAGCGTTGGCCTTTTTCTTTTTCTCTGTCGAAATGCTAACGCCCGAGACGTCAGCAACAGAAACTCTTTAAGATGGCTAATACTTACAGATGATAAGACCATGATTATCTTAATTGAATAATCCCTCCGGCGCAGGACCACAGTTTTTTTCGGAAACTTGCCCTCTTTAAGTTTAATTGGGTAATCATCTCTTTAGAAACAGGTAATTTGCGGCCTCCTTTCAATAATACTCGTTAAGGGTCTCACTTTGCCTTTATCGATCAGTTTGTTAATCGGGTATAGCTTTGAGTGTTAATCGAAAAAAAAACTGGCTACCTTCACTTAAATCGCCTAATTACCTGTTAGCAATCGAGCACTGCATATTTACTATGTCCAGTGTGACATCTGCAAAATAAGACCCTAATGCTTAGAAAATTGACATTTAGAAACTTTAGGAAGTCTTTTTATGTTTTATCCTCATATCCTTTAGAAAATGAACAAATCTGCCAATAACAGAGCTGGTGGCGCATTGAAACGAAATTTCAAAACGGCCCATGAAATGGACCATTCTCCTTACCGGAGTAAACAATTACTTACGAGTTCTCTTTTTTAATAATCCGATAAGAAAAATTCATCTTTTCTTTTCAGTGTAGATATAACCACCGCCAGGCTGTGGAAAATGCACTAAAATGTCAGGTTACAAATTTATTTTTTTCTTCCCATGTGGCTCTTTGTAACAAATTCTACTTAGTGGTAGACACACCACAGAGATAATCCGTCTGCCCTTTTGCATAGATTTTTGCAGAAAAAAGAGCGGAGAAATCTTCTGTTTTTTCTTCTCCGATGGTAGTATTGGTGCTTGGACACTTTGTCACAGAAAAGGGCAGTATCTTAAATGTGTACTTTAAACCCTAAAGACCCGACGAAGAAAACGTTTTTTCTAGACTGGTAAAAATTAATTGATTTTTGTTTTTGGTATGATTTGTAAATTGCTGGGAAACACATCAACTCTCTAGCAAGAATGTATCTCAGTTCTCTTCACCATTAACAATTACATCGTTATTGACACTCAAACTCGGAGGCAACGCGCTTCTTATCGCATTTCAACTCGAGTCACCATGAAAACTCATTTGAACTGAAGTAACACGTTATAGTTATAACCTCTTTTTACCAGATACAAGGCGACAGTTTTGTCCTTTAACGCTGAGTATGGCAGTGAGAAGGAAGACTTAGAAGACACAAATAAACAAAGCACAGAAATGCCAAAAACACTTTCAAACTGCATGTAGATGATTTTACAAGCTTACTGAATAATAAACAAACCAATCCTAAAAATAAATGATAAACAAAGAAAAACATTCGGAGAAGGTAAAAATATTTTTTTAATGTTAAAAATGACGGTATGAAATGTATCAAAACCTACTGAGTATTTTTTTTACTAAGGCTGAGTGAACCCAGCCACTCCCCCTGCTCAACCAGTGGAAAATGGAAGGATACTTTAAGTCTTAGGTCTTAGCCTCTTATGTGCGATTCAAGAAAGTCGGGTAATCTGTAGCCGGCTACAGAAACTCCTCGCATCGTTGCCAGGCTCCCCTTTCAATGAAATTGAAAGATAATGCAGGATCTCGGCGATGATAAATTTCCTGAGAATCCCTTGGAATAAATATTTCTCTATACAGTCCAAAATGGCGTCCGTGATCACAAGAAAAATGACTAATCTTCAAAGTAGAAAAGTATCGTAGTCGCATCGATTTTTTGAAGGAGTTATATTTTACGAATTGCGGTTAAGTAAGTCTTGCACAAATAAATAAGCAATGACCAAAATTTCTACGAAGAACTAAATTTTGTGATGTTGTATTCAATCCACAGAACAGTGATTAATTGAACGTTTTATTTATATTCTGGTGAAATTTCACTGGAAACAATTTTCATAACCCTTTTCTCCCCAAGAGTGACCGGCTCCTAATTTCTCTTTACAGTATCACCCTAGAACCAAATGTAATGGTCGTGAGAATTATGAAAATGGTCGGCAATTTATGAGCTCCCGATTCATAAACAAATTCTTTTTGTCAGCACCATTGGAAATGTAGAGGGAGCGTTTGGAGAAAGTGCATACAGACGTTGGGGTCAGCCAGGAGACCTTTTTTTCGCGAATCATGGACAATCCGATGAGTCCAAAAATTTTAATATCAGCAAAATTTTCACACTGCACGTTCTTTGGAATACTACACAATTTTCAGCGAGGAAATAATCATCCGAATATACTGAAGAATATTACAAACACGATTTAAGTTTCGTCTTGTCAGCTGCTGAAATAACCCTAAGCTCAATGACACCATGTAAAGTATGCCGACAGAGGAATTTTTATTTGGATTCGTTGCTGGTATGAACTGTCCTAAAAATTTTCTTTTTTGCGTTTGAATATTCAAGTATAATTGAAAGAGATGTACTCTTTCAACACTTTCCTTCTCATCCTTTAATTGGGCAAAATATATGCATGCGTCGAAAGATGTAGACTGATATCTATCACTTAATGATGTAATATCTTGATTTTTTAACAACACAATAGCGAGGGTGTCAACCTGCAGAGAGCGCAACCGCAAAAAAAGAAAAAAAAAATGCAGCTGGAATGTTTCACTTAGTTGTGATATGACATCGCTCGTGAAATGGTAAGTTTTGAACATCGTTTGGTCAAGGTCAACCGTGGCAAGTTATTAATAAATACGAAAGGGGGATGTATACTCACTTGTCTTACATAATTATCAAATTGACCGCACTTGGAAAAGGTACCGTGTGAGCATGGCTTCTGTTGCTTCTATTTTATCAGGAGAAAAATTAGCAGACTTAATTTCAGCAACTTATCATTACAAAGAATGGTAATTAGGATTCTACTTCATGTTTGATATCCGACTACTCTCAACAATTTCATCGGACAAATTTTTTTCCAATAGTTTCTAAGATGCTATACAATTTTAAAGATCAAAATCTACTAGTTGACTAAAAAATGTACAATTTATTGGCCCTACCTACCCTTCAAAGCAGGAATTTTTTTTTCTATTGTAATGCATGTCATGACGATTTCATTTCTCTTAATCTCTGTTTCTTACGACGAAAAAAAAAATAACAAAGACAAGAAAAAAAAACAGAACAAAGCAAAAAAAATCATAAAGACAATGCTACTTGCGCTAATAATTTATTTGCTCTCAGTCTTTCAAGGTGAAAGGTGGAGGTTATGGCCAGCACTCACTGCTGAGTGTAGCTCGAGTTAAAATTAGTTCCAGGGATAAATTGAAAACCCTAAGAATTTTATCTTGGAAAACTTGGATTGAATGAAAAGGATTAATTTCCATTGTCCGCCACAACTTCGTTGTCTGAATGACTGAATAGAAAAAATTCAGAATCTGTTGAAATTTTGATTCAGTTTTCAGTCAGCATTCAAAATCTTGTGTCCATTGCAACACCGTTATACAAAGCTATTAAAAAATGGTGAAAGTTTACTGATTTGATAAGATCGCATTGCTATATCTAGAGAGAAAAAGACTATAAAGCTGAGATTTTTGACTCACATGCACTTCTCTCTAAACTTGGCCAACTACCAAACGAAAGGTGAGTCATAATTCAGCTCAAATGATCCCAGGACCATGCATTTCCTTTTTGTGGTTTAGCTTCAAGTGTTCGTAACAGAAATGGTTCCCGTGAATTCTCCAAAATGAACTCTGACTGTCCAGCGTAAAGATTTCGCCTTCTTGTTGACGCCGAAGTAACGACATTTGATCCGATAGAAAAAAGACGGTTTTACCTAAATTCGTCTGAATCAGAAGCTTTGGCTGTAATTGTCTTTAAATATCATCGTAATCTATTTCAAAAAGGGACTTGTATAGTGGTAAATATCTGCAATTTAGTTGTTGGGGCACCTGAACGTGTTAACAGTCGAAACTGGTTGATGTTTGAATCCTTACTGGAGACTCTTTCTCCCACTTTCATGACTAATAAACGTAGAACTTTTTCCTTGATTTCAGTGAATAAAAAATATCTTGCAGATTCCTTTCATACAGAATGAGTGGTAACAATGACAGATGTTAGGATCTGGATCGTGTTCATACTGGCCGTTGGAACATTGACGAATGCAAACAATTTTCGGGTACTAATATTTGTTTTTCTGAAACAATTTCTTAACGGTTCAACCTTCCCGTTCGTAGCGTCGAAATTTGGTAAAATATTTTTCTCCTTTTCTTACTTTTTCCGCTTGGTGAAGCTTATTGTTAAAAAAATCACAACTTTACGTTGAAAGGGAGAGTGGCAGAGGATTTTAGAATTTCTAATGCAAATAGATACCACGAGGGATTAATGGGTTTCAGAAGATTGATAACGTTTTCACTCATCTACCTGTAATTTTAGTTGTTATGCTGATCGAGGTGTAACGATATACGTGCACTATGATCACCTATTTGCACTTCTTGTATCATTGGTTTAACGCACGTAGATCGATTAAAAATGAAAATATCTAGTCATACTTTTTGCGTCGTGAATTTTTTGAAGCTACTTTTGAGATATGAGGAAGGGCAAGTGTATGCCAACGCCACAATGTTCCAGTACATCTTTTCCGTAGTCCTTTGGAACAAGAGAACCTCTTGTAGTCGTTTCCAGTGTGTTCTGAAACGATTTGTGACGGTTTATAGGTAGTCAGTTGTTCCAAAAAGAGTCCTCCTGTACGTTACATCGCTATAGGCGATCCTTCAGGTTACTAAGCGGAACAATTTTTGCAAAGACCCGTGGGCTATACCCCTCTGAGTCGCTTCCCACCCATGCTTTTCTCTACTCCGCCAACAATGAAATGTTTAAATAAAATCACTTTCAAATGAAGGCTGAGAATTTGAGGCAATGAACCCAAATGGAACAGAACTTTATACAGTATGTTTATCGTCAGTATGTTTATCATTCCTTTTCATCGCAGATGAGATATCTCTACAGAGTCAGTGATGAAGAATCTGGAGGTAAGCGATTTTTTCCTGCATAGGGGCTACCACTAAGGGACAGTTTGGGCGGACATGTCCAGAGAAAAAAAAATAGTGGCGTTGCTCGATCGCGAGACAAATCTCCTATCGGTTTAGTCAGTCTCATGAAATTACACCGTGGCATGTACACCTTAAAACAATTTATTTTAATGTCGATATCTGCAATCTTCGGTAGGGATCATTCATTGCTGATCGCCTGAGGCGGAGGGCGGTGTCGAAATATTTTTTTTTCGGGGGGAGGGAGTATCCAAGTATTTTTTTGGGGGGAGGGGGGTATCAAATAATTTTTTTTTCGGGGGAATCACATGGTTTTCCGGGCAAACAGAATCAGTCGTCGCTGACAGGGTATTAAACTGGGGGGACTATAAAAATTGAATGCCACGATACCTTTTATCATGGTTCCTTTGTCACACGTCAGATCCTTCAAGTAAAGCTTCGACAAGCCGTGTTTTTACTAAATTTAAAAGTTGGTCTCTGATACCTCTTTCCCTGTGGGAAAGGTGACGGTGGTCAGCACGCTCGACACCGGGTCAGGAGGTCTGGATTCGAGGCCTTACGAGGAAATTGAAGTGTATTTGTGGGCAGGACACTCCGCTGTAAGTAGACCTCGGTACACCCAGGAATACAACTGGTTACTGGAAAACTGTCAGGGAAGCCAGACGAAAAAGTGGGGAGGGAGGAGGTTGGGGGTTGCCTAGTAATATCCCTAACTGCTTCATGCCGCAGAGATCAGGATAGGCTTCACTGCCCATGACTTCACGAGCGTCTTTCCCAGACTAAAGACATTTTTAAGAATGCGTGGTAATGACGAACAACACCAGTTTTTTTTTTGTCTTTGAAAGGTGTTTCAAAATACATATCTCCACAGATGATGGTAAGCTCAATCTCAAGGAGACCAAAATACTGATGTCCAAAGACTTAGAAAAGAAAAAGATGATATGCCATTTCAAAGCCACTGACACGAACCATGACTTGTTCGTGACGGCGGAAGAGCTGAAAACACGATTTGAACATCTCAAATATGACATTACTCAAGACGGAGTTGTTGAATTTATTCAGCAAGGAGACGACGATGTGGCAGATAATAAATTCAACTACAACGGTGGGGAATTAAAAATATTAGTGTCATAAGTAAAGGGAAAATAGACAAGCAGCGACGTGAGTGTGCCATGAAGTTCCCCGGATGCGAGAGAACCCTACGTTATTAATGAAAACTGATAATTTATAATGAATAGATTATGATAACGGTGATGACGACGATGACAATGCAGATAAAATAATGATGACCATGATTATGTTGACAATAACGATGACAGTCATAACGAAAATAAGTGGTAATGATGGTACTGATTAGGGTGATGACGCTAGTGATGGCGGTAACGATCACTATGGTGATTAATGCTGTTGAAGACAATAACGATGATTATGAGGACGGATGAAATTGGTCGTTGTGGTGAAGTGGTCGTCATGGAATAAATGTCGGTATTTGAGCCTATATATACATATAAGTTTTAATTGCTTTTTTTAAATTTGTTTCAGAGTTCAAGAAAGCCATGTTCAACGCCTGATACCAGGCCTTCTGCGGGACATTTGAGGAGAAACGTGCTGTCACACAGACAGTCACTTTATTGTGGCTAAAAATGCTTTGATTTGTTTCTTCTCGGTCACTTAGATTGGTAAAAAAAGGGATGTAACAATAAAGAAATTGAACTCAATCAACTTGCATTTAAACCCATGGGACTCAAGACCCTCCATAGCATCCTACAAGTTTACAAGTCCAAATCTAGTTGAAGTCTCAGGCTTCCGAATCCCGTTTCTCAGCCCGTTATTAATTCAAATCGTAGCTCCCAGCTATTACTGGAATTTCCATTCAATTTCATTGCATCTAATCAAGAGAATATCTAATAGAAGTATCAAAAGAGCAATTACTGAAAAAAATCGCTCAGATTTAATCGAATCGCAGATGCAAGGAAACAAAAAGATTGTTATATACTTTCACTCAACAAAACGAGCATTGTGATTGGTTGATTCTTGGTCGCGTGCCCCTGATCAAATTCAAATTTATCCCGAACGGGATACAATTGCGCAGTTGTTGCCCGCGCGCCGAATACAACAACATGTTTTTGCCATATGATTGTTTAAGGGAAAGTCTAAATATATACGAAAGCACTTAATGTATGGTCCCTCGGGAAACTGGTCAATTTTGTTTTCCGTCGAGTCCTAATGTTTCCTGAGACGAAGTCGAGGAAAACATCAGGACTCTCGGGGGAAAAAAAAACTGTTTCCCTCGGGACCAAATATTAAGTATATATTAGTCAGCAACGACCCCTGCTCGCTCTAGCTATTTATCCATTCGAAAATGCGAGATAATTTTTCTGTTATATCAACTGAGTTGATAAATGTAAATTGGCCATCGAAAGTTTCTAGAACTGCCTAGATGTAGGGAAAGACGCAGACTGTCATATATTTCCTTTCCCCGCATCTAGGCATTTCAGAAAGCTGCAAAACTCTAGAACAAAAATATATCTTTAGATGGTTCTCTTAAACTACGCGGTATCCTCAAACACTTTTCAAATCAACTCGTTCCCACCAAAAGTGTATCTCTATATTTCTGTTTATAAACTACACACAACCCACAATCCCATTATTCGCTCTGAAGAAGGGCTAACGTTCGACACGTCAGCTTTGGGAACTCGATAACCAATTTACATAATCAACTTAGTTGATAAAGCCAAATTATCTTTTGCTACCCACTCCTTCCCCAAGCGACGTAGTACCACAGTTTCTTTAGAACTTTCCCTCTTTATTCACACGAAAAAACATCTGCTTTGAGTAAAGTTTTAAAGGTTGTGTTATTATCAGAACTGTAATTTTTTTGTATTTATTTAGCAGTTAAGTATTAGAAATACTGTCAAGCGTTGTAAGTAGTGTATTTTCAGTTTTTGTTTGGTAGTGTTTATTTTTTCTTTGTTAGTTTAATGATTGTTTAGTTAAGTAACCATCGTTAACGATGTTTGAAACCATGGTAAGTAATGTATACAGCAGTACACATCAGTTTGCTTTACACTTGCGTGTTTTTTTTCAGCAAAGTGCAATTAAAACTTTTAGAAAGGCCATATAATTTAGTTTTAACTACTAAGAATATATCTAGCTAATAATGCTAACATTGTTCGATTGCACAGAACGGCCTGATGAAAATATATTGCAGTGGGAATATCAAAATGTTTTCGAATTATAAGAATAAATGATTTGTTTAAGAAAACAAAATATATCATATGTTGTAGATTTAGCTTCAATCTCTGCGAAATTGAGCCAGAAAATATGGGTGCTTCCTATTTGAAAGGAAAACCTTAAATGTTGCAGCGTCGCCAGCTGAAAAAAATGATAAGATAAAGGAAATATGCCATTAGAATGCGTTTTTCATTTTGTTTGAGAAAGAAATCTGTTCCTTTTCAGAAACATCAATTCTCATTATCACCATAAGTAAGAGGGGATGCTAATTGCTGTAAACAATGATTCTCTTTGTTCCACAGTTGTGCTAAAGTAATTGAAAAGAAAGAAGAGGGTGTTTACTTTTTGAACACCTTTCATTCAAAATCAATCTACCCTAAGAGAACTGGTTAAACAAAAATATTGAAATGTAGTTATATTTAAACCTCTTTGTTATATTCAGAAAAAATGCTATAAATCTGTAGTCACATGGCTTTATTCACATGCATTTCTTTCTCAGTCAAGGTCACTTCGCTTTCCACAGCAAAGGTCAGTGTTCATTTTTTAAAAGTGATTTTTAATTATTTCGCATTTTCGGGTCCCAACTTAAAGGTCCTTAATGTACATGGATTACGTAAATATCAGAAATTCCACTTATCGCAATATTAGCCCTGATGTAAATTTAAAATCATGCTGATAAAAATGCAATCTGTTTTAGCTTTCTTTGATACTTAAATTTTGTTCAGTTGTGGGTTTCCTGGCTTGGAAAACTTTGGTCCATTCAAGCTGATTAAGAGAAATGAAGGACATAACGATATGGATCCTGTTGATGTCTGCTGTGGGAACAACGATGGATGCAGCATCGGTAATGATACAAGTCTTCTCTTGCTCTTTAAGTTTCAAAAATTCGTCTTCCCGTTAGAACCAATTCTCCATGTAAGAGGGTCTCATGGAGTTCATCGTTCGCCGCAAAACGGTAAAATTATTGGCAGCTGGGCGTAAAATTTTAGAAATCTTAAGAGTTAGTGAAATAGAAAGTTAACCATGAATTTTTTTCTTTGATTGGAACGAAAAGAAAATAACCTTTAGCAATCATCCCATTGAGAACCTAACGTAAGAACATATCTATTAAGCAAACAGTTTCTTCATTCTGCCTCTTCGGTTCGCTAAAGATTCTGAAAAATACGAATGAAAGCGACAATCGCGACTAACTCTTCGAATTCTCTAAAAGGATTCGGATTTTAATTTATTCCATGCTCAAGACAAAGTTAACTGTGTTCTTTTCAAAGAAAATTGTTTACTTTCACTTTGGGAATTCGAAGGTAACCATAAAAAAGTTCATTAAAAGAGAGAATAAGGTATGAGAAAAAGGCTTTGATTTGCAATTTTTTTTAGAAGACTATACAAACATAGATGAAAGAGGTTTCAATAGATTAACAAGGGCATTTGTACTCTTTAATTGTCATGAAAAGTGTGTTTGATGGCTCATTAAGAGGATTGTTACACTAGAATAGTGTACACTTGCTTCACCCTTGTTACTGAGTTACCTTGATTGTGTAGAAGGCATTTTTTTTCTCACCTATTTCTTTCTCTATCACCAGAATAGGATCATTTTAATAAAACATTTACATGCATTTTGAAAGAGCACAAAAAAATATTTTTGACGACAGAAATTACGTCAATTATTTACAATTTCTTATAATTCATCGATTCGACCAGGTTATAGAAAAATTATTTCCAGATATAAGGGATAGTGTTGTACAAACAGCATTTTAGGCAAGATTTTCATGCAATGTCATACTCCACTATGTAAACAGTTATACAAGAAAAGAAAACATGGCAATAACAACAGGTTAACTTTGGGACGAGTGCTTTACTCCGGAATAGTATGCCGTGAATTTAAACAACAAAAAAAAGGCATCTCGAGAGAATTTGTATTTCATAAATGAAATGTTTTGTATTACAGGTAAAATTCAGCGGTGTGCAAGATGACGGTAAGATCATAACTGTGTTCACTAGATCTTTTCAAGGATCTGTGTTACTTTTTAAGTACGGTTAATCAATGATTAGTGAGAGTAGTTTATGCAACTTAGGTGACCAAGGAAATGTCAATGTAATTAAGGATTTTGGCGTAAGAGCTGATTTTAGGTTGAGCGCAAATCCTTTATTTCAACAATGCGTTTTGCTAGCAGAACATTCGATTGCAACAACTTTGATACCCGGAAAGCTCCCTCCATGAACGGTGAGCCCAATCGCTTTGTGGGAAATTTTCGCACAGTTTCATAATCAGTGCATAATTTTTTTCAGTATTCATGGCAAGTCTTTGTTCATGATAATTCGTTTCTTTCCAAAAAAGTGTGGGTGGTTTTTATCATTTACCGTGCGCAACTACATGTGGCATCATGTATATGTGTACTTATAAGGCCGTTGGATGCCACCGTTCATTGCGGACACTTTTTCAACGTCTTTGCGATGGAGTGTATACTAGACAAAACATATCATGTGCATTTGTACTCATAAAGCTATCGGATCCCATCGTTCATCGCCAACGCTTTATAGGAGTCAACGTTTTCGCAATTGAGTGTATACCAAACAAAACATTATTCTAAGTATGAGTCTTGGCCCTGTTTTAAGACAAATGTATTTATGCATCTTCAAAATAGCCAACTGCTAGACGTGTATATTTTTGTGTTAAAGTTCTCATCTACTGCAAATGGAGTTTGAATTATCTTAATCGATTGAAAATCCAGGAGAATGCAAAGAACCTCTTGGCCTTGAAAGGGGTAATGTCACCGACGGACAGCTCAGTGCCTCTTCGGAATGGGACGGGAACCATAGCCCCAGGCGCGCCAGACTAAATATTCAAAAAGAAGGCAGCCAGCGAGGCGCTTGGTCCTCTCGCAGGAGGGACGGCAACCAGTGGCTCCAGATTGATCTCTTTGACGAAACCGCCAAAGTGACCGGTGTTGCCACACAAGGAAGGGCTGACTATAACCAGTGGGTCACTAAGTTCAGGCTTCAGTACAGCAAGGACGGAAAGAACTTTCAGTTCTACAAAAGGAAAGGACAATCTGCGATCGAGGTGAATCGACTCGTAGAAGTACATCCAATATGACAGTCATAGGCCATGTTACACGAAACTATTTGTTTTACAGCTTGTCTCACAACTAATAGACCTAGAACAACCAGTTCAGAGTCGCGAATTTTACTTACGTTGCCATCTCGGGCTCCGTGAGACCGCTATCATTTCTACGTGAACATCTGCAATGTACAGGTAACGTTATTCCAGGCCAATAATGTCTCATTTACTCCTCCCAAACTTCTTCACAGTCCATTAAAACGTATGGAAACGACCTGACCTATATCCAGCCCACTTAAATATTTAGGCATGGTCCATAGCGCAAATTAACGCATTTTATTTTTCACTGATTTCTCAGGAATTTACTGGTAACAAGGACAGAAACACCGTGGTTAGGCATGACCTAAATCCACCAATTACGGCACGTTTTATCCGTTTTCAACCTGTCAGTTGGTTTGCACATATTTCCATGAGAGCGGAGCTTTATGGCTGCTTAGCCGGTAAAAAATATTGTTTAACTACTTATCCTTTTTGTTAATCTTTGTGTCTAAAGCGCGCGATCTGCTTGACCCAAGTGTGCTTTGCGCAAAAGTTCACTTAAGTATGCCTAAACCTTTGGCTCTATCATTGTATGGAATGAACAGTCCAAAGTAAGACAGCGATATCAGAACGCAGCCTATGATATAGATTAAAACACTTACAGTGGATCGGAGGTGAGGTGCACTTGTTACGAACAGATGATTTGAACAATACAAAACCACTAGAAGTACAGGCCCAAAGTTTGTCCTAGTGACCTCTGAATGCGAGATCAAACAATTCATTGTACGTCTCTTCACCCAGCGGAGGGCGGGGGGGAGAGAGGGGGTACTGATTGTCGACTTTTTATGGAATTTATGCATTGCAATTTAAGTAATATTCAAGTGATATTCAGTGTATAACCATTTATGCATAAAATACAGGAAAATGTATCGAACCCCTCGGTGTGCAAAGCGGTGAGATCTCCGACGAACAACTTTCTGCCTCTTCGGAATGGGACAGAAACCATGGAACCAAACGTGGCCGACTTAACATTGCGAAACAAGGGTCGCTGCGAGCTGCATGGTCTTCTCGCAGGAATGATCAAAACCAGTGGATACAGATCGATCTTCGCACTCATTACACGAGAGTGACAGCCGTAGCCACACAAGGAAGAGGCGACTGGGATCAGTGGGTCACCAAGTACAGGCTGCAGTACGGCCATGATGGAGAGAAATTTGAATTTTACAAGGAGCCAGGACAGACTGCACCCAAGGTAGAAGGAAGTGTAGATTTATGATAATCACTTTGTCACCACAGTCATCAAGATTTGAGAGGAGGCTATAAAGCTTCTTAAATGATTTGGTTTTATCAACTTAAATAATGATTAACATCAGTTTTTAATCAGTTGCCGAAGTGGTAGTGGCTAGTATTAGATATTTATTGTGATTCCCGAGTCGACGAGGTAAATATCCACCGCTTGCCTCACCCAATGAGGTTAATAGCTGTTTACGTGTATACTTGAACAGTGGAAAATATGGTACCAAAAGATGATTGTAACTCGTGCAAAAATAATTCCTACAGCGATTGTAAGATTTCCGGGCACAATTCTCTCGTAAATTGTTCGGAGATGAATGGCAAAGGATATCCCGTGTTTGAGTAGCCAATCAAAGCGTGCCTCTAACACTATTCAATGTTCTAGCAAATACTTATACAAATTGGCCACCGTGAAGAGTTTCTAGAGCTGTTGTTTAGGGCGCTAGTTTCTTCAAAGGAAATCATGGAATTGTGGATTATGTGCGATAAATGTATAGAAAAATGGAGCTATGCTATTGTTGGGAACATGGTAACGTGAAAGCATCAGAGTAAATAAGCTGAATGTAAAACTTTCGTTGATGCCGTAGGGATTAAGGGCGCCGATTTTAAAGATAATTTTTTATTCTAGAGTCTTGCGGCTTTCCGAAATGCCAAGATGTAGGGAAAGGCCGCTGACTGCCATACGCATTTGCTGGTTGACTGATTTGGGAGATAAAGTGTCTGTCGACTGGTTTGGATGCGTTACTTTCTATGTTAACAGTACCAAGGGGTATGATATAAGAGATTTATTCCTGTGCTCATTATTTTTGTTTAGGATTTTGCGGGAAACAAAGACAAGTACACCATTGTTTTTCACAAACTAAACAAGCCATTCTTTGCACGTTTCATTCGATTTCTTCCTCGGTCATGGCGTTCACATATCTCCATGCGGATGGAGGTGTATGGCTGCTCAGGTACGAATCATCTCATCTTTTTAAAAGTAGTTTCTCCTCCTTTATATGTGGGAGAAGCGATGGCCTTATGGTTAGTGCGCTGGACTCGGGGTCGAAAGCTCCTTGAAAGACTTGGTCGGGCCAATATTTATGAGTCGCGTTCTTGGGCAAAGCAATTTAATCTACCTTTCACAGTCCCTTTCCCTCCACCCAGGTCTGGGTCGTTCAAAGCTGGGTTAAGATATCTCAGAGTTGGTGTTAAGTCTTATTCAGCGTAATTCTTGTAGTCTGCAATTTATTAATTGGATGCCCTAAAAGGAATAAAGAAAATTAACCGAAAAAATTCCTTTTGAGCATAGGAATAAAAAACCCGGATTATAGTTTAACCCTTGGTCAGCACTAGTCCCTTCGCCAGATCGCCTCATGCCAAGGAAACCGTCTTTTCTTACCTCACTCAAAACGCTTTTTACGTGGGTAAAGAATGGAAAAATTTATACTGTGCCTTAGAAAACATAGCTAATCAAAATACTGGAACGCCGTTGTATACTCGACGATATTACACCGAGCCTTTTCATTGTGCTGTAAAATCTCCTCACCAAAATTTTGAAAGCCACATCCTACATTTTCCAAGAATGTGACCACAATACTTTTATTTAAGTTCACTCAGTGTATTCAGTATTGTGAGGTTTTATCACTTAAAGCTTTCCCTAAGATCACGAACTGAATCATTTCGATGGCGGAGAGCGGAAGCAAGTAGGTAAACACGGAAACACAAGTGACTCGTGGGACATTTCGTGATTTATCACTCGAAATCACTGTATAATAAAGTACTTTCACGAATGCTCTTCGCTCTCTAGCTCTGGTAGAAAACATGGACCAGAATGGAGATGGATTTGCCAGCCAAAATGAGGTGGAAAGCTTTGGTTTAAATTGGAAAGGTAGTGTGGAACAATTCGATCTGAACGGTAAGTGTACATGTATCTCTCTATCTTTTGTTATGTGGAAGATCTTTAAGTGAACGTAAATGAGAATATCAAAGAAAAACTTACCTTTAGAATAGTTTTTATAAGGTGGCAAGGGGACTCTACCTTTCTTGTATGGAAACAATCTTGCTGTTATCAGTATTTAAACTAGCTAAATAGGTATGTACTACCCCAGAGTAAATGGTTTTGTGCTGTTTTGGTCGGAAAATGGGTATAGATTTTGTCAATTTTGGTATCGAATTGGATATGATTTCAAGGGAATGAGGAGAACGTGTGAATGCAGTTTCAAGTTTAAACAAGTAATGGAGAGAGAAAGGTCATAATAATAATGATGAAAAAGAGTATCTTTTTAATGGATGATTTTGGCTGTGTCATGATCAAAATTACATTTCTATCCATACAGACAACTGTAATATTTTTATGACAACTCCCCCCTCCCCTCATTGGCAGGTAATTGATAGTCAATTTTCAACAGTCCCCCCCTTATACTCTGTATAAGAGTATAATCTAGCCCCCCTCCGTTCCCCATAAAAACCATTTGATTCCCCCGCCAAAATCCACCACCCCTCTCCCCTCCCGGGGATAAATAAATAATGACTGGCCTTTGAGGTCTAAATTGAAATGCTCAGAGTTTATCCTTTCGTCCATCTTTCATTGGCTCCTTATCTATTTCTTTGATTTTTTTTTATCTGTATACGTAACTATCAAAACATTTGTTTTTTTTTCACAGCTGATGGCAAACTTAATCTGGAAGAGTCCAAAATTATGACGTCCAAAAGTCCATATGATTTGAAGCAAATCATGTGCCATTTCGAAGCCACTGATACGAACAACGATTTATACGTGACGGCTGGGGAGCTGAAGAAACGATTTGAGTACTTAAAATACGACATCTCTCTTAATGGCGTTACAGAATTTATTAAGAAGGGAGACGTTGATGAACTGGATAATAAATTCAGTTACAACGGTAAGGATAGAATTTATCACATCGGCATCATAAGTAGGGAGATAATACAGCTGTGCAGTACACTGTATTCCACGACGTCTATTTGAATAATGCATTCTTCGTTGTCAAAACGAAACACATTTTCCTGATGGTAGAAAACACGCGAAGACGTACAAATTAAACAAGAGGGAACGTGAAAGGTCAAGGATGGGCCGAAAGAGTGAAAATAGATAAAAGAGAAAATAATGGGAAAAAACCTCTGTCCTAAAACTGTTTCTTAGTGGAACAGATTGTGGATGTTTATCTTGAAAGATTTTGAGGCACAAACTGAGACATGGCGATAAAAGAGACCTTGAGATTCAAGGACCACTTCGACTACAAACCCAGTACCTAATTAATTTTCAGGGTTTTGACGAATGCCATGGAAATAGATGCATCTGTATCTTATGAGACTTCATTGAGTTTTTTTATAAAACAAAGTTTGCTCAGCGTAACTTATTACTGTCGGTGAAAGATAAACCTGTTCAGATTGAAAAACTATGAAACGGTTGGCGTTCGGTATTTTATCACCATTACATCTCAAAATATTGACGGCTATTGCTTTTTGTTTAACCGCTTGAATGGGTTAAGTTCGTGAGCTTCCCTTTATCACAATGTAAACTTCGATGCTCATCGAGGAATCTATATGGTCTGAAATATGTGGCGGCCTCGTCAGTCCTGCATTTTATTCTAATCAAAAAAGTTTATCCTTTCGTCCATCTTTCATTGGCTCCTTATCTATTTTTTATCTGTATACGTAACTGTCGAAACATTTGTTTTTTTTTTCTTTAGAGTTCAGCTTGGCCATGTTTGGTGTTTGATACCCACACTCTTCTGTGAACCACGGTAGAAGCATCAAGTCAAATAGGCCTACGAAACATAAGCAACTGTTTTATCTGTTCTTGGGAAAGGTTGACGAAATATGTCTCAGTCCCATAGTGTGATGATAGTGGGATGTCTCAATAAAGGAAGTAGTTAAATCACTTATCTAGTTCGTGTTTGATTCTATATGTTAGAGCATGGAACATCGTAATCAGTTTTTTATTCCTTTTTATGGAGATCTGTCTGATAACTTTTTCCACGTAAAAATGTGAAGCGACCGTTGGTTCTTAGTATCACCGTGAGCAAAAAGGATGTTAATTAAACCTTAATATCCTCTGTTCCTCAGTTGAGCTAAAGCCATTGTTTCCTTTTTGAGCACACTTCATTCAAAGTCGTCTAATGCCAAGGGACCTTTTTTATTCACTTTGCCGCTTTGTTCTATCAAGAAAAAAATGATATCAAAATTATGATCACATAGCTGAATTCATATTCAATTCTCTCGCGGCCAAGGTCACTTCGAATTCCAAAAGAAAGGTGAGTTCTCTTTTATTTCAAAGTAATTTTAGAATAATTTCGTATTTTTGGGTCCCCATTTCAAGTTGCCGTTACGAAAGATTATCCTGCTTATTCTTTGTACATTGATAACGTAAATGGTAGTAATTTTATTTTAGCCATATTAGCCACGACGTTAAGCTTGAATGGAGCCGATAAAAATGCAGCTTTTCTAACCTTTATATGATATCTAACATTTGTTAAGTTGTGCCTTTACTTTTCCCTCTGCAAGGTGCTTGGTCTTCCCGCAGGAATGATCAAAACCAGTGGATACAGATCGATCTTCTCACTCGTTACACGGCAATGAGGGGCGTAGCCACACAGGGAAGATACGGCTGGAATCAGTGGGTCATCCAATATAGGCTGCAGTACGGTAATGATGGAGAGAGCTTTGAATTCTACACTGTAGGACAAAGTGCAATCAAGGTGAAAGAAATTTTCAAGTTGTGTTAATCACTTTGTTACTAAAACCATATTTTTCACAAATGCATAAAAATTCTAACTTTTTTTCCTTCTTAAGGTGTAGGAGGTCCTATGTCTTCTAAGCCACGGGCGTGATCATGCGGCTTAAAATACAGACGGATTGATCATGTAAATTTAGAACAGTACCATGCTGTAGGATGTAAATGAGATTTATTCTCATTGCTATCAATTTTATCTAGGATTTTCGAGGAAACAAGGACCAGAACACTATTGTTTTTCATAAACTAAGGACAGTCTTCGCACGCTTCATCCGAATTCTTCCACAGTCATGGTATGGACATGTCTCCATGCAGATGGAGTTCTATGGTTGCCCAGGTAGAAGAATTATCTCCCTTACCTCAGGGAACAGTAATTATTTATCGTCAGGGCGGGGGGGGTCAGTGGTTTTTGGAGAGATCGCATAGTTGCATAGTTTTCAGGGGGAAAAGGAGGAGAAAGGTTGGTCGTCGCTTACAGAGTGTAGAAAGGGTTCCTAGAAAATTACTGCCAATGTGGGAGATTATAGGAATACTGCAGAGCTTTATGGGCGGATCAGGAGAACACAACCAAAGTCTACCGACAACCCCCCTCCCCCCCTCCTCCCTTTCCCCCCACCAAAACCCAGGTCCCTTAAACACACAAAAAAAGATAATAATGATAACAAAAAAGATAGAAATACATGAAAATAATTATAACATGCCATAGAATACAGCCAATAAGAATACAGGGACGCCGTTATATTCGACGATATTACACTCAGCCTTTTCATTGTGCGCCACAATCTACCCGTCGAAATGTTAACGTTGAAAACCTTATCCTTTATTTTTGGCTATTACATTTTTGTAATGCAAGTGATACATCTTGCATGTGATATATTTTGCACGTAATACATTTTGTATGCGATACATTTTTGCACGTGATACATTTCATACGTGATACATTTTGGCACGTGACACATCTTGCATGTGATACATTTTTGCACGGACACATCTTGCATGTGATACATTTTTGCACGTGACCATAATACTTTTAGTTGTTTTATTTTTTGTGTTTTTAGGATTGGTGTAGGTAACAATTTTTAAGATTTTTTAAAGATCGCAGACTGTAGGAAGCCGATTCAAACTCATTTTACATTTGATGCGCTAACTTCCTGTGAAAATAAGTGGGTAAACTCGAAAACACAAGAGACTCATGGGAAATTCCATGATACACCACGTGAATCTAGTGGGTTTTCATTATTTCTTTATTTTTTCACATAATATGAGAAGGCCCTGTAGCAACTCCAAATTGTATCTGTTTGGATTTAGCCTGGGCTCCAATGGGAACAAGATTGAAAGAAGTGTATTGGGTTAATTTTTTTTCAACTATCAAAATGACCCATTACTTAAATTGAAAATTTAATGATCGACTGGCTCCTTGATAGTCATATTCCTTATCTGATGGGTGATTAAAAACCCTTCAGTGAAAATTAAAAAATAATAATGAAAAAAAAAAGCGAATGCTCTTTGCATTCTAGCTCTGGTGGAACACATGGACTCGAACGGAGATGGATTTTCCAGCCGAGGTGAAGTGGAAAGCTTTGGTTTGAAGTGGGAGGGTTAAGTAGAAGATTTCGATCTGAACGGTAAGAGATCTTTTGCTATAATGAAGATCTTAGAATGAGCGTATATGAGGATAACTGAAAAAGATTTAGCTTCTCGGAATAATGTCCGTAGGTTAGGGAATTCAATCTCGCAGAGCGATTCTTTTTTTTAAGGTGAAGAAGATTTTTCTGTTATCGATCGCCTTAAAAAATAATGAAGCTGACGTTAAAAAACTAGCTAAATAGGTATATACTGTCCCTTAATGCTCCTTTGTAGTATTTTGTGTGGAAAATGGGTATAAAATTTTGGCCATTTTTTTCTCAAATTGGAATTGATTTTGAAGGAAACGAGATTATATAAATCCTTTTAAGTTCGAAACGAAATAACGGAGAAAGAAAGGTAATGTGATATAATATATTCTTTCAGCTTAACTCCTTGATGATTTTTACCAGTACTTTACGCTGACCCCAATACAAAGCTTGATTATTCTACAAAAAATGTATTGTGGATTCACAAAAAGAGTAAAATCCTGATAAGCTAGGTCTGAAAACGAGTGTAGTTTAATGATGCAAAGACTGGAAAATGGCATGTATAGAGTAAGTATATGGTAATGTGGGTAGAAACTGCCTTTAAGAATTCCTAATAGTACTCCTCCCTCCTTCATACTCAGTTTTTAATCTGCAGTTCGCATATATAATAATAATAATCAACTTTGTTTAACAAGGATTACACAAAACAGTAAATACACTGAAGAACCAGTGGTCCTCGAATATGACTTTCATATCTTCACAGTCATTGCTCTATCACTTCACGGGTTTATTATTAACTAACATAATTATTACTTCCAGTTGGCTTGTTAGCTCAACTGATACAGCACTGGTTTCATAGAGGTCAAGGGTTCAAATTCCGTACAGGCCTGAGGCGAAGATCGCTTTCATATTTATCACTTTCACTGTTTAACTGTTCAAACCTGCGCTGCTTTAGAGAGTAAAAGATAACTTTGTTCATTAAAATTTGACCACTGGACATGTTACGTGAAAAGCTCAGAAATTACTATGATACTTTTCTCCACAGCTGATGGCAAACTCAGTCCTGAGGAGTCTAAAATCATGACTTACAAGAGTATATATGATGTTAAGAAAATCTTGTGTCATTTCAAAGCCACTGATACGAACCATGACTTGTTTGTGACGGCTGGAGAGCTGAAAAAACGATTTGAAGACTTCAAATATGACATCACTCCAAACGGCCTAGCTGAGTTTATCAAGGAGGGCGACATTGATGTGGCGGATAATAAATTAAGTTACCACGGTAGGGAATTTATGATGTTAGTATCATAAATGGGGAGATAATTAACAGAGGTCTGCTGTGGCTGAGTGGAACAATATCTGTGGGAAGAATGCATACTTCTTATTGCTCGTTGTGAACCAAACTATACATTGCTGGAGGCGGGAAACACTTGTACCTTTTAACTCACATGATCTGATTGTTAATTCTCCCCTGCTACGCATTTCCTTGTAAATCAGTCACGAGAATTTGGTGTTAGATCAAGACTACTAACGTCTGCCTGATAAGTTTAAGTATTCTCATTACCTGTTTGCTGGATAATGTGTAGATGTTATAGTGAGAAGTTACATGTTAATCACTTAAGGGAGTTGAAGACCCGCAAATTAAACAAAAAGGGACGGGGGGGGGGTGGGGGGAGGGATAAGGATATGAAGGAGTGAAACGTACAGTAGATGATAATCTTGAAAGTTTTTTATACTCAGACCGTGACACATTGCATAAAACTGACGCTATAATCGTGACCTCGAGATTCAAGGATGAATTTAACTACAATGCGAGTAAAATATAAGATTTTTAGTTTTGAGCGATTACCACGGAAAACGATGTTGTGAAACCCCACTGAGCTCTTCATGAGAAACAAAGGTTGCAAAGCAAAGGTTTGCGTTTCGGTAGTTTGTTGTTACCACTGCCATATGTTTGCAAATGTCGCCTGCTGCTCCTTATTTTGATCGCTAAATTGAGGTAGGTTCACCCACTATTTCACAAACTGGCTAGTATTCTCATCGTTTAGGAATCTTGTGTTCTCATATATATGACGGCTACGGCAGTCCTGAGGGAAAATTAAACGAAACTTTTTCCTGTCGGCCATTTATCTTTGCCCCCATTACTAACTCTTTGATTGATTATCTTTATACGTAAGTAATAATACTTTCTTTTTTATCTTTTAGAGTTCAGCATGGCAATTTTTTGGTGTTTAATATCCAGATTCTTGTGTGAACCTCGGTAGAAGCATCAAGTCGAATAGGCCCACGAAACATAAGCAGCTGTTTTATTTGGTATTAAGGAAGTTTGATGAAATGTTTCGTCATGTAGAATTCCAATTAAGGGATATCTCAATAAAGAAAGTAGTAAAATCATTCACCGAGTTGCTAGTTAATTTTGCACGCTACATAATGGTAATTGAACTGAATGGATTACAATTTGGGCTAAAATCACACGCGTGAATTTAAAATCATAAGTATGACTTAAGACAAAAATTGCTCGACACGAAGTTCGATTATTACTTTAGTACATTCATTTTGAAATCGCCCAAATACAGGACTTGGTCAGTTCAAATATTTCATTGATACAGTACTGAGCCGGTTTGAAATTAAATTCATTCATTTTTTGGGGGGGGGAAATAAGAGTTTTGGCGAAAGTTGTAAAATTTGCCACATGATACTCTTTGCCTTTCATTTTCCTGCAATTTGACTGGTTACTTTAAACAAGCCTTGAAATCTGACTGGTTGTTTTGTTTTTGGTGTAGCCTCCTCATTGGCTGCGAAAAAGATGCAATTTAAAGCCAAAAATGGTGCGATTCGTGAATAAATCGCGCCAATTAGAGCCAATCAGATTACAGGTACCACCAGTGATTTTAAACTTTTAAAAATTGCAATTTTTTTTTTTTTTTAACTCCATTTGATATCGATTCGGTATGAATTTTCCGCACAACATTATACTTCTTTTTTTTTTCTTTATTCAATTCTTTGAGTTGCCACTGCCACTGAGGCAAGCACGAATAACAGTTCTATTACTTTAAATTTTGTCTCCAGTCTTCGTAGAAATCGGTGAAACAGAATCTTACACTGACGGAGCTGTCAAGTTACATCCGCTCTTACAATCACTCGCTTCTCATCGAATTAGAAAAGAAAAAAATGCGAAAAGATCAACAAGTAAGAGCATTTCTTAACCGCATGAGACTGATATTGAGGCCATACAAATTGAAAATTTTTATACGAGGAGTAGCGTTCCGGTATTGTAGTAACACTGCAACTCAAAATATAGATGGCTAATGCTTTTTTTCGTTAGCGCTTGAATGAGTCAAGTTCGTGGCCTCCCCTTCATCACGATGTAAACTTTGGTGGTCATTGTAAAAAATCCTTTTACGAAAAAAGAGACTAGAGTCACGTGCCGCGCGTGAATAGAAAAAGAACACGAAGAGGAAAGAGGAAGAAAAAAATTGTAACTTGAAATTTAGAGAAACGAAAGAGATTTTCTTTAGTCATCGAGGAATCTATGTGGTCTCTAATATATGGCGGCCTCGGCAGTCCTGTATTTGATTTTTAATCAAAAGAAGTCTATCCTCTTGTCCATCTTTTATTGGCCTCTTATCTGTTTCTTTGATATATATCTGTATACGTAACTATTATACCTTTGTTTTTTTTCTTCAGAGTTCAGCTTGACCATATTTGCTGTTTGATAGCCAGACTCTTCTGTGAATCACGGTAGAAGCATCAAATTAAACAGGCAGATGAACGTAAGCAGCAGGTTTGTTGGTTCTTGGGAAAGTTTGACGTAATATGTCTCAGTCACATAGTGTGATGATAGTGGGATGTCTCAACAAAGGAAGTTGTGAAATTACTTATCTAGTTCGTGTTTGATTCTATACGTTACAGCAAGGATCATCGTAATCAGTATTTAGTTCCTATTCATGGAGATTTGTCTGATAATTTTTCCGAATAAAAATGAGAAACGACAGTTGGTTCTTAGTATCACCATGGGAAAAAGAATGTTGATTATACCTTAATTTCCTTTGTCTCACAGTTGAGCTAAAGCCATTGTTTACTTTTTGAGCACTCTTCATTCAAGAACGTCTCATCCCAAGGGACCTTGTTTATTTATAGTGACACTTTGCCCCTTTGTTCTATTAAGACAAGAAAATGTTATAAAAATTGTGATCACATGGATGTATTCATATTCATTTCTCTCGCGGCCAAGGTAACTTCGAATTCCAAAAGAAAGGCGGGCGCCCTATAATTTCAAAGTAAGTTTAAAATAATTTCGTATTTTCAGGTCCTCATTTCAAGTTGCCGTTACCAAGGATTATGTTACCTGTTCTCTGTACATCGATTTCGTAAATATAAGAAATTTTTTATTTGGCGATATTAGCCACGATGTCAAGTTTAAATCGAGCCAAGAAAAATGCAGATTTTCATACCTTTATATGATATCTAACATTTGTTAAGTTGTGCTTCTACTGGTCACTGAATCAAGCATTTACATTTGCGCAGGGATTGTTTTGTCCAATCGAGCTGAGTGGAAGAAATGACAGACATAACGATATGGATCGTGTTGATGTCTGTTTTGGGAACAACGATGGATGCAGCATTTGTTCCGGTAATGATAAACGTTTTCTAAAAATTTTTATATCTAAAATATTCGTCTTCCCAATTGAATTGATTCCCAAGGTCAGAAGACATCCATCACGTAAACAGTTTTTCCCATTTTGCCGCTTTGCTGTGCTAAAGATTCTGAAAAATACGAGTGACAGCGACAATCGAAACTATAGCACTTACAATGGCCAAAATTTATTCGGTTTTTTTCCTATTCCATGCTCAAGGCAAAGGTAACTAAATTAATTTCAAGAGAAAATTGTTTGATTTTGTTCTGGGAAGGTAACAGAAAAAAATAACACTGCATCGAATAAGAGGAACAAGCTTTGATTTGCAAAATTTTTTCAAACAAACAGCACAGAATAGAATAAATAAATTTCAATAGATAATTAAAGGCTCCTCGCAGTTATTTGTACTCCTTACTTGTTATGTAAATCATGTTTGACGGTTTATTTAAGGGAACAATAGAGGAATAGTATATACTTGTTTTCACCCTTGTTAGTAAATTATCTTTATTGTATTATGTTTCCTCGCCTTCCCAGATTTTGTTCTTTGTTGCCAGGGTAGGATCCCTTAAACTGAACATTCGTACGCATTTTCGTGTTACTGAGTGAGCACTAACACTCTTTTTGCATTCTTATTGATAACGACAGGAGTTGTCAGTCATTTGCAATTCAGTGCTTCTTTTTCCTCAAGCAGCCATGTTATTGAAAACTATTTCATGGTATGAGGGATAGTGTTGCACAAACAGCGTTTGAAAAGATGTCCTTTGAACCTCATACTTCACTATGCAAACAGTTATCTGATAAAAGTAAACAACGTCGAAAACAATAGACAACCTTTGGGACAAGTGCTTTGTTGTAGAATAGTTGGGGGGTAATCATGACGGAAATTTTTCCGCGTTTTTCGCTGCCGGCTGTGAACTTTAAAAATAGGAAAAACCGCATTTGGTTTATACGTGAAATATTTTGTGTTACAGGAAAAATTCAGAGATGAGCAAGATGAAGGTAAATACATTACCACCCTCTATATAAATCTTCAAAGACTTTGGAGGAATTTGGGGAGGATGACATGATTTTAGGGGGTAAAGCTTTATCGAGACAAGTCACTAATTCTTCAACCCTCCCATCTCATATTTCAACACGTACCATGAAAGCAACGTCCAATCAGAATATACCCAATCATTGCACTTCATAAACATAAAGCAATTTTTCACGCACTTGAATTGTATTCTACCAATCATATTCCATTTTGCCACAGTACGCTTCGATCCATCACGTGTCGTTACCTTGTGAGCAATCCACATTTTATCACTTAATCAAACCCGATTGTCCCACCCCACTGAAAAATTCACATGGTCCTAAATACAATAAAATTTCTGCACAGCCCCATACTATTGTAAAACAAATCTGTTTTCCCAATGGCAATGTATTTTGTCATTGTTTTCTTTATCCAACATGAGAACTGAATGCATAATGTAGTATGGGGCTGTGCGGAAATTTTACCCTAAGTACTACTGACAGTGAATTTTCCACGCAATTCTCCCGCGTTTTGACTTTTTCTACGAATAAAATCGTAGACTTAGCCCAATCGTGTGTTAATTCCTTGCAAACAACCTGCATTTTGTCACGTATTTCACACACAGGGGGCAAAGTTCAGATAGGCAACAACCAATCAAGGAGCATTCTTTGAAGTATTATCCTTTTCTTCACTCATTCGAGATCGCAATATGTCTTTGCTTTGGTTCTATTGGATATAAAACAGAGTTGCAGTTTGCTTTTTGAAGTAAAATTACGTGGAATTATATTTTTTTGGCAACTAACTGTAGACAAATAATTATGATTTTCTCTCTGTTTGAGGAACGGCAGTAAATGTAGTCGGCTTTCGCGACCGTTATTTGGTCTCGTCACGCAACGCTGTCTCTCTCCAACTGAGAATAGATGGCGTTGTGTAACGAGACCAAACGACGGCTGCGTAGGAGACAACAGTAAGCGTGGCACCGATGCATTTCATTTCTGCTTAGAAGTATTCAGACAATAGAGACAATACCTGTGTGAGTTCAGATAAATGAGGTATTTTTTTTCTTTCTCTTAAGGTGAAGTAATGCAATATTTTCGTTCTTTTGAAAGTTGTGCTTTTTTCTGCTCCAAAAATGAAAATGTAAGGTACACAATGTGTCTCATCGCAACCCATCCAGCCGAAAAAATCACTCTTGCATGCCTATGTTTTTAAAATCTGTCAGAGCTAAATGAATATATTTGGAAAAATGACTAATTAGAAAATACTACCAAAACTGTCATAGCTTCCCTGAATTTCACCATTACAAAAGGTCAGGCAGTATAATTTCCACAATGCGGCAAAGAAATTAGATACTTTATCGAGGAAAAGTAGGGATATCAAGGTATTTAGGCCGATCATTGAAATTTATCTGTCTGTCATTGGGGTGGTGTTGCCATGGTAACATCATTAATCAATAATTTGCATCCAAAATAGAAGCCTTATTGTATCGTTTGCTGAACTGGTAGATTTCTTGAGCGAAAACTTGAAGATAAACGTACCATGTTTCCTTTCGTAACTCGTGCTCTGAAGGGTGGTTGATTCGTGAATAGTCCAGGGAGTCACCTTAAGTAGATGGTCAATGATCAGCATGAATAATCTATGTAACTAGTGTGACGTAGAAATTGTGGCTGTAATTGTCAATTAGGCGCAACAGCCAGGTTATATTGAAAACACTGAAGTTCAAACTGGGGCCAAATGCAAAACATTGCTTGCTGAAATGCGTTTGTTTCGCATGAGAATAAAAACTTCACACAAAACCCTGTTTAGTAAAGAAGTTTTTGGGCATTTTGAGATTGGCCTTCTTGCCAGACAAGTGGAATTAGCTAACTGTAGCATTTCGTATCTATGATTTTAATCATCTATTTAAATGAAAAATTCAGGAGATTGTGATGGACCTCTCGGCCTCGAAAACGGTAACATCACCGACGGACAGCTTAGTGTCTCTTCGGAGTGGGACTGGAACCATGGTGCTAGACGCGGTAGGCTGAATGTACAGAAACAAGGCGGCCTGAGAGGCGCTTGGTCCTCACGCAGGAATGACGGCAATCAGTGGCTCCAGGTTGATCTCTTTGACGAAGATGCTCAAGTGACGGGTATCGCCACACAGGGAAGGGCTGACTGGAACCAGTGGGTCACCAAGTACAGGCTGCAGTATGCTGTGGATGGAGTGAACTTCCAGTACTACAAAGAGCAAGGACAATCTGCAATCAAGGTGGGTACATACACCTTGTTTAATACTCGGGGGTGTTTTGCGAGCCGCGTAGTATTTTCCGAGCCCAACTACATCTATAAAACTATATCTATATAAGTCCACTAGACTTCTACAGCATGGTCTTATAAGGTATGTTTATGCCTTTTTTTTTATTACTCAGGAATTCACTGGTAACACGGACAGAAACACCATAGTTCGTTACAATCTGAATCCACCAATTACTGCACGTTTTATCCGTTTTCGACCTGTCAGTTGGACCGGACACATTTCCATGAGAGCGGAGCTTTATGGCTGCTTTTCCAGTAAGATAATAGCGTTTTAACATCCTTATTATTGATCTTTACTTCTAAAGGGTGTCAAAGGGTTAATTTCTTTCACGGATAACGGTTGATTTTTTGGCCATTTTGCGACGAACGATTAACTTCTTTCCTTCGTGACTGAAAAATAAATGAATAAATAAACTCATCAAACTTGTGATGCCTCGATGTCACAGTAAGGTTTTTTTCAGATTTCCTTGAAGTCCAGATCAATGAACCGTAATCTGAAATTAACCCACAATACCTTTTGGGGATGTCATGCGCACTTATTCTCTTTTTTTTCCCGACAACCTTTCTCCAAACAGCTGTATTATACAGAAATCAAGACAAGCTTTACCTGTTTGGATTAATTAACTCCCATCAAATTACTGTAAATAGTCTTTTTTAGATCAAGCTGGTGAAATCATCCTTATTAATATTACATATACATGTGACCTTCAATGTTGGTTATAACCATTTTTGTATCCATTTACAAAAAAAAAAAATAAATAAAAATACAGAATGTCTCAAGCCTCTTGGCGTGCAAAGTGGTGAAATTTCTGACAAACAACTTTCTGCCTCTTCTGAATGGGACATAAATCACGGTGCCAAACGTGGCCGACTTAACATTAAGAAAGACGGACCTCTGCGAGGTGCTTGGTCTTCCCGTAGGAATGATCAAAACCAGTGGATACAGATCGATCTTCTCACTAGTTACACAGCAGTGAGGGGCGTAGCCACACAGGGAAGATACGACTGGAATCAGTGGGTCACCCAATACAGGCTGCAGTACGGTAATGATGGAGAAAACTTTGAATTCTACACTGTGGCTGCAGGACAAAGTGCAATCAAGGTGAAAGAAATTTTCGATTTATGTTAATCACTTTGTTACTTAAGCCATATTTTTCACAAAATAAAAATTATAACTTTATTTCCTTCTTAACACTTATGAGGCCCTATGTCTTCTTAGCCACGGGCGTGATCTGCGGCTTAAAATACAGCTGGGTTGACCATGTAAATTTAGAACAGTATCATGCTGTAGGATATAAATGAGATTTTATCTTATGGTTATAAATTTTGTTTAGGATTTTGTAGGAAACAAGGACCGGCACACTATTGTTTTTCACAAACTAAGGGCAGTCTTCGCACGTTTCATCCGAATTCTTCCACGGTCATGGCATGGACATGTCTCCATGCGTACGGAGCTCTATGGTTGCCCAGGTATAAGAACTATCTTATATTTTCAGTAGTCTCTTTTACCTCCGGGAACAGTAAATATCCATGGTCGGGGAGGGGAGGGGGGAAATTTTGGAGAGGATCACATAGTTTTTAGGGCTAATAGGAGAGGGGGGGGGGGGAATTAGTCGTCGCTTACAGAGTATAGAAAGGATACTTTAGGAAATTGACTGCCAATAAAATAGTGAACCCATCCTTTACACACACAAATGAAGAAATGTAAAATGGTTTCCGTGTTTACATAGCCTGATGTAAACATGCGGGAGGTTGGGAGAACACGAGATAAGCGTAGGAAACCACGACGCGAAGCGGAGTGGTTTCCAGCTTAAGTTTCCAGCTTAAGATCACAGACTACAGGAAGCCGATTCAAACGCATTTGAAATCTGATGCAAGAACTTCGTGTAAAATTAAGTGGGTAAACACGGAACCACTAGAGACTCATGGGAAATTCCATGATACACCATTCGAATCTAGTACATATCAAAGAATTAGTCTGAAGTATGTTTTTATTATTTCTTTATTTTTTCACGTAATGTCATCTGTTTGGATTCGTTCAAAGATGATTTCTTTGGCTGAAATTGCAGTTCTCATCAAAATTAGCGATGTCCTCGGTCGGAATTGATTTAGCGTGGGCTCCAATGGAAAAAAAAATTGAAAGGCTGAAGTGCATTAGGTTAATTTTTTTTCAACTATTATACAAAAATGACCCAATACTTCAATTGAAAATTTAATGATTGAGTGGCACATTGATATTCCTATTCCGTATGCGTGGCTGATTAAAAAAAAACAGGAGTCAGTGACGGCGTTGACTTTGATTTTTGGCTCGCTTCAATTGACTTGAACGAATGCTTTTTGCATTCTAGCTCTGGTGGAAAACATGGACTTGAACGGAGATGGATTTGCCAGCCAAAGTGAAGTGGAAAGCTTTGGATTAAAGTGGAAGGGTGATGTAGAAGAATTCGATCTGAACGGTAAGAGTATCTCTTGTTATGACGAAAATCTTCGAATGAACGTACAGGAGAATAACTGACAAAGATTTTTAGCTTCTTGGCATTATGTCCGTAAGTTGGGGTATTTAATCTCGCAAATTAATTAGTCTTTTTCATATGAAAACGATTTTTCCGTCATCGATCGCCTTAAAAAATGATGAAGCCGGCATTAAAAATCAGCTTAACAGGTATGTACTGCTCCTAACGGAAAGCTTTTTTGTAGTATTTTGTGTATGTATTTTTTTTGTATATTATTTCAGCTAGCTTAACTCCTGGGTGATTTTTATTAGTACCTTACGCTCACCCCAATTCAAAGCTTGATTATTCTACAAAAAAGGTATTGTACGTGGATTCACAGAGAGAGAAAAATCCTGACATATTAGGTCTGAAAACGAGTGTAGTTTATTGATACAAAGTCTGGTAAATGGCATGTATAGCTTGAAATAAAGTAAGTATATATTAGGGTGGGCGGAAACCGCTTCTAAGAATTCGTAATGGTACTCCTCCTTTTCTCAGGAAAGAACAGTTATGTCAACACTTATTTCATATTCACTTCTTAATCCGTAGTTCACTTATATGACTTTCATATGTTCACAGTCATTGCTTTATCACTTCACGGGTTTATTGCTAACCAGCATAATTACCACCCGCAGTTGGCTTGTTAGCTCAGTTAGTACAGCACTGCACCGGTATCACAGATGTCATGGGTTCAAATCCCGTACAGGCCTGAACGTTTCTTCAGGCCTTATTTTCACTACTGCTTGAACGGTGTCCATTACTGCCAATATCATCTTCATATTCATAACTTTCATTGTTAAACTGTTCAAACCTGCTTTGCTGTAGAGAGGAAGAGAAACTTTATTCCTTAAAATCTAACCATTAGAAATGTTACATGAAAAGCTCAGAAATTACTATGATACCTTTCTTCACAGCTGACGGCAAACTCAGTCCTGAGGAGTCTAAAATCATGACGTACAAAAGTATATATGATGTCAAGAAAATCCTATGTCATTTCAAAGCCACCGATACGAACCATGACTTGTTTGTGACGGCTGGAGAGCTGAAAAAACGATTTGAAGACTTCAAATATGACATCACTCCAAACGGCCTAGCTGAGTTTATCAAGGAGGGCGACATTGATGTGGTGGATAATAAATTCAGTTATCACGGTAGGGAATTTATGATGTTAGTATCATAAATGGGGAGATAATTAACAGAGGTCTGCTGTGGCTGAGTGGAACAATATCTGTGGGAAGAGTGCATACTTCTTATTGCTCGTTGTGAACCAAACTATACATTGCTAAAGGCGGAAAACACTTATACCCTATAACTCACATGATCTGATTGTTAATTCTCCCCTCTAGCTGCTACACATTTCCTTGTAAATCAGTCACGAGAATTTGGTGTTAGATCAAGACTACTAACGTCTGCCTGATAAGTTTAAGTATTCTCATTACTTGCTTGCTGGATAATGTGTGGATTTTATAGTGAGAAGTTACATGTTAATCTTAGGGGAGTTAAAGGGTTAAGACTCGCAAATTGAACAAAAGGGAACGGGGTAGGAAAGGATAAAAAGAAATAAGGGACATTATTATTAGTATATCCTTATTTTAATCGCTAATTTGAGGTAGGTTCAACCACTAACATTGTTTCACAAACCGGCGGAAAGTATTCTTATCGTCAAGGAATCTTGTAGTCTCATATATATGACGGCTACGGCAGTCCTGGGGGAAATTTAAATGAAACGTTTTACTGTCGTCCATTTATCTTTGCCCCCATTACGAACTCTTTGATAAATGATCTTTATACATAGTAATAAATTTTTTTTTCTTTATCTTTTAGAGTTCAGCACGGCAATGTTTGGTGTTTAATACCCAGATTCTTGTGTGAACCTCCGTAGAAGCATCAAGGCAATCAGGCCTACGAAACATAGGCAGCTGTTTTACTTGTTATTAGGGAAGTTTGATGAAATATGTTTCGTCACGTAGATTTCTAATTGTGGGATATCTCAATAAAGAAAGTAGTAAAATCATTTATCGAGCCAGTTGCTAGTTGATTTTGCACGCTACAACACGAAACATTGTAATTCTTTTTGTTTGTAATTCCATTTGGTATATATCGATCCGGCATGAATATTGCGCACAACACACTTTTTTTTTTAATTCTTTAAGTGGTCACTGCTACTGAGGCAAGCACGAATAACAGCTCTATTGATTTAAATTTTGTCTCCAGTCTTCATAGAAATCGGTGAAACAGAATCTTACACTGACGCAGCTGTCAAGTTACATCCGCACTTATAATCACTCGCTTCTCATCGAATTAGAAAAGGTAAAAATGCGAAAAGAATCAATAATTAGGAACATTTCTGAACCACATGAGACTGATATTGAGGCCATACCAATTGGAAATTTTTATACGAGGAAATCGTATCCAAAAGTTTTTTCAACTGTTTTGACCAATATTTTTACAACGTCTTATTTTAGAGAAAGCCGTGATAATTGAAACAAATAATTACTTCTAATTATAAGAACAACTAATTATTCTAGAGGCAGAGTTAGCCTTAGTACAACAATGAAAGGGAAGCCAATTGGTTCGAAATGTGCATCCCACATGGCGTATGCAAAAGCTGTCCTCAGGGAATGCCGATTTTGTTCCCGTGATCGTCAAACCACTCTGAGAAGTGTAAACCTGAACCAACATAGAAAAGAGGAAATTTCTTCGCCTTCCTTAAAGATAACATGTTATTTGTTGAATTGATTCAGCTGTGTTAAGTTGAGCGGATCCAATTTACAGCTTTAAGTGCATTTACAGGAGTAGTTTCTCCCTTTTAGCATGGTAAATTGGCATAAGTAGAATATTTTCTCTGACAAATGGATTTTAAAAACTAGAAACACTGCATTAAGAAACGTAGAAGCACTTTGTTTGATGGCTAGGCGCAAGATCTCGAAAAGTGGATTCCAAGGTCTTATTGAAAAACCAAAACGAACTTCTACTTCCTAGCATAAATAATAATAGACATGGTTTTCTTTATTCATTATAATCAATATTGTTTTTTAAATAAGTTTGATTAAAATGATTGATGAAATACAAATCATGAGATTTCTTGAAATGAAAAATGATGTTTCGTAGCGGTATTCATAAGAATTCATAAAAATGCGTATTCTTGTTTCTTGGTTTTTCCATGATTCATCTCGTGTATTGTCGTGGAAAAAGAGAAGACTCTCATTTTTATTTTAAGAACAAGCTTTGTTTTTCACAAACAAAGGTAAACGAACCCCACTTCACCTTAAAACGGAAACAACGAAGACAATATCAAGTGTTAAATGCTTAGCTTACGCGCAGGTCACATGATATTAAGGACCTTAAGCAAACCACGACGGCGACGGCAACGAGGACATGGAAAAACAAAAGATCTAATGGGCAGAACAATAGCTCAGCAAGTGTGTTTTAAAACTTTGTACATTTCTAAGCCGTCCTGTGCAAAACGATAACGTGAAATCACCATAATTTGCGTCGTCTGCGAACCGAAACCGCGACGGCCAATTATTTTAATTTCCATTTGGAACTGAACGCTTCTTTAATACGTTATGCTGAAGTTGAGGTGTGGCGCCGTATGGGATGGTAAACAAATGGAGCCATTTTTGAAATTCTAATTATAGGCAGAAATTCATTTTTTAATCGCAGTCGTCCTTAGCGTTACAGTCCTGACTGCTTAAGGTCCTAATGAGGATTGTGTGAACTGCGAAAACTGGCAAATACACGCTATCCACTACGACCCATACTTGCTGTTAGCTGTTGATAGTTTTGATCAATTGATATATTCTTATCGTGAATTTTATTGTTGTGCAGATTTTCTGTTGTCTTGATAATTGGCTTTTTTAGCGAGTTCTCAGAAAATAATGTTTTGTTTGCTGTCATATTGATGTCATTTTAATGTTGACACGATGATTATTTGTAATACTTTTTGTTAAGTTAATTTCTTTTCAGAGACTTCTAGAAATTTCTCTCTAATATTATCATTTCTAATTCATAATTTCGAGTTTATCGTCTGCCGAATTCGCCATCAGAGACGAGTTTCTACATTAATTTTAAGATTTTATATAGAATCAATACTCTCACTTGAGGTGGTGTTAACCGTAAATATTTTATAATTTCATCCACTGCACTGAATCTGTGATAAACAATTCTCTTTAATTTATGAAAACGCGGTGTGTTCAATTTTTTTTCCTTATTGACTGGTACAACAAACTTTTCCTTATTTAGTTTAACCTTAATTCTGTCAGCTTATTCTTTTTAATTTTTATGAAGCAAGTCTTATTTCAGTCGACCCAGATCTCATCTTAAAATATTAGATCTAGGGATGATAAGAGGAAAGTCAATTTGGAAGGAGTAAACAGCTCGAAAGTAATTATTCCAAGAACGAGATCGGAAGTAAGTTCCTGAGTTTGCTAATTAGGTTTTCAATTGACGTGAATCGAAAGGTGCTTGATTGACAGCCCGGCTTTTGCCATCTTGATCAAGGCTGGTGCAGCCATTTCTGGAACGCTTGAGCCAGTCACCCATGTGAAATGCAACTAGTTGGGTCTTTTAGAGAAAAGACAAGTTAGTGTTGAGGAAATGCTAGTTTTAACCAAACTTATAATATAATATTTATATAATCCGGTTTTAACTGAGGTTATTTGTTCAATGATATAGAACTTAGATGCCACTGCCTCATATTAAATATTGATCCTCGGTGCCAAGGATGAATAATATAGATAAGCATCCAAAGGAGATATTAAAAACTTTTTTTTTCTTTTTTTTAACGTGGCTCATGGAACATCCGTGCTTATAGTTGAAAATCCTATTAAGCGTTTTGACAGAAAATTATCTCAAACGATTGGCTGTTACTTAAATTAACAATAGCTAGCCAACGAAATTTTGGTAAAATCACACCATTAATATTTTCAGCCGTGGCCTTTTTAAGGTGTTTGCATTACAAAGAAAGGGAAGTGCATAACATCCGTCTCACCACGGTCAAACGTCATTCGCCTCCTCCCACGCCAAGCATACTACCCTCTTGAAGCGATATTTTTGTTACAGTAAGTATAAATTACATTCCTGCCTTAGCTTGTTATGCCTTAAAACACGCTTGCCTTTTTTATTATTTTATCTGTAAGAGAGAGAGAGAGAGAGAGAGAGAGAGAGAAAGAGCTATTGTAGATCAGCGTTTGGGTATCTCCCATAATTTGACCTAAATGTTTTCAAGATGGTCATTTGAAATCCAAGTTAATCTTCTCCGTCTCCAAACATCGTCAGCTTCTCAGTGTTTTTTATCAATACAAACAATTTTTTAAAGGTTTCTTTCCTTTTTCTAAGTCAAAAAGTAAAGAAAATATCTTCACCTTGAGTCCGCTTTGAAGAGAACAACACTGTTTGCACTCGATTCATTATAGCAAGTTTTAAAAGAGGATTTTTTATACATCAAAAATGTTCTCTCCACGGCAATGTTTACTTATGCTTCCCGGACGAGGACATTTCCGTCCCGGTACAATATTTCCTCGTTTTTTGCAATGCAGAGCAAAGGGTTGAAGGTCGACGAATTGTCTCTCCAAACTTTCGCAATGTATTCTCGCCCTCTTTTTCGCGACGCATCTTACCTTGAGTCTTCAGATTTATGGAAAACCCCTGCTATATAAGCTGATACAAATCTTAAAGCTGATACAAACCCAGCAGCTTCTCGTCATATCAAGAAAACCCCCCAGATACAAGAAATGAAAACATGGCGTTTTTCAGGGATTTCGCCCAAAAATTTATAATTGCCAAATTTTGCTTACTAAGATGAACGTATTCGAGAGAGAAAAAACAATTGGTCAAAATGTTTGGCGTGACTCCTGTATATTCTTTTGGAGTTTTAATTAGAAATATTTACGTACAACCGATCACTGCAATTGAAAGACTTAACTTGGCAGGGGATGACAGAGTCATGAGGATCCTGTTGGGTCGGCTCAGCTCAACAAATTTCCTTGTTAACAACTTACTCTGAAAACAATAGAATTGCAATAAACAGTTTCATGATTTCCGGAGTTTATTTTAGAAAAAGAGGCCTAGTGATGACAAAGTAAATAAATATTGGCGATCCACAATCAAAGCAACCATTTGAAGCAAAATTTGGATTGAGTGCGTCGATTTTAACTGCTTTACGAGCTTTCATAATGCAGGAATTTGACTTTCAACACTGCATATTAATTTTGTGGAACCAAAATCGCTAGTTTTTTTATGCAACTTTTAGTACAGTCATAACCATGGTACGAAATCCAGTGTTCAACAGTACACCAGCTGCATTTCACTGGCAATTCATGCTCAACAGCCGTTCTCTTTATAGGAAAAAATTGATCTAAGTTTTTTTTGATATTGCTTGTTCAGGCCAGCTCTGTTATATCAAAGACACATCTATGATGCTTGCGGGGTCAAAGCTAACAATGGTCTTAGCAATAATCTGTATGATGGAGAAAGGTAAAATCAGATTTCACTCCGATCTATACATTGCAAGATGTTTACTCCCCTCACCTATGACAATACGTTTGACACAATCTTCTCTCTGTATTTTTTGATTCTTAAAGTATATGTTACAGCTACTTAGGCCCGCAGATCATGGCTCATGTTAATATAGGCAGACCAATTTTTAAAATCTAACATTTTTTTTTATGCTTGCATTAAATATTCTTTAACTTTCCTTATTTCAGTTTTGGCCACTGATCAAGGGCGGACAAAATATCTCCAACAGGGCAAGGGTAAGAGATTGTTTTCTTTCTTTTTCGTTCATTTATTTAAATCGATTGTTGCTTCTTTAATAAGGTCCATCATTTAAGGAAAAAAAAACTTTCTAACAAACTGAAAGAGAGCTGAAATTACCAGTTACGGCAAGTTGTTTACAAAAACATGAGAAAAATAAAATGTGGGTGCGAGGGGAGGCCGGGGATACATCTTTAAAGAAACAGTGGTGCTACGTCTGTGGGCCACCATGGACAGTTCCCGAAACGTAAGCTTGTAAATGTAAGCCTCCGTCAGAACAAATAGAGAAACTATGGGTTGTGTGTGGTTTCCGTACAGAAACATGGAACTACGCTATTGGTGGGAACTAGGTGCAGTGAGAAACACGAGGTAAAAATTAGTGGTGAAATACGCTCGGTGATGCCGTGGGAATAAAGAATGCCGATGGGAGAGATAAAGTTTTTGCTCTAGAGGTTGGCGGGTTATTGAACTGTGGAAATGTAGGGAAAGACTGCAGACTGCTAAGAATAATTAAGAAGACCTGGCAATAAAGTAAGACAACTTTTAAGGGGCTTGTTTACATGGATGTATGGGACCCTAGATAGGTGAGGAAACCCGCCGTCTTAGTTTTTGTGACATGAACGCTACCCCGGCTGAGCGGGTTTACCCCACCTTGAGACATTTACATGGCAAACTGTCACCCCAGGTAACAGAGTAACCCTACCCAGCAGAGCGGGCAACCAGCCTAGGCGGGTCACCCCACCCATTATGTAACCGGCTAAAATAATGCTAAAGCCAATTTTAAACTTTGCGGTTATAAAACACTAATTATTGTTCTTGTGAAGACATAAAACCGCCAAATATAGAATGCCCGGATAACGTGTTCAGCAACACGGAACCAAAAAAGCCCACCAGGAGGGTGAAGTGGAGAAGACCATTTGCCACGGACACCTCGGGTCACATGCCCACAATTACCAGCTTCCCAAAGGGTATTGTGTCACCTCACGACTTTCCGATTGGAAAAACACGCATAATCTACACAGCTACGGACCACAGTGGAAATTCACATTCATGTGTGTTTACGGTTACCATTGTAGGTGAGTATTTTTGAAAAAAAAGTTTTATATTTTCTTTTTTGGGATGCCACTATCTGCAAATGTTGTCAAATATTAGTTTGTGAAACGATTATCTTATCTTTAAACTGTTGATCATGTTATTTCGTAAGTGTCACTTGTTTTTTCTCGCTCTCTACGAAATTATTTTGACAAGTTATACTAACGGAGAGAACTCTGATAAAAGAAAATTTATTTCTACAGGGAATAAATGATTTTATGCAGCTAGCTACGCCAGTTAATGTTTCTTTAGTTAGAGTCAGTTTTCATATGGAACTCAAAGTTCTAAGTTCTTAAAAGCAGTAAAAGAATAATAATTTTCATTGTCATTTGTTGTTATTCAAATCGTGACAAGCCCTGAAGTCTTGAGTCATTTACGAAAAAAACTTCCACACTTAAATGAGATACATTTATTTCAAAATAAAAACTAATATCTTTCTCATTTCCTTCTTAGATAAGGAACCTCCAAAGATAACTTGTCCCAAAGATATGGAAGTCATCAAGACAGGGCCAGGTCACACAACTGTTGTCCACTGGCACCCGCCGACTGCTGATGATAACTCTGGAGGACACGTCGTTTTGTTTACTGAGTCGGTCGCTGATTCCGGTTTTACAGTGGGGCGACATCGAATTACTTACAAGGCCACGGACCCGTCGGGAAATAAGGCGTCATGTACATTCACTATAACTGTTTTAAGTGAGTAGGGCCAGTGCTATCAATTTTGGTTTCCAAAAGAGGGGCGTTTGGGAAAAAAAAATTTGTACTGGGATGCTCAGCGTTGAGTTTAGCACCTTACATTTTTTGTACGCCAGTCTGTTTTTGTTTGTTTGTTTGTTTTTTATTGGAAAGTGCTCTATCATCTACGGACAGTCTTTTCATTGGATATGTCTGGGTGTCAGTGAATAAGTTCCGTCCGCGTAAATATCTCAGCTAAGAAAAATATTTGCTGATCTGAAATTGCATTAGTTTCATTGGTATACTTTGTACGTGATGTGATTGGTTTAGAAAACTGGCGCCACCCTTTCAGCCAATCAGATGCATCTAGAACTAATCGAAAGTTGATCGCTTGCGTTGTCCCTCGCTTGGGGTAGTTAGCATGTATTTTCCTCGAATTCCCATTGGCGACTCTGCTGGTGACGTCATGGGAAAATTTTCCTTCTTGTATTGTTGAAACTCCGGCATCACTTTCATCGAATTTGGCTCGGCGAAATTCAAGGCCTCTTTAAACGTGCCTCGACTGATTTGTACCCAAGTTCGAATCACTGCTAAGGGTAACGAAAATATACAATTAAGTCTTTACTTGTAGTGGATAACTTCAAGGACAGCGTGCAATTAGCGTCAAAACTAGTTAACACATCATATTTGAAGAGTCTTATTTAAGTGTAGAATAACCTGGTCCTGTCTCTACGACACTCTAAATCATTGGTAAACCCCCCCCTTCCCCATTCAATTTTGCCTGTATATAGCTGAGGGTCATGGAATCACGATGCAACAATGTTCTGGGGGGGAAGGGGGCGAATAGATTAACTTAAAATTTAAGTTATAAGGGTTTGAAAAGGTCAATCTGTCAACAATTTTATCACTGATCGTGGGTCTGTTTTTCTATCGACCAAAAAAAGGGATTATAAAGATATCAAAGTCTGGAATGATGGATTGGTAGTAGGCCATAACATAAAACAATAAATCCAAGCAAACGTGTTACTTAGTGAAACCGCGTTACAAATTGGGTCGGTGTTTACATGAATGGATGGCCAGAATTAATCCCATCTTTTCCTGATTTGTCAAGCCGAGCTAGTCTCGACAAGGGGTAACCCAGCAAGTACTAGGACTGGCCCGGCTCAGCTACTTTTCTCACGTAAACGATAGCAAATACGATCATGCCTTTCGCGATTAGTTATCCGAGGCCGTGGAAAGAGGCCTTCGATCAAAATTCGCAATCGCTATTTGATAAGACTATAACTTCATAGCCCTAATTTTCTTGATATATTAGCAGTCTAGCAACTTCTTCTCTCACATTTCAGATCCCAAGTGCCCGGCCTATGCTCCTCCACTGAATGGTCTCATGGCTTGCGCGCATTCGCATCTGTTAGGCGGGACAGTGTGCACACCTCAGTGTAATCTCCCCAGGGATTTCACCAGAGTTCCTGCCCATATGTACATCTGCCAATCAACAGGAACATGGTTTGCATGGGATTCACGCCCAGTGGTGTCACAAGAGTTACCTTGGCCAGATTGTACTGGTTGGTAGTTCTTCATATTTTCGTATTGTGGGCGAGTTGATTATACACCGTCTGAAAATCAATGAATTTATCACTTCGACAGTGGTTTAGCGTGGTATGCACTCTTATCGAAAACGGTATTCGTCATAACAGTGGTCAAAATGTTATGGACTCACGATAAGAGTACAAACCTCGCTAAACCACTGTCGATTTGTTTTTTACCACAGTATCGAGGTCAAAATTTTCAAGTCATCAATGTTTGAGAGCTGATAAAGGCAGTGCGTGACATGTTGACGCGACAGCGTTGTCTGTTCTTTTATCGACATGGAAAATTGGCCAATCAGATAGCGACATTACCGCCAATTGTTTTAAAATTATCTCTTCATACATTTATATATATATATATATATATATATATACACACACATAAGTTAAAGACGGACGCATCGATTCTCTGTGACTCTAAATTTCGCGCCTAAGCGTTCGTCAGACAGAACTTTAACCTTCCTCTTTAATTCTTTAACTTATGTATACTTAGCTCTGCTACCACGGCATTGAGCACTTTCTGCTAAGGTACACTCCACCCCCACATTCATATATATATATATTTCAGATGTTGATGGACCAGTGTTATTTCGAAAAGGAATGAGTTGGCAAAGTTTTTCAGGAGACTGTTTGGATCCCAAAGTCCAGAAACTAGCCAAACAAAACTTGGTAAAAGCCTTCATCGATGTTTTTGGTCAGGATTTTGGCCTCATGGCAGACGACATCAGCATTGCATGCGGCAAGTCCCGGAGAAACGAGAAAAGTGTTCTGCCGGGGGCAGGTAATTAAGGGTGGTAGCTTCTCTTAATAACATTACAATCTTCGATCAAGTTTCCAAGGTAATCCGGGGTCGGATTGGTTTACTTAACTCGCAGCGTGATTAGTTCAGAAAACTAGCGTCGCTTTCTCAAACAATCTTACTCAAAAACAAAATCAGTAACAGCCTGATCATTTGGATTTTCCTGTCCTTTAGGCAGTTTGCGCATTCTTGTTTTCACTTTGAGATCTCATGGCTCCATGGGATACTTCCCCTTACGTAACATTATCAAAGCAGTAACATTTTGTCCTGTAACTTTCTTTCTTCAACTGCCTACAGCAAATTCACCAGATTTGAAAAGATTGTTATTTTTTCAGTCATTTTTAAAGCCACGTATACGTTTCCACCGCAGTGCAAATATGTGAATTTTCATATATCTAAATCTTCACGTATCCCTACTTTTAAATGCCAACTAAAATTAGTGATAATGCTCTGTTTTTCCTGATTTTTAGAATTCAAAAGTGAATGAGGTGGACCAACTCCTGAGAGAGTAGCTAACCAGTCATGCACGAGAGTTGTTGCCTGTCAACACGAAATCGTTGCATTGGATTACAACAATAAAACATTCAAAATCGAAAGCTATTTTGTGATTGATTAGAATTAGGAGTTAATTTTTCCTAAAGCCCAAGGAAATATGATTAAAACCTTCTGTAGCCTCCAATTTCAGAGATATACACCCATAAATATTGAAACAAAACAATTTTGTCATAGAGCTTTTGGAGGTATTGAACAAACCCTTATTCAAGTGAATAAAGGCGGTAAGTTTCTAAAGAAACCGTGGTGCTGCGTCGGTGAAAGGGTATAACAGGGTGATTAAGCATCATCAACTGAGTTTATAATACTAAATTGGCCAGCGTTGAGAGTTTAAAAGCTGACGTTTCGAGCGTTAACCCCTCGTAATTGTTCTGAATCAAATGGTCCATTTTGGTCATTAACAACACTCTGTTTTGATATTCGAAGGGAATTCCCCCTCTCTTCAAAAGAGCTGCGACTTTGAAACTTTCACACAATGTACAGCTAATTTTCGGATTTTTCGGCCCGCGCAAAGGCTGTGACTTTGCAAATAAAAAGCAGTCGATGGCGCTTTTCTTAGAAAGCTATCAACCATCTTGGAAATCCTCTTTTTGGCGGACATATTATCAGTTTAATATCAAAGAAATAGAAAAGAAAAATAAATAGTTTTAAAAAAAGGCTTTATTGCACAATGCACCATAACAATAACAGCGAAAAAGTTTCTTAGCTTGCGTATTTGGCGGTTGTGTGATTGTTCGTTGAAAACGAAGGCGCCAGTCAACGTTATAGACATGCGCCGTTTGCTTCACGACTTCTTCGATCACACTTAACACAGAACAGCCAGCTACGAAATCTAGAAGAAAAGATCCATCCTCACTTCAATCAATACTTTTTTTCTTAGAGCTCTGCAAAATAAATATAATTTCACTATGTTTGCTTGACTACTCATACTTTTTAAATGTCTTTTTTTTTAGATGTACAATTAATATCAAGCTTCCATGTTTCTAAATACTGAATTTCTCTATCTATATAACGTTTTTCTTGATTTGACACTACTATAGGTACTTGATATTTAATCTAATGTCACACGTCGTCACTAAATAATTAGATTATTTAAACAATTTGCTTCAGATTTCAGACGTTTTGTCTCTTTCTCTCTCTGGAGAAGAAATTGGAGGAATAACAGCTATAAATAGATAACATGTCGTACGAAAGAAAACCTGAGGAAACGATAGAAATAACATTCTTTAGGAAAGAGCTTAATCAAAAATTGCTTTTCTACATAAAAATCAAACCATCGCAGAGAAACTTGGTATGTTTAATATATTTCTCAACTAGAACTTTTTCAGTCAGCTTTGTAAGAAAAATAAACCTAAGCAGGGCTGGGAATTGTGCTTTGGCATTTGATTTGAAAATATTCGACAACGAGACCCAAACATTTCTCAGTCTTACTGCCCTGTTAGAAATATTCTCGTTCTCAGAGTCTCACTATTTCTCGCCCACCAGAGATACCCTGGGAACGCAAACAATGTCACTTTCTCATTGCCCTTTACAGTAAGAAGCTCATCTAAACTATCTAATATCACAAAACGTACAAATATAAATAATTTGGAAACAGCTGGTAATTCCGAATCAAGAAGACTACGCACGCATTGAATCACGTGACTTGTGACGTAACACTGACGTAAGCAGAAGCCGTGACACGAGTGACATTTGTAAGAGGTAACATTGGTCAGAATCACATCTGCAGAAAAAAAATAAAGATGATATGAGGTCAAAGGAACATGAAGTCAAAGCTAACAGGACAGTAGCTTTCTCTAAACTGAGATTCTTACTCAGTGAAGACAAAAAGCCACCCCCTGGAGTTCTTATTCATCTCCCGTCTCGGTTAAGCCCCACCCCCCCCCCCCCCCCCCCCCGAGCTAAAAGTTTCTGATACATCCCTCTCCAAAAAGATAAAAAGATAAACCTCCTTCTACTTTCCTTCTAGGACAAAATCTCATACAGTAGATTATTTACATAGTGCCCTGCCAGGTTGTTTTAAAATCATCAAATTTTCTTAGTTTTAGGGGGTCACATAAACCCTCTCGCTTTTGCCACATCCTTGCATCAATCACCAATCACTTAACGCTTTTCACATAAAATCCTTGCAATTGCAAGATCATATGCTTACCAGGCTTATCAAAATATCTTACCTTGTCGGGGTCGTAAATGGGTAATTTGTCAAGTAGTGCTCGATCGTTTTCCTCGTCACGTGCAATGTACAAGGTGTGCCCCAAACCGCAGCTGACCTGTTGGATGTAAATCCCTTCCAGAGGTTCGACTATCTTCGGATTTGATGACGATTTTTGTCCTCCTTTCTTTAATCCATATCCCTGAAAAATAAACGTAGTTTCATAATATTTAAGCACGCAAGTTTTAATAAGGACAGCATCTGTACCTCACAGAGAAATTGTTTGCATAATATATATCAGCAACAACGCGCGATGTAATCAGTCAATTCAGCGGGCCATTCTCTACCGTATTGCCTACGGAAATTTAAAGCTCTTATGTTGCCCAAATTTTTTTCTGTTCATCTTTATAATATCCTTAACTTCAATAGGGAGATAATCACGAGTAGTTTGAAGCCGTTCCACGTGTCTTTAAATCGTTTCCTGTACTCGCTGTATAGACGGTAAACATATAATGATATGTCAAACGTCGTCTTCTCGGCCTCAAAAGAAAGTCGAGGTTCCCCGTTATTTCTCCCCCCTTTTCATGCCCGTGCATTCCCCGTAACGTTTAGCAAAGACCTCGAGCGTGGTTGATGATAGGTATTCACTCAATTCTGGCTAATACTTGACATTCCTTTGGTCAGTGTTAATGAAACTATTTCTCTTGCATGAATATGAAATAGTTAGAACAGATGCACTCGCAGGTAACGACTGCCAAATAACAAGTTGGTGCTCTGCGCTAATTGTGCTACCACAACACTAGTCTATTCAAGTTGTCGCCTTAGCTGTGAATGACGAACCATACACCGTTTTTTTAGACCGACACGAATAAATAAACAAAAACAAAACGGCAGTATGGACCTAAACATTGGAATAACTAAAAACAACGAGTGGACTACGCACCAGTTCCCCGTACGTCGGACTCGGTCCCCAGCTGACCACACTGTCGTCTGCTGCCAGAACAATGCTTGTTTTGCTGTTAAGAAAATGAAGCATTTACTCTCATTAAGTATCTGCATTATCTTGACAAAAAAAAGGTTAAAATTAAAAAAAAATTCCTTCAAGTAGGCAACGAAATTATTGTTTCTGTGGTTATTGTTGCGACGAACCTATTTCCTAAATTCCCTGACTTTTTCCGCACTTTCCTAGCAAGACTGCAATTTCCTGACCAACGAAAAGAAAAATTGTATCTTGAAGAAGCAGCCTTCGGCTTCCACTAGAGCCGTCCTCGCCATGTATTTGTATATTTTCAACAAATTACGTTATGTTTACAGAATAGAAGAAATGGATGAGTGATGGACTTGACTTTTATCTTTTCTCCCTGCCCGTTCCCTGACCTTAGTCACCATGATAATCGACGCTTCGAGAAAAAAACAAACAAACAAATAAACAAACAAAAGCAGTGGTTCCTTTCCAGCGTACCCTTTGATATTAGGATAATTACTCAAAAATCTAACTTTTCATCATAAATTGGGCTTAAATGCAGCCTTATCATCCCATTCCTGATCTAGGCTGCGCCCTTGTTTGGGCTGCACAACTAAAGAGTATCTTAGACTTTGGACTGTCACGGCTCAGTTTCAGATGCATGGTGGCATCCCCGGTGCTCTCAGTTCGGTGCCTTAAGGGTATCAAATGAACCCCAACACCACTTCCTTATCTCAGTCACATCATTCCTTAGCCTTTTCCACTAACGAGTATCCTTCACTCCAAACATCCCATCCTAACATGTCCCTGACCGGTTTCGGGTACATAGTGGTATCCCCACGCTCTTGGGTCTGGACCCCGAGGGGATGAAATGCACTTCAACACCCCCTCTATATCTCAGCCACATTCTTGCTTAGCTTTTACAACTTACGAGCATCCTACACTCCGGACATCCCATCCTGACATGTCCCGGACCGGTTTCGGGTACATGGTGGCATTTCCCGCGCTCTTATTCTGGACCCCAGGGGGACCAAGTTAACCCCAACACCCCCTCTATGTCTCAGCCACATCTTTGCTTAGCTTTTATAACTTACGAGCATCCTACACTGCGGACATCCCATCCTGACATGTCCCGGACCGGTTTCGGGTACATAGTGGCATCCCCCGTGCTCTTGGTCTGTCCCCAGAAGTACAGCTGACCAGCACTGACCGCCATGCTATAGCTTGCACCGGCATGGACCGACGAGACACCTAAAGAGAGAGAGAGAGAGAGAGAAGGAAAAATTTATCACTCTGAAAGAGAACGCTTCAAAACATCTAAACGAGATCTCGGTCACACTCAGGGAAATTCTCGGAGAGAATAGATTTTCTTCTAGTTTATTCGCCTTGCTGTTTAAGGTGATGATAAACATAAAAGATAACCTGCTAAAAGCATTAACTCCACCGTCAATGAAGATAACGATGATGGAGACATGGACAGTGCTGTATATAACTCATTAGTAATAAAAATAAATACTAAAGTATCGTGTGGAAATTAGAGGTACTTTCAGAACACACTTTCCTTACCAAGAGGATGAGAGGAAGGTACAGAATTTGTTTCACAATCGCTTTAGAAAAGTTTCGTGATCACAGGAAAGGTGCACAACGATAATTCTGGAATAAAGGGGTAAGTATCTAAAGAAACTGTGGCGCTGCGTCGGTGGGAGAGTATAACAGGGTAATTTAGTATTATCAACTGGGTTGAAAATGTAAATTGGCCACCGTAAAGAATTTAAAGCCTGACGTTTCTAGCATTAGCCCTTTGCTAGAGCTATTCTGGAAAGCTGTGATAGATCTCTGATTTCTGATAAAGTGTTTAGAACAAAAACTTTAATACCCGTCGTGAAAAAAAAAGTTGACAACAACAATAATAAAAGACAGTACAAAAATACAACACGTTTGCTCTCACTTTTTCCTTTGAAGAAAGAAACCAGTCTTGGCACATGTTCGTCTTTGGGTTGTTGATGACCGAGCCGGCCGTAACCACCAAATCCCCAAGTAAAAACTCTGTCTTTAGAGTCTCGTACAATCTGAAAGATATCAAAATACACTTTTTCAATCAGAAATTTGGTTCTAACAACTGCATATAGGCTTTAGATGTATCCATCTTGTAAATTTTCAACTCCAAATATTGCATTTCTAGTGTTCTGATTAGTTCACTCAACTCATCAGCTCATATTCCGAGTCACCTTATATGGAAATAAATTGCGCCAAGTGTTGCAGAGCGAAAAAAATATTTGCCTAAGAGAGAGCTCCAATTATCTTAACGTTTACGATTTGATGAAATTTAATAACACAACCATTCCAATCTCGCTTTTTGGATTCGAGATTGGTTACAGCCATTGAGGCGCTACCACCTTATATCCAACACGCGGTCGTGGAATAATTTTTAAATAGAAGCTGGTCACCATCAGTATGTACATGTTAAAAAGCATTGGAGCCACGAACGAGGCTGACTACCGACGACCGACGACCGACGACCGACGACCGACGACCGACGACCGACGACCGACGACCGACGACCGACGACCGACGACCGACGACCGACGACCAACTCCTAGCTTCCCGGATTGAAACTTTCTACAAAGAAAATAACCAAAGCGAACAGTAATTGGGTAATAATCCATTTTCTTACCGTGTGGTTATTTCCGCATGAAACATCGACAATTTTCACATCGTCCATGATATGGGTGAATCCATCTTTCGTTTTTTCGACAAAAACTGCAACGTGTCTAGGTAGCACCTCGCAATAAAATGCCAGCTTATTAGATGTGACAAAGTACTGCCCGTCTGTGTTATGTCCCAGCTGACCATGCTCCGGGCGACCGAACGAATACAGCAAGTTGGTGTCATCAATAAACATGCTGAACTCTGCCCCGCATGCGGTCTTGATTATCTTCTTGTTGTTCGGGTGAACAATCTTTGTATGGAAGGGAACCAGAGAAAGAGAGAGAGAGTAATTACGATTGATATCATTATGACCATCTTCATCAGTATCACCTTCATCATCATCTTTACCGTTATCACCCTGACAATAGAATCCATGTTCCCTGTGTCTGATCAGCGATACAATACAGATAACGTCAAAATGTGGTACACGTGGCGCAGCTGGGTGGATCACTGGGAGGGGTCCATTAGAAATGGGGGCCCCCCCTTCGCAGAGATAAGTGCCTATTAGAGTAGGAGATCTTTTAGAGAGAGGAGAGGGTTACTAGAGAGCATATTAGATAGTGGGGTTTATTATAGAGGGGGCTTTCTGATAGGGGAGGCCTATTAGTAAGGGGGCTCACTATAGAGAGGGGAGCCTAATTGAGGACGGGGCTTATCAGATAGGGTGTTTATTAGAAAAGGGCATTATAAGAAAGAATGGGTTTTTTGAGAGAGGTATATCAGAGGGGGGCCTATTAAAGGGAAGGAAGCAGTTATTAGGGAGGAGCACATTTAAAGGAGAGGGCTTATCAGAACGGCTCCACTTTTTTGGAGATGGAGGCTTATTACAGATGAGGGCCTATTTGAGAGGGGGACTTACTAGACAGTAATGCTTACTCAGTACACTTTGATGAAGAATAAGTTGCGAGTCAAAATAAAACTATAATATTCTTTCAAACATAGGTATACTTCCCACTGAGTGCTACATACATGTAGCCCAAAGGTATGACAATGTTACAGTTTATGTTTAGTGGAGTAGGAAGGAGGTGGAGCGGGCTATCATCCAAGTATTTACATAAACAATACCCCCCCACCCCCCCCCCCCCTTTCCAAGTTCCTTCTCCATTTCACTGTGCACTAGGCTATACATTGAGGAACATCTGGTAAATCTGGTAAAGGAACAGTTGGCATAATCCTCCAAAAAAGTGATCAAAATGGTACCTGAACAGGCTTGGCCACAACTGGTTTTTGATGTCCTTGTCCCAGCTGTGCCATCTTGTTTCCACCAAAACCAAACAGGATACCCTCAGCTGAAAACAACAGTTATTACTAGTAATGAGTGATGTGACCATCATTAAATAATCACAGCTACCATATTTTCAGGTTTCTTGTACCAAACAAAGAAGCTTGCAATGAGAATGTGTGAGTTTCAGTTCCCTGTGGGTATGCATATATTCTATAAATTTCCCACAGCTCTTGATTTGCTTCAATGCTCTAAGCCATGCAGCCTGGTTTTCCACCCCCTTCTCCCCACCCTCAAAAAAAAAAAAAAAAACTGTGAAAACTTGTTCCCAAGGTCCCTCTTCTTCTCAGCCCCAAATGACCCTTGCAGAGTGGGGGGGAAATTGCCAAAACTTGCATCTTGCATCAAAGCTAAAAGAAAAATTTTAAATATTACTGCTGCAAACCTGTGAGAACCAGGGTGTGTGCCTTTCCACAACTTGCTTGCACGATAGTGTAGTGCTTTAAACTCTCAATTACTTTGGGCTTGTCACAGCGTACCACATCTCCATGTCCCAGCTGACCATTGTCATTGCGACCTTAGAAAATTAAACTAGTCACTCATTGCTGAACAAATATGCAATGTCCAGATGTATGTAAATTATAAGAAATAAAAATTTCAATGTTAAACCCTGATAAAGTCACTTATGTAAGATGTAGCAAACATTTGAGAGAGACTAAATGTAAATGCACATGTGAAGCACTGATCAAGGTGTAGTTTATTTATGTACTTCACCTCCCATGACTGACCAATTAACAATTTCTCATTACAATATCAACACAATATCAAGTAGACAAGTGATGGGAATAAAAAAATTAATAGGAATTTTAGAGCATTGTTGATCCAAAACAAAATTCTCTGAACTACCATCTCAAGAATTGTATGGCAGACAATAAGGAGATCTTGGAAGTAAAGGCCTCAAGATTAAATAGGGCCTTGAAACTTAATCCTTAAACCTAATCCTTAAAATTATTGAAAACTTGGATCACATGTCAAAGTCACCAGTCTCCAAAGGTTAACTCTTAAATCCCCCAAATATATTACCATATAACTCCTCCCAAAAATACCTATACATTATCAACCTTATCAAAAATACTACAATGTTGTCCTGATATACATGTAACACCAAATTCTCCTTACTAGTTTTCAAGGAAAATATGTGACAGCTAAAGGGGAGAATAATCAATCAGATCTCGGGCATTAAAGTTTTCCTGACAGAGATCAAATGCTAAGGAAAATTGCTTGGGTCAATTTCCACAAAAATGGAGAATTTAGAGACCAAACTTTCACACTTACATTTTACTGGCCAAATAACAACATCAAATTGCATGCTTACCAAAACTCATAGCAGTTCCATCTTCACAGATGATGATGCTATGACATGCACTTGGACCTGAAGCCACCAGCTGCACTCTGATGTGGTTCAGTGATGAGATGCTGTGCGGTTCCCATAAGTTTGGACCTCCTGCATTACCTGAGGACATTACATTAATTGGATTATTCGGTTTTGTCAACTGAGTTGATAATGTAAATTTGTTACCATATTAAGGAGTTTGTAAGCTGACATTTTGAGCAAACAACAAAGGGCTAATAACCTTGTTATATAAAGGTTTCTTTAACCATTTAACTCCCAAGATCTAATTGAGAATTCTCCTTACTGTCTGCCACACAGTTCTTGTGATGTAAGTTTAGAGAATTTGGGATTGGATCAACTTATAATCCCCTAATTGATATTTGTCTTAATTCTTGCCACTTGTGTGCTTGATATTGTATTTATGCTGTAAGGAGAAATTCTGCCTTGGTCAATCATGGGAGTTAAAGGGTTAAAAAATTACCCCCTCTATTAAATTAATTGCCTTATTTGCTATATGGTAGAAATGGCCTAGCTTATCATTTTTTTCTTTTTAGCTTTGTATTTCTTACTTTTGATCAAACAGAGGGATAGAAATTTAAAAGAGTCTACTTAAAAAAATACAATGTTGCTTTACATCTGTCCTGTAATAGATCACAGATGACATCAAAATGTGGGGAAAGATCAAAAATGTGGGCTGAATTGTGAATGATGCTCTTACCATATTTTGACACTTTCTGTGATCTATTACTGAACAGTAACATGACCGAATGGAATTTAATACATTTTTTTACAATGATAAAATAGCAAAATTTTGTTAAGGGTCACTTCATTTATGTTTCTGTCCTATAATTCAGCTCCACATATCACCCCCCATAACTCCTTACTTATTACAATTTCTGTACCATCTGTATCACTGGTGAATATCCAGCAACCTATCAAGTTTCCTTAAAGTAATTTCCAGTACCTATTTTATCATCCTGGGCAGAGAGAAGTCAAGTAAGAGAAAAGTATCTTGTCCAAGAACACAGCACAATGAACAACCCCCCTCCCCCCGCCAAGAGCTCAAACCCTAACCTTAACATTCAGAGTCGAGCATGCTTACCTCTGAGCCATTTAAGAACTCAATACAGCTGAATTTAGTAAACAACAAGAGTCAATGGCAAGCAAATTGGGTTAATCTTGAGTTAGCTAAGGGGTCAACATGCTTGAAAGGCACATTTTACTATGATGGTGATGGGAAATAATTAACATGACAAATTTTAGGTCATTTTAAAGCATACAGTTATTAATTTCCTGGGTTTTGGTTTACTCAGAACACTTTGTGTAGCACTCATGATTCAAACATTGTCTCAAACCTCTAGGCAGCCTGTTGACCAAAATAAGAGTTTCAAGAAACACAAACTTACCAGCAGATTTTGGTGTCTCCTTCCTTCCAACTAAGTCCCAGTTTGTTGCTCCACTTATAAGTAGCTTACCACATGTGTTAGGTGGTGCTGGAGACTTAAAAAAAAAAAAAACACAAGCAAAATTCTCAATTTTCCATATTAAGTTTAGGACAATGCAGTTAAAATTATTTTTTTGTTCTTCTTTTTCATTATTTAAAATTAATATCTAGTTCTATCTTCAAATTCTTGGATGAAAGTCCTTTCAAGGGATTTCATTATGGAATGCATGTCAAAGGTCATGTCAAAAAAAAAAAAAAAATAAAAAAAAGTTCAAAATTTTTTGCTAGTTTTCTCCAATGACTGAATGTTTTGTGACAAGAACTTGCAGCTCAACCCAACTTCCTCATGAAAGTGCAACTAAAAGTCATGTTATATGCTTACATGTAACTCTTTACAGCCTAACACCAGTATGCATATTCTCTCTACTGTTCTCTATACATTCACTGAGGTACTAACAATGAGAATTTGTTTAACAATCAAGAGCCTTTTCTGTTGGTGATCTTTTCCTCTATTCTTTTTACCTTAATGTTTGACTCAGGGCTGATATTGTTAAGAGAAATTAGATGCTGGTCAATCTTAGGGGTCAAAGGTTTAATTTATAGGCATTATAAGGCTTTTGTTTCGTTACATTTTAAAAAAATACAAAGGGAAAAAGGCCTACTGGGTTATCCATTTATGTCCAGAAATGCATGCAGGATTTGATGAAATTTCATGAAACCGAGTGAATGTTAATGGATTTGAAAATTCTGCCCATAATTTAGGCAAATTTGTCAAAGCTAAATTGGCTAGATGGAATTGACAATTTTGACAAAGTTTAGTCAAATTCATTACAGTGAAATCAGCCTGTTGGATTTGATGATTTTGATGAATTTTTATCACTTTTATTACTGGAAACATTTCTGGACAGTATTTTTGGACAATTAGACTACTACAGGGGTACTTTGGTTCAACACTGGTTTTAATGACATTTTTTTTAACCAAAAATGCCAGAGTACCAAATAAGAAGCTATGGCACCTTCCTCAAACATCTTTTAACAAAGGGAACATATTTTCAGGTAGATTCACTGGGATGAAAATCTAAAAGGCATAAGGAACTTCTGAAAACTCAAGCACCATGCATTAATTTAAACAAAGAAAAAAAATTTAACTCTGACAAGGTATGAGTACATACATAGATTTAGTAATTATTTTTTTTATCCTAAGTTCAAATCACCAGAATGGAAATCTTGAAAGATAAAAAAGAACTTCCTAAAACCCAAGCACCACACCATTAATCAAGAAAGTTATTTCAAATGTAACAGGCATGAGTACAAAGATTACACTCATCACAGTTATCTTTTGATCTTCTGTTCTAATCACTAAAATGAAAATCTTGAAAGTAACATAAAGAACTTCTGAAAACCCAGGAACCATTAATCAAGAAAGTCATTTGAAATGTGACAAGGCATGTAGGTTAAACTCATCACATCAATTCTCATTAATATCTTGTATTCACCCAGCTACCATGTGGTCTCCATTTAGCACAAGTACAATATCCATATAAATTGAAAAACAACCAGGAAGCTATACAATAAGGTTAACTTTTTTACTTAGAATGGCAAGAAATACAATATTAACAAGACAGATGTTTGGTATTATAAATATGCAAATTACTGCATTTAAGAAATTTTGAACAAAACCCGGCCTTTGTACCGAGCATTTTTACTTGAATAACGCCATGGTTTTTCAATCTGTACTCCTCACTTTGTACGTCCAATGATCCGGTTAAAATAGGTCTAAATCGATCCACGAATAATTTCGTAAAAACAGTTTGGAAACCGAATCATTAAAATTTTGCAGATTGTGATAAGACTAAAGTAAACTGCAAGTTATGATTTTTTGGAAAATAAGATAAAATTATATTATTGAATCTAAGAGGACCTTAGGGGAAATGCAGATTTGTGTCTTAATTAAAGCGGTAAGGATTTTGAAGCGCAAACGAGCAAATTTCTCCAACGCTAAAATCATTAGTTTCTGCTGCAATTGCAATTATGTTATTTAAATGAATGAGGACATAACTTCGTCTGACGAATAACTCAAAACATCGCACAAAAGCGCGTTACAAGAAGCAAATCTTTGTGTGTCATTTCAGTGATTTTAATAACATCACAGAAACCAAAAATATAATTTGCGACAGCTTGTTCATATCTGCGGCGCATGTTAATTTCCCGCGAAAGGATTTCTGTTGTTATTGATTCGTTTCGAATGTCACATAACACAATTCTTGAAATTTCGTCATGTGCTCCGCTGTCATGCCAGCAAATATTTCCTTCACGATGATTTCATTGATCTTTTGGCCGAAAATAAATCATTTTCCTTTAGTGAACCGGAAACTGTCGAACAAAGAGATTAGCATGCGTCCACAGAAAATTTCTATCCATTGTCGATCAATCTAACATTTGCATCTCAAGACCGAAGTTTTTTCGCTTGAGCGATTACGTTCCTGAAAAAATTCTGCACCTCATGAGTGATTTAGCACATGGCGGACCTTTTCAAAACTTTGAGCTCACTATCGATAACTAAGATTTTGAGATGTGGTCTAGAAATCATAAACAATAATTAAATCTTACAAAAAAAAAATTGGAAGTTACTGACCGGCAAAATGCACCTCAAAGAGAAATTTGACCTAAGCGATCGAAACCAGCTGAGGGGCGCAATCCCTGAGAAACATTTGCTCTAAATCCACTCTACCTGGGCTTTATCGAGTTCTGTGGCCTCCTCTGATCCGGCCCCGGGTAAGGTTTCGTCTCCTAAGTGGTTTTCCTTCGTGTCATTTGTTTCATGACCTGACGAATCGATCAAGGTGTCAGCAGATTCAGTCTTTGATTTCTTTGGATTTTCTTCGTCGCAGTCCTCAAGCTCTTTCCTTTTTTTCGGCTGCGTTTCCGAGTTAGACATTTGTGCAACAAGCAATTCCTGGACAGATATGTGAAGAGTGAAGAGAGATTCCCCTTTTGCCTTTGAACGCACAAAGACCGCCAAATAAAGAACTGAACTGAATGAACTTGGCCCCCTAGACGGGGAGGAATGGGGAGTAGTACCCAGCACGTAACATCGCGATCACGCTTTGTCCCGCGTGAGTACGCGCGTGTAGCTCCTTCTCTTATTGAGCTACGATCCAAAGCCCTATTATTAATTAGCCCTCTTATTAAGGCTAGAGACTAAAGATGTAGATTGAAAACAAATGAGGGAGCTGCAATTTAAATCCTATTCGAAGAGAAGCCAAATGCCGTGTGATCTATTTTATCAGGGATCCTTCCAGGGTGCCATAGAATGGGTAGTGTTGCGTGACATTAAAAAAAAACGGCTGCGAAGAATTGGGATATAGTCCCACTGGCAGTAGGTTTTTTTCATATGCTTTTAAAAAGTAAAAAACAAAACAAAACAAAACAAAACGAAAAAACTTAAAATGCCCAAAAGCCCGCGGGTCAGGGGTCATTTTCAAAGACATCACCCTCGGAGTACGTTACAAGTACGAGACGAGCGTGAGGAGATCTTTAGGAAGAAGGGGGTCGCGCGCGAGGAGGTACTTACAAAGCTCTATTTGCGATGAGTTCATGCTTGCATCAGTTCGTTTGAAAAACGCTCAATTTAATTTTGTATGTGTTAATGAATTTTTTTTCCAAATATATATTTTCGGCCATTTATACCAGTCATACTTCTCTCAGAATAGTTTTTACTTTTTGTGGAGCAGTCTCATTTTTCTTCTCACATGACCTGCTCCACAATGGAGATCTTCAATTAATAATAATAATAATAATAATAAAGATAATAATAATAATAAAGATAATAATAATAATAAAGATAATAATAATAATAAAGATAATAATAATAATAAAGATAATAATAATGATAAAGATAATAATAATAACGAGGCGGCTCTATTTTATAGAGGTTAGCAATTAACAGTAATGATCTGGTAAACATTGTAAAAAACATAAATATATATAGTTTTTAAAAACCCCAACTGGCAGGAGGCTGACGAGTCGGTCATGTAGAGAGGGCAGCCGAGGAATTGCACTCGGGACAACCAAGAACAACTTCAGTTAGTAGCAAGTTGAAGGTTTTGAATCCGAGACTACCAGATTACGGGGCCATCGCCCTTACTGAGCCAAACTTCCTCCAAAGTCGGATGACAACAAGCTCTTGAGAGTATCGGGGACTTTGATATATTCTAGGGGGTGGAGTTCATTTAATCGATAGGGCTGCCCTTTCTACATTTAAGCGGAAAACGTCCGTAATCAGTGCTTCTTTGAAAACAAGCAGACAATCCCACTGGGCAATGCCAATCGTATAATTGATTCCAAGCAAGACTGTACGATCTAAAGGAAGCAATACATAATTCCATTGAGAAACTGGACAGACGGTCGCTACATATATAGGAACTGAGAGCTAAACTCACATTGTATAAAACCTACATTTCAGCGCTACACACTGAATTCTCTTACAATATCTAGTCAGATTGATTTACCGTGTAAACAGGTCAGCAATACAGAACAAACAGGTCGCAGAGGAGAGGAAAAACAGTTCAGCGGCAGGCCAAACAAACATGCATGTGTTATCAATGAGAAATTTTATGAATTTACGTTATCTGACAAAAAACCAGCTCTACATATCTCACTAAGTGTCAACTACAATAATAAAAAAAAAAAATCAAGTTAGAGCAGAACTATCCGAAATCAAATGCAATCGTTCGAAATCGGACGGAATCGTTTGCAGTTCAGATGGTTTGCAGTCGTCTCGCCTACGGGTTGTTTCGCTTATGACCAATTCCCTACCCTCTTAAGTCGTTTCGCTAACGTCTCAAAGGTCGTTTCACTAACGTTTGAGGTTATTTCACTTCCGTTTGTATTCAGTTTTGTTTTCTTTGAAGTAGCGACAAATGAAATGCTGTACAGCAATACCGCGTAAGATCGGCCGATGATAGACCGTATTGATTGGTCGAAGTCGCAATGATCACTACATGTAAATGCATTTTCTTCGACTTCATTTTGTCTTGAACCGACTTGTATCAAGACATAATCTCTTGCTTGTATCAAATCGACTTTCAGTTTGCGTGGAAACGAACTAGCTCCCTCCGACTTTTTGGCCGATTAGAAATCGATCAAGTTCTGCCGATAGAATCACTTATCGTTTCGTAATACGTTAACGAAACGACCTGAGATGTTAGCGAAACGACATGAGACGTTAGCGAATTGGCATGGTCTTTAGCGAAACGACTTGAAGGCGAAACGAACAGTTACCATTCAGGTAATAGGGTACAAAAATGGTCTTTGGCGTCCGAAAGAAGACGATAGCGTCCGAGATCGAACGGAACGGAAGTGTTCGAAATAACTCAAAATAACCCATCTATCCATAAAGGTAAGTTCCATTAAAGTCAATTTTATAGTCCTTGGGGATGCATTGTGGTCCCACAGGAGTGCCATATCGCTCCACTATCTGCCCAGTGAAATAATACGGCTCTATGGGTTTGATCAAAATGGCGTTGGTAGATCCGATGGAAGGATCCTCGTCAAAGTAGTTGAAAGGTCTTATGAAGAAGCTGGCGGAGTTGGCAGCCGTAGCGGTGTTAGGCAAGTCTTCTGAATGAGGCACGTGCATCGCCCCTATTGTTACCCAGGAAACCAGGTCCTCATTGACAATGGGATCGTCATCCACGAGGTAATTACGGAAATCAACCTGGGAAAAATATGAGACAAATATTTTTAACTTTTATTAGCTTTAACAGGATTTCCCTTTCTTCTAATTGGCTGTTGGGATACATTTGGTTTTGGGTTTGCAACGCTTAGTCAAACAGCACTCTTAGTCGAGATAAAGCAAGTGGTTTATCTGTTTCACGACCTACCCTAAAACATACCAAAATGGGCTTATAAAAAGTGTAGTTGCCACTCAAAATCAAATGATTTAGATAAAAATAATTACAGAGTCCTAATTATTTACAACCGGTATGATAATTTGACGACGAGTAAGGGATGCAACCAACCCAAAAATCATTTCTGAGAGCTGACGGAGTATTTTGAAAATATTCCTGACTCTTTGCTGAAGGGCTGAGAAACGAACCAAGCAATTTTATCTCACTGATTTCCTTTTTCGTGCGTGGAAGGTTTGTGTTAGAAATCCGGAGTCAGGCTCAAGGAGAGAGGTACAAGCCCAGATGGGAGAAGAAGAAACAAGTACACACATATATGAAGGCTACGTCTTGTGTAATTGTAAGATGCTATCGATTTACCACCACTCCACATGGAATGCTCCAGATTAATCATTTCCTTAAACAAATTAATTACAAACCTGGGAATTTGTCGGTGACTGTTGGTTATATATAGAGCTGCTCTGTGTCTCATTCTCTTTGTATTTGGTGACAGCCATTTGGTAGAGGGACCAGCTCAACATCGGTGTGATCATCCAGTCTTCTGGGTACAACTGCTTCAACATGTTGTCCAGTTGGATGCGGTATCCTTTTTTCACACCCATTCGGTTTTTCTTCTTTTCATTGAAGAAGTTTAGGTACATTGGATGGTCAAAGTCAAACTTGTAAGCGGCATCCATTTCTGTTTTCTTCACATCGCGTTTCAGAACTTTCTGAACACGTCGTCTATCGGGAAACCATCGCTCAGTGATGTTTTCGATTCCAATTTCAATGGTCTCGAAAGAGTTCTTACGCCCACCAATGTCCAAGTCTACTTTATAATTGATAAGGTGATCGTGTGTACCACTTGTGAAATCCTTGTGGAGGGGGTATGCGTAAGGGTCCATGTTGGAGTCATAGAATGCTCCATAGACGTACCCAGAGGCTGACATTTTAACTTCAATGACACCATTTTGGTAAAATAAGAAGTCAAACACGTAGTCATAGTTATACAGCGTCGCCACAGAACGCAGAACTAAAACTTGGTTGGTCATTCCTCCGTAGAATTTATAACCATTGTAAAAGTTGTTATCATAATGTCGGCGAAGTGGCATTCCAGTGTTTAGTTCAAATACACAGACGGCGTTTCGCACAGTCGTTGGTTTTTGAAACATGTGCACCAGGTCAAAGAATGTTGCGGAGTAGGGACAATCCACACCACGAACCAGCTCCATGCTGTATGCTCCCATTCCCCAGCCTCCATCGAGGAAGTTATTCCACGAAGCGGCTGGGTAATAACCTGTATATGTTGCAGCTGCTTCTTGAAGACTGAGCTCGTAAACAATTCTCTCTCCGTTGAATTTTATATCGTAGATCTGCATGCCACTGTTGGAATCCATTCTGAAATCGAAGGACCAAGACATGTAGCTGACATGACGTCCGTTAACGGTATAGCGTTTTCCATCGGGCTCGTACTGTTCTGGTCCTCTCATTGGTGTGGGTGGCTGTGGATCTCTCCGACGTTGATAGCTTGAAAACAACGCGTCCTTCCCCTTTGGTGCAGGAACAAAAATCTTGTTGATGGTGTTGTTCTCGTATTTGGCCGCTAACTCATCAACAGAGTCAAATGTCTGATTATTGTAGAGAACCTTGAGTATTTTCCATTTTTTCGTGTCCGCTCCTCCAAAATCTACTAACATCGACAAGTCAAGATGTCCTGTCATGTCACGTTTGAAATTGATCCAACTTATGCGATCTTCGGCAGTAAATCCCATAGGAGAAGTAAAACCAATTCCAAGACACTTAGGTGACTTGCATCCGGTGAACGAGAAGCCATCGTAACTCTCTTTCATCAGCTTATCGAGTTTTGCAGAGGCATAATGTACAACATAGGTCATTATCATTCTCATGCGAGTATCAAAAGGCCGAGCATTGAATGTTACAAAGTCTTTCTCCCCACCAGGAATCTTTCTTGCGACGTGCCCAGTAGGTTTGGAAACAGGGCTGACTATATATTCTCTAACAAGCGGGGGATTGGCAGCGCCATGAAATACCACCGCCACAGCTTTCCGTTCAGGCTTGGTGCCATTGTTGTCCAAATACTCTAAAGCTTCATTCTTGGACGGTGGAAGAAACTGTATCATGTAGATGTAATTACTGTCGACCGATGCTTCGGCAGGTTCCGTTAGGTTAAGTGAAGCTTGCTCCATTAGATACGCTCTAACAGCGGTGATTTCTTCGATTGTTAGATCGTCGAAAAGACCCGAAGACTTAGGTGGGTCAGCAAGGCCATCCATTCCATTTACACAGTTTTCCACTTGAATAACATGATCTCCTTTGGAATTTTCAGCTGGCTCACGATCGCTTTTTGATTTCTTCGTTGCTACAACAATCAACGCAATCATTAACGCTAAACTTATCAAAATGAAGACGATGGCCAGAACTTTCCACACCACGGGTGCATTGGTAGGTGCGCGATCGGATTTCTTCTTGACCATGGGATCACTTGTCTCCATGACAATAAAAACTGACCTATAAAATGAAAAAAATGGTCAACTGACTCGTGTTATGGCGTGACTTCAAGCGATACTTCAATACGTCAATACACCAAGGGCTAAAAATAGCAGGGAGTTGTATGTTCAATTGAAGATCACTGTTAGAACGACCTAAGAGTATTTATGCCTACTTGTTGAACCTCAACAGAAAGCCGTCAACATCCTACTTTCAATGAGGCATTGATACAAGTAATCGTAGTTCGTCATTTTGCAAAACTCCTGCAGGGCTGGTATTGCTTGAAAGACCGTTGTTGTCTGTCTCTTAATCTACGAGTACACTAAGCAATTGTTACTCGCTTTACGCCCATGCATAATTAAACAGCCTAAAAACATTTGAAATGTCACGTTGAATCTGCAGAATACTTTCGGGGGAATGTTTTAGAGTTAAATTTGTTGAAAACACAAAACGTTTTTAGTATCATCGTGATATTTTGATTCAAATGAATTTGAAAGGATCCTATCATGTGTACATTGCGTCTAATATTTTAGGTGTTTTTACAACTACGTTAATCAACTGTCCCAAGCGTAATTTCAAGCGACTCAAGTATTGAATATACCAAAGGCTAAAAATAGCAGGAGGTTGTATGTTTAATTGAAGATCACTTTTGGAACGACCTTGGAGTTTCGTTGCCTTTTCGTTCAACTTCAGCTGAAAGCCACCAAGAAAACATTTTCAGTGAGATAGAGAAACTAGTAATCATGGTACGCCATTTTGAAGGAAAACCCGGTATTATTTGAAAGACTAATTAATATTGTCTGTCTCCTGATCCGTTTGAATTAGGCAGTTTTCAGTCCATGCGTAACTAAACAGCTCAAAAACATTTGCAATGTCACGAATGGAAGAAATTTGCAATGTCCCGTTGAATATGTAAGGTACATTCTAGGACATTTTTATAATTCAAATTGTTCAAAACACACAACGTTTGAGTGTCATGATACCTTGGAGTAAAAAGAAAACGAAAGGAGCAGAGTACATAGCGCAGTAACACAATGATCCTGGCTAGGTATCGATATTTCAGGAGTTGCAGCTCACCGAGGGGTTTCAAAATGCACCTACGTTAATCAACCATCTAAGGCTAAGAGAAGGTGCAAGAAACTACATATTCATTTCCTTCTCGTTTTGAATTCTTTGCACTTGCATTGGAATGATGTATCATAGATTGAGGTGTGATTTTACATATGATAAAGAAATGGTCGCATGTAACGACAAAATGCAACCAAGTGAAACTGTCGTTAAATATTTGGATGATTTTTCCAATTTAAGATTTCATTTTGAGTTTAAGCAAAAAGCTCTCGCGGTGAACATGAAAGGAGAGTATTACAGGCTTCCTTAGGCAACTCGCCTCACAATGAAATATTTTTCCTGCCGATTATCACTCCAATTACCCAGTATGTTTGTTTAATTTATGCTGACTCTCCACAAAAGAATTTTGATTTTGGATTACGCCACGAAAGCATCCGTTTATCGATAGAGAAGCGTTTGGACTAGCCAGAACAAGAGATCATGGCATTGGATGTGACCCTCATTACACATTCAAATAGTACAGGTCTACATTGACTTAAGCAAAGTGAACTGCAGGCCTTCAGAGCAAAAAGTCACAAACCACTTCTAATGAAATCCAATTCCTTCAATCTAGAATGTCTTTACATGTTTAAATACCGTTAAATATCGCTTCTAGTGAAAGCTGGACCTTGAAAATCAGTGCATCTGAAAGAACCTCACCTGCAAGACGATGAAATACCCAATATACACTAAGCGTTCGTGAAGCTGATCAATGAGTAGTGATTGTGACTGAACCAACGGCCCAGCATGCTTTTCAAGCTTAGATGCCTCTCCCAGCCCCACTAAAATACAATTCTGTGCGTGATCGCTTGTTTAGGTGCCCTCGATTTGTTAAACTTTCGACCGCCGGAAATAAATTAAAATTTAAGCTTTCAGCAAGTCACATACAGTGTACATGAATTGGTAATATCTCACGGTAACATGGAAAAATTATTGATTTTCTTGGAAACCCGACATAAGCTTATTTCACCAATTCAATATCATTCATGTCCGAGAAATGCAACGAGGATTTTAAATAGTAAAAAAAAAAAAAAAAAAAAGATAAATACAGAGGGGCAAAAATGTATATGATTTCATTAACAATCCAGCTTCAACTTGCATTACATAGGGAAAGAATATGCCGGTCAGTAATCTGTCAAGTGTTCCAAACAATGTACATGAAAAAAAAAGTGTCATTATCATTCATCATGAAGAGGTCAAGAGAAGATGAACAACTTCATATTTAAATTAAATTAAAATTTGTCTAGGCTTCTTTTCAGGATGTAAATTTCCCTGACACTGAAAGTGAAATTCTCTGACTTTTCCCACGCCTTGAGGTAATTCATTTTCCCTTTTTCCCATGTTGACCAAGAAAAATCCTCGCCTTTGAAATGTTCAGAGCACACTTTGACACTAGATGTTACTGTTCGGTATTTAATTCTATTTTTGTTTATTCTAGAAGTCCGCATCTGTTTTTAAACAAACTGAAAATCAACCATCACATCACTAGACGCAATTATTTTTCTGGTCGTTTACTCTGCAGATTCCGTGCAAGAAGTAGTTGAAGCAACGTAGCATGGATACTGAACTTCTTAAGCTTATGATACTTAGGGTATTTATGAAAAGACTAATCCAATTTCAGACCACGCGACCAACTTATGACGCATGAAGCTATCAAGTCATTGATCACGGTTAAGAAATTGAGTCAGTCTAAACATCTTAACCCTTCGCTTCAGTCGTGTTTGTTGTGTAAAATTTAAATGTTGTCCAGTTTGTTATGTTCATCGAGAGTAACGATAAGCAATCACTTTGTGGTACAATGCAATAGCCCCACATACGATAAGGTTTGTTTTTGTAATCTCACGAAAGCATTCGCATCACGTGCCTTTCTCAAGTTGTGCTAAAATCATTTAAACCGAAGAGATACGTCGACCACGTTTGCACATTTCTTTTAAAATCGGAATAATCACTTACTTCGCATTTGAATATTTCGGTGTTACTTTAAAATGTCAAGGTATGAAGACAATGGAGCTTCGAGAGTAGTGCAATGAAAAGTGAATAACAATGGCATAATGATTGACACAAAGTCGCTCGATGTTTTACATAAGCTGTCTCTAAGATATTCCGTTGCTGTCACGTAACTGCTGAGCGAAAAATTTTCGCTAAAGAGTATCGTTTCTTGAAGGCTTTTTTTTTTCGTAAATACAAACGCATTTGCTGGATGTATTTGCGAGGAGTTTGATACAGCGAAAGTTCGTAATGCACGACTATTCTCTTGCTCTCTACACTCGCTCCGCTAAAAAGTATCTGTCATATTGTCACGCTAGTCTATTTACAACTTAGTAACCTCCGCAGATCTGCCACTGTATGTATCAGTCTTACACTGACGCGACGGATTAACGGTTCCATTTGATTCAGGTATGATCTTTTTTTTTTTTTAATAGTGTATTGAAAAGCTTGAAACACATTTGTGGATTAGCTCATCCTGTAGGAAACGTCAACACTATTCTAAAACGGATCTTTATTACAAACTATTACCAAAAGGCCATCCCTGAGCCGTTCAGGACGTTTAGGTTTACCAAGTACAGCAATCAAATTGAATAATTACAACTGAATAAGGAAGTAAGGGCTCAACCGATTAACCTTTGTAATTATCATGAGGAACAAGGTTTCATATCCAGCCTTTTTTTTTTATTTTTTCGGTACTTCAATATTATTTCCGCTGTACACCGTCAGTATATAAATCAAAACCGAAATGGTTTACTGAAAGCGTACAAACTAAATCTCTTGATCCTGAAGAAAATCACAACCAATTGTTATTCTAGTCGTTTCATCAATTGGCTCATTTGCTTCGGAAAAAAACAGTCATGCTTTTAGAGGTGGCTATTTAAAAGAAAACGGATGAAAAGCAAAAACATTTATTGGAACGAGCAAATTAGTAAATGTCTGACGACGGTTTTGTGTGACAATTTCCCAACAGTTTTACTAAAATGCGAAGTTATTGCCAACAGAACTGCGAGAAGAAGCAAGAAATTGCTGTCAGTTATCTACTGATATTGATACCTAGCTGTTTTCAAGGTTACATTTTCAAAAATGTCCTCTGCCTCAACTATTATATGCAAATAATCTCTCTCTCACACTGTCTGCTTTACGTCATTATTGTTATTGCTAAGGGGATCTTAAGAGTCACGTTTTTTGTGTTGTCACCGCATGAAATGAAAAACAGGGCTTAGACTCTGAGTATGCTTGTTGGTTTTATCGGGAAGCCGCATGGAAACATTTGAAGATTTTGAGATCATTAGAGAAGCAAGCCCACGTTTTGCAAGTTATATTAAAGTGAAGGAATTTTGACCCTTGAATTATTTGTCCCCAAGTCTATGGCGCTTTCTTTTCGGTCGAACATATTATCCTCGCGTGCGCTAAGGGCCTAAGCCCCGTCAGTTCCAAAGAAGTTCATTTTTTCTGGTCTTAATACAGTATCAAATTTGGTTCTGTCTTTTATTTCCCATAACGTGAGCCATAAAAGAAGGTTTTACTTTTAAGTTTTGCTTGATTGGTATTGATTGATTGGTATCAGAGTACAAAGCATAAAGCAGAGCTTAAGCTGTCACGCCATCTGCTAAATTGTACTATGTCCAACGAAGCAAAGCTACGCCTCGTGTTTCTCCCTACACTTCTTTCGTGCTCTAGTCGCCTCCTGCGTGCATTACAACAGAACAGAGCACGGTCAAGGCTTCTCTATTTGTTAAAGCATGTATAAAATTACCACAGCGTTTCCAAGGTCAAGAGGACCAGAATTAATTAAGTCCAAAGAATGCCACCCGGAGGCACATATCTACTAATTGCACGCTATTAGTCAGCAAAAGTGATAATCTCAAATTGATTTCATTTCTACCTTGCGTAGGTCGTTGTTGGCAATGGAATCGAGCGATCCTATGCTTAAGAAGAAAGCCAGCCCAGCGCTCAGCTCAGCCCCTATGCTGTGGAAGGTCCTGGCCATCATCTTCATCGTGATAAGTGTAGCACTTTTAATTGCTCTGATAGTTGTTGCAACAAAGCAACAGAAAGGGGCCGAGAACCAAGACGCAAAGCCAAAACCAACCTCTAAGACCACGATGAGTGTGGAACCTTGTGCTGATGGGATGACGAGTTCCAAAGAACCACCAAAGTCTTCTAGTCCTTTTAACGACCTGACAGTCAGCGAGATCACCGCCGTTAGGGATTATTTACTGAAGCAGGCCTCACTAAACCTCACGGAATATTCCAAGGCTACAGTCGACAGCAATTATATTTACTTGATACAGTTGCTTCCGCCGTCGAAAGAGGAAGTTCTGGAGCATCTAGACAATAATGGTGCCAAGCCCGAACGAAAAGCTGTTGCTGTGGTTTTCCATGGTGCCACCGATCCACCTGTGGTAAAAGAATACATCATCCATCCGGTCTCGACGCCAACTGATTACAAGGTTAGAGAGATTCCAGGTGGACAGAAAAAAACTGTTCCATTTAATGCTCGCCCTTTTGATGGCGTTGTAGAATATAACGCACTAGAAAGAGAGATTGTCAAGGAAGCTGCCAGTAAACTCGCCAAGTTAATGTCTGAAAGTTATGACGGCTACATCTATATCTTCCCCTGTGTCTCTGGTATAAAGTGCTTACAGTTCCTTTACACAGCTCCTATGGGTTTTACAGGGGAGGACCGCTATACCTGGATCTACTTTTTTCGCGGGGATGTTGCAGGCCATTATCTTCATCCTCTAGACTTGATGTTCCTGGTAGATCATGGAGGAGCGGACGTTTCTAAATGGAAAATCCTCAAGGTTCTTTACAACAATCAGACTTTTGACACTATAGACGAGTTAGCGGGAAAATTCGAAAATAATACCATTAACAAGATTTCTGTGCCAGCTCCAAAAGGCACAGACGCGCTATTTTCCAGTTACGAACGTCGAGAAGTTCCTCAGCCATTTAAGCCAATGAGAGAACCAGTGCAGTATGAGCCCGATGGAAAGCGTTACTCTGTAAATGGACGTCAAATTACCTACATGTCGTGGTCGTTTGATTTCAGAATGGATTCCAACAGTGGTATGCAAATCTACGATATTAAATTTAACGGAGAGAGAATTGTTTACGAGCTCAGTCTTCAAGAAGCAGCGGCTACTTACGCAGGTTTTTATCCAAGCCCCTCTTGGAATAACTTTCTTGACGGCTCATGGCGAATGGGAATGAGTAGTTACGAAATGGTTCGAGGCGTTGATTGCCCTAATACTGCTACTTTCTTCGACTTAGTGCACATGATTGGAGTTGGAAATCCGCAGACCTTTCGCAACGCAGTGTGCGTATTTGAACTAAATACTGGAACACCACTTCGTCGGCATTATGATAACAACTTTTATAATGGTTACAAGTTTTATGGAGGGATGGCCAACCAAGTATTAGTTCTGCGTACAGTGGCAACAGTTTACAATTACGATTATGTTTTCGACTTCATATTCTACCAGAACGGAGTCATTGAAGTCAAGATGTCAGCTTCTGGGTATATTTTTGGAGCATTCTATAACTCTAACATGGACCCATACGCATACCCGCTTCATGAGGATTTCACAAGTGGTACACACGATCACCTTATCAACTATAAAGTGGATCTGGACGTTGGTGGCAGGGGAAATTCGTACGAGACTATCGAAATTGGGATCGAAAACATCACTGAGCGATGGTTTCCTAACAGACGACGTGTCCAGAAAGTTCTGAAACGCGATGTGAAGAAAACAGAGATGGATGCATCTTACAAGTTTGACTTCGACCATCCAATGTACCTAAACTTTTTCAATGAAAAGAAGAAAAACCGAATGGGTGTGAAAAAAGGATACCGCATCCAGCTGGACAACATGTTGAAGCAGTTGTACCCAGAAGATTGGATGATCACACCAATGTTGAGCTGGTCCCTCTATCAAATGGCTATCACCAAGTACAAAGACAATGAGACACAGAGTAGCTCTATTTATAATCAAAACTCGCCAACAGATCCACAGGTTAGGCTCTCTTTTTCTAAAGCTTGTTTTCTTCTGTTTAACGTGAAATAAATATATATGAATACATGTAGCGAAGAAATAATGTCTGTTCTGGAGGATACAGTGTAAGAGGGTTAAGAGCTGCGTGGAAAACACTCTTCCAAACGTTTGGTAATAAATGGAAAACGCATCCAATCTGACCACGTTGAATTGAAATAATGCTCTCTTGATGAATGTATTTTGGAGACAACGATAGTTTTTATGATATCATGCTTGTTGTCATTGGTTGTATGTTGTCAGGCAAGGCAATGAACGCTGTTATGAGTGCTTCAAACGTTACGAATATATTTAATCTTTCTTTACCATTTCACAGGTTGATTTCCGTAATTACCTCGCGGATGATGACCCCATTGTGAACGAGGATTTGGTTGCCTGGGTTACAATTGGCGCGATGCATGTGCCTCATGCAGAAGACCTGCCCAACACCGCCATGGCTGCCAACTCCGCTCGCTTCTTCATAAGGCCTTTCAACTACTTTGACGAGGATCCTTCTATCGGATCTACCAATGCCATCTTAATTACACCGATTGAGCCCTATAACTTCTCAGCGCAGAAGGTGGAGCGATATGGCACTCCTGTAGGACCGCAATGCATCCCCAAGAAACACACAACTGACTTCAAGGGTACTTATTGATGGACAACTGTTTTTTTTTTGTTGTTGTTGTCGTCGTTATTTTTGTTTTTGTTTTTTTTCTGTTGTTTGTTTTATTTGGAACTGTATGCTTACGAATATGTCGTATTACTCTACTTAGTGAGGTAGATCAATTCATAATATACCAAAGTCAAAAGCTACCACCAAATTGCAAAAATGTTGAGACACTTTGAAGAAAAAGTGCGGTTAGCGATTTCATCTGAAGGTTAATAAGAATGTTAGTGAAAAAAACCAAAAAAAATCAAAAGGTACTCCCATGTACATGATACTGCCTATAGCAACATTGCAAAAGAGTGGTAAGGGGATACAATATGTTGGATCACATGGTGAACACTTTTCTGTTCTCAAATGTCTCAACTACTTTTGCAACTGGTTATACCTTTATCCTTTAACCTTTTGATTATACGATTAGGTTTCATGAAACTCTTGTTATTAAATCTTGTAGGAAGGAAAGCTCTTGTGTTGGATCTTAATAGAGTAAGATGAGTGCAACACTACGCTAGGCTTTTATTACCACAGTTGTATTTTCTAATTATTTTAGTCTTCATGATTTCCAAATCACTGCGGCTGTAAACATGGTTTTGGTGTTCATTTGATTTAGGTGCATTTTGACAAATTCTGATACTATGGGCATGTTTTCAAAACCGTCCGTAAGCTCCTTTTCCTTGACATTTTCCCTTCTGTCGTAAAGGCGTGCATGGATAGGAAAAATTTTTTAAGTCTGTTTGTTCTCCGGTGATGCGAATTCCTCTGTCCCTAAATTACTTTACGTAGATTGTAGAATTTATTGCAACTTTGCGCTTATTCTTAGAATCACAAACATTAGCACATGCATCCAGCATAATATGGAAACTTTTTGTCGCCAAATGAACGATTTAATTTTGTCATGTCATTAAGTAAACGTTTCACATTTCCCTAATTGTCAAAAAAACAAGGATATTAGTAAATTAACAAGTGAGTTTAACATGGTACATTTTTTGCGTAAATGGTTCGTTGATAGGGTAACTCTAAGAAAGGCCTGTAGCTTTAACGACGAGACGGAAGCAAAGTGGAAGAAGGCAGACAATAACAGAACCAACTATGAACACAATAAATCTTTAGCGCCTTGTCCTTTTTTTTTTAATCTTTCCACTTCTTCTTCTCAGTCACCTCTAAACAGGACAGTGAGATGTTGCTGTTAGTTTAGAGTCGTGATCTTGTTTTCATAGTCATTATCACCAGTACGTTGAGGAGAACTATGAAGGGACAAATGATGGTGTTGATGACGATGGTTATAATGTAACTGAGCACCAATAGGACATTTGCTGTGTCACCTTCTCCAATGGTTAAGTTTGTAGCGTTTGTAAAACTATCCATGGAAAAGTTTGCCATATCTAATTGGAAATTTAATGCAACTAAAGTATGTATCTGAACAACCGTTTCTACAAGACGTTTACCATTACATAATAAAAAGAAAGTCAGGTTTCATTTTTCATCTCCTGGGAATGACTACTGAATCCACATATGCATGACATCAATGCAGCACAAAGCTGAATTGGAAACGCTAAACTCCGCCCGATCAAATAAATTTCTCTTAGTATTTTGCCCATGAATAAATTTTAATCCGAAAGTGATTGAGGCCCAATTTTAATCCCATCTTACCAATACTATAAAATTAGTTTTTAAAAGTCCAGAATGGTTTCAGCGCATGAGAGCCAAATTGAAGTTGTGGTGATAAAGAAAAACATCTTGACTGCCTTTTCACATAACATATTGTTCTAACTTCAGGAGATTATTTCGCTTTCCATGGCTACATAAATGTTTCGTGCACGTTTAGCTCATCAATTTTCGTCCGTCAAATTTTATTTGACGGACGAAAACTTTTGATCCTTTGGCATCTATTGTGCCCTGGCACCATGGGCTTAAAGAATAGTATTTACATTACGGCTTTTTTAATGGCCAGTTACATCGTTCGCAAGTTTCAATTTTACGTCTACAGCACAAGGTCTCGCAATTCGACTCACTGAAGTAAGCCAGGATGAAGGAATTAGAAAGTAAACTGATTTGAGTAAATGTTGAGCGCAACCGCTCAGAAAATTATGAAAATTACGAAAGTTGTTAACGATCCAAAAGAAATTTGCATTGAGAAATCTTTGTTTTTGTTTTGTTTTTGTTTTTTTTTTTCACGACGATATCACATTGTATAATTTACATAAGAGATGGCCTCAATCCTGAACATGGAAATTAAGTCCACCCGATGGGGAATATACTCTTGAAATCGAATTTCTTTCGTCACTATATCTGAAAGCAAGCTCTCAAGTGATTGTCAAAGTCTCCCTGACTGCCGTTCTGGTTGGTTTATTCCTTATCATAGTGTATGGCTTTACTTTTAGGAATCAGGTTGAATTAAATAGATAGCAATTGCAATAAACGACGAAGCCAATCGAACATGCCTATCAGATTAAGCAAAAGGATTTCTTTAATTCCGTTTTAAACCGAAGAAATAACTGTAAGATGCCGCATGGATTGATTACGTTTTTTAGTGATGTGAGCCAATCACGCGCGTAATTTCATCCGTTCAAGGTACATTTTGCGGTAGCTGGAAGCAAGTGCACGCTTTTAGCTATATCTGTTTTATCCTTAGATAATCGTTTTGATTTTTCCTTTTTACAGGGGACAATTTGTACACCAAATTTATGCAATAAAAATATTGGTCACCGTGCTAATTCAAGAGCTGAAGACCATCATGCTTCTTTACCTGGTCCATTGATTGAAAAAAAAATACCATGTTCTTGGAAAGCGCGCGCGCTTATCCGCCTGATTACATAAATTTTTATTTCCAGTACATGATGTGCAGTGCAATACTGAGGAATCACTTTAAAAGCAATTTCCTCACTTTCGGGTCGTAATGAAGAAATCGTTTTGTTTGATGGGCCCTCTCGGGAAGCGAAACTGTTTATTGCAACTACAATCCATAAAATTCAACCTGTTTCCTTACAGCAAAGTATCGCACTATCAAAAGGAGAAGAGAAATTAAAAAATAAATTAGTATAGAGTATATTTCCCATCGGTAACCGACTGAATTTTCATAATTAAGATTGGGGCATTCTCTTTCATGGATATTACGATGTCTTATCAATTAATCGCAAACCAAAATTAAAGAAACCCTTACAGCCTACGTAAACGGGTGAAACAACATTTTCTTCATGCTTATTTCGTTTGCATCATTTGCCTAATTAGCAATCATTCAAAAAAATTCATAATTTTCTGAGCGGCTGCGCCAAACATGTGTTTTTTACCCTCTTGCTTTCCTATCTTGGTTTCATTGATCCGAATTGCGGAATATTGCGAGAAAAAATGGGCGGTTTACGCAAAAGGCAAATTATAAAACCACGACACGGAAGATGAGACCAGTGTCAAATTATTAGATATTTCAAATGAATCTTTCTTGACGCACCTAAAAAGGTGAGCTTTAAACTTACAGTGATTTACATATGATTGGAAATGAAAAAGCCGCAAGATAGATTTTAAACTAAAGAATTTGTATATGCTTTTTTTCCAATGCAAATCTAATCAAACAAATGAAAACTAATCAACTTATGAAACACGAAACACCTATCGATCGATGGATAGCGTAAAACAGTCCTCAGAAATTAAGTGAGAACATACTTCTAAGTGAAGAGACGATCGAACACTTTCTAGTCATAGTGGTCAATCGAGCTCTCAAGGGCTGAAACGATTTTAGATTTAAAAGCACACGTTTGGCAATACCTGAAAAATCTAATTAAAAATGACCTCAATCATTTTTGGAATAAGATTTATTCATGGGCAGATCTTGAGGAAAATCCTTTTGATTAGGCGGCGTTTAGCGATTCTGATTTAGCTTTTTCCTGTATTGTTGCTGGACACATGTCGACTGAGAAGTTATTCCCAGGAGATGCTTAAACCACTCTCTATTAAAACCATAAGATTTCCTGCCCCTTTACCTTCCTCCGATTTCATGCCAGAGAGAGAACGACTGGTTGAACAAGTTGTTCCGAGACGTATACTTATCTTGCATTTAGCTTTTAGATCGACATGGTAGACGTTTCCTTGGCCAGTTTTACAAATTTTACAAACAAAACTAGCGGACAAGGCGACACAGCAGATGTATCTCCGGTGGCTGGTGCCATAATCATAATCATCATCAACACCATCACTTTTCCCTGCACAGTTGTGCTCAACGCACTTGTGATAAAGGCTGTGAAAACGACGCCTCGACTCCGTACCAACAGCAACATCTTGCTGGCCTGTTTAGCGGTGACCGACGCCTTAACTGGTCTCCTTGGCCAGCCATTGTTTGTCCTGTGGAAGATTTTCCTATTAGTTGGTCTCAGTAACAGTAAAATAGTTGAAAACTGCAATTACACAATTGTGATTATAACACTTACAGCTTCATTCTTTCATCTGATGTTCGTTACTTTCGAGAGACTCATAGCTATCAAATTTACAATGCAATACTCAAACACTATAACTGATAATAGCATGAAGAGAGCAGTGTTAGTAGCTTGGATCATTTCCTTTATTTTTGGAGTTTTTGATGTGATAGAATGGGATCTAGTAGTACGTTCTCTGTCTGGTGTTCTTACTGCTTCATGTATTATTTTCCTTTCTGTCGCTTATTTCATCATGTATCGTGAAACACGTCGTCACCAAGAGAAAATTAAAACTCAGCAAATGCCCCAGGAAGAAGTGGAAAGATTTACCAAAGAAAACAAAGCGCTTAAGACAACTTTATATGTAGTTGGTGCTGTTTTTGTTTGTCTTCTTCCACTTTGTTTCTGTCTTATTGTTATAGCTACAGGTCTTTCTGAAAGTTGCCCCATCGATCTGTCATTGATGCAAACATGTGCCATGTTAAACTCGTTTGTTAATCCACTGATTTACTGCTGGAGACAAAAAGAGATGAGACAGGTCATTTATGGAATAAGACCCGCGGTAGTGCATATACACAACCAGTGAAGGAAGGGAATTTGGTAGAAAGTGTTAAAACCTTAGGTACCACATATCTAAAATTTGCTGACGTCTTTTCCAGCCACTGGATAAACAAAATTCCTGAGTTACTGGTTTTTTTTTTGGTAATTATGTTTTCGGGAGGTGATTCGTTAACCGCCTGCAAATTACAAAGTTACTTTCAATTGTCCCTGTTTTCTAAAGTTATAATAAACAGTGAATACAACTTTTTGTTCGTTCTTTTTTTCTTTAGTTCTCGTTAAATGGTTTAAGAAAAGAACTACGCGTTTTCCCACGAAAAGGTTTTTTTGTTAATTGTCTCCTTAAACACAAGGGAATACTAATGAGTATATAGGATTTGCGTTATGTCCCAAATACAACAGGCAAGTTGCACAACCAATGCTATGCAATATTATGGAAGATATTCTTTTTAATGTTCTACAATTACAGCTATTTAGGCAGCTCTTTATTAGCTCGTAGCGTTTCTGATCAACTGATTGAATGTCAGTTATCATAACGATAATAGTTTCTACTGACCTGGAGCGTATTTCATGCCTGATCAACTGAGGTTAAAAGTATCAGAGTAACCACGACAGCCTATAGAATTTCGTCATTACTTTCCGGATTTCAGTGATCTGCGGCACCTCAGATAGTAACAATTTTTGCTCGCGACCCACGTCTACAATATCCCTTCATGCACAAGTGCAATTCAACGCTAAATACCCTCTCTTCGATAGCCAATCAGACCGCGAGTTTACCTCTAGCTATGCGATTCTATTATAGACTAATTTATTATGATTATTATTCCGACGCAGATAGCGGCGTAAAATCGCACAGTCTATAGACTATGTTAGTCACATATTACGCCGTTATCTATATTCACATCATCTAGGGGAAACTAGAAAACTCGATTGACGACGGAAGCGCAGAAGTCCGTCAATAATTTCCGGACAGCAAAATTTGCGGCAACTGGACTTCTAGCAAACCAAGGGAAACTGCATTTGACATGCCTTCACTCGTCTTAAATGTTTCATAATACTCTCAATTGGAGTAAGCTTACTCATATTAAATGACAACAACATGAACAATACAGCATGACACACTGCAAGTTCGTTGCGTCATACGCTTAGCTATTCGGTGTACACATCAACGGTCTCAGTTGTATTAAGGACAGTTCTTGAAAGTTCAGTAGAGAAGTTTTAATGAAATTAAATAAGATTTTCGGCTACGTCAACAATAAAGCTAGATTCAGAGTCTAGTTGTCGGCAATTTTACCAACTGACGAGATCGATTATTACATGTTTTAGTTTAGGATCGTACGATAAACCCAACAACAATGACCGTCTGTCGGTGCTTTTACTGAAGCCTAATATCATACATAAAATCGGTCCGTAAAACCGTCCGTAAGCTCCTTTTCCTTGACATTTTCCCTTCTGTCGTAAAGGCGTGCATGGATAGGAAAAATTTCTTAAGTCTGTTTGTTCTTCGGTGATGCGAATTCCTCTGTCCCTAAATTATTTTACGTAGATTGTAGAATTTATTGCAACTTTGCGCTTCTTCTTAGAATCACAAACATTAGCACATGCATCCAGCATAATATGGAAACTTTTTGTCGCCAAATGAACGATTTAATTTTGTCATGTCATTAAGTAGACGTTTCACATTTCCCTAATTGTCAAAAATACAAGGATATCAGTAAATTAACAAGTGAGTTTAACATGGTACATTTTTTGCGTAACCGAATTTCAAGGCAATCCGTTGAGTTTACGTACCTCATTAATTCGTTCAAAGAGGGCTCATTCGCGTAAAAACGAAGTAGGTTTTCTTTTTTGCTTTTAAAATTTTCCCAATAATTCACGCCATTGGATGACAACTTGTCAAGTTATGATTACACTCTAATAAATTCGAAATGCCGACCGCTAGTAGAAAGACATAGGCGCCCTGTAGAGTCTCAGGTGACTCGGAGCGAAAACACTATGCGAGTGGCTATGAAATAGTTTCCCGTGACAGACCTTTATTTCAATTTTGCTGAACGATAATTTTTATTTCAACTATTTTTATTTTCAAATGAAAGCGCCTTAGGCAAGCCGCGGCAAACCTTGTGGTTACTGACGGAGTGCGAGCAGCGAAGATTGTCTAAACCACGAGCCTTTATCCGTTTCGGTGAGATTCTTACGCCTTTGTGCTTTGAATTTCTTTCTTTCTTTGTGTGGACATGCAGGCTTCTTTTTTACTTTCACCAATGAATTCGAACTCTTCTCCTTTTTATTTTTTTCCGTTCACAGTCTAGTTTTAAACGCAGGTAGATAGCAAAGATCTTTATGTGCAACAGAAATCAGGAGATGTTGGGGCGATTAGTTCATAGATCAAGATGTTTTGCCGCAAAAAAAAGAAAAAGAAAAACCATCGGTAGTCATCTTTGTTGGCTATCCATAATTGGCTAGCAAAAGAATTCAGTTCGAAAACATGTTTTAGTAAATAACTCGGGCGCATTTTAATAATTTACCAAAAGTTTTCTTGAAAACTCTAGTTAAAATAATAATGTTTAGTTTGACAATTAAGTGCCGCTCCCGAAAAGAGCGGTCCTCTCGACTTCCCATCGGAAAAAAGTTTTCTTTTATTTTTTGCCCATGAAAAGTTTTCAGGACGCATGTTTCAAAAGTAGTTTAGTTGTTTTCCAATTCTCTTTTTTTTTGCTTCGCCACAAACCAAAATTGATTTTTGGCCAGACCACCTCTGAGAACAGCGATCGAAAGTGTCAATTTCAAAGATTTTGTCCAGCGCGCAGCGACTGCAACAATGTAGCTCACGGAATTCTATCTCGCTACAAGTTACATGGTCTATTCAGTTAGTTCACCGACAAAATATGGAAACTTCAGCTGAAATATTTTTCATACCAGCGTGATCAGAGGAGACACTTCTCTTCGACCTTACTTTGCATATCAAAAATTCACTACTTTGTACGAAAGAATTCTCAAAATGCAGGCGTTAATCGGGCCGAAAAAGCATATCAGTGCATAGTTTATACACAATTGAGGTCACTGATTGCCTCAAACCCGCTGGTGTATGGAAGCTAGAGATATACCAGCGGATATACCCGATATACCCGCAAAAAAAGAGAATTGGAAAACAACTAAACTATTTTTGAAACATGTGTCCTAAACCCTTTTCATGGGCAAAAAATAAGAGAAAACTTTTTTCCGACGGAAAGTCGAGAGGACTGCTCTTAGCGAGAGTGGCACTTAAAAATAATAATAAAAAACTGACCCTCGAAGGTCTACCGTATCTTTCAGTGCTATGATTGATCCGTCCCATGTGTGCACACTTGACTTTTTCTCGCGCATGAATTAAAATAGATTTTGTTTACATAATCAATAATGTTGCTTCTGTTATTGATAATTGCATCAATTTCGCTTGGTGCCACTAAAGAGAATGTTAAATGGGACGAATAAACGAGAGAGAATATGAAAAGATTAAGAGGGTCGCACGAATACTGGCAATTACCTTCGAATTTTTGGGGCTTATTTAGGTTGGTATAGTGAGCTGAGGGTTAACTTATGTGTGATGCATAAATAACATGGATAACAATGGATCTTTTTGTCGCTACTTTGGCCTTTATCGTCCGTTGCGGTCACTGGCGAAAGCTTTGGGTCAAGTGATAAAGCCTCTCCGATCAACTTGAGTGCTTGTATTCATGTTCAGTGTTTCATATTCCGCTTTGTTCTGCTTTATTGTTGTGCAGATGTGGACTGAGAAGTCATTCCCATGAGACGCTTACAAATCACTAGCTAAATAAAGGGTCACATTGCCCCTGTATTTATCTTCCTCCGATTTCGTGGGAGGTTAAACATCTAGAAGAAACAGTTCTTCCTGAAGACCTAGTTCATTTGGACTGAGCTCCCATTTCGACATGGCAAATTTCTCCTTGGCTAGTTTCATGAACGCCTCGAACATCAATGATAGAGAAGCAGATGTCCTATTGGTTGCTGATTCTATAATCATAATCATCATCAACACCATCACTTTTCCCTGCACAGTCATTCTCAACGTACTTGTGATAAAGGCTGTGAAAACAACGCCTCGACTCCTTACTAACAGCAACATCTTGCTGGCCTGTTTAGCAGTAACTGACGCATTAACTGGTCTCCTTTGTCAGCCTTTGATTATCCTGTGGATAATAATACTATTATTCGGTCTCAGTATTAATGCAACAGTTGAACATTTCTGTTCCACATTTATTGCTGTAATGCTAACAGCTTCATTCTTTCATGTGATGTTGGTTACATTCGAGAGACTCATAGCTATCAAATTTACGATGCGATACTCAAAAATTGTTACTTACAATAGCATGAAGATAGCAGTGCTATCAGTTTGGATCTTTGTTTTCATCAATGGTATTTTAAGAATGACTGTCTACATAGTATCCCGTTATTTAACAGGCCTTATCACTACTTCAAACATTCTTTTTCTTGCTTTCACTTACTTCACCATCTACCGAGAGACACGTCGGCACCAAAAAATGATAAAAACTCAGCAGCTTCCCCAAGATGAAGTAAAAAGGTTTGTCAAAGAGAACAAGGCGCTTAAGACAACTGTGTTTATAGTTGGTGCTGCTACTGTTTGCCTTCTGCCGATTTGTTTCTGTTTTATCGTAAAAAATACAGGCTTCTATGAGATTTGCCCAATCAACGGACGATGGAGGTTGACATGTCTCATGTTTAACTCGCTTGTTAATCCACTGATTTACTGCTGGAGACAAAAAGAAATGAGAAAGGTCATTTTTGGACTAAGAACCCGGATCGTGTCTGTAAATATCCAGTGAAGGAGGGCAATGTAAAAGAAAGGGTAACAACTTGATAACTACACATGTAAAATTTTCCCTACGTCTTTTCCATACACTGGATAAACAAGACTCCTTAGTCATAGTTTTCCTATCTATTATGTTTTTGATCACGATAAATTATTCCAATTGCCTTTTTCTTGTGCATTAATTATAGTAATTCTCAATTATATAATTCAAAATAAATGTGGTTGGACCTGAAAACGCTAAAATATGGCAAAAATCCTAAAGAGTTGTTTGAGGGAATATCACCTTCTTTTCACCGCAGTCAGGGTAGAATTGGTATCGACCGTGAATTCACCATGAATAGATGAGAAGACTCACTAAAATAGGTAAAATAAGTGATTTTAGTCTAATTGATGTATAATTCCGTTAACTTAGCGTGAGTTACCCATTTTATTATAAATTTTGTGAGCTTCATTGAAAGTACTCTCAGACAGTTCCTGTTTTCATTGACAAATGAAGCCACCTCTCATCAAGATATTCCAAAGTGCTATCAATCGTAAAACAAAACTCCAACAAATAAATCGTGTGGATTTTTTTCTTTTTATAATCTACAATGTAACGCAAAGGAACCGGCCGAGGAATAAAGGTACTATTGATTACGTGTGAAACAAAAGCATTAACTGATGACATTTTGATATCAGGCATTAATTCATTTATCTTCTCATATTTATTCGCCCTCATCTGGCGTAGTTTAGGTCTAGTGACATTTCTGTGACATACGCACGGATTTTGACACTCTCGCGCAGCTCGGAATGTTAGGAATGCTAGGATAATATCCTAACATTTCTAAAAAGTACTTACAGTTGAGGCCGCTTGCGTCCCCTCATGTCTTTAAGCCTCAGGTGTCAAACAAAAACAGATGTGAAATATTATGTATTTATTGACTGAGTGGGATGGCTGGACGGGAAAATATTTGGGTCGAGGTTATGTCCCGCGAAGCGAGAGCAGAGAGATCCTTGCTTAGTTACCGAGAGCCATTTTTCCATCCGACCCGACCAACTCAGGTGATAAGAATTTTACCAAATGACCACCTCGAAAATTTTGTGTCAAGCTAAATAGAAAGAGGCGGAGCGAGAGCAGAGTGATCCTTATGATCCTTGCTTCGTTACCGAGAGCTATTTTCTCATCCGACCCGACCAAACTCAGGTGATAAGAGTTTTACCAAATGACCACCTCGAAAATTTTGTGTCAAGCTAAATAGAAAGAAAAAAACGGGCGCACGCAGGACAATCACTAAAAAGATTCTACAGTAAAAACATTTCCTTTGTTTTTTCGAGTCAGAACAAGAAACTCACAATTCAACGATTATGTTCGTATTACTTTAAAGGAAACGCCTAATTCTTGTTTATTTCTTCTAGATAATAACTACGCGTTTTCTTCTCAAAGTTATTTTTTGTTGTTGAATTTTTCCTGAATCTTTGAGGCCAAGTAATGCTAACAAGTGTATAGGAATTGCATCGTTTCCCAAAGGCTAAGGTCAGGGAGCACATATAACGCCATGCAATGTTAGGGAAGATTTTCTTTTTGAATGTTCTGCAATTAGAGCCTATTGGACAGCTTGTAACATTTCTGACCGACAGACAGTATATCAGCTATCATAATGGTAGATTTATTATATAACATGCGTTATTATCTTACATAAATTGTGGTGAAATATTCTTGAATGAGGGACCTTGAAAAAAAAAGACTCCTATAGGAAAAAAACAACAACAACAACATCATCACAAAGAAAAGAAATTCCAAAATTGAGGCTGTAGGCAACTGATGAGATGTAGGGACCGTTGTGTAACACCTTATAACGTTGTAGGAGGCATGCTTTTAAGATATGAAAAGAAAAAATGTTGAACTAGGTGTATTGAACTGAAGTGTATTTCAATTTTTTAACAAACAAAATCAGAATAACCGTTAACAAAGAAAAGCGAGACAAGGAGCTTAAAAGGATAAGGTCATTAAAAAAAAATGATCACTTGATGCTTCTCTGAATGCAATTTCAAAAGAGCTAAGCACTTGATTTAGGTTCAATACTTACTTGCTGAAACTAAAGCGGAAAACACTTGCAAAGGAAACATGTGTTTAGTAAAGGAGGAACGTTAGTTAATTTGGCCATCGTCTGTTAAAACCGACGACCTTCGCGGTATATGTAATGTACAATAGCAAGAGCAAAAATTGAATAAGTTATCCCTGAGATGTTTTTCATTGATGTCGGTTGGTACTTAGCTCACTATGCTAATCTTATCTGCCTAAATATTGAAGATGACCGTTCGCAGTCGATGTCAACCATCTCCATATTCACTCCATCCAATTGTTACCATAGCTTCATGGTTAAGAGAGTAATATTCTACTTTGCTGAGGCAACGATTGTAAAGTGATTAACCGAATGATCATCCAGGGGAAACTAGAACACTCGCTTGGCTACGAAAGCGCAGAAGTCCGTCAATAATTTCTGGACAGCATTAATCTGCGGTTACTGGACTTCTAACAAACCAAGAGAAACTACGTGACATTTGACTTGCCTTCACTCGTAGGTAATGTTTCAAAATACTCTTAAACGTAGGTCAGCTTACTTAGATCAAATAACAAGCAACATGAAAAATCCAATACAGCATAATGCAAGTTTTTTGCGTCGGTGTGACAGTCGGTTTACATATCAGAGGTCTCAGCGGTGTTATGGACAGTTCTTGAAAGTTCGGTAAAGAAATGCAAAATCAATAAAATTAAATTTCGGCAACGTCAACAATAAAAATACACTCAGAATCTGGTTGTCAGCAATTTTACTAAAAAGCGAGAACGATTACCCAATGTTTTAGCTTAAGATCGTAAGATAAACCGAGAAAAATAACGGTCTGTCAGTTCTTTTACTAAAGCTGACATCATTTACAATAAAATTGGTTATTCGCCCTAGTTTTGCTGAGTTTTACATCCGCAATAACAGTAGAATCATTCATTTCCGCACGATTCACAGTAAATTTAAAGTGCCTATGACACGAAATTTTGTCATTTCTAGATGATAGCTGTATTTAAGATTAGTAATAACCGACCTAGCGAGTTCTCCTTGACCATTTTTTTGGTGCATTGAAAGTACGATTTGGCGGTCAAAAAGCGCCCCCCATTAAACGCGCGGCCAAAACGATCGAGTCACATGTCGGCAACTACGGTGTAGAAAGAAGAAATCTAGAAGAAAGAACGATCGTATTGCATGTCCGGGGCGCCAAATGATGTCAGCTTCAAAGATACTACACGTATACCGGTATACCGGGGATTTCTATATACTCCTTTCCAAAGGATGTAGCTGTATGGCCAAGATGGATGCGTTTCGATCGTCAACATCGAGAAGATTTTACTCTTCAATGTCGTCGGCCTTATGCTGCGTACCGGCTTCCAAGAGGGCTGTTACGAACATATACCACCATTCAAATCAGGGGAAGATAACCAATGAATTCAGCTAAAAATAATGCTGATCAAAGGGGCCTGTTCTCACACCGAACACGATTGTTCAGCATTCCTTTTGGTTGACATTTCGCAAGCGAAGAATGGTGAGTTCCTTACTGTTGTTTATTTCACGCGCTTGAGACGTAATCATATTCCTTGTTTTTCCACATGACTACATTTGTACTTTTCTTATATATTTTAATAACAGAAATACATCATTTGTATCAAAGTTCGCGCCCTTTCCTGAGCTGACTGATATCCTGTTGCGTAACATCACCCGCTAATTCGTTACCAGTCCACGGGACTCTTTTAAGACAAAATAAGAGCATTTTAGGACCTGAAAATACCGATTTTTTAAGTTTTTGGAAATTTTTCTTCCATCGGAATTGGTTTGGAATTATAAGCTAAATGTTTACGCAAAAAATATATCGTGTCACGAGCACTTTAATGCGGTAAAAAAGGCGATTTACCTTCGCACAACTCTTTTGGGTTTTCTTTACCTTATTTTACCTGTTACCTTTTATTATTTTCAAATAAAAATTAACAAACGCATTAATTTTACCCACAATTAATAAGAATCATGACTTTAATTCATGCACAAGAAAAGGATAAGTGGAAACACATGCACGCTATAGTAGAGGGTTTCTGTACAAGGCCTCTTAAAAATAGCAATGTATTGTTGCAAAATATTTAGTTGATCTTTAGCTTATTTGATAACCACTACCGAGGTGTCTGGCTTTAGCATGGAGTATAGTTTAATACCACACGAACATCAAATGAATCGTTGGCAAAGTTTAGATGTGTAGTATTAAAGGTTTTGACACTCTCTTCTAAATTGCCTTCCTTCACTGGTTGTTTATATGCGCGACCTGGGTTCGTATTCCAAAAATGACATTTCTCATTTCTTTTTGTCTCCAGCAGTAAATCAGTGGATTAACAAGCGAGTTAAACATGGTAAAAGTTTGCATCAATGACAGATCGATGGGGCAAGACGCATAAAGGCCTGTAGCTGTAACTATAAGACAGAAACAAAGTGGAAGGAGGCAAAAAAGAACAGCACAAATTACATATAAAGTTGTCTTAAGCGCTTTGTTTTCTTTGGTGAATTTTTCCACTTCTTCCTGGGGCAGTTGTTGAGTTTTTATCTTCTCTTGGTGACGACGTGTTTCACGATACATGATGAAATAAGCAACACAAAGGAATATAATACATGAAGAAGTAACAGAGCCAGACATAAAACGTAGCGCTAGATCCAATTCCATCGCCTCAAAAATCCCCCATATAGAAGAAATGATCCAAACTACTAACACAGCTATCTTCATGTTATTCTCAGTTATAATGTTTGGGTATTGCATCGTAAATCTAATGGCTACGAGTCTCTCAAAAGTAACCAACATCAGATGAAGGTATGAAGCTATAAGCAACATGATTACAGTTCCATAGTAGCAGTTTTCAAACGTTTTACTGTTACTGAGACCGAATAATAGGAATATCTTCCAAAGGACAAAGAATGGCTGGCCAAGGATACCAGTTAAGGCATCAGTTACCGCTAAACAGGCCAGCAAGATGTTGCTGTTGGTACGGAGTCGAGGCGTCGTTTTCACAGCCTTTATCACAAGTACGTTAAGCAGAACTGTGCAGGGACAAGTGATAGTGTTAATGATGATTATGATTATGGCACCAGCCACTGGAGGTACATCTGCTGTGTCGTCTTCTCTGCTAGTTTTGTTTGTAAAGTTTGTAAAACTGGTCAAGGAAACGTCTACCATGTCGATTTGGAGGCTATATGCGAGACAAGTATGTGTCTCAGAACAACTTTTTTAAGCAGGCGTTCTGTCTCTGGCATGAAATCGGAGGCAGGTAAAGGCAGAGAAAATCTTACGCCTTTAATAGAGAATGGTTTAAGCATCTCCTGGGAATAACTTTTCATTCGACATGTGTCCAGCAACAATATAGGAAAAAGCTGAATCAGAATCGCTAAACGCCGCCTAATCAAAAGGATTTTCCTGTAGCTCTGCCATTAATAAACCCTATTCCTAAAGTGATTGATGTCATTTTTTAATTAGATTTTCCACGTATTGCCAAAAATAGTTTCAGCGCTTGAGAGCTCGACCGAACGTGATGACAAGTAGGTGAAGAAAAAAAATCACTTAATTTCTGAGGATTATTTTTCGCTATCGATCGATTGATAAGTGGTTCGTGTTTCATGAACTGATTAGTCTTCGTTCGTTAGATTAGATTTGCATTGAAAGAAAAACATATACCAATTCTTTAGTTTGACATCAATTTCGCGGCTTTTTCATGGCCATTGATATGTAAATCAATTTGAGTTTAAAGCTCACCGTTCCTCAAGAAAGATTCTTTAAAAATATCAAATGATTTGACACCGGTCCCATGATCTTCCGTGCCGTGGTTTTACAATTTGCCTTGGGCGTAAACCTCCCACTTTTCCTCGCAGTATTCCGTAATTCAAATCAATGAAACAAAGATAGGAGAGCAATAAGGTAAAAAAAAAATAAACACATGTTTAGCGCAGCCGCTCAGAAAATTATGAATAGTTTTTGAACGATTGCTAATGAGGCAAATGATGCAAACGAAATACGCATGAAGAAAATGTTGTTTCACCCGTTTACGAAGGCTGTAAGAGTTTCTTTAGTTATGGTTTGCGATTAATTGATAACACATCGTATTATCCAGGAAAGAGAATGCCTTAATCTTAAGTATGGAAATTAAATCGGTTACCTATGGGAAACATACCTCTGAAATCTATTTTACATTTCTCTTTTCCTTTGATAGAATGATGCTTCGCTGTAAGGAAACAGGTTGAATATAATGGGTAGTAATTGCAATAAACAGCCTAGCTTCCTGCGAGTACCGAAAACGAGGAAATAACTTTGAAGGTGATTCTTTAATATTTCACTGCACATCATGTACTGGAAATAAAAACTAAAAAGTAATCAGGCGAGTAATCGCGCGCGCATTATTGTTTTTTAAATCAATGGACTGGGTAAAGAGGTACGATGGTCTTCAGCTCTTGAACGAGCACGTTGACCTATATTTTTTATTGCATAAATTTGGTGTACAAATTATCCCCTGTAAATTGGAGAAATTAAAACGGATTATTGAAGGGGAAAAAGATGGAGCTAAAAGCGTGCACGTGGCCCGTTACGTGAGCATGAAAATTAGGACCGTGAAAGCAACGACCTAAGGAACGTTTTAAGTCGATATTCAGTAAAAGTGTGGTTTGCACAAAACATATCGAATTGTTCCGTACGTTCGAGACTTTTTACCCATCAAAATTTTTCTTGTGTTTCCGTAAAAAACCCTTGCTTCCAGCTGCCGCAAAATGCATCGTGAACCGATGAAATTACACGAGTGATTGGCTCACATCACTTGCAAACTCAATCAATCCATGCGGCATGTAAAAGTTATTTCCTCGTTTTAAAACGGTATTGAACAAATCCTTTTTCTTAATCTTATTGCTATTTATTTAATTCAACCTTATTCCTAAAAGTAAAAATTTTCATAATTTTCATAATTTTCTGAGCAGTTACGCTCAACATGTATTCAAATCAGTTTACTTTCTAATTCCTGCATCCTGGCTTAGTGTAATGAGTCAAATTGCGAGGCGTTGTGCTGTAGAAGTAAAATTTAAACTTTCGAATGATTTAACGGACCATGAAAAAGCAGTAATGCAAATACTTTCTTTAAGCCCTTGGTGCCAAAGCACAATAGATGTCAAAGGATCATGAGTTGATATTTTCTCTTTTTAATACAAAATTTTATTTGACGGACGAAAACTAATGAGTTAAACGAGCACGAAACATTTATCTGGCCATGGAAAGCGAAATAATTTCCTGAAGTTAAAGCATGTTATGTGAAAAGGCAATCAAGACATTACTTCTTGTTGCCACAACTTCAATTGAATGGACTCTCTTGCGCTGAAACGATTCTGGACTTTTAAAAATTAATTTCACAGTATAAGTAAGATGGGATTAAAAATGGGTTTCAGTCACTTTTGGATTAAGATTTATTTATAGGCAGAGACTGACAGAAATTTATCTGATTAGGCGAACTTAAGCGTTTCCGATTCGGTTTTGTAGTGTATTGTTGTCGTGCATATGTGGACTCTATAGTCATTCCCAGGAGATGAAAAATTAAACCTGACTTTCTCCGTATTATGTAATGGTAAACGTCAGGTAGAAACGGTTGTTTAGTTGCATTAAGTTTCCAATGATACATGGCAAATTTTTCCCTGGATAGTTTTTCAAAGGCTACAAATTTAACCATTGAAGAAGGTGGCACAGCAGATGTCCTATTGGTGGTCAGTTATTTTATGACCATCGTCATCAACACCAGCACTTGTCCCTTAATAGTTCTCCTTAAAGTACTGGTGATATAGCTTTGAAAACAAGATCACGACTCCGAATCCAACAGCAACATCTCACTGTCCTGTCTAACGGTGTCTGACACATTAACTGGTCTCTTTGGCCAGCCATCTTCGATTCTGTGCAGGATTTCCCCACTATTCGGTCTCGGTAACAGTGAAAAAGTTGAAAATTTCCATTTCCCGTATCTTCCGGCACTGATGGTATTGGCGTCATGTGTTCATCTGATGCTGGTTACTTTCAAGAGACTGTTACATTTACTATTCAATACTCAAAAATTGTAACTTTTAGCCTCATGAAGAGAACAACGTTAGTAGTTAAGTCTTATCTTTCATTGTTTGGATTTTTAGAATGCTGAAAATTTACTCAGCTTTCCGATATACGTTAGATAACGGGCCTTGTCGTATTCATATATCGTTTTCGTTGCTTTCTTTCATGCGATTTAATATTTGAAAATCATACATATGAACTGCGGATTATGAAATGAATATGAAGGTGATCTTGGCAGTAGGTACATCACTTGAACAGCAGTGAAAATAGGGCCTGAAATAAACTCAGGCCTGTACGCGATGACTTCAATGATACCGATACAGCGCTCTACAACTGAGCTAATAGGCCAACTGGGAGCTGGTCATTATGCTGGTTTCAAATAAACCCGTGAAACGATGAATAAATGACTGTAAATATATGAAAATCATTCATACGAGCTGCGCATTAAGAAACGATCATGAAAGCGATCTTCGTAGTAAGAACACTACTTGAGCAGTAGTGAAAATTTAGGTGTCTGGAAAAAAATCAGGCCTAAACTGGATTTGAACCCATGACCTCTGTGATGCCAGTGCAGCGCTCTGCCAACTGAGCTAACAAGCTCGCTTTGATATTCATATATTTACTATAATAATAATAATAATAATAATATTATATACTGCCTTTCGATTAGAAAGGTTACAAGCTAATGCTGTAGTAGCTGTCCAATAGGCTCAAACATTGTATGGCATTATTTGTGCTCCTTGACTTTCGAGCTAAAGAAAAGATGCAATTCCTAGACATTTATTCGCATTACTTGGCCTCAAAGCTTCAGGAAAAAATTAAACAACAAGAAATAACTTTGAGAAGACAAAAGGAGGTAGTTATTGTCTTAAAAAAATGAACAGCAACTAAACGTTTCCTTTCATGCGATTCAAACATAAAGTCGCATTCACTGTGTTGAAAACAGTCAACATCATTATCATCATTTTTATTTAAGAAGTTTGTTGGAATTTTTTTACGATTGATAACACTTTGGAATATCTAGTTAAGAGGTATCTTCATTTTTCATGGTGAAAATTTGGTGTTTGTTTTACTATATGATGAGGACAATTTTTGTTTGAGAGTACTTTCATTGAAGCTCGCAAATTAACAATAACTCGTTAACTCATGCTAAGTTAACGGAACTATACATCAATTAGACTAAAATCACTTATTTTATCTATTTTCTCATTAATCATGGCGATATAACGATGTATAGTAATTTGAGTGCGGTGAAAAGGTGATATTCCCTCAAACGACTCTTTTGAGTTTTTCCTCCATATTTTAGCTTTCTCAAGTCCAACCAGACTTATTTCCAACAAAATCAACAACCTCCTGAATTAAGAATTACCGTAATTCATGTGCATGAAAAAGGTAAGTGGAAACACACAAACGCTAAAGCTAAATCACTTATTTTATCTATTTTCTCATTAATCATGGCGATATAACGATTTGTAGTAATTTGAGTGCGGTGAAAAGGTGATATTCCCTCAGACGACTCTTTTGAGTTTTTCTCCATATTTTAGCTTTCTCAAGTCCAAACAAACTTATTTCCAACAAAATCAACAACCTCATGAATTAAGAATTACCGTAATTCATGTGCACGAAAAAGGTAAGTGGAAACACACAAACGCTAAAGTGCAGTTTTTCTAAAACAACCACCGGAAAAATGTGAGACCCAAGGTTTATTTTTCAATACTAGGCTTACGCTTACCTTTAGCGAAACACAAACAAAAAAGTTAGAAAATAACCCCTAGTTAATATTTAGAAACATTGAACAGAAAGAAAGCGTTTCCTTTAATTTGACAAACAAATATTGCATCAAAAATAATTATTACAAATAAAGTTTTAATTTTCCATGCGGCTGACAATCATCTATCGTGATCAAAAGCTTAATTGGCATTTATTATTATGCAGTTGCTGGAAAAGACGTAAGAAAAATTTTTACACGCGTAGTTATGAAGTTGTAATCCTTTCTTTACATTCCCATCCTTTACTGGATATCTACATTCACGATCTGGTTTCTTAGTCCAAAAATGACTTTTCTCATTTCTTTTTGTCTCCAGCAGTAAATTAGAGGATTAACAAGCGAGTTTAACAAGGTACATGTTAATATCCATCGTACTTTGATGGGGCAAATCCCATAGACGCCTGTAACTGTTACGATAAAACAAAAACAAATTGGCAGAAGGCAAACAGTAGCAGCACCAACTATAAACACAGTTGTCTTAAGCGCCTTGTTCTCTTTGACAAACCTTTCTGCTACATCTTGGGGAAGTTGTTGAGTTTTCATCCTTTGTTGGTGCCGACGTGTCTCTCTATAGATGGTGAAGTAAGTGAAAAAGAGAAAAAGAATATTTGAAATAGTGATAAGGCTTGTTAAATAAAGGGATACTATGAAGATAGTCATTTTTACAATCCCTTTGATTAAAGAAAGGATCCAAATCGATAGCACTGCTATCTTCAGGTTATTATAGGAAACGATGTTTGAGTATTGCATCGTAAATTTGATGGCTATGAGTCTCTCGAAGGTAACCAACATCATATGAAAGAATGAAGCTGTTACCATTACAGCTACAAATGTGAAACAGAAATGTTCAACCGTGTCACTATTACTAAGACCGAATAATAGGAATATTCTCCACAGGATAAACAATGGCTGGCAAAGGAGACCAGTTAAGGCGTCAGTCACCGCTAAACAGGCTAGCAAGATGTTGCTGTTGGTTTGGAGTCGAGGCGTTGTTTTCACAGCTTTTATCACCAGCAGATTCAGCAGAACTGTGAAGGGAAAAGTGATGGTGTTGATAATGATTATGATTATAGAACCAGCGACCGATAGGACATCTGCTTCTCTATCGGTGATGTTCGAAGCGTTAGTAAAACAAGCCAAAGATAAATTTGCCATGTCAAATTGGAAGCTCAGTGCAAATGAACAAGGTGTCCTGGAAGAACTGTTTCTTCCCGAAGTTTAACCTTTCATGAAATCGGAGGAAGATAAGTGCAGAGGGAAATCTGACCCCTTATTTAACTACTGATTTAAGACTCTCGTGGGAAGGACTTCTTAGTCCACATGTGCACAACAATAATACAGAACAAAGCGGAATATGAAACACTAAACGCCGCCTTATCAAATGGATTCTCCTCAAGCTCTTTATTAATCTAAAATTAATGAAGGTCAATTTTTTAATTAGACTTTCCAGGTATTGACAAATATCCTCTTTTTTTTACAAATTCAAAGTCGTTTCGTTCCCTGAGAGCTTGGTAGGAGTTATCGCTATAGCCATAGAAAGCTTGATCGGCTCGTCTTCTAACTGAGGCAGGTGCATCTTCCCAATTGAAACTTAGCAAATCTTTACTTAACATCCCGGTGATGACCATTCTAATGCTTGGTCAAACGAGGATACTGCTGTTTGGCCTGGATTGGCCTCTAGTGGTTACGTCATAGACTCCACAAGCTTCCTGAAGAACACCCACGCCAATTGTGCCCTCGAAAACAAGTTATTGGTGTATGGTTGTATAAAATCCTGGAGTGTCGTAATATTGTCTGGATTGGCTACCGGTGGTCATACCATTGATTTCATTTCATGAAAAACCTTATCCTGACCCTTGAAAAGGAAACACTGTTTCCATGACTTTCATTAAGGCGGCTTAAGCCAATAAAAATATTAACTCGGTCTTTTCAATAAGGAGGTTGCCCATGACATGAAAGCTGTGCTGAATCACATTTCATGAATACAAACACTTAAGTTTATCGGAGAGGCTTTCTCTCATCAGATTTTGCTTTCGCCGGTGACCACAGCGGACGATAAAAGCCAAAGTAGCGATATAAAGATCGATTGTTATCCATATGATTAATGCATTACACTTAGGTAAACTCTCAGTTCAATATACCAGCCTAAATTAACCCAAAACCTGAAGGAAATTGCCAGTATTCGTGCGACCTTATGAATCTTTTCCTATTCTTAGACCATTCTCGTTTATTCGTCCCATTTAACATTTTCTCTAGTTGCACCAAGCAAAAACCCTGTATTACTCAATAACATAAACAATATTATTGATTATGTAAATATAAACTATTGTAATTCATGCGCGAGAAAAAGTCAAGTGTGCACACATGGGGCGGATCGATCATAGCACTGAAGGATGCGGTAGACTTTCGAGGGCCAGTTTTTTTTAAATTTTTTTTCCATGTCGGACTAAACATTATCATTTTAACTATAGTTTCCAAGAAAACTTTTGGTAAAATATTAAAACGCGCACGAGTTATTTACAAAAACGTATTTTGGAAGAGAATTCTTTACCCGGCAAAGTGTGAATAGCCATTTATAACATGTCAATATTTATGACTACCGATGGGTTTCCTTTTGCGGCAAAACATCCTGATCCATAAATTCCAATCGTCTTAACGTCTCCTTATTTCAGCTGCAAGTGAAGATCTTTGCTATCTGCGTTTAAAACTAGAATTTGAATAGAGAAACATAAAAAGGAGAAGAGTTCATAGGTGAAACTAAACAAGAAGTCTGGCTGTCAACACAAGATCTAAAGATATTCGACGCAGAAAGGCGTAAGAATCTCACCGAAACGGATACAGGCTCGTGGTTTGGGCAATCTTCGCTCCTCGCACTCGATCAGCAACTATTAAGTTTTGCAGCGGCGTGCCTAAGCCGCTTTCAGTTAAAAATGAAAAGAGTTGAAATCAAAATTACCGTTTAGCAGGACTAAAGGCCTGTCACTGGTAACTGTTTCAAAGCTACCCGTAAAGTGTTTTTTCTGAGTCTTCCGAGACTCTGTAGGCTACAGGCGGTCGAACTGCAAAGTAACCAATGCGAATATCGAAAAATCCCCACACGGCTTTGAAGACCAATCCCTTCGGATTGAGATCGTTCAGAAGTTTTATTTGTGCGGTTAGATTTGATATGCGATTAATTCACTCAAACAAACATCGTCCATTTCAAATTGTCGCGCGCCCCATTCGGTTTACGATTAGATCAAGCGAAAACGAAATAATTTCTTTTCGAATAGCACACTTCATATATTATAGTTTATCGTGGTTATGCTTCAAACAGCGCAAGATATTTTTTCAGATGCAAAGAAAACCCGCTAACACATCGCTTGGGTTCAATACCTACATGCTGAAGCTAAAGCGGAAAACACTTGCAAAGGAAACGTGTTAAGTAAAACTGGAGGTAGATTCCCGTAAGTTAATTTGGCCTTCGCCTGTTAAAAGCGATGACCTTTGCGGTATATTCAAGGTACAATCAAGAGAAAAAATCGAATAAGTTATCCCAGGGATGTTTGTCATTGATGTCGGTTGGTACTTTGCTCACTATGCTGATAATGCTCACTTTCCTAAATATTGGAGATGGCCGTTCGCAGTCGATGCCAACCACCTCCATATTCACCCGATGCAATTGTTACCATTGCTTCATGGTTTATAGTGTAATGTTTCACTTTGCTGTGGCAACAATTGTGATTGACCGAATAATCATCTGGGGGAAACTAAAATACTCAATTGGCCACAGGAGCGCAGAAGTCCGTCAATAATTTCCGGATAGTATAAATCTGCGGCAACTGAACTTCTAACAAACCAAGGGAAACTAAATTTGACTTGCCTTCACTCGTCTTAAATATTTCACAATTCTCTCAAATGTAGGTCAGCTTACTCAGGTTAAAATGAAAGCAACACGAAAAATACAGTGCAACACAATGCAAGTTCATTGTGTCATACGCTCAGCTATTTAGTTTGACATTCGGTGTACATATCAACTGTCTCAGTTGAAATAAGGACTATTCTTGAAAGTTCGGTAACGTAAAGAAGAGTAAATTAGTTAAATTAAATTAGATTTTCGGCCACGTCAAGAATAAAGCTAGATTCAGAGTCTAGTTATTGGCAATTTTACCAACCAGCGAGAACGATTACTAAATGTTTTAGCTTAAGATCGTAAAGTTGGTGCGATCACCTGATTCAGGAATCTCAGTTTTTGCCATCCATCGCTTGATAAAAAATCCGTGTTTTTAAAGCTGATAAGTTTTCGTTTGTTAGATTAGATTTTCATTGAAAGAAACATGGCATGCATCAATTTATCATACGTGACCCTACAAGGGAATTTCAGGGAATAAGGTGAACGCGCGCACACGGCACGCTGTAGGCTAAAACAAAAGAACTACCAGCTTTTAACACGTTAGCTGCGTGTTAGTTATTTCCCTTATTTACTTCGCAGCCATTGTCTTGCTTCGCACGGTAGAAACAAAGGAACGTGTTAAGATCTTGCTTGCAACTTTGCAAGATATCATACGGTGACCTTGCCAATTTTATGACACGCCTCTTAAAGTTAAAGTTGCTTTCGATTTGTACATTGAAGTACGTCCTACTCTGAAAGACTTTTTAGCTCACCGATACGCCCAGCCGATACGATACTCAATATCCAGTGCAACTTCGGTGGCTAAATCGCTAAAAATAAAGGAATATCTCGACTTGTTGTCCATCATTTAAAACTATGTTTGAGTTTTTTTCTTCATTTTCGAATTTCGCATTTTCTTACAACAGCTTCCAAAACACGGGCCAAACGAGCAAAGCCCTCTGCATATGAAATCGTGCATGAACTTTTGAAGATAGCAAGCGAAACTATTTAAAAATAATAAGAGCGAACCTGTATGATGCATAGAAAATTACTTCTTCGTTGAGGGTTAAGTGTGTTCTCGCGGTGTTTGTCTGTTCTGCAAGTCTCCGAGGCATTATTTAATCTATATTGTTAAATCTGTTAGTCCGTGTAATACATTGGTAGCGTTTGCGCTCTCTAAATCGGCGGTGCGGGGTTCGATTCCTGCTCACCACGGGAACGTCATCTTTTTTTTTTTTTTCAGATCTGACGGAGTTTACAAAATAATTATATATCTAATATACTTTTTTTTATTAACTGACAGACTATTTGCCAAGTTCTAAGTGTAATAAATGCCTTTGACTGTCGTCAATTAACCTGTTTGTAAGTGCATTATTTTGGGCAGCTACATGATTTTCTAGTCTGCGTTTTATACCATCTTTATTCTCTTCATAATTAGCAATATTTATATGCTAAGATTTGCCAAAATCAAACCAAGTTAGTACGCGGTTTTGTTGAATAATGGCTAAACTCTTTTCAAATAACCGACCTATTTAATAGAATAATTGTGCCATCTCAATATTTTCAAAACATGCCGATTTGTATAGAGTGACGAACAGCGACCGCGTCGATCAGGAGACATGGAGCCGGAAATCTGTTGCTGAAGGATTCACAAAGATTCGGTGCTGGGCTTATTAACTGCGCGAAGCGATAATATAAGCGATTTATATTTTACAAGGTTAAATTAAGTTTTAAAAAAGAAATAAATGTTTTCAAACTGAGCTTCTCTGGACCTTGTGAAACACGTCGTGCTCACAGAATTCCTTGTGAGAATCCTGGAGAGGCCTTTACGGCCCTGGTGCGCAATCCCGAAAAAAAACCAAAATGAAAGCTGACGGGTGAAAGGCCGGACGGCTTTGGGTCAGCCGGTTTTGAAAAAGCCGTCAGCCGTGCTTTGCTGAAAAAGACTTAAAGGAAAAATAAAAGAGTAAAAAAATTCGCGTTTTTCACTGAATGGCGAGTTTCTTGTACTGACTCGAAAAAATAAACGAAACGTTTTTACTTTAGTTTCTTTTTTTTCGGTGATTGTCCTGCGTGCACATGTGTTCGACGTGGTCATTTAATAAAATTCTTATCGACTGAATTTGGTCGGGCTGAATGGGAAAATATTTGGCTCTTGGTCACAAATTCGAAGTACGGTTTTCACTACTCTCCGTACGCAGGTCACAACCTCGAGCCAAATATTTCCAGCCCTGCCACTCAGTCAATAAATACATATTGTTTTACATCTATTTTTGTTTGACGCCCGGGGCTTAAAGACAATAATTTGCATCGCAATTTTTTTTACTACTATCTATGTATAAATCACTGTAAGTTTAAAGCTCACCGTTTTAGGTTCGTTTTTGAACTACCACCGGAAATACCATATAGTTTGTTATCGGTCTCAGTTTTAGTGTTTTGCTGAAAGCGAAGACAGAAAATCGATGCATTGTTAATTTTTGAAAATGATGGAAACAAATTTTGAATCGAGAAATTGTTGTTAACCCCGTTTACGAAGCTTGTTGGAGTTTTGTCTTACGATTGATAACACTTGGAATATCTAAATAAGAGGTGGTTTCATTTTTCATACTAGAAATTCGGTTTTTATTTCACAATTAAATGAAAACAATTACTGTCAGAGCGTACTTTCATAAAAGCTCACAAAATTTACAATAAAATCGTTAACTTACGCTAATTTAATATAACGGAACCGTATATCAATTAGACTACAATCACTTACTTATTATTTAATATTCACTCACTTACAAATCTAATTTAGTGAACTTTCTCCTTATTCATGGTGAATTCATTATTTTACTTTGAATGCGGTGAAAAGGTCATTTTCTCACACAACTCTTTTGGGTTTTTTGCCCTATTTACGCTTTTTTAAGTCCAACTAAACTTATTTCCAACAAAATCAACAAACTTATCATGAACTACATAATTAAGAATTACTGTAATTCATGCACGAGAGAAAGGCAAATGGAAACACATGCACTCTAATGTGGAGTTTTTCTGAAAAAGCCACTGGAAACATGTTAGACCCAGGGTATTTCTTATTACTTGGCCTCACGTTTAGAAAATAATTAGAAAATTACCCGAAGTTCTTATCTAGAGCCATAAAACAGAAAGAAAGCGTTTCAGTTTAATGTGACAAAAATCGAAAGGTTGCATTAAAAATTATTATCAGAAGAAATTTTAGGCCACCGTAAAAACATAACTGACATGAAAAGCAATGACTAAGGGTTCTTGTTTATTCAGTAGCTGGAAAAGATGTAAGAACAATTTTAAATGTGCAGTTATCAAGTTGTTACCCTTTCTTTTACATTTTCCTCCTTCACTGGATATCTACAGGCACGATCCGGGTTCTTAGTCCAAAGATGACTTCTCTCATTTCTTTTTGTCTACAGCAGTAAATCAGTGGATTAAGAAGCGAGTTTAATATGGAATATGTTAACCTCCATCGTGTGTCGATGGGGCAAATCTCATATAGGCCTGTAGCTGTTACGATAAGACAGAAACAAACTGGCAGAAGGCAAACAACTGCAGCAACAACTATAATCACAGTTGTCCTAAGAGCCTTGTTCTCTTTGACAAACCTTTCTACCACATCGTGGGGAAGTTGCTGAGCTTTTATCATTTTTTGGTGCCGAAGTGTCTCTCGATAGATGATAAAATAAGTGAAAGTAAGAAAAAGAGTACATGAAATAGTGATAAGGCCAGTAAAAAAACGGGCTACTGTGAGGAAAGTTATTCTTAAAATCCCATTGATGAAAGCAAAGATCCAAACTGATAGCACTGCTATCTTCATGTTATTGTAAGTGACAATGTTTGAGTATTGCATTGTAAATTTGATGGCTATGAGTCTCTCGGACGTAACCAACATCAGATGAAAGAATGAGGCTGTCAATATTACAGTTAGAGATTTGAAACAGAAATGTTCAACCGTGTCACTGTTACTGAGACCGAATAATAGGAATATTCTCCACAGGATAAACAATGGCTGGCAAAGGAGACCAGTTAAGGCGTCAGTCACCGCTAAACAGGCCAGCAAGATGTTGCTGTTGGTTTGGAGCCGAGGCGTTGTTTTCACAGCTTTTATCACCAGCAGATTCAGCAGAACTGTGACGGGAAAAGTGATGGTGTTGATGATGATTATGACTGTAGAACCAGCAGCTCGTAGGACATCTGCTTCTCTATCGGTGATGTTCGAAGCGTTCGTAAAACTAGCCAAGGAGAAATTTGCCATGTCGAATTGGAAGCTCAGACGTTTATCCTCCCATGAAATCGGAGAAAGATAAATGCAGGGGGAGATCTGAACCCTTATTTATGTGTTGATTTATAAGTATCTCGTGGGAATGACTACCCAGTCCACATGTGCACAACAATAAAACAGAACAAAGCGGAATATGAAACACTAAACTCCTCCTTATCAGATGGATTCTTCTCAAGATCTGCCAAAAGATACATCTTAATCTAAAACTAATCAAGTTCAGTTTTTAATTTGACTTTCTAGATATTGTCAAATATTTCTTTTTTAACAAGTTCAAAATCGTTTCGGTCCCTGGAAGCTTGATCAAAGTTATCGCGATAACTATAAAAAAGCTTGATTGGCCGGCTCTTCTTCCAACCGAGGCAGGTGCATCTTTCCAATTGAAACTCAGCAAATATCTTCTTAACATTCTGGTGATGACCATCATAATGCTTGTCTGAAATGAAAGAATTATTTTATGGTCTGGATTGGCTTCTAGTGGTTCCTTAAGTACATCCACCCCAATTGTGCCCTCGAAAACAATTTATTGGTGTATTGCTGCATAACATCGTGGGGCTGTGCACTCTCATGCCCATGGTAAAAGTGAGTCTCTTCATACGGTCTGGATTGACCTGTGATAATGATACCATGGATACTGTTGTGAGAAGCAGACCTCTCTTCGAAATAGGGAAAACAACTATAATCTCATTTCACGAATAACCTAAGTCTGACGCTTGAAAAGGAAACTCCGTTTCCATCACTTTCATAAGAGCGGCTTAAGCCAAATAAAAATATTAACTCAGTCTGTTTAATAATGATGTTGCCCAGACATGAAAGCTGAGCTGAATCACAATTCATGAGTACAAGCACTTAAGTTGATCGGAGAGGCTTTCTCTCCTCAGCCAAAGCTTTCTCCGGTGGCTAAAGTAGCGGCAAAAGGATCACTTGTTATCCAAAACAATTATGCATCACACTTCAGTAAATCCTCAGCTCGCTATATCAGCCTACATTAGCCCCAAAGAGTGAAGGAAATTGCCAGTACTCGTGCGAACTATCTTAATCTCTTCCTATTCGTAGACCTTTCTCGATTATTTCCATTTAACATTTTCTCTAGTTGCACCAAGCAAACATTCTGAAACTCTCAATAATATAAACCAAATTATTGATTATGTAAATATAAACTATTGTAATTTATGCGCGAGAAAAATTCAAGTGTGCACACATGCACACGAAAGTAGGGTTGATCAGTCAAAGCACTTAACTCATCGCAGGATTCAGTTTAAAAAAGCCAGCGTTAAGAGATTCTGAGTATTATTAGCCCTTTTACTGATGACCTTAGTGATAAGCAGATCTGGTCGACTAGTGACATACAATGTATCCATTAAGCTTCACCTAATTAGTCTCGCTTAATATCAATAGCTTGCTTTGCTGGCTTAAAGTTGCCTAATTGTGAGAGTCGGAGCAAACCTTCTCCATGTTCACCGATTCAAACTCATGTTGGTTTATTTTTCCTATTAAAACTTTTTTACTAGTCTAACCAAACTTATATTTTGTTGCTTCAAAGGGGACTACCACTGATAGCACAATTGGGAAATACTGTAATTTATTTTCGTGGAAAACTCAAGTGGAAAATCGTGCACACCGAAGCGAAGAACGTTGGTAACGCATTGTTTCGAAAGGAAATCATCTAAAATCCCTGAAATTATGTCTCATTTCATCCTTTCGAAAACAGCCAAATTTATGTGAATCACATAGATACCACACAAGTGAACATTACTTTTCGCGTGGTGATTTTCTAGATCGGATTTGAGTAGCAAGTACTATTCCGCTCCGAGAAGGCGATGAGACAAAATCGCGAGGTTGAGTTTCGTTTCGAACCATTTTTGGTCTATCGAAAGAAACAAACACATTGTTCGGTTCATGTGTGGTACATACTAAAGCAATTATTCGCCTCAGTGTCGTTGAATAAGTGTTAACTATTTCCCCATTCACTGATGAAACTTCTTACGAGGCTGACGTGCAGCTAGTTGTAAATTCGTAAAGCTCGCCTCTGAGCTCCCAAATCCGATTTTTCTGTTTTTTTTTTTTTCGATCGGCCTTACATTTCCATGTTCAAGATAAAGTATTAGCTAAACCAGTTGCAATGAAATTAAACATATGTGTGTGGAAAATGAACAATTATTTGGAAGTTAATCGGTCTACGCAAGTAAGGAATCAAGCGCAGTATCTATTCCAAACGATTCTTTACAATGACAGTGGTAGAGATGTTCAGCGTGATATCAAAAAGCGTTACTGATCATGATCATTATTAACGAATAATTTGATTTAATTGCAAAATAGGAACTGAACATTTACATGTACATTTCTACGATCAAGGAGAAATAACAGATAAGACTGAAAAAATCGGCCCGCATTGTTCACCCAGAATTGAAGAAACAAAAATTAATTGTGTAAACATCTTGCCAATGACAATTTCTTGAATGCATTCGATAGAGCTTTATGGAAATAGAAGATGGGATGTAATCAATTTGAATTTCTTTACCCAAAGTACGTTTTCCTACAATAATTATCGTCAATAACCCTAGTGTAATGAGTTGATGGCAAAAGCGTAAAATATATAATAATTGCAAATCTGAAAACAGAAACTCATCCCAGTTAAAGTGAAGTGACCGTGAAAAGTATTAGAAAATTACTAAAATGATTATCACTGATTTAAAGGGCATGTAAACCCAAAAAACGTTCATTTTCTTTTCACATAGATGTTTTGTAAATATATCAAGTACACCAAAGGTACCATTCGTTTATTCTCAAAAGTTCATTTTCACTTTGTAAAAGCCCTTCCAAATTCGAAACATTCGCCATCTTGAATGGCGCCATCTTTCCTGTGACGTCACGGGTGGACCCTCCAAAGTCTCGTTTTATAATCGCGTGAGGCATGAAGGAGTCTTCTCTACAGCCGTTGTTTGCTGGTCTCGTCATGATTTTTTTACTTACAGTTTGCTTCAATATATTCAATTTTTTTCGTAATGGTGAAGCGTTGTGTCGTCCAGTTTTGTACTGATTCAAACAAAACTGGGCATACAATGCAAATATTTCCAAATGACGCAAATTTGAAGCGACAATTTGTGAAATTTGTTCAAGTGAAAATAGCCAATTTCGTCGAGCCGTTCGAACGTTCTGTTGTTTGTAGCATTCATTTTTCTTCCTGGTGCTGTACCGACGATTCAGGCCTCACCAGAAGCAAATTATTCGGAAGTATAAAAACGACCCATACAGTCGGCAGACGACGAGGATTCGGAAGTGGCCGACCGAACTGAGAAAGAAGTTGAGCTCTTCAAAAGTTAGAGGTCAACAGAGAAAGTAAAAAATCGATTTACATGAAAACGTTTCGTTAATTAAACAACAATAGCTTTATTGGTTCTCTAAAAACATCTTTTTTCTCATCCAATGAAATATTATGGGGGAGCCAGTCGTTCGGGAGCCAGCGCTGAGCCCGTAAAAGACACTGACATGTCTGAACCTTTGCCTGAATTCGAAACACGTATCAAAGAAAGAGAATTCGTTGATATCAGTGTGTAATAACGTGATCTGGAATTTTGTCGGTTCGATACAAAGAATTCTATATAGGATCCCATAATCAACCATTATGTTCTATAAGAAAATCCAAGCCAGCCCCACTTGGTGCTTCCTTTGAGAAACAGCAGAAGAATTTGTGTCACGGTTTTCACAGCAGTGAAAATACATTCAAAGGTCATTAGGACAATATTCATCATTTTGAGTACAACTTAAAAGATCCTGATTTCAGCTTGCAAAACTATCTTTTCAATATTTCAAATCGAAGCAAACACAAACAGGGTTGGATAATTATGAAGGCCACACAAGGAAATGTACATGATACAACTTGTTTATCGATGGAAATGCTTCTGAGATGAAGGATATTGTTTACCGCACAAGATAGCACAGCGACCCTAAAGTGTTTGCCGAGATATCCCCAACACCAACGAACAAGCTATCTGTAGGCAATTTAGCGAAATTTCCTGTCAGGAAAGAAGCGAAAAACAACTAGCTCTAGTACTGTATTATTAAATCAATGGCAGAAACAACTCAAGTAAATCGATCTCAAAATGTAACAAAACAGATGAAACAGAAAATATTTAGCTTAGTCGTTTCCGGTGTGATTATCTGTGCTTTGCTGCTGCCTTTACGCGTACTTGGCCGTCTCCAGCACCCAGAAATCGAGGCAAATTGACTGAAAACCTGGATGCTCAGTGATACAACTTATCTGGGTTTCAGGCCATTTTGCCACAATTGCCCGATTTCCGTACAACAAACACTTTCATGAGTTGTCGGCATTGGTTGACAAGTTTTTACACTCGCACCTTTGATAATTTTATATAAAACACTTTCAGAAGCTCAAGTTAAAAAAAATTCTGTTGCATTCCTTTAGATTGTACCCTCGCTTTATTGCATTTTCATGTTAAATACAAATAAATCACAAAGTAAATTAAATACCAGTCTGGGTTTCCGAGACGGTCGCATCGCTGTCGACATGTTCTGTACTGTCTTCGTGCGGATCGCTTCGGTGAACCCTACGCGGCTCATATTGTTAAGGACGTGGCCCAGACTCTCCTGAAGATTCTGGATTATCCCCAGCGCTGTCATGTACTAAGCTTAAGGCATTCGAGTCGCTATCTTCTGAAAAAAAATCTTCCGAACTACCGCTACTTACACGAACTCCCACACCAGTTCTACTGGGGAATATGTGTTGCGCAATATTTTGGTTCCACCGCTTACGTCACGACTTCTCGCTATTGTTTTTACCGGAAATGGAATTTCAGTTGAAAATGCCGATTTTCTCCTAAAATAAGTCGAATTGGACAAAACTAATTTCAAATTCGTTTTCTACGCCACTTTTTTACATAGTATAAGAAAAACATGTATTTTTGGGTTTACATGCCCTTTAAGCATAATATTTTGTCGTCATAATAGTGCCTCGTTCAGGACGTTTTTACGATTAATTTTCTCCACCCCTTTTCCCACTTCCACTAGATGTTTGGATCTACGAACTGGGTTCTTATTCTATGTATGACCTTGCTCACTTATTTTTGTATCCAGCAGTAAATAATTTGATTAACAAGCGAGTTTGATATGGCTCATGTTCGCATGAATAGTTCGTTGACGGGGAAATATCATAAATGCCTGTAATTTAAACGAAGACACAGAACTTAACTGGAAGAAGGCAAAAAGAGCAACCCAACAACAAACACAATTGTCTTAAGTGCCTTGCTCTCTTTGGTAAGTCTTCCTTCGCCTTCTTGGAGCAGTTTAGAGTGCATGTGCTACCGCTTGGCTTTTCCTTGCGCATGAATTAGACTCGAAATTCTTAATTGTATTAATCATGTGCATGAAGCTGTTGATTGTGTTGGAATCATAAAATATATAAGTTTGGTTAGACGAGGAAAAGATTAAATAGGGAAAAGAAAATCCAAAGAGCTGTGTGAGGGAAAATCACTTTCTCACTGTAGTAAATCTACTATACATCCTGAATTCATCATGAGTAATGAAAATGTACACTGTGATGAATTTGATTTACAGTTCAACAAAATTAGTGGGATTAAGTGGATTGTTTTTGTAAACAATTTAATCCTCAGTCATAGTATCAAAAGCCGGTCTTGTTTTCCTTGTATCGTTTGCTCTTAAGTATAATATTGCATGATCGCTCTCGAACTTCAGTGAAATTACTGACACCCAGTTTATTTCTGAATCTGGTTTTATCTCTGACACAGCCGAAAATTAAGAGATTATAAACTCGCTAAAAATATCTTTCTTTCTGATGAAGTAAGCGAAAGCAAGAAACAAAAAACATGAAATGGGGAGAAGGCGAGACCAGTTAATGCGTCAGTTACCGCTAAACAGGCCGACAAAGTGTTGTTGTTCATAGTTGACGTGTTGTATTCACAGTTTTTATCACAAATACGTTACACGGCACAAAAATCCTCGTTCACCGTTAATTTTCCGTAATAGTGAAATACTAGAAATAAATCTGGATTCCCTGCTCACATTGATGTATGTTCTCAATTCAAGATTTTTTTCTTTGTCCATCACTCGATAAATGTTTCGTGTTTTTTAGGCTGATTATATTAGTTTTGGCACGTTAGATGAGATTTGCATTTAATTAAAAACGTGTATACCAATTCATTTGAAATCTAGTTTGGTTCGGTGCCATGGGCTTTAAGACAAGTATTTTTACCATCATTTTGCCATCATTGCGTGAATCACGGTCAGTTTACTGGTCGCTTTTTTACACTCATGAAAGATAACACTGGCCACCAAAAGTATTCTTTACTATTGTCCAAGAAGAAAAGGTAAGGTTTATCAAAGAGAACAAAGCTCCTCAAATAACTGTGTTTGGGTGTATGCAGCCAAATAGATACTTGGCGCGACAAAACATTTCCATACCTATTGTTGGGACTTTGAAGCCCGTTTCTTCTGCACAATTTCTCCTTGTTCGCGAGGTCTGCAAAGGTTATTTTGTTCAAGTATGGAACAAAAAGAACGAAAAACCACATTGATGATTATAGCGTACGGTCCTACAGAATATTTCCATATCAATCGTTGGGACAGTTTTCATTTTTATTTAAAGACTTTGAAGCCCTTTCTTCCCAATTGAGTATCCTCATGCATATTTCCTCTTCAGTTGTAAGGACTGCACGGGTGTATTTTGATCAAGGATAGGGTGAGAAAAAGAAAAAACCGGCCAGTCCTAAGATAGACGCCACTTTGAAAAATGTTGATAACTCCATGTATTTAGGCAAAAATTCGGCCTTTTTATCACAGCTTCCTTGTCCCTCTGGTTAGGCGGCTTTTGGTGATTCCGATTCGGTTTTTTCCTATATTGTAGATGGGCTGACAAGTGAAATGATGAGTCATTCTCAGGAAATGTCACTCTCTATCAAAGGCATCTGATTTCCCCTGCCTTTTCCTTCCTCCGTTTTCATGCAGAATTTAATTTGACTTCCACTAAGCTTCCATTCGACATGATAAACCTTTCCTTGCCTAATTTTATAAATACAACAAACATAACCAGCAGAGAAAGCTTCACGGTAGACGTTCCATTTGTGATTGGTTCAATCTTACGCTTGTTTGTTTATTTCTAAATCTCATGAAAGGAAATGTTTCTGCTTCGCGGTTTTGATAAATTAGCCTTTTAAACTTTTTGATCTCACGTTGAATGTTTACAGCTGTGTGAATCTTTACAGAACATCAAAGATTAAACTAGTTTAGCGCATTAAAGAAATGTTTGAAATTAATCATAACTATTACAAATTCCTCAAATATCATTGATGCATATGGATCTTCATTTTGAAGCATTGAAAGTAACCAGAGGTTTAATGATAATGCTATAAGGTACTTTGCGGAAGATTTGTCCTGCATACTTGTGAGGGCTCTGCTCCACAAAAGAAATATGATTCAATAACGTAGTGAATAACTGACACTCAACCACTCTTTAAATGGTAACAAATGACCACACTAATAATAACGATAATAATGATGATGACAACAAAAGTCACAGTAATGATAACTTATAGGGGCTAACTCAATAACCTCACTGTTCTCTGTCGGTATATCCTTGGGTTTCAATGATGTTTAAACTAGCCTCTATTTAATTTTGATTTGCTAGTTAATTATAAATCATTTCCTAATTTCATTGTAATTGTGAGACTTTTGTTTTATACTGCCATTCCATCATTCCATGGAATGCCATCACCTTGTTGAACTCAACGAATCGTATTTCGGACCTTGCTCGCTTCGCAAATTTAGCAGCTTTTTTGAGCATTTTGTGGCTGATTGCAGTGGTAAAATGATCACTTTGCGAATAAGAATATTTTTCTTTAAAGTTTCCGCGATGTGCAGATCAAACCTATTTAGATATTTCTGCAAGGAAAAGTGTTTTTTCCAATTACTTGCCGGAGACGTCACTTAATTATTTTGCGATGTTTATCATCTATTGTACTGTCACGGTTAGCGCTGAAAAAAATTATATGTTCGAATCTACTGTAAAAATCTTTCCTCTCGATTTTCATGATGCACCGATCACTTCTTTTAGGACATTTCTGCAAGATAAAGCTTTCTTTTTTCACGCGCCATTCTAAAATGATTGTGAGATGTTTTTCTTGCTTTTTTCAGTACACGACGGGACAACAGTGAGTAGCACGGAACAGTGTGATCACCTGCTAATATTCCGTGTAACACTCGAAGCAATTCGAGGAAATTCGAAGAGACATCACCAATTGAGCGTTGAACGACCGAAGTTGTTCCGAAGCAAACCAAAGCCAAGAGCGAGAAAAATCTGGTAAAACTGGATATCGGGTAAAACTGGACAAAGAGATCGTTCAAATTCTATTGTTACCCTAATTCACTCAACAGGACAACATTATGGCTTCGCCTTCACAGGAGGCAGTAGCCATAAAAGTAAGTCAAATGATCTACTTTTTCTAAAACACATGTACATTCATAAATGAGTCAAGTGCTTCTTCAACAGAGCATGCGCACTATCAAGAAAATTGAGCCTGCATAAATATCAGCGGCATTTGTGTTTGTTAACTTGAAGTTTCAACACTTGTCGCTCGGAAGTCTAGAAAACAAGATCTCTGTTGGCTGTTATGTTCTAATGTCTCGCGCAGAAAAAACTGGATGTGACATCATTGGGTCAGCTTATTCAAGAATATACGTTTTCCACTGTCCACACGACGCCGTATTCAATGCGTACTTTAAAAAAATTCACTCCGAGACACGTTTTCAAAAAGATTGCATAATCATCAACCGTATTCACTGGGTACGTGTGGACGGAAGGCCAATCAAAATTAAAAGTATCTGCATACGTGTGAACGGAGTTTATGCTATTGGGAGTTAAAAAAAATGTTTTTGGTGCCACTTGAGGAAAGTTGAATAGACAGAATAAACGAGAAAAGTATAAGAATAGGGAAAGATTAGAAAGTTGGCACGAATATTGGCAATATCCTCTTAGGGGGCTAATTTAAGCTGATACAATGAGCTAAAGACTTATTGAAGTTTACTGCATAAATTGTGGATAACTCATTCATTTTTTGTCGCAACTTAATGTTCCACTGGGGAAATCTACATGTTTTTAATGAATCACCGGTCGTGATCAAAAATGGAACGGTGACGGAAAAATAACTTTTGTTCGTCCAGTGGCTTAAAATAGCCAAAGCAAAATTTTACACATGTACTTATCAAGTTGTCAACCATTTCTTTTACATTCTCCTCCTTCACTGGATACCTGCATCCACGACCTGCGTTCTCGATCGAAATATGACCTTTCTCATTTCTTTTTGTCTCCAGCAGTGAGTGAGTTTAACATGGCACACGTTTGCGTCAATGTTTTGGGAATGGGGCAAATATCACAAAGGCCTGAAGCAGTAACGATAAGACAGAAACAAAGTGGCAGAAGGCAAACAAAAACAGCACCAATTACGAACACAGTTGTTTTAAGCGCCCTGTTCTCTCTGGTAAATATTTCCACTTCTTGTTGGGGCAATTGTTGATTTTTAATCTTTTCTTGTTGAAGACATGTTTCTCGATACACTACGAAGTAGGCGAAAAGCAAGGAAAAGAATACACGAAAGGATGAGAAGGCCAGACAAACAATGGTTGGCCAAGGAGACCAGTTAAGGCGTCAGTCACCGCTAAACAGGCCAGCAAGATGTTGCTGTTGGTACGGAGTCTAGGCGTCGATTTTACAGCTTTTAACACCAGTAGGTTGAGTAGAACTGTAAAGGGACAAGTGATGGTGTTGATGATGATTATGATTATAAAACCAACCGCCGAAGGGACATCTGCTGTGTCGCCTTCTCTACTGGTTACATTTGTTACATTTGTAGAACTAGCTGAGGAGATGTTTGCCATGTTAAATTTGACTCTTAACCCAAATAAACTAGGTTTGTCGTAAAACACTGTTTCTTTCAGACGTTTAACCTCGTATGAAATCGGCGGAAGATAAAGGCAGAAGAAATCTGACTTTCCTTTTTTAATAATTTCAAAATCGCCTGGGAATGAGTACTCAGTCCACATGTGCACAGGAACAATAAAGAACAAAGCAAATCGGAAATGCAAAACTATAAACGAAAAACTGACCACCTAACACAAGGTGACCACTTTGTACGGTTCCGCTTAATACAGGGTAGACTTAAGAAATAACAATTCAGTTCAATAATGATCTTAAGCAAATGCTCTTTATCAAATTCGAATTCATGATTACAAGCATCAGGATTGACCAGAGAGAAAAAGCTCAAACGTGGAATTTACCCCTATTCTTGGCCAACCTGTAAATCTTTCTCTAGTGTTACATCTTTCTTCGTGATTCGTTCCATTTAACCTTTTTATTTAGTCGAACCAAACTAACACTTTGTAATATTCAGTAAAATATAAAAAAACGTTGCTGATTATGTTAATGTGGAATATATTTTATGTTCGAGAAAAAGTAAAGTGGGAACATAAAGTTCCCACGATGTGCAGATCAAACCTATTTAGATATATCTGCAAGGAAAGTCTTTTTTTCTATTACGTATCGGAGAAGCTTCCGTGAAATTATTTTGTGATGTTTATTGCAGTGTCATAGTGAGAACTAAAAAACAGTTATATCTTCGGATCTAGTGGGAATAACTCGCTGATTGAAACTGTTATATACTCCCTCTTTAAAGAAAAAGTTTTTCCTCTAAATTTTTATGATGTGCAGATCACTCTTTTCAAGACATTTTTGCAAGATAAAGCTTTATTTTTTCACTCGCCATTCTGAAATGATTGGGAGATGTTCATCGTCTTCAGTAGTACACTTCGAGACAAATAGTAAGTAGAACCGAAAAACAGCTTGATCATCTGCTAATATTCCGTGTAACATTCGAAGCATTTTTAAGAAATCGTCACCAATTGGGCGTTGAAAGACCAAAGATGTTCCGAAACAAACAAAAGCCAAGAACTTGGAATATCGTGTAAAACTCGGCAGACTTCGTTGTGGACGAAGAGGTCGTTCGTATTCTATTTTATTCGTATTGTCACTCACTCAACAGATGAACATTATAGCTTCGCCTCCATAGGAGGCAGTAGCCATAAAAATTAAGTCAAATGATTTGCTTTTTCTAAATCACTTGTACATCAAGCAATGAGTCAAGTGGATAAGGGCCTAAGTGATCGATGCGCTTCACTTTTATGATCACGTGGTCCCACTTGACTTTTCCTCGCGCATAAATTACAGCAGTTGATATTTATATAATCAATAATTATGTTTATGGCCATGTCCACACATGCATATTTACCAAAAAATTCGCGTCCACAAATACCCCAATCGAATCGTTTTAGTCCGTCCTCACCTATCCGATATGTATCCGGATAAATCAACGCTTTTTTCAACCGAGCATGCGCACTATCAAGAAACTTGAGCCTGCAATAAATATAAGCGGCATTTGTGTCTGTTAAGTTGAAGTTTCAACACGTATCGCTCGGAAGTCTAAAAAACAAGATCTCTGTCGGCTGTCATATTGTAATGTCTCCCGCACGAAGGACTTGATGTGACATCGCTACGTAACTGTATACGTTTTCGAAAAGGTTGCAAAATCATCAACCTTATTCACTGGGTAAGTGTGGCCGGAAAGCCAATCAAAAAAATTTATCTGCATACGAGTGAACGGGTTGCATGTTATTGGGAGTTAAAAATACACCTTTGGTGCTACTTGAGGAAGGTTAAATAAGAAGAATAAACGAGAAAAGTATTACATAAGGAAAGGGAAAGATTAGAAAGTTGGCATGAATACTGGCAATAACCTTTTGTTGGCTAATTTAAGCTGGTACAGTGAGCTAAAGACTTACTGAAGTATACTGCATAAATTGTGGATAGCTCATTAATTTTTTTTGTCGCCACTTAATCTTACACTGGGGAAATATGTATGTTTTTCATAGATCACCAGTCGTGATCTAAAATTTAACGGTCAAAAAAAGCCAATAACCACAGAGTTTTGTTCATCCGGTGGCTTAAAAAGGCGAAAGCAAAATTTCACATGTCTACTTATTAAGTTGTCGACCATTTCTTTTACATTCCCCTCCTTCACTGGATACCTGCATCCACGACCTGCGTTCTTAATCGAAATATGACCTTTCTCATTTCTTTTTGTCTCCAGCAGTAAATCAGCGGATTAACAAGTGAGTTCAACATGGCACATGTTTGCGTCACTGGTGCGATGGTAGGGCAAATATCACAAAAGCATGTAACTAACAGAATAAGACAGAAACAAAGAGGCAGAAGGCAAATAATAACAGCACCAACTACAAACATAGTTGTTTTAAGCGCCTTGTTCTCTCTGGTAAATCTTTCCACTTCTTGCTGGGGCAATTGTTGAGTTTTAATCTTTTCTTGTTGAAGATGTGTTTCTCGATATATAATGAAGTAGGCGAAAGCAAGGAAAAGAATGCACGAAAGAGTCAGAAGGACAGAAAAAAAACGTACAACTAAGGACACGTTTAGAGCTCTAAAAACCCCAATGATAAAAGCAAGGACCCAAACTGCTAACACTGCTCTCTTCATTTTTTCATCAGTTATAAAGTTTGGGTATTGCATCGTAAATTTGATCGCAATGAGTCTCTCGAGAGTAACCAGCATCAGATGATAGTATGAAGCTGTTAGAATCACAACTACAGTTGTGGCAAAACAATTTTCAACTGTTCCACTGTCACTGAGACCGAATAATAGGAAGATCTTCCACAGGACAAACAATGGTTGGCCAAGGAGACCAGTTAAGGCGTCAGTCACCGCTAAACAGGCCAGCAAGATGTTGCTGTTGGTACGAAGTCGAGGCGTCGACTTTACAGCTTTTATCACCAGTAGATTGAGTATAACTGTGAAGGGACAAGTGATGGTGTTGATGATGATTACATTTATAGCACCAGCCACTGAAGGGACATCTGCTTTGTCGCCTTCTCTACTGATTTTATTTGTAGCATTTGTAGAATTAGCCGAGGAGAAGTTTACCATGTTGGATTGGAAGCTTGATCCAAGTAAACTAGGTTTCTCGTAAAAACTGTTTCTTTCAGACGTTTGACCTTGCATGAAATCGGCGGAAGATAAAGGCAGAGGAAGTCTGACTTTCCTTTTGTAATGAATGACTTAAAAATCTCCTGGGAATGAGTACTCAGTCCACATGTGCACAAGAACAATAAAGAACAAAGCAAATCGGAAACGCAAAACTGTAAACGGAAACTGACCGCCTAATTCAGGATGACTCTTTTGTACGGTGCCACTTAATACAAGATAGACTTAAGAAATAACAATTCAGTTCAATAATGATCTTAAGCAAATGATCTTTATAAAATTTGAATTCATGATTACAAGCACCAGGGTTGACCAGAGAGACAAAACTCAAACGTAGAATTTTCCCCTTTTCGTTTCCGACCTTTAAATCTTTCCCTGGTGTTATATCTTTCTTGTTTATTCATGCCATTCAACCTTTTTCTTTGGTCGAACCAAGCTAACATTTTGTAATATCCAGTACAAAAACAGTCTTTTTGATGATGTAAATATAGACTATTGTATTTTATGCGCGAGAAAGAGTCAATTGCAAACATTCAGTTCCCACGATGTGCAGATCAAATCTATTTCGGTACATCTTCAAAGAAAAGCCTTTTTTTTTTTTTCAATAACTTGCTGGACTCGGCATTATTTTGTGATATTTATCATTTATTGTAGTGTCTCAGTCAGAATTGAAAAAATTATATCTATTGATCTACTGGGAATAATTCGCTGATTCAAACGGTAAAATACTCCTTCTTTAATGAGAAAAACTTTCTTCTCAATTTTTATGATGCGCCGATCACTCCTTTTAAGACATTTCTGAAAGGCGAAGCCTTTCTTTTTTTTTTACGCCATTCTGAAATGATTGTGAGATGTTCATTGTCACACGTAGTACGTACACTACGAGACAAACAAGAAGTATCACCGAAAAACATTGTGTTCACCTGCTAATATTCCTTGTAACATTAGAAGCGATTCGAAGAAATCATCACTTATCAAGAGTGGAACGACCGAAGATATTCTGAAACAAACAAAAGCTAAGAGCGAGGAATATCGGGTAAAACTCGACAGACTTCGTTTTAGACGAAGAGGTCGTTCGCAATCTCATGTTGGCTTCGCCTCCATAGGAAGCATTAACAAAAAATATCAAGTCAAGTGATTTGCTTTTTTTAAACTACGTGTACATCCAGCAATGAGTCAATTGAATAAGGGCTTATCGATTCGCTCCACTTTTATGTACATGTATTCCCACTTGACTTTTCCTCGCGCATGAATTACATCAGTTGATATTTATACTGATAATCAATAAATATATGTTATTTGCCAGCCGGGAGGTCCGTATTGGGGATAAATGTGCCCGAGGTCCGGCCTTGGGCGGTACTCAAGACAGAGGGCATAGTTTTTCCCAATACGGATCGACCTACGCTAGTGAATAATATCTTTATTTTTTTCCTCAAACTTAACGAAATTCTTTCCAAAAGAACCTGAATGATAGATTTAGGGCTGTTATGACGGCTAGGTCTTCCATAAACTGAATAATTTTTGAGGGAGTAAATGGTAGTAAAAATAGAGGTGATGCAAATTAAAGAGAGAAGCTTCGCCGAAACATTTTCATTTGCTCAATAATAGAGGTGATTTAAAAGGCTTCCAAACTAAACTTTGAAACATTGTTTTTACAAGTATCTGTCACAATCTGACAACTCTTCATTAGAGAGCGCGTAAGAAATAAAAACGCATGTACACTTTTGAAAAACAGCGAAGCTAGTTTGGCAAGGACTGTCACGACAATGTTTTCTTCAAAAACAGTTAATGATCTTACGGAAAGTATTATTCACTCTCATCGACGATTAATGAATGTACGCAGATTAACCTCTGTTCAATTTGAGTAATTAACGGTACAAATGTCCAAATTGAACGGACTTGGAAAGACTCACCGAAAGCTTATTTGTTGTAGAACTGATAACTTCGCTCGCCCTTTTACTACGAAGAAATCCTTTGAGGGAATTCAGATATTAAATGAATGAAAGCTCCATCGATTAATTCAAATGTAACCAAATACCTCATGTTTAACTTTCTAGGTACTTTTTGTGAAGGATTAGAATTTATCACAGATGGTTTTTAAGACCACTTGTCAACCAATTTAATGACACTTTAGCCTATACAAATTCATTTCGAAACCAATATTTTTGTCCACCAAAGTGATCTGAGAGGGAGAATAGAGAGGATTACTAGTTATTTATCGGCTTGAGGTAGTGAGTGACGTCTTTATTTAAAAATACTGCCCAGCAGGAAAAACCAAAATATATATATGAAAAATGGCAACGAAGGTAGGGATGTACCGGGCGATTCACGAAAGCGTTACCGTGCCCGTGGGTAGAGATAGCAAAATAAGGACCGCGCTTACAACCGATCAGATTGTAGAATTCGTTACTGTACCCTCTGAGAAATAGTGATGTTTATGGCCCTGTCCACGCGTGTCTGAGAAATTTTAAATCCGTAACTTTCTCAAGGCACATTTTAAAAAACATTCGCGTCCACACCTACCACTGGGGAAATTTACATGTTATTAAAGGATCGCCAGCGTGTTCAAAAACGTAACGGTCAAAAACACCTAAAGAGTTTTGTTCATCCAGTGGCTTAAAATGCAAAATTTTACATATGCACTTATCAAGTTGTCAACCATTTCTTTTACATTGCCCTCCTTCACCGGATACCTGCATCCACGACATGCGTTCTTGATCGAAATATGACCTTTCTCATTTCTTTTTGTCTCCAGCAGTAAATCAGTGGATTAACAAGTGAGTTTAACATGGCACATGTTCGCGCCAACGGTGCGATGGTGGTGCAAATATCACAAAAGCATGTAACTAAAAGAATAAGGCAGAAGCAAAGTGGCAGAAGACAAATAATAACAGCACCAACTACAAACACAGTTGTTTTAAGCGCCCTGTTCTCTCTGGTAAATCTTTCCACTCCTTGTTGCGGCAATTGTTGAGTTTTAATCTTTTCTTGTTGAAGACGTGTTTCTCGATACATAACGAAGTAGGCGAAGGCAAGGAAAAGAATACACGAAAGAGTCAGGAGGACAGAAAAAAAAAACGTACAACTAAGGACACGTTTAGAGCTCTAAAAACCCCAATGATAAAAGCAAGGACCCAAACTGCTAACACTGCTCTCTTCATTTTTTCATCAGTTATAAAGTTTGGGTATTGCATCGTAAATTTGATCGCAAGGAGTCTCTCGAGAGTAACCAGCATCAGATGAAAGTATGAAGCTGTTAGAATCACAACTACAGTTGTGAAATAACAATTTTCAACTGTTCCACTGTCACTGAAACCGATCGAATAATTGGAAGATCTTCCACAGGACAAACAATGGTTGGCCAAGGAGACCAGTTAAGGAGTCAGTCACCGCTAAACAGGCCAGCAAGATGTTGCTGTTGGTACGAAGTCGAGGCGTCGACTTTACAGCTTTTATCACCAGTAGATTGAGTATAACTGTGAAGGGACAAGTGATGGTGTTGATGATGATTACATTTATAGCACCAGCCACCGAAGGGACATCTGCTTTGTCGCCTTCTCTACTGATTTTATTTGTAGCATTTGTAGAATTAGCCGAGGAGAAGTTTACCATGTTGAATTGGAAGCTTGATCCAAGTAAACTAGGTTTCTCGTAAAAACTGTTTCTTTCAGACGTTTGACTTCGCATGAAATCGGCGGAAGATAACGGCAGAGAAAGTCTGACTTTCCTTTTGTAATGAATAACTTAAAAATCTCCTGGGAATGAGTACTCAGTCCACATGTGCACAAGAACAATAAAGAACAAAGCAAATCGGAAACGCAAAACTGTCAACGAAAACTGACCGCCTAATTCAGGGTGACTGCTTTGTACGGTGCCACTTAATACAAGATAGACTTAAGAAATAACAATTCAGTTCAATAATGATCTTAAGCAAATGATCTTTATAAAATTTTAATTCATGATTACAAGCACCAGGGTTGACCAGAGAGACAAAACACAAACGTAGAATTTTCCCCTTTTCGTTTCCGACCTTTAAATCATTCCCTGGTGTTATATCTTTCTTGTTTATTCGTGCCATTCAACCTTTTTCTTTGGTCGAACCAAGCTAACATTTTTTAATATCCAGTACAAAAATAGTCTTTTTGATGATGTAAATATAGACTATTGTATTTTATACGCGAGAAAGAGTCAAGTGCGAACACTCAGTTCCCACGATGTGCAGATCAAACCTATTTGGGTATTTCTTCAAAGAAAAGTCTTTTTTTTTTCAATAACTTGCTGGACTCGCCATTATTTTGTGATATTTATCATTTATTGTAGCGTCACGATCAGAATTTAAAAAATTATATCTTCGGATCTACTTGGAATAATTCGCTGATTCAAACGGTAAAAAAATCCCTCTTTGATGAAAAAAAACTTTCTTCTCAATTTTTATGATGCGCCGATCACTCCTTTCAGACATTTCTGAAAGGCGGAGACTTCCTTTTTTTTTTCGCCATTCTGAAATGATTGTGAGATGTTCATTGTCACACGTAGTATGTACACTACGAGACAAACAAGAAGTATCACCGAAAAACAGTGTCATCACCTGCTAATATTCCTTGTAACATTAGAAGCGATTCGAATAAAATCGTCACTTATCAAGAGTGGAACGACCGAAGATATTTCGGAACAAACAAAAACTAAGAGCGAGGAATATCGGGTAAAACTCAGCAGACTTCTTTTTGGACGAAGAGGTCGTTCGCATTCTCGTGTTGGCTTCGCCTCCATAGGAAGCATTAGCAAAACATGTCAAGTCAAGTGATTTGCCTTTTCTAAACCACGTGTACATCCAGCAATGAGTCAATTGAATAAGGGCTTATCGATTCGCTCCACTTTTATGTGCATGTGATCCCACTTGACTTTTCCTCGCGCATGAATTACATCAGTTGATATTTATACTGATAATCAATAAATATATGTTATTTGCCAGCCGGGAGGTCCGTATTGGGGATAAATGTGCCCGAGGTCCGGCCTTGGGCGGTACTCAAGACAGAGGGCATAGTTTTTCCCAATACGGATCGACCTACGCTAGTGAATAATATCTTTATTTTTTTCCTCAAACTTAACGAAATTCTTTCCAAAAGAACCTGAATGATAGATTTAGGGCTGTTATGACGGCTAGGTCTTCCATAAACTGAATAATTTTTGAGCGAGTAAATGGTAGTAAAAATAGAGGTGATGCAAATTAAAGAGAGAAGCTTCGCCGAAACATTTTTATTTGCTCAATGATAGAGGTGATTTAAAAGGCTTCCAAACTAAACTTTGAAACATTGTTTTTACAAGTATCTGTCACAATCTGACAACTCTTCATTAGAGAGCGCGCAAGAAATAAAATCGCATGTATACTTTTGAAAAACAACGGAGCTAGTTTGGCAAGGACTGTCACGACAATGTTTTCTTCAAAAACAGTTGATGATCTTACGGAAAGTATTATTCACTCTCATCGACGATTAATGAATGTACGCAGATTTAGAGCGATTAGACCCACAATTCCTCTAATCGCTCTGACGAAGGGCTAACGCTCGAAACGTCAGCTTTTGTACCCTTTACGGTGGCTAATTTACGTTTTCAACCCAGTTGTTAACACTAAATTACCTGCTATACTCTCCCACCGACGCAGCACCACAGTTTCTTTAGAAACTTACCCCTTTACGCAGATTTACCTTTGTTCAATAAGTAAATGGCAAGGAAAGTAATCGTAAGTAAATTCAGATTTTTTATTTTGAAGTTGTGAGAGTGCTTGTTTGTTCGCTGCAATGGCGTGTATAGATCTGGTCTTTCCTCCGCAAGAACTTATTTCGAATGATAAACTTCAACCGTAGACACATGGGGATTCGAATGCGGCTTTTTCTTATTGAGTTCTTTTAGTTTCTGTTGAGTAATTTACGGTACAAATGTCCAAATTGAACGGACTTGGAAAGACTCACCAAAAGCTTATTTGTTGTAGAACTAATAACTTCGCTCGCCCTTTTACTACGAAGAAATCCTTTGAGAGAATTCAGATATTAAATGAATTAAAGCTCCATCGATTAATTCAACTGTAACCAAATACCTCACGTTTTAACTTTCTACGTACTTTTTGTGAAGGATTAAAATTAATTACAGATGGTTTTTAAGACCACTTGTCAACCAATATAATGACACTTTAGCCTATAAAAATTAATTCGAAACCAATATTTTTGTCCACCAAAGTGATCTGAGAGGGAGAATGGAGAGGATTACTAGTTATTTATCGGCTTGAGGTAGTGAGCGACGTCGTTGCTTAAAAATACTGCCCAGCCGGAAAAACCAGATATATTTATGAAAAATGGCAACGAAGGTAGGGATGTACCCGGCGATTCACGAAAGCGTTACCGTGCCCGTGGGCAGAGATAGGAAAATAAGGACCGCGCTAAGAACCGATCAGATTGTAGAATTCGTTACTTTACCCTCTAAGAAAAAAGATAAAGGTTTATGGCCCTGTCCACACGCGTCTGAAAATTTTTAAATCCGTAACTTTCTCAATGCACATTTTTAAAAACATTCGCGTCCACACCTACTGGGGAAATTTACATGTTGTTAAAGGATCATCAGCGTGATCAAAAACGCAAAGGTCAAAAACAACAACACCTTAAGAGTTTTGTTAAAAGGCGAAAGCAAAATTTTACATATGTACTTATCAAGTTGTCAACCATTTCTTTTACATTGCCCTCTTTCACTGGATACCTGCATCCACGACATGCGTTCTTGATCGAAATATGACCTTTCTCATTTCTTTTTGTCTCCAGCAGTAAATCAGTGGATTAACAAGTGAGTTTAACATGGCACATGTTCGCGCCAACGGTGCGATGGTGTTGCAAATATCACAAAAGCATGTAACTAAAAGAATAAGACAGAAGCAAAGTGGCAGAAGACAAATAATAACAGCACCAACTACAAACACAGTTGTTTTAAGCGCCCTGTTCTCTCTGGTAAATCTTTCCACTCCTTGTTGCGGCAATTGTTGAGTTTTAATCTTTTCTTGTTGAAGACGTGTTTCTCGATACATAACGAAGTAGGCGAAGGCAAGGAAAAGAATACACGAAAGAGTCAGGAGGACAGAAAAAAAACGTACAACTAGGGACATTTTTAGAACTCTAAAAGTCCCATTGATAAAAGCAAGGATCCAAACTGCTAACACTGCTCTCTTCATTTTTTCATCAGTTATAAAGTTTGGGTATTGCATCGTAAATTTGATCGCAATGAGTCTCTCGAGAGTAACCAACATCAGATGAAAGTATGAAGCTGTTACAATCACAACTACAGTTGTGAAATAACAATTTTCAACTGTTCCACTGTCACTGAAACCGATCGAATAATTGGAAAATCTTCGACAAGACAAACAATGGTTGGCCAAGGAGACCAGTTAAGGAGTCAGTCACCGCTAAACAGGCCAGTAAGATGTTGCTGTTGGTGCGGAGTCGAGGCGTCGATTTTATAGCTTTTATCACCAGTAGGTTGAGTAGAACTGTGAAGGGACAAGTGATGCTGTTGATGATTATTATGATTATAAAACCGGCCACCGGTACTACTGGTTGTATTTGTAGCATTTGTAGAATTAGCCGAGGAGAAGGTTGCCATGTTGAATTAGACGCTTAATCCAAGTAAACTAGGTTTTTCGTTAAAACTGTTTCTTTTAGACGTTTGACCTTGCATGAAATCGGTGGAAGATGACGGCAGAGGAAATCTGACTGCACTTTTGAAATAATTCAAAAATCTCCTGGGAATGAGTACTCAGTCCACAGGTGCACAAGAACAAGAAAGAACAAAGCAAATCGGAAACGCAAAACTGTAAACGAAAAACTGACCGTATAACACAAGGTGACCGCTTTGTACGGTTCCGCTTAATACAGGGTAGACTTAAGAAATATCAATTCTGTTTAATAATGATCTTAAGCAATTGCTCTTTATCAAATTCGAATTCATCATTACAAGCACCAGGAAAGACCACAAAGAGACAAAAATCTCAAACTTGTAATTTTCCCCTATTCTTGGCCAACCTTTAAATCTTTCCATAGAGTTATATCTTTCTTGTTTATTAGTCCCATTTAACCTTTCTCTTTAGTCGAACCAAACTAACATTTTGTAATATTCTGTAAAATATAAAAACGTTGCTGATTATGTTAATGTGGACTATTGTACTTTATACACGAGAAAAAGTGTAGTGGAACATTAAGTTCCTACGATGTGCAGATTAAACCTATTCAGATTTTTCTGGAAGGAAAAGTCTCTTTTTCAATTACGTACCGCAGACGCCAATGTGAAATTATTTTTTGATGTCTATCACTAGTTTTAGTGCCACAGTTAGAACTGAAAAATTGTATCTTCGGATCTATTGGGAATAACTCGCTGATTTAAACAGCAAAGTACTCCCTATTTAGAGAAAAAGTTTTTCCTATAAATTTTCATAATGCGCAGATCACTCCGTTCAAAACATTTCTGCAAGGTAAAGCTTTATTTTTTCACTCGCTGTTTTGAAATGATTGAAAGATGTTCATCGTTTTCAGTAGCACACTACGAGGCAAACAGTAAGTAGCACCGAAAAACAGTTTGATTATCTGCTAATATTCCGTGTAAAATTCGAAGGAATTCTCAGAAATCGTCACTAAATGAGCGTTGGAAGACCGAAGATGATCCGAAAAAAACAAAAGCCAATAGTAAGAAATATTGAGTAAAACTCGGCAGACCTCGTTGTGGACGATCGCGAAGAGGTCGTTCGTATTCTATTGTTACCCTCACTCACTCAACAGGTCAGCATTATGGCTTCGCCTCCATAGGAGGCAGTAGCCATAAAAATTAAGTCAAATGATTTGCTTTTTCTAAATCACTTTTACATCAAGCAATGAGTCAAGTGGATAAGGGCCTAAGTGGTCGATTCGCTCCACTTTTATGTGCACGTGTTCCCACTTGACTTTTTCTCGCGCATGGATTACAGAAGTTGATTTAAATAAACAATAATTATATTTATGGCCATTTCCACACATATCTGGATATTTTTCAATCTGCAACTTTCTCAATGCATATTTACAAAAAAATATCGCCTTCACAAATAACGCCATCGAATCGTTTTAGTCTGTCCTCACGTACCCGATATGTATCCGGATATATCAACGCTTTTTTCAACAGAGCATGCGCACTATCAAGAAACTTGAGCCTGCGATAAATATAATAGGCATTTGTGTTTGTTAAGTTGAAGTTTCAACACGTGTTGCTCGGAAGTCTAAAAAACGAGATCTCTGTTGGCTGTCATATCGTAATGTCTCCCGCAGGAAGGACTTGATGTCACATTGTTACGTCACTGTATACGTTTCAAAAAGGTTGCAAAATCATCAACCGTATTCACCGGGTACGTGTGTCCGGAAGGCCAATCAAAAAAAATTATCTGCATACGAGTGAACGGGTTGCATGTTATTGGGAGTTAAAAGTATATACCTTTGGTGCTACTTCGTTCGAAAAAAGTATTACATAAGAATAGGGAAAGATTAAAAAGTTGGCATGAATACTGGCAATAACCTTTTATGGGCTAATTTAAGCTGGTAAAGTGAGCTAAAAACTTACTGAAGTGTACTGCATAAATTGTGGATAGCTCATTCATTTTTTTGTGGCCATTTTGATCTTAATCTTACACTGGGGAAATATGCATGTTTTTCATAGATCACCAGTGGTGATCAAAACGTTAACGGTCAAAAAAAGCCAATAACCACAGAGTTTTGTTCATCCAGTGGCTTAAAATGTCTACTTATTAAGTTGTCAACCATTTCTTTTACATTGCCCTCTTTCACTGGATACCTGCATCCACGACATGCGTTCTTGATCGAAATATGACCTTTCTCATTTCTTTTTGTCTCCAGCAGTAAATCAGTGGATTAACAAGTGAGTTTAACATGGCACATGTTTGCGTCACCGGTGCAATGGTAGGGCAAATATCACAAAAGCATGTAAATAAAAGAATAAGACAGAAACATAGTGGCAGAAGGCAAATAATAACTGCACCAACTACAAACATAGTTGTTTTAAGCGCCTTGTTCTCTCTGGTAAATCTTTCCACTTCTTGCTGGGGCAATTGTTGAGTTTTAATCTTTTCTCGTTGAAGACATGTTTCTTGATACATAATGAAGTAGGCGAAAGCAAGGAAAAGAATGCACGAAAGAGTCAGAAGGACAGAAAAAAAACGTACAACTAAGGACACGTTTAGAGCTCTAAAAACCCCAATGATAAAAGCAAGGACCCAAACTGCTAACACTGCTCTCTTCATTTTTTCATCAGTTATAAAGTTTGGGTATTGCATCGTAAATTTGATCGCAATGAGTCTCTCGAGAGTAACCAGCATCAGATGAAAGTATGAAGCTGTTAGAATCACAACCACAGTTGTGGAAAAACAATTTTCAACTGTTCCACTGTCACTGAGACCGAATAATAGGAAAATCTTCCACAGGACAAACAATGGTTGGCCAAGGAGACCAGTTAAGGCGTCAGTCACCGCTAAACAGGCCAGCAAGATGTTGCTGTTGGTACGGAGTCGAGGCGTCGACTTTACAGCTTTTATCACCAGTAGATTGAGTATAACTGTGAAGGGACAAGTGATGGTGTTGATGATGATTACATTTATAGCACCAGCCACCGAAGGGACATCTGCTTTGTCGCCTTCTCTACTGATTTTATTTGTAGCATTTGTAGAATTAGCCGAGGAGAAGTTTACCATGTTGAATTGGAAGCTTGATCCAAGTAAACTAGGTTTCTCGTAAAAACTGTTTCTTTCAGACGTTTGACCTCGCATGAAATCGGCGGAAGATAACGGCAGAGAAAGTCTGACTTTCCTTTTGTAATGAATAACTTAAAAATCTCCTGGGAATGAGTACTCAGTCCACATGTGCACAAGAACAATAAAGAACAAAGCAAATCGGAAACGCAAAACTCTAAACGAAAACTGACCGCCTAATTCAGGGTGACTGCTTTGTACGGTGCCACTTAATACAAGATAACATATTAACAATTCATAACATAATAATAACAATTCAGTACAATAATGATCTTAAGCAAATGATCTTTATAAAATTTTAATTCATGATTACAAGCACCAGGGTTGACCAGAGAGACAAAACTCAAACGTAGAATTTTCCCCTTTTCGTTTCCGACCTTTAAATCTTTCCCTGGTGTTATATCTTTCTTGTTTATTCGTGCCATTCAACCTTTTTCTTTGGTCGAACCAAGCTAACATTTTGTAATATCCAGTACAAAAATAGTCTTTTTGATGATGTAAATATAGACTATTGTATTTTATACGCGAGAAAGAGTCAAGTGCGAACTCTCAGTTCCCACGATGTGCAGATCAAACCTATTTGGGTATTTCTTCAAAAAAAGTCTTTTTTTTTTTCAATAACTTGCTGGACTCGCCATTATTTTGTGATATTTATCATTTATTGTAGCGTCACGATCAGAATTTGAAAAATTATATCTTCGGATCTACTGGGAATAATTCGCTGATTCAAACGCTAAAAAAATCCCTCTTTGATGAAAAAAACTTTCTTCTCAATTTTTATGATGCGCCGATCACTCCTTTCAGACATTTCTGAAAGGCGGAGACTTCCTTTTTTTTTTTCGCCATTCTGAAATGATTGTGAGATGTTCATTGTCACACGTAGTACGTACACTACGAGACAAACAAGAAGTATCACCGAAAAACAGTGTGATCACCTGCTAATATTCCTTGTAACATTAGAAGCGATTCGAATAAAATCGTCACTTATCAAGAGTGGAACGACCGAAGATATTTCGGAACAAACAAAAGCTAAAAGCGAGGAATATCGGGTAAAACTCAGCAGACTTCGTTTTGGACGAAGAGGTCGTTCGCATTCTCGTGTTGGCTTCGCCTCCATAGGAAGCATTAGCAAAACATGTCAAGTCAAGTGATTTGCCTTTTCTAAACCACGTGTACATCCAGCAATGAGTCAATTGAATAAGGGCTTATCGATTCGCTCCACTTTTATGTGCATGTGATCCCACTTGACTTTTCCTCGGGCATGAATTACATCAGTTGATATTTATACTGATAATCAATAAATATATGTTATTTGCCTGCAGGGAGGTCCGTACTGGGATAAATGTGCCCGAGGTCCGGCCTTGGGCGGTACTCAAGACAGAGGGCACAGTTTTTTGCCAATACGGATCGACCTACGCTAGTGAATAATATCTTTATTTTTTCCGCAAACTTAACTAAATTCTTTCCAAAAGAACCTGAATGATAGATTTAGGGCTGTTATGACGGCTAGATCTTCCATAAACTGAATAATTTTTGAGCGAGTAAATGGTAGTAAAATAGAGGTGATGCAAATTAAAGAGAGAAGCTTCGCCGAAACATTTTTATTTGCTCAATGATAGAGGCGATTTAAAAGGCTTCCAAACTAAACTTTGAAACATTGTTTTTACAAGTATCTGTCACAGTCTGACAACTCTTCATTAGAGAGCGCGTAAGAAATAAAATCGCATGTATACTTTTGAAAAACAACGGAGCTAGTTTGGCAAGGACTGTCACGACAATGTTTTCTTCAAAAACAGTTAATGATCTTACGGAAAGTATTATTCACTCTCATCGACGATTAATGAATGTACGCAGATTAACCTCTGTTCAATTTGAGTAATTAACGGTACAAATGTCCAAATTGAACGGACTTGGAAAGACTCACCGAAAGCTTATTTGTTGTAGAACTGATAACTTCGCTCGCCCTTTTACTACGAAGAAATCCTTTGAGGGAATTCAGATATTAAATGAATGAAATCTCCATTGATTAATTCAAATGTAACCAAATACCTCACGTTTAACTTTCTAGGTACTTTTTGTGAAGGATTAGAATTTATCACAGATGGTTTTTAAGACCACTTGTCAACCAATTTAATGACACTTTAGCCTATACAAATTCATTTCGAAACCAATATTTTTGTCCACCAAAGTGATCTGAGAGGGAGAATAGAGAGGATTACTAGTTATTTATCGGCTTGAGGTAGTGAGTGACGTCTTTATTTAAAAATACTGCCCAGCCGGAAAAACCAAAATATATATATGAAAAATGACAACGAAGGTAGGGATGTACCGGGCGATTCACGAGAGCGTTACCGTGCCCGTGGGTAGAGATAGCAAAATAAGGACCGCGCTTACAACCGATCAGATTGTAGAATTCGTTACTGTACCCTCTGAGAAATAGTGATGTTTATGGCCCTGTTCACGCGTGTCTGAGAAATTTTAAATCCGTAACTTTCTCAAGGCACATTTTAAAAAACATTCGCGTCCACACCTACCACTGGGGAAATTTACATGTTATTAAAGGATCGCCAGCGTGTTCAAAAACGTAACGGTCAAAAACACCTTAAGAGTTTTGTTCATCCAGTGGCTTAAAATGCAAAATTTTACATATGCACTTATCAAGTTGTCAACCATTTCTTTTACATTGCCCTCCTTCACCGGATACCTGCATCCACGACATGCGTTCTTAATCGAAATATGACCTTTCTCATTTCTTTTTGTCTCCAGCAGTAAATCAGTGGATTAACAAGTGAGTTTAACACGGCACATGTTCGCGCCAACGGTGCGATGGTGTTGCAAATATCACAAAAGCATGTAACTAAAAGAATAAGACAGAAGCAAAGTGGCAGAAGACAAATAATAACAGCACCAACTACAAACACAGTTGTTTTAAGCGCCCTGTTCTCTCTGGTAAATCTTTCCACTCCTTGTTGCGGCAATTGTTGAGTTTTAATCTTTTCTTGTTGAAGACGTGTTTCTCGATACATAACGAAGTAGGCGAAGGCAAGGAAAAGAATACACGAAAGAGTCAGGAGGACAGAAAAAAAACGTACAACTAGGGACATTTTTAGAACTCTAAAAGTCCCATTGATAAAAGCAAGGATCCAAACTACTAACACTGCTCTCTTCATTTTTTCATCAGTTATAAAGTTTGGGTATTGCATCGTAAATTTGATCGCAATGAGTCTCTCGAGAGTAACCAACATCAGATGAAAGTATGAAGCTGTTACAATCACAACTACAGTTGTGAAATAACAATTTTCAACTGTTCCACTGTCACTGAGACCGAATAATTGGAAAATCTTCGACAAGACAAACAATGGTTGGCCAAGGAGACCAGTTAAGGAGTCAGTCACCGCTAAACAGGCCAGTAAGATGTTGCTGTTGGTGCGGAGTCGAGGCGTCGATTTTATAGCTTTTATCACCAGTAGGTTGAGTAGAACTGTGAAGGGACATGTGATGGTTTTGATGATTATTATGATTATAAAACCGGCCACCGAAAGGACATCTGTTGTGTCGCCTTCTTTACTGGTTGCCATGTTGAATTAGACGCTTAATCCAAGTAAACTAGGTTTTTCGTTAAAACTGTTTCTTTTAGACGTTTGACCTTGCATGAAATCGGCGGAAGATGACGGCAGAGGAAATCTGACTGCTCTTTTGTAATAATTCAAAAATCTCCTGGGAATGAGTACTCAGTCCACAGGTGCACAAGAACAAGAAAGAACAAAGCAAATCGGAAACGCAAAACTGTAAACGAAAAACTGACCGCGTAACACAAGGTGACCGCTTTGTACGGTTCCGCTTAATACAGGGTAGACTTAAGAAATATCAATTCTGTTTAATAATGATCTTAAGCAATTGCTCTTTATCAAATTCGAATTTATCATTACAAGCACCAGGAATGACCAGAGACAAAAATCTCAAACTTGTAATTTTCCCCTATTCTTAGCCAACCTTTAAATCTTTCCATAGAGTTATATCTTTCTTGTTTATTAGTCCCATTTAACCTTTCTCTTTAGTCGAACCAAACTAACATTTGCAATATTCAGTAAAATATAAAAACGTTGCTGATTATGTTAATGTGGACTATTGTACTTTATGCGCGAGAAAAAGTAAAGTGGAACATTAAGTTCCTACGATGTGCAGATTAAACCTATTCAGATTTTTCTGGAAGGAAAAGTCTCTTTTTCAATTACGTACCGCAGACGCCAATGTGAAATTATTTTTTGATGTTTATCACTAGTTTTAGTGCCACAGTTAGAACGGAAAAATTGTATCTTCGGATCTATTGGGAATAACTCGCTGATTTAAACAGCAAAGTACTCCCTATTTAGAGAAAAAGTTTTTCCTATAAATTTTCATAATGCGCAGATCACTCCGTTCAAAACATTTCTGCAAGGTAAAGCTTTATTTTTTCACTCGCTGTTTTGAAATGATTGAAAGATGTTCATCGTTTTCAGTAGCACACTACGAGGCAAACAGTAAGTAGCACCGAAAAACAGTTTGATTATCTGCTAATATTCCGTGTAAAATTCGAAGGAATTCTCAGAAATCGTCACTAAATGAGCGTTGGAAGACCGAAGATGATCCGAAAAAAACAAAAGCCAATAGTAAGAAATATTGAGTAAAACTCGGCAGACCTCGTTGTGGACGATCGCGAAGAGGTCGTTCGTATTCTATTGTTACCCTCACTCACTCAACAGGTCAGCATTATGGCTTCGCCTCCATAGGAGGCAGTAGCCATAAAAATTAAGTCAAATGATTTGCTTTTTCTAAATCACTTTTACATCAAGCAATGAGTCAAGTGGATAAGGGCCTAAGTGGTCGATTCGCTCCACTTTTATGTGCACGTGTTCCCACTTGACTTTTTCTCGCGCATGGATTACAGAAGTTGATTTAAATAAACAATAATTATATTTATGGCCATTTCAACACATATCTGGATATTTTTCAATCTGCAACTTTCTCAATGCATATTTACAAAAAAATATCGCCTTCACAAATAACGCCATCGAATCGTTTTAGTCTGTCCTCACGTACCCGATATGTATCCGGATATATCAACGCTTTTTTCAACAGAGCATGCGCACTATCAATAAACTTGAGCCTGCGATAAATATAATCGGCATTTGTGTTTGTTAAGTTGAAGTTTCAACACGTGTTGCTCGGAAGTCTAAAAAACGAGATCTCTGTTGGCTGTCATATCGTAATGTCTCCCGCAGGAAGGACTTGATGTCACATTGTTACGTCACTGTATACGTTTCAAAAAGGTTGCAAAATCATCAACCGTATTCACCGGGTACGTGTGTCCGGAAGGCCAATCAAAAAAAATTATCTGCATACGAGTGAACGGGTTGCATGTTATTGGGAGTTAAAAGTATATACCTTTGGTGCTACTTCGTTCGAAAAAAGTATTACATAAGAATAGGGAAAGATTAAAAAGTTGGCATGAATACTGGCAATAACCTTTTATGGGCTAATTTAAGCTGGTAAAGTGAGCTAAAAACTTACCGAAGTGTACTGCATAAATTGTGGATAGCTCATTCATTTTTTTGTGGCCATTTTGATCTTAATCTTACACTGGGGAAATATGCATGTTTTTCATAGATCACCAGTGGTGATCAAAACGTTAACGGTCAAAAAAAGCCAATAACCACAGAGTTTTGTTCATCCAGTGGCTTAAAATGTCTACTTATTAAGTTGTCAACCATTTCTTTTACATTGCCCTCTTTCACTGGATACCTGCATCCACGACATGCGTTCTTGATCGAAATATGACCTTTCTCATTTCTTTTTGTCTCCAGCAGTAAATCAATGGATTAACAAGTGAGTTTAACATGGCACATGTTTGCGTCACCGGTGCAATGGTAGGGCAAATATCACAAAAGCATGTAAATAAAAGAATAAGACAGAAACATAGTGGCAGAAGGCAAATAATAACTGCACCAACTACAAACATAGTTGTTTTAAGCGCCTTGTTCTCTCTGGTAAATCTTTCCACTTCTTGCTGGGGCAATTGTTGAGTTTTAATCTTTTCTCGTTGAAGACATGTTTCTCGATACATAATGAAGTAGGCGAAAGCAAGGAAAAGAATGCACGAAAGAGTCAGAAGGACAGAAAAAAAACGTACAACTAAGGACACGTTTAGAGCTCTAAAAACTCCAATGATAAAAGCAAGGACCCAAACTGCTAACACTGCTCTCTTCATTTTTTCATCAGTTATAAAGTTTGGGTATTGCATCGTAAATTTGATCGCAATGAGTCTCTCGAGAGTAACCAGCATCAGATGAAAGTATGAAGCTGTTAGAATCACAACCACAGTTGTGGAAAAACAATTTTCAACTGTTCCACTGTCACTGAGACCGAATAATAGGAAAATCTTCCACAGGACAAACAATGGTTGGCCAAGGAGACCAGTTAAGGCGTCAGTCACCGCTAAACAGGCCAGCAAGATGTTGCTGTTGGTACGAAGTCGAGGCGTCGACTTTACAGCTTTTATCACCAGTAGATTGAGTATAACTGTGAAGGGACAAGTGATGGTGTTGATGATGATTACATTTATAGCACCAGCCACCGAAGGGACATCTGCTTTGTCGCCTTCTCTACTGATTTTATTTGTAGCATTTGTAGAATTAGCCGAGGAGAAGTTTACCATGTTGAATTGGAAGCTTGATCCAAGTAAACTAGGTTTCTCGTAAAAACTGTTTCTTTCAGACGTTTGACCTCGCATGAAATCGGCGGAAGATAACGGCAGAGAAAGTCTGACTTTCCTTTTGTAATGAATAACTTAAAAATCTCCTGGGAATGAGTACTCAGTCCACATGTGCACAAGAACAATAAAGAACAAAGCAAATCGGAAACGCAAAACTCTAAACGAAAACTGACCGCCTAATTCAGGGTGACTGCTTTGTACGGTGCCACTTAATACAAGATAACATATTAACAATTCATAACATAATAATAACAATTCAGTACAATAATGATCTTAAGCAAATGATCTTTATAAAATTTTAATTCATGATTACAAGCACCAGGGTTGACCAGAGAGACAAAACTCAAACGTAGAATTTTCCCCTTTTCGTTTCCGACCTTTAAATCTTTCCCTGGTGTTATATCTTTCTTGTTTATTCGTGCCATTCAACCTTTTTCTTTGGTCGAACCAAGCTAACATTTTGTAATATCCAGTACAAAAATAGTCTTTTTGATGATGTAAATATAGACTATTGTATTTTATACGCGAGAAAGAGTCAAGTGCGAACTCTCAGTTCCCACGATGTGCAGATCAAACCTATTTGGGTGTTTCTTCAAAAAAAAGTCTTTTTTTTTTTCAATAACTTGCTGGACTCGCCATTATTTTGTGATATTTATCATTTATTGTAGCGTCACGATCAGAATTTGAAAAATTATATCTTCGGATCTACTGGGAATAATTCGCTGATTCAAACGCTAAAAAAATCCCTCTTTGATGAAAAAAACTTTCTTCTCAATTTTTATGATGCGCCGATCACTCCTTTCAGACATTTCTGAAAGGCGGAGACTTCCTTTTTTTTTTTCGCCATTCTGAAATGATTGTGAGATGTTCATTGTCACACGTAGTACGTACACTACGAGACAAACAAGAAGTATCACCGAAAAACAGTGTGATCACCTGCTAATATTCCTTGTAACATTAGAAGCGATTCGAATAAAATCGTCACTTATCAAGAGTGGAACGACCGAAGATATTTCGGAACAAACAAAAGCTAAGAGCGAGGAATATCGGGTAAAACTCAGCAGACTTCGTTTTGGACGAAGAGGTCGTTCGCATTCTCGTGTTGGCTTCGCCTCCATAGGAAGCATTAGCAAAACATGTCAAGTCAAGTGATTTGCCTTTTCTAAACCACGTGTACATCCAGCAATGAGTCAATTGAATAAGGGCTTATCGATTCGCTCCACTTTTATGTGCATGTGATCCCACTTGACTTTTCCTCGCGCATGAATTACATCAGTTGATATTTATACTGATAATCAATAAATATATGTTATTTGCCTGCCGGGAGGTCCGTATTGGGATAAATGTGCCCGAGGTCCGGCCTTGGGCGGTACTCAAGACAGAGGGCACAGTTTTTTGCCAATACGGATCGACCTACGCTAGTGAATAATATCTTTATTTTTTCCGCAAACTTAACTAAATTCTTTCCAAAAGAACCTGAATGATAGATTTAGGGCTGTTATGACGGCTAGATCTTCCATAAACTGAATAATTTTTGAGCGAGTAAATGGTAGTAAAATAGAGGTGATGCAAATTAAAGAGAGAAGCTTCGCCGAAACATTTTTATTTGCTCAATGATAGAGGCGATTTAAAAGGCTTCCAAACTAAACTTTGAAACATTGTTTTTACAAGTATCTGTCACAGTCTGACACCTCTTCATTAGAGAGCGCGTAAGAAATAAAATCGCATGTATACTTTTGAAAAACAACGGAGCTAGTTTGGCAAGGACTGTCACGACAATGTTTTCTTCAAAAACAGTTAATGATCTTACGGAAAGTATTATTCACTCTCATCGACGATTAATGAATGTACGCAGATTAACCTCTGTTCAATTTGAGTAATTAACGGTACAAATGTCCAAATTGAACGGACTTGGAAAGACTCACCGAAAGCTTATTTGTTGTAGAACTGATAACTTCGCTCGCCCTTTTACTACGAAGAAATCCTTTGAGGGAATTCAGATATTAAATGAATGAAATCTCCATTGATTAATTCAAATGTAACCAAATACCTCACGTTTAACTTTCTAGGTACTTTTTGTGAAGGATTAGAATTTATCACAGATGGTTTTTAAGACCACTTGTCAACCAATTTAATGACGCTTTAGCCTATACAAATTCATTTCGAAACCAATATTTTTGTCCACCAAAGTGATCTGAGAGGGAGAATAGAGAGGATTACTAGTTATTTATCGGCTTGAGGTAGTGAGTGACGTCTTTATTTAAAAATACTGCCCAGCAGGAAAAACCAAAATATATATATGAAAAATGACAACGAAGGTAGGGATGTACCCGGCGATTCACGAAAGCGTTACCGTGCCCGTGGGTAGAGATAGCAAAATAAGGACCGCGCTTAGAACCGATCAGATTGTAGAATTCGTTACTGTACCCTCTGAGAAATAGTGATGTTTATGGCCCTGTCCACGCATGTCTGAAAAATTTTAAATCCGTAACTTTCTCAAGGCACATTTTAAAAAACATTCGCGTCCACACCTACCACTGGGGAAATTTACATGTTATTAAAGGATCGCCAGCGTGTTCAAAAACGTAACGGTCAAAAACACCTTAAGAGTTTTGTTCATCCAGTGGCATAAAATGCAAAATTTTACATATGTACTTATCAAGTTGTCAACCATTTCTTTTACATTGCCCTCCTTCACCGGATACCTGCATCCACGACCTGCGTTCTTAATCGAAATATGACCTTTCTCATTTCTTTTTGTCTCCAGCAGTAAATCAGTGGATTAACAAGTGAGTTTAACATGGCACATGTTCGCGCCAACGGTGCGATGGTGGTGCAAATATCACAAAAGCATGTAACTAAAAGAATAAGGCAGAAGCAAAGTGGCAGAAGACAAATAATAACAGCACCAACTACAAACACAGTTGTTTTAAGCGCCCTGTTCTCTCTGGTAAATCTTTCCACTCCTTGTTGCGGCAATTGCTGAGTTTTAATCTTTTCTTGTTGAAGACGTGTTTCTCGATACATAACGAAGTAGGCGAAGGCAAGGAAAAGAATACACGAAAGAGTCAGGAGGACAGAAAAAAAACGTACAACTAGGGACATTTTTAGAACTCTAAAAGTCCCATTGATAAAAGCAAGGATCCAAACTACTAACACTGCTCTCTTCATTTTTTCATCAGTTATAAAGTTTGGGTATTGCATCGTAAATTTGATCGCAATGAGTCTCTCGAGAGTAACCAGCATCAGATGAAAGTATGAAGCTGTTACAATCACAACTACAGTTGTGAAATAACAATTTTCAACTGTTCCACTGTCACTGAGACCGAATAATTGGAAAATCTTCGTCAAGACAAACAATGGTTGGCCAAGGAGACCAGTTAAGGAGTCAGTCACCGCTAAACAGGCCAGTAAGATGTTGCTGTTGGTGCGGAGTCGAGGCGTCGATTTTATAGCTTTTATCACCAGTAGGTTGAGTAGAACTGTGAAGGGACATGTGATGGTGTTGATGATTATTATGATTATAAAACCGGCCACCGAAGGGACATCTGTTGTGTCGCCTTCTTTACTGGTTGTATTTGTAGCATTTGTAGAATTAGCTGAGGAGAAGGTTGCCATGTTGAATTAGACGCTTAATCCAAGTAAACTAGGTTTTTCGTTAAAACTATTTCTTTTAGACGTTTGACCTTGCATGAAATCGGTGGAAGAAGACGGCAGAGGAAATCTGACTGCTCTTTTGTAATAATTCAAAAATCTCCTGGGAATGAGTTCTCAGTCCACAGGTGCACAAGAACAAGAAAGAACAAAGCAAATCGGAAACGCAAAACTGTAAACGAAAAACTGACCGCGTAACACAAGGTGACCGCTTTGTACGGTTCCGCTTAATACAGGGTAGACTTAAGAAATATCAATTCTGTTTAATAATGATCTTAAGCAATTGCTCTTTATCAAATTCGAATTTATCATTACAAGCACCAGGAATGACCACAGACAAAAATCTCAAACTTGTAATTTTCCCCTATTCTTAGCCAACCTTTAAATCTTTCCATAGAGTTATATCTTTCTTGTTTATTAGTTCCATTTAACCTTTCTCTTTAGTCGAACCAAACTAACATTTTGTAATATTCAGTAAAATATAAAAACGTTGCTGATTATGGTAATGTGGACTATTGTACTTTATGCGTGAGAAAAAGTAAAGTGGAACATTAAGTTCCTACGATGTGCAGATTAAACCTATTCAGATTTTTCTGGAAGGAAAAGTCTCTTTTTCAATTACGTACCGCAGACGCCAATGTGAAATTATTTTTTGATGTTTATCACTAGTTTTAGTGCCACAGTTAGAACTGAAAAATTGTATCTTCGGATCTATTGGGAATAACTCGCTGATTTAGACAGCAAAGTACTCCCCATTTAGAGAAAAAGTTTTAAATAAATTTTCATAATGCGCAGATCACTCCGTTCAAAACATTTCTGCAAGGTAAAGCTTTATTTTTTCACTCGCTGTTTTGAAATGATTGAAAGATGTTCATCGTTTTCAGTAGCACACTACGAGGCAAACAGTAAGTAGCACCAAAAAGCAGTTTGATTATCTGCTAATATTCCGTGTAAAATTCGAAGGAATTCTCAGAAATCGTCACTAGATGAGCGTTGGAAGACCGAAGATGATCCGAAAAAAACAAAAGCCAATAGTAAGAAATATTGAGTAAAACTCAGCAGACCTCGTTGTGGACGATCGCGAAGAGGTCGTTCGTATTCTATTGTTACCCTCACTCACTCAACAGGTCAGCATTATGGCTTCGCCTCTATAGGAGGCAGTAGCCATAAAAATTAAGTCAAATGATTTGCTTTTTCTAAATCACTTGTACATCAAGCAATGAGTCAAGTGGATAAGGGCCTAAGTGGTCGATTCGCTCCACTTTTATGTGCACGTGTTCCCACTTGACTTTTTCTCGCGCATGGATTACAGAAGTTGATTTAAATAAACAATAATTATATTTGTGAGCAGTTCAAATATATGACTTTCATATATTCTTAACCAATAATTATATTTATGGCCATTTCCACACATATCTGGATATTTTTCAATCTGCAACTTTCTCAATGCATATTTACAAAAAAATATCGCCTTCACAAATAACGCCATCGAATCGTTTTAGTCCGTCCTCACGTACCCGATATGTATCCGGATATATCAACGCTTTTTTCAACAGAGCATGCGCACTATCAAGAAACTTGAGCCTGCGATAAATATAATCGGCATTTGTGTTTGCTAAGTTGAAGTTTCAACACGTGTTGCTCGGAAGTCTAAAAAACGAGATCTCTGTTGGCTGTCATATCGTAATGTCTCCCGCAGGAAGGACTTGATGCCACATCGTTACGTCACTGTATACGTTTCAAAAAGGTTGCAAAATCATCAACCGTATTCACCGGGTACGTGTGGCCGAAAGGCCAATCAAAAACATTTATCTGCATACGAGTGAACGGGTTGCATGTTATTGGGAGTTAAAAATACACCTTTGGTGCTACTTGAGGAAGGTTAAATAAGCAGAATAAACGAAAAAAGTATTACATAAGAATAGGGAAAGATTAGAAAGTTGGCATGAATACTGGCAATAACCTTTCGTGGGCTAATTTAAGCTGGTACAGTGAGCTAAAAACTTACTGAAGTGTACTGCATAAATTGTGGATGGCTCATTCATTTTTTTGTGGCCATTTTGATCTTAATCTTACACTGGGGAAATATGCATGTTTTTCATAGATCACCAGTCGTGATCTAAAATTTAACGTCAATAAAAGCCAATAACCACAGAGTTTGTTCATCCAGTGGCTTAAAAGGCGAAAGCAAAATTTCCCATGTTTACTCATTAAATTGTCAACCATTTCTTTTACATTGCCCTCCTTCACTGGATACCTGCAACCACGACCTGCGTGCTTAATCGAAATATGACCTTTCTCATTTCTTTTTGTCTCCAGCAGTAAATCAGCGGATTAAAAAGTGAGTTTAACATGGCACACGTTTGCGTCACCGGTGCAATGGTAGGGCAAATATCACAAAAGCATGTAAATAAAAGAATAAGACAGAAACATAGTGGCAGAAGGCAAATAATAACTGCACCAACTACGAACATAATTGTTTTAAGCGCCTTGTTCTCTCTAGTAAATCTTTCCACCTCTTGCTGGGGCAATTGTTGAGTTTAATCTTTTCTCGTTGAAGACATGTTTCTCGATACATAATGAAGCAGGCGAAAGCAAGGAAAAGAATGCACGAAAGAGTCAGAAGGACAGAAAAAAAAAACGTACAAATAAGGACATGTTTAGAACTCTAAAAACCCCAATGATAAAAGCAACGATCCAAACTCCTAACACTGCTCTCTTCATTTTTTCATCAGTTATGAAGTTTGGGTATTGCATCGTAAATTTGATCGCAAGGAGTCTCTCGAGAGTAACCAGCAACAGATGAAAGTATGAAGCTGTTAGAATCACAACCACAGTTGTGACAAAACAGTTTTCAACTGTTCTACTGTCATTGAGACCGAATAATAGGAAGATCTTCCACAGGACAAACAATGGTTGGCCAAGGAGACCAGTTAAGGCGTCAGTCACCGCTAAACAGGCCAGTAAGATGTTGCTGTTGGTACGGAGTCGAGGAGTCGATTTCGCAGCTTTTATCACAAGTACATTGAGTAGAAATGTAAAGGGACAAGTGATGGTGTTGATGATGATTACATTTATAGCGCCCGCCATCGAAGAGACATCTGCTGTGTCGCCTTCTCTACTGGTTACGTTTGTTACATTTGTAGAATTAGCCGAGGAGAAGTTTACCATGTTGAATCGGAAGCTTGATCCAAGTAAACTAGGTCTCTCGTAAAAACTGTTTCTTTCAGACGTTTGACCTCGCATGAAATCGGCGGAAGATGAAGGCAGAGGAAATCTGACGTTTCTTTTGTAATGACTTAAAAATCTCCTGGGAATGAGTACTCAGTCCACATGTGCACAAGAACAATAAAGAACAAAGCAAAATGGGAAAAGCAAAACTGTTAACGAAAACTGACCGCTTAATTCAGTGTCACGGCTTTGTACGGTTCCGCTTAATACAGGGTAGACTCATGGAATATCATTTCAGTTCAATAATGGTCTTAAGCAAATGCTCTTTATCAAATTCGAATTCATGATTACAAGCACCTTGGATGGACAGAGAGACAAAACTCAAACATGGAATTTTTTCCTATTCGTTGCCAACCCTTAAATCTCTCTCTAGTGTTTCATCTTTCTTGTTTATTCGTCCCATTTTACCTTTTTCTTTAGCTGCATCAACCTAACATTTTGTACCATCCAATAAAATTAAAAAAGTGTTGTAGATTATGTAAATCTAGACTATTGTATTTTTATGCGCGAGAAAAAGTCAAGTGGGAACATACGCCAGCGTAAGTGGAGCGAAAAAAGAGCTGTATGTAATTCAGTTAAAAGAGCCTGTCACTTTCCCTTTAATGTTTTTTGGTTCACCACCTACTTGATTGAAACTAAAGATGAAAACATCCAGAAAGGATGCGTATAAAAGATAAAATTCGAACCTCTGAATGATAAGAGATTCTGTTTAGACGCTAAGCTTTTTACAGATGACCATTGCTTAATCAAAATATCGATAGAAATGTATTCGTTATACTGGAGCTTCACCCGAGTGATGTTAGTTTTATTAGAAGCTTACCTTGCCGTCTTACTGTTGCCTTATTGTGGGAGATAAACTAATTGTTAACGTTCGATCGAAATCGGTGCCCATCATCTCCATATTCACCTATTCCAGCTCTTTTTGGATTATGTTTCCTATTCAAACTTCTTTTATTAGTCCAACGAAACTAATATTTTGTGGCTTCCAAACAATAAACGCTCATTACATAATCAGGAATTGTTTTAATTTAAGCACGAGGAGAGGTCCAGTGGAAAAACGTGCACATTGAAGCGCTGGTCAGTCAAAGCCTACAAAAAACAGCTTGAAAGATCTTACACATTGTTTCTCTGGAAAAAAATCATTAAACCTCACATCTGCCTTAATTTATTTCGTATGAAGATGCTAAATTTATTTGAATAAACGTAAATTAATCAGTGTTAAAATGGTTAAAAGACTGATTTCAACCCAGTTAAGATAGGATTTGGTTTTGCTTGTCACAACATAAGGGGGCTAGAAGTTACATATCTAATGCAATATACCCATCATGCAGCACCCATGGAAAACATACAGAAATTTGCTTTTAAAAATCTAGACGACACCATCCGCACCCTTTCAGCAATGTCATTCCTGTAAATACTCAGTGACATTATCTCGCGAAAATCCTCGCGAACTATTTCCCATTTACCGGTTAAATTTTTTCATGAGGTTGAAACACATCCTTTAATCTATTTTAAAGCTTGCCTTCATTGATATAAGATCAAATGGAATATACATCTTCGATCGGATTCACGGTAGGTACGCTCACGGATTGTCGTGTAGAGGGTAAAGAGTGCAGCAAATATCAACTCGTATTTGCGTCAGCAAAGAACGTTTCGGTGAAGACATTTTTTGGTTGATGTAAAAACAGCCACTCCGTTTCACCAGAGTATGCCAGTTTGCATCAAAAAAATTATGGTGGGTAAACTTCCGAGTGCAGTTGTTTGTTGCTTCAAAGTATCGTTTACGATCAAATGGAAGAAAAATCGTCAAATAGATTAACGGCAGCTATACTTAAGGATTATCGTTTGAAAAGTATAGAGTGCGGCAAATATCAGCTTATATTTGTGACAGCGGATTAGGTTTTCTCGAAGCCATTTCTTTCCTGGCTGAAAAAACTGCCTCGCCGTCTCACTTATCGGCTCTACGTGTATTTGATTCTGTCGGAAGACAGTCCTTCCTGTTTTGGTTTACCTCATTAATATTTTGATTGGTTACCTGCTTTTTTTCTGGAAATGGAGTGAAGCGCAGCTAATCAGGGGGTTTTTTGGTTTTCAACAGCCTCCTCGTCCTCGAGCAGGCGTCTCGTCGCCCTTCCCCCACCCCCTACCCCCCATCGTCCACTCTAACTCCAAATCAAATATGGCCGCTCGAATAGACGATGCGAGCTTTAACGTTAGCTCGACCTATTAAGACGCCTGCATTGCAAGCTATAATAGACCCCAATTCCATAATTTTTCTTTTATTCGAACCGCTCAACAAAATGTCTGTTCAAGGAATTTATCAGTTATACCAGTACTAGAAATGGAATTAAACACATGTGAGAGAAAATGAGCCATTAGTTAGCAATTTATCATTCTATTCAAGAAAGAGATCATGCGCAAAGTATTTATTACAAATGATTCTTAAAGGTTCATAGACAGTTTTATGCATTTTCAGCGTGATATCAAAGACCTTTGCATTAAAACAAATTTACGCATAATTTTTCTAAACCATTAACCACAAACTGAGCTTTCCTTTGATGTGATCAAGAAAGAAAAGAAAAAAACGTAGGGAAAATCGGCCGGCTAGGATATTTATTTTGCTTATTTTCAACGGATCTATCTTAGTGAAAAAGATATGGTAATTTAGTAATATCAACTGAGTTGATAACGTAAATTGGCCACCGTAAAGAATATCGTGAGAAAAGTAGCGAACGTACCCCAAAAAGACTTTTGTGAGAAAAAGACTAGGGACGCAATCAATTTGGCTTTCTTGAACCAACGAAAAACTATCATTGAGACATTACGAGCATCGAATTGATGGCAAATGCGTTGATTTTATACATGTTAAAGCGATAAAAAAAACATATTGAGTTAAAAATGAAGCGATCATCGTCTTGATAATTGACATGCTGCCAGTATGCTAATCGCCCTGAAAAAGGAAGTGGCTGACAAGGGGCTACCTGAAAGGCTCTTATTACAAATAAAACATTACAAGGAACAAATCATTGCTAGCCAACAGTTGTGCAATTCTTCTGTAGTTTTCAGGAAACTATGCAAATCCGACACACTTATTGGAATTACTTGGCCTCAAGCGTCAGGAAAAACCAAACCATGCTATAACTCGATGCATGACTAAGTAGGCGTTAGCAAGGAAAAGAATACGCATGATAACGAGAAGGCCTGTAAAGGAACGTGCTACTACGAACAATTTCATCTCTCTTCAAACCCCATGAAAAAAGTAATGATTTAAACTACTAATAACACTTTTAATTTTAATCGCAATGAGTCTCTCGGAATCAATCAAAGAAGCAACAAGCATTACAACGCGCGGAATGTTTCAGTTTGCGTGCGATTCGCGCAATCAATTTTAAAAAAAAATTCCGTCGCTCGAGAAATTTTTCCCGTGCCCTCCCCGTAACTGAAATTAGCATTTGAAGAAGAAGTGAGAAATTACCCATGTTAAAAGTGCTTGTTCGATACGAAGAGCAAAAAAGTGGCTAATGGGTAATAAATGGCGGCGTTCAATTTCAAGAGTCTGGAGTGTAGTCTGGGGCGTTTCCTCGCTGTTTCGCTGATTTGTGCCCTTGGCGGTCCGTTGTCGCGAGCATCCATGCCTCTGGAATTTTTAATCCCACTGTTTCTATTGATGTTATCAGAGTGTATGTGAATTGCCTCTTTGACCTTACGTGTGTAGTAATGAAGATCACGATCAATAAACTTAACTTCGTTCCAGTAGACTGGCTGATGTCCGGCGTTGTGGTCTTGCTCTGAGACGGCGAAGGTATTAGAGATATTTCTAATTGTCGCTTAAAATTCTTAGTTGTACGAGCTCTGTCTGGCCTTCTCATTATTTCATGTGTTCTTTTCCTTGCATTCGCTTACTTCATCATGTATCGTGAAACACTGCGTCACCAAGAGAAGATAAAAACAAAACAAATGCCTGAGGTAGAAGCAGAAAGATTTACCAAAGAGAACAAGGCACTTGAGACAACTGTCTTTGTAGTTGGGGCTGTTATCGAACCCTGTGCGGTAGCATTTCCTATTAGCCAATCAAATGACGTATCCAATAACACCTAAAACAATCAAATTTTCTTCATTAAATTGTCATGTTGTTATGACAATAAATTATTGAATCACGTCTTCTGATCAAAAATTTAACTGTGATATAAAAAAATTACTAAAGAATTTCGTTTATCGGTGGAATCAAAAAAAAGGTTAGAGTAAAACCTTGATATACTTTCGAGTTCTTAAATCTCTCCTTTATATCCTACTTTGCTGGATGTCTACACGCACGACTTAAGTTCTTATTCCAATATTGACCTTTCTCAGTTCTTTTTTTCTTCAGCAGTACTGAAATCAGTGGATTAACAAGCGACTTAAGCATGATGCATCATTTTGCATCAATGGTGCGTTGATGGGGCAAAAATCACAAAGGCCTCTTGCAGCAACAATAAGACATAAATAGAGTGGAAGGCAAGGAAAACCAGCACCGAATACAAACATCTTCTCCTTTGGGCAGTGGCTGTGCTTTATCTTCTCTTAGCGGCAAACTACTACTAGATATATGATGAAAAAAGGCGAAAGCAAGAAAGAGAATAGATGAAATGGCGAGAAGAACAAAGCTAAAACGAAAATGCTAAACGCCATCCAATCAGATGGATTTCCCTCAAGCTCTGTCCATAAATAAATCTTAATCCAAAAGTGATTGAGGTCAGTTTTTAGTCAGTTTTTTCCAGATATTGCCAAATATGTGTTTAAAAGTCAAAATCGTTTCAACCCCCTGATAGCTTGGTCGCCTGTTCACTTATTTCATCACATAATTCAGAACTTTTCCCTACCATCTCTCGATAAATGTTTCGTGTTTCATGAGCTGATTAATTCTATTTCGTTAGATTAGATTTGCATTCAAATAAGAACTGATCTGTAAGATATAAATCAATTTATTTGACATCTGTTTTGGTTTGGTTTTTATATCGTGGCTATTTCATCGCCATTTATTAGCGAATCATTGTGACTCTATAGCTCACCGTTTTAGGTTCGTCAGCGAGGACTTTGACTAAAAATATCGATAAATTTGACTCCAGTCTCATATTCGGTGCCGTGGTTTAATAACTTACGTTGGGCTAATGTGTAAAACTCTTTCTTCCACGCAATCTTCTGTTATTTGAATCAACTTAACTGAGATGGGAGGGGAAAAAGAAAAAATACAAGTTGAGCACAGTTTATTCATGTTTTAATGATGCAAACCGAAAATTGCATCAAGAAAACGTTCTTGACCAGTTTACGGAGGTTATTAAAGTTCAGTTTGTTTTATGATTGCTTAGATTTTGAAATATCTAGATAAGAATGAAAACTCAAGCGGCTAATTATGAGAAGCATACTCTTGAAATCTATTTCCTGAACCTCTCTATCCGATGGAAAGCCCTGTTATGTGCGAACATCAATATTTTTATTCTCTTGCTCTGTCATACTGGGTTAGTTCAATGATTTAAATTACAAAATATTGCGTGAAAGACGTAGCCGAGTTTTACACATGACCAAAACACAAATTATAAAACTGCGGAACCACAGATGCGACAGGAGTCGTTAAACTGATATCATTAAACTAAAACGGTGAGCTTTAAACTCACGAACGATAACACTGCCGCGAAAAAAACCGCGACGCAATTCTGTCCTTTAAGTCCATGTCGCAATAGCACAATAGATGTCGAATGAATTAATACATATTCTTATTTTTATGCAAATGTTACTTAATGGACGAAAACAAGTGAACTTAACATGTACGGGATATTTATCTTGCGAAAGAAAACGAAAAATTCTCCTGAAGTTATACCATGAGAAGTTAACTGGCGATAGAGCTATTTCCTGTTATCGCGACGATTTTGTTCAAGCTTTCACCGGCTGAAACGATTCTGGACTTATAAAAACACATTTACAGCTTTCTGAAAATCTAATTAAAAAGAGACGGCAATCAGTTTTTGATTAAGATTTTTGTTATGGGCAGAGCTTAAGAGGAATCCATCTAATTGGGTGGCGTCAAGCATCTCCGATTCACTTTTGTCCTGTATTGTTGCAGTACACATGTGTACTGAGGAGTAATTCCCTAGAGATGCTTTAACCACTCGCTATTAATGGTATCACATTTCCTTTGCTTTTAATTTTCTTCGTTTTCATACGAGATTGAATATCTGGTACAGACAGTTGTTTCGAAAGACAGACTTGATTTGCATTGGGTTTCCAGTTCGACAAAGTAAACTTTTCCTTAGTTAGTTTTACAAACGTTACAAACATGGCCAGTAAAGAAGGCGACTCAGGAGATGTTCCATCGGTGGCTGGTTCTTTGATTATGATCATCATCAACACCATTACTTGTCCATTCACAGTTCTGCTCAACGCGCTGGTGATAAAGGCCGTAAAAACGACGCCTGGACTCCGTACCAACAGCAACATCTTGCTGTCCTGTTTAGCGGTGACCGATGTATTAACTGGTCTCTTTAGCCAGCCATTCTTTATCCTGTGGCAGATTTTCCTAATACTCGGTCTCAGTAACAGTAAGACACTTCAGAAATGCTTTCAGGTATCTGTGATTGTATTGCAAACAGCTTCATACCTCCATCTGATGTTGGTTACTTTCGAGAGACTTGTAGCGATCAAATTTACGATGAAATATCCAAAAATTATAACTGGTGATAACATGAGGAGAGCAGTTTTATTAGTTTGGATCATTGCGTTCATCAATGGGGTTTTAAGAGGGATGGAAATGGTCAAAGTAGCAGGTTCTTTGGCAGGTCTTCTTACTCTAACATGTATCTTTTTCCTTGCTTTTGTTTACGTCATCATATATCGAGAAACACGTCGCCACCAAGAGAAGATAAAAAAACAACAACTGCCTCAAGAAGAAATGGAAAGATTTGCCAAAGAGAACAAGGCGCTGAAAACAACTTTGTTTGTTGTTGGTGCTGTTGTTATTTGCCTTCTCCCACTTTGTTTCTGTCTTATCGTTATAGCTACAGGCCTTTATAATGCAATTACTTGCCCGATCAACCAACCATTGGTGATAACATGTGCCATGTTAAACCCGCTTGTTAATCCACTGATCTACTGCTGGAGACAAAAGGAAATGAGAAAGGTCATTTTGGAATAAGAACCCAGGTCGTGCATTCAGAGATACAGTGAAGGAGGGAAATGTAAAGAAAAGAGTGAACAAGTTGATAACTATATTTCTAGATTTTGCGTTGGCCTTTTTCATCCACTCTTAAACAACTCGCTGTTTGTTGTTCTATATGACAGCTAAGATTTTGATCACAAAAGGTAATTCAATAATCAACATCGTGCAAGTTAGCAGCATCGTTTGAAATCGGCAATCAGTCAAAGTCCTTTCTTTCAAACGGTGCTGGTGCTTGTCACAAATCTGCTCCCGGAGCGTTCTAGAATACGTGGTAAATGTATGTAAGGAATCAGTCGTGTTGTAGTAGTTTTTGTTGTTTCCGGGGGTGACCGACTGTTTGGAAAGCTATACCGAGAGAGTTACTGTGATATACTTCAGAGATTTTGTTTCGGGGAGCTTTTTCGACAACTGTGAGTTTGTCTGTGGCGGGCTAAGTTATAGTCTGTAGTGGACTTAAGTGAGATTATTAACCCTTTACCTACCAAGAGTGACTAAGATAGAATTTCTCCTTACAATATCAATACAATATCAAGCATAGAAGTGATGAGAATAAAGTAAAATATCAATTAAAGGATTATTAATTGATCCAATACCAAATTCTCCAAATTTACATCAGAAGAATTGAATGACAGACAGTTAGGAGAATTACTAATGAGATCTTGGGAGTTAAAGGGTTAACGATAATTACTTTATTGCTTTTAGGAGTCGCTTCTTAATAAGAAACTTCCTCGTTGTTTGATAACATAGTTGAGTTTGTAGGATGTTAGCGTTCTTTCTGTCAGATAATCTATACCGTAACAATAGTGTCTGCGATGAAATGCAAATACAAATAAAAGCAATTCAAATAAAATAAAGGCTTGGGATCCGATTTTGTCTGTCTTCAGTAGTACTGAAATCAGTGGATTAACAAGCGACTTAAGCATGATGCATCATGTTGCATCAATGGTACGTTGATGGGGAAAAAATCACAAAGGCCTCTTGCAGCGACAATAAGACAGAAATAAAGTGGAAGGCAGAGAAAACCAGCACCGGATACAAACATCTTCTCCTTTGGGCAGTCGCTGTGCTTTCAGTATCTTCTCTCGGCGGCGAACTGCCGCTAGATATATGATGAAGAACGCGATGAAGAAGGAGAATAGATGAAATGGCGAGAAGACAAAAGCTAAAACGAAAATGCTAAACGCCACCCAATAAGATGGATTTCCCTCAAGCTCTGCTCATAAATTAATCTTAATCCAAAAGTGACTTCCAGTTTCTTCCAGATATTGCCAAATGTGTTTTTAAAAGTCAAAATCGTTTCAGCCCCTGATAGCTTGATCGCCTGTTCACTTACTTCATCACATAATTCTGGACTTTTTCCCTACCATCTCTCGATAAATTTTTCGTGTTTCATGAGCTGTATAATTCTCTTTCGTTAGATTAGATTTGCATTCAAACAAAAGCTGAATCTGTAAGCAAACCGAAAATTGCATCGAGAAAACGTTCTTGATCAGTTTACGGAGGTTGTTAAAGTTCAGTTTGTTTTATGATTGCTGAGACTTTTGAATATCTAGATAAGAATGAAAACTCAGGCGGCTACTCATGACAAATGTATGCTCTTGAAATCTATTTCCTGAACCTCTCTATCCGATGGAAAGCCCTGTTATGTGCGAAACTCAATATTTTTATTCTCTTGCTCTGTCATACTGGGTTAGTTCAGTGATTTAAATTACAAAATATTGCGTGAAAGGAGTAGACGAGTTTTACACATGACCAAAACACAAATTATAAAACTACGGAACTACAGATGCGACAGGAGTCATTAAACTGATATTATTAAACTAAAACGATGAGCTTTAAACTCTCGAACGATAACACTGCCGAAAAAAAACTGCGACGCAATTCTGTCCTTTAAGTCCATGTCGCAATAGCACAATAGATGTCGAATGAAAATACATATTCTTCTTTTTATGCAAATATTAGTTAATGATCGAAAACTAGTGAACTTAACATGCACGGGATATTTATCTAAAGAAAGAAATCGAAAAAGTCTCCTGAAGTTGTACCACGAGAAGTTAACTGGCGACAGAGCTATTTCCTGTTATCGCGACGATTTTGTTCAAGCTTTCACTGGCTGAAACGATTCTGGACTTATAAAAACACATTTACAGCTTTCTGAAAATCTAATTAAAAAGAGACCACAATCAGTTTTTGATTACGATTTTTGTTATGGACAGAGCTTAAGAGGAATCCATCTAATTGGGTGGCGTCAAGCATCTCCGATTCACTTTTGTCCTGTATTGTTGCTGTACACATGTGTACTGAGGAGCAATTGCCAGGAGATGCTTTTACCACTCACTATGCCAGAGTGAGAGACGGGTTGGAAAAGCTGGTCCGAGGGTCAGACTTGAATTGCATTGAGATTTCAATTCGATATGGCAAACTTCTCCTTGGCTAGTTTTACAAACACCACAAACATAACCAGAAGAGAAGGCGACAGAGATGTCCCATCGATGGCTGATTCTCTAATCATAATCATCATCAACACCATCACTTTTCCCTTCACAGTTATTCTCAACTTACTTGTGATAAAGGCTGTAAAAACGAAGCCTCGACTCCGTACCAACAACAACATATTGCTGGCCTGTTTAGCGGTGACTGACGCATTAACTGGTCTCCTTGGTCAGCCATTGTTTATCCTGTGGAGAATTTTCCTTATATTCAATCTTAGTAGCAGTAAGACGGTTGGAGCTTCTTTTATCTCGTTTCTACTTGTTATTCTTGTATCTTCCTACTTTCATCTGATGTTGGTTACTTTCGAGAGACTCATAGCCATCAAAGTTACAATGAAGTACTCAAACATTATAACTGAGAAGAACATGAAGATAGCAGTGATAGTAGTTTGGATCATTGCGTCCTCTTATGGGGTTTTAAGAATGGGAAAGGTCAATACAGCACGTTATTTGACTGGGCCAATCGCTATTTCATGTATTCTCTTTCTTACTTTCGCTTACCTCATCATGTATCGAGAAACTGCTCGCCACAAAGAGAAGATAAGAACTCAACAACTGTCCCAAGAAAGTGTCCAGCGACTGGTTTAGATGCGTCCTTGTCATTCCTTTCTACGTCGCGAAGGTGTTCTCGGAGTTGGTCACCAAGTCGTCTTCCCGTTTCACCAATGTATAACTTTTTGCAAAAAGTGCAAGTTATGCAGTATATGGTATTGGCGGAGGGGCAGGTGATAAGTCCAGCGATCTTAATGGATTTCCTACGAAAGAAAAGAAAGGTTTTGCATTGTGAGCGAGCGCATTTGAAAGTTCCAGGTTGGTAATTAGTTTGAAATGAACTTCTGACCAAAAAGTTGCCTATGTTTTAATCGCGTTTGAATGAAATTAGTGGATGTTGCGAAAAGATAGTACCAGTCTATAATTCAAGAAGCAAGATTTCGCTGTTGGATCCGGCGGAGTCAAGGGGTCGTTTTCACAGCCTTTATTACTAGCACGTTGAGGAGAATTGTGAAGCGAAAAGTGATGCTGTTAATGATGATGGTGGTAATGTAACCAACCTCTAGAGGGACATAAGCTGTTTCGCCTTCTACACTAGCCATCTTGGTAGCGTTTGTAAATTAATCTCGGAGTAGTTATGCGCGTTAAATATCCACTGAAGATCACATGAACCTTTTAGTACCGTGCTGTCGTCCGGAGGCTTTTACAGAAGCGATCCACTTAACTGTGCAAATGCTTCCACTTGCCGTAATTCATGAGGTTGTTGATTTTGTCGGAAATCATAAAATGAAAACAAAAAAACTCAAAAAGAGTTTTTTGATAGAAAATCGCCCTCTATTCATTGAAATAAATTTGCTAAAGATCGTGAATTAATCATAAATAATGAATTTGTACGCTACAAGTACGGAAATAGGGGATTGTATCATATTGTAATTGACGTAATGTTAAGCAAAGCTGATGAGAGTTAGCGATTTTGGTACATATAATTAATGTTAGACTCAGTGAAAGTACTGACAGCCGGTTATCTTATGATCTTAGATAAAATCATCGGGTAATTGTTGTCGTACTTGCGTAAAATTGCTGAGAACCAGATTTTATTGAATCTAGTTATATTTTTGTGTATTAATTTAGTTTTGTAAATCTAATTTAATTTTCTTCACCAAACCTTCAAAACGTTTCAATAAAACAATGGAGAGCCTTGGCATGTACATGTCGTATTTTTTTTTTCTTAGCTAGCTGGACACTTAAATAAGGTTCATTGTTTTCACATCTGTTGTTCCTTTTTGACAAGCTTCAAAATAAAAGAAGTAACTTTGAATTTTTAGGGGAATTTTTTCTCGTTCACTGCTCCATTTTATCTTTAGATCATACAGCTGGCATCTTTCATGCATAAATACATACATAGATACATATATCCTTTATTTTGTGAAGCAGGACTATTACATTACGTGATCAGTATATGGCAATTTTGGTATATGATCTGTTTTCGTACAGTATCTTTTTCGGATTTGTTTGCTTAGTTTCCCCGGCTACAAACCTCTGAATACCTGGATGCAAGACATGAATCCATTTTCTAAATAGAGGCTTTCTTATTTCTTTCTGCCTCAAGCAGTAAATCATGCTCATGGAATAACAAGCAAGTTTAACATGGAATATGAAAATATGAATACTAAATAATAGGAAAAATATTATAGAGGCCTGTGGCTAAAAAAAATGAGGCAGAAAAAGCTGTAAGAAGAAAAAAAGATAACTGTACAAAAAATAAAATGAAAAATTGTCTTTAATGCCTTTTTTCTCTTTGGTAAGTCATTCCGCTTCTTCTTAGGACAATCGCTGTCCTTTTATTTTCCATATATGGCAGCGTTTCATGACGCAAAATCTCCTAAGAGAAGGCATGGAAACGATGTGTGAAATAACGACAAGGCCTGTTATAGAGCGTGATGCTGAATACATTTCCCCTCCCTGAAAAAGTTCTCTGTTTCTTTTTTAAAAAATATATCTCTCTCATAACTTTACAAATAAAGTAGCCGTTTTTCTTCTATTTCTTGATTGACATAGATTTTCTTAGTACATACCCTGTGCGATAGCGCTCTTTACTAGCCAATCAAATGGCGCATCTAACAACATCTAAAACCATCAAATTTTCTTTGATAAATTAAAAGTCATGATGACATTTGAAATTTGGAGCAAGTGCCAGTACGGTGTGAATGAAACTATTTCGACTGATTGCCAATTTCCAAACATGTTAGTAATTTTTCATAAAATTAATTATCGATTCATGTCTTCTGATCAAAAATGTAATTGTCGTATAAAAAAAAAAATGACCAAGGAATTTCATTTATCGGTGGATAGAAAAGGCCAAAGTAAAATCTAGATATATTTTCAAGATGTTCGCCCTTTTCATTATATTTCCCTCCTTCAATGAATGTCTACATGCACGACCTGAGTTCTTATTCCAATAATGTCCTTTCTCAGTTCCTTTTATCTCCAGCATGCAGTAAATCAGTCGATTGTCGAGCGGGTTTAGCATAGTATATTGTGTTGCATCAATGGTAGGTTGATGGGGCAAATATCATAAAGACCTCTTGCTGTAACAGTAAGACAGAACTAAAGTGGAAGAAGGCAAACGAAACCAGCACTGACTACAAAAAAAAGTTGTCTTAGGCGCCTTTTTGTAAATCTGTCCACTTCTTCTTAAGGAAGTTGCTGTGCTTTTATCTATTCTTTGTGGCGAACAGGTTTCTCGATACATGATGAGGTGAGCGAAAGCAAGAAATAAAATACATAAAATAACGAGAAGAAAAAAGCTGAATCGGAAGTGCTAAACGCCACCCAATCTGATGGATTTCCCTCAAGCTCTACCCATAGATTGATGTTAATCCATAAGTGAAAGAAGTCAATTTTTGATCAGTTTTCTTCAGATCTTGCCAAATGTATTTTTAAAAGTCGAAATCGCTTCGGCCCCTGATAGCTTGATCACGCTGTTCAATTACGTCATCACATAATGCAGGATTTTTTTTATTATCCATCTTCCGATAAATGTTTCGTGTTTCATTAGCTGACTAATTCTTTCTCGTTAGATTAGATTTGCATTCAAATAAAAACTGAATCTGTGACATATATTGCGTTGTGGTGGCGGCTACCTACTAGAAATGTACTCTTGAAATCTATTTCCTGAAACCTTTTATGGGAGACTCATTATATAATTTTAATATCTTGCTCTGTCATACTGGATTAGTTTAGTGATTTATCTGACGAAATACCGCATGGAAGAAGTAGCCGAGTTTTACACATTACCAAAACACAAATTATAAAATTACGGAACCACAGATGTGAAACGAGTCAATAAACTGATATTATTAAGCTAAAACGGTGAGGTTTAAACTCATGACAGATAACAATGCCAAGGAAAAAACTGCGACGCAATACTTTTCTTTAAGCCCATGGCGCAGTAGCACAATAGATGTCGAATGAATTAGTACATATTTCTCTTTTTATGTAAATATTAGGTGATAGACGAAAACTATTGAGCTTAACATGCGCGATATATTTGTCTTGCGAAAGAAAACGAAGAAGTCTCCACAAGTTGTAACATGAGAAGTTAGCAAGCAATAGAACTATTTCCAGTTATCGTGACAATTTCCTTCAAGCCTTTTACCGGCTAAAACGATTTTGGTCTTATAAAAACACATTAGAGCTTTCTGAAAATCTAATTAAAAAGAGACCGCAATCAGTTTTTGATTAGGATTTTCGTTTTGGACAGTGCTTCAGAGAAATCCATCCAATTGGGTGGCGTCAAGCATTTCCAATTCACTTTTGTCCTGTTTTGTTGCTGTACACATGTGGACTGAGGAGTAATTCCCAGGAGATACTTTGCTTTTAATTTTCTTCGTTTTCACTCGAGATTGAATGTCTGGTAGAGACAGTTGTTTCAAGAGACAGACTTGATTTAATTTGCATTGGGGTTCCAGTTCGACAAAGTAAACTTTTCCTTGTTTAGTTATACAAACGTTACAAACATGGCCAGTAAAGAAGGCGAGTCAGGAGATGTTCCATCGGTGGCTGGTTCCATGATTATAATCATCATCAACACAATTACTTGTCCCTTCATAGTTCTGCTCAACGTGCTGGTGATAAGGGCTGTAAAAGCGACGCCTGAACTCCATACCAACAGCAACATCTTGCAGTCCTGTTTAGCGGTGACCGATGTATTAACTGGTCTATTTTGCCAGCCATTCTTTATCCTGTGGCAGATTTTCCTACTACTCGGTCTCAGTAACGGTGAGATACTTCAGAAATGCTATCAGGTATCTGTGGTTGTATTGCAAACAGCTTCATACCTCCATCTAATGTTGGTCACTTTCGAGAGACTCGTGGCGATCAAATTTACGATGAAATACTCAAACATTATAACTGATAATAATATGAGAAGAGCAGTTTTGGTAGTTTGGATCATTTCGTTCATTAATGGGGTTTTAAGAGGAATGGAAATGGTCAAAGTAGCACGTTCTTTGGCAGGACTTCTTACTGTGTCACGTATTCTTTTCCTTGCTTTTAGTTACTGCATCATGTATCGAGAAACACATCGCCACCAAGAGAAGATAAAAAAATTAACGACTGCCCCAAGAAGAAATGGAAAGATTTTCTAAAGAGAACAAGGCGCTGAAGACAACTTTGTTTGTGGTCGGTACTGTTGTTATTTGCTTTCTTCCACTTTGTTTCTGTCTTACCGTTATAGCTACAGGCCTTTACAATGCAATTATTTGCCCGATCAGCCAAACATTAATCCACTAATTTACTGCTGGAGACAAAAGGAAATGAGGAAGGTCATTCTTGGAATAAGAATCCAGGTTGTGCATTCAGAGATACAATGAAGGAGGGGAATGTAAAGAAAAGAGTGAACAACTTGATAACTATATTTCTAGATTTTGCGTTGGTCTTTTCCATCAACTTTTAATGAACTCGCTAGTTGTTCTTTTATATGACAATTACGATTTTGGTCACGAAAGGTAATTTGACAATCAACCTCGTGTAAGTTACCAACATCGTTGGAAATCGGCAATCAGTGGAAGTCCTTTCTTTCAAACGGTGCTGGTGCTTGCCACAAACTTGCTTCCGGAATGTTCTAGAATACGTTGAAAATGTGTACAAGGAATTAGCCGTGTAGTTGTTGTTTTTGTCATGTTGCGGGCAGTGACGAAATGTCTGGAAAGCTATACCGTGAGAGTTACCGTGATATACTTCAGAGAAATGTTTTTAGGAGACTTGTTGACAACTGTGAGATTGTGTCAGTGGTGTGCCAAGTTAGAGTCTGTATTGAGTTTAAGTGAGTTGATTAAGGATAATTACCGTATTTCTTTTAGGAGTCGCTCTTTAATAAGAATATTAAAATTGTTCGTTGGTTAATAAAATAGTTGAGTTTGTGGGATTTTAGCGTTCTTTCAGTCTTCTAAACCATACCGTAACAATATTGTTTGCGTTGAAATGCAAATACAAATAAAAGCAATTGGCATAAAATTAGAGACTCTGGATCTGATTTCGAAAATTCGATTCGTATTCAGATAATTGTATAATTGAAGTGTTAGGTAGTTCCATTAATTCAGGTTATCAAATATATAGTTTTTCAACTTGTTTTCTGTAAGCAAAACAACACACTTAAGGAATAAAACCAAACAGAACGGCAATCAGAGGGAAGATAAGTTATTTTTGTATTCTTGAATAGTCAAAACATAGCTTACTTCGGAAAGAAGAACTAAAAGAATAGATCTCGAGGGTATTTATCCCGTAGCTAACCAACTAAATTTCCACAGTTTAAAATGACCCTATCTAGATATTCCAAAAAACCTAACAGCCTCCATAGGCTAGTAAACAACGTTTTCTCGATATCATTTTTGTTTGGATTTCAACATGTTCAAAACTGTGAATAATTTGATCTTCAGAGCGGCTGTGCTCAAACGGTATTTTTTTCTTTCTTGCCCTCCCATCCCTGTTTTGTTTTTTAAATTTAAGGAATTTTGCATGGGAAAAGTAAAGGGTTTTGCTCATTACTACAATTCAGATTATAAAACCACAGCACACTGGAGATAACAACAGTTAGGCTTGTCCCGATTGTGCTCGTGAAATACTGGAGGGTTTCTCACTAAAATGCTTTAAAAATTGCTATTCAATCTGAAAAAATCCAAAAAATTGCTATCTTAATTTCAAAAGTTACTGGTTAAATTTGTTGATGGTTTTGAATTAGCGTTAATTGAAAGCTTTATTTTTCGGTCTTCACAATAATTGCTAATAAGATCGGTCGAGAAAAATAGCTTGAAACTTTGCTTTAAAGAGTTACTTGCAAATATGGGCGAAATTTAAGAATGGTCTTAAGTCTAACAGAACAAATCACAAGGTTTATTTGACGTCTTTCCGAAAGTCAATTTAGCCGATCATCTTAGATAAGGATCGCAATATTTGTTCAAAAGGTTGAAAAAATTAATGAAATTCACATAAATTGAAGTTTTCTATAAAATTGTTGACTTTTTTGGTCTTGATATGAGCTCTAACTTATATTTTGCTCAAAAATTGCTCAAATAGGTAAAAAAGGAACATGCTCGAGATTGCTGGGAACGTCAAAAGTTGCCGAGATGTTGTCGAGCACTATCAGGAATAGGCCTAACACCGGTGCGAAAGAAATTCGCGGTGTTAAATTGAAAGTCTTTAATTGCTGACGAACCTAAGGCGGTGAGCTTTTGACTCACAGTAATTCACTGGTAAATGGCGATGAAAAAGACCCGATGCATATCCTTGTCTCTAAGCCCATGGCGGCAAGGCAAAGTAGACGTCATGTGAACTCATAAAACAAATTTTATTTCAATGGAAATCTAAGTAAAACTTACCAACTTTTTAAAAACACATTTGGCAATATCTGGAAAGGCTAATTAAAATTTACTTTAATCACTTTTGGATTTAAATTTACTAATAAGAAAAGATTGAGAGAAATCCATCTGATTGGGCAGCGTTGAGTGTTTCTGATTCAGCTTGGTCCTGTATTGTTGCTGGGCATATGTGAAATGAGAAATTATTCCCAGGAAATGTTTAAACCACCCACTAGAAAAGGCTGTGGATTTTTTTGCCTTTGATGTTCTTTAATTTCATGCCAGAGTGAGCGACGGGTTGAAAAAGTTAGTCCGAGGATCAGACTTACCTTGCACTGAGATTCCAATTCGACATGGTAAACTTTTCATTGACTAGTTTTACAAACACTACAAACATAACCAGAAGAGAAGGCGACAGAGTTGTACCATCGATGGCTAATTCTATAATCATAATCATCCTCAACACCATCACTATACCCTGCACAGTTATTCTCAATGTACTTGTGATAAAGGCTGTAAAAACGACGCCTCGACTCCGTACCAACAACAACATATTGCTGGCCTGTTTAGCGGTGACCGACGCATTAACTGGTCTCCTTGGTCAGCCATTGTTTATCCTGTGGAGAATTTTCCTTATATTCAATCTTAGTAGCAGTAGGACGGTTGGAACTTCTTTTGTCTCGTTTCTACTTGTTACTCTTGTATCTTCCTACTTTCATCTGATGTTGGTTACTTTCGAGAGACTCATAGCTATCAAAGTTACAATGCTGTACTCAAACATTATAACTGAGAAGAACATGAAGATAGCAGTGATAGTAGTTTGGATCACTGCGTCCATTTATGGGGTTTTAAGAGGAACGGAAAAGGTCAATACAGCACGTTATTTGACAGGGCCACTCGCCATTTCATGTATTCTCTTTCTTACTTTCGCTTACCTCATCATGTATCGAGAAACTGCTCGCCAAAAAGAGAAGATAAAAACTCAACAACTGCCCCAAGAAGATGTGGAAAGATTTCGGAAAGAGAACAAAGCACTTAAAACAACTCTCTTTGTCGTTGGTGCTGTTTTGGTTTGCCTTCTTCCAGTTGGTTTCTTTTTTGTTGTCGTAGTGGCGGGTCTTCGTCATATTTTCCCCATAAACTTACCACTGATACTTACATGTGCCATGCTAAACTCGCTTGTTAATCCATTGATTTACTGCTGGAGACAAAAAGAAATGAGAAATGTCATTTTCGGAATGAGAACTCAGGTCGTGCATTTAGACGTACAAAACCGATAAACGAAACTCGTTAGTTATTGTTTTATATGAGACTTGTATTTTCTATCACAATAACGGAGTAATTGGATAATTAACCTCATGCAAAATTACCAACATCGGAGGAAATCAGCAATCAGTGGAAATCATCTCTTTCAAACAGTATTGGCGTTTGCCCCAATTTTGTATTTGACTTTGATTTTTTATAACGCAGATTTCGATTTCTCAAGAGGTGGCAGTTGTGTGATTTGATTGGCTTTTAGGAGACCATATCGTCGAGAGCATTTATTAAGACAATCGTTCTCTAACTCTAGTAAAACTGCAGACGACCAGCTTCTTCTGAATCCAGTTTCATTGTTGACATAGCCGATGGTCAAATTAACATACCGGCTTCACCGAACTTTCTACAACTTTCGATCATGCGAGTGGGACTTTTGATATCCACCTGCTTTTGTTTTTTTAAGAGCTGGGAAGCCATTTCTCACACACCTGATGTTGTATTAAAGTATTGCGACTCGCAGAGACTGTTTTTAAAATACCTTATCGAAGTTATGGCAACCAACCTTAATATCTTTTGTAACATTTGTACCTATAGTATAATTGTATCTTAACACGATTCAGTCTACGGATGTTACTATCCAAATAAAGCTATTTTTAAGACGAATTCTATTCTATTCTGTTGTTCTGTTGTTAGGAAAAATATCATACACGAACACGCTAGTCAGTTGCTGGTTAACTTGTGCTTGATACAGGTTTGATTGTATAATTTTGAGATTTAATTTAGCATTTTGATATTTGAAAATTGCTTGCTCAATTGATATCTTGATTTTACTACAATATTTACACAATTACCGAACTATACAGAGTGACCTAATACTACCAATAGATCAATACAGACCAATCACAGCCGACTTGCAATAACACAAGCCAATCACATTACGACTACAGACCAATCAGTTTACACGAACCGGTCGTTCAACACTCGAGTTATACCAGCTTCTCATTTGGTAATGGTATTAAATCATTATACGTATTATATCGTACGATATTAAGGTGAACCCAATCAAAGCCATCCATCGCTTGATAAAAAATCCGTGTTTTTTTAAATTTTGAAGGTAGCAAGCGAAACCTTTTAAAAATAATAAGAGCGAACCTGTATGATGCATAGCAAATTACTACTTCGTTGAGGGTTAAGTGTGTTCTCGCCGTGTTTGTCTGTTCTGCTAATCTCCGAGGCATTATTTAATCTATATTGTTAAATTTGTTAGTCCGTGTAAAACATTGATAGCGTTTGCGCTCTCTAAATCGGCGGTGCGGGGTTCGATTCCTGCTCACCACGGGAACGTCATCTTTTTTTTTTCTTGATCTGACGAAGTTTACAAAATAATTAAATATCTAGTATACTTTTTTTTTATTAACTGACAGTCTATTTGCCAAGTTTTAAGTGTAATAATTGCCTTTGACTGTCGTCAATTAACCTGTTTGTAAATGCATTATTTTGGGCAGCTAAATGATTTTCTAGTCTGCGTTTTATGCCTTCATTATTTTCTTCATAATTAGCAATATTTATATGCTAGGATTTGCCAAAATCAAACCAACCTAGAACGCGGTTTTGTTGAACATAGCTAAACTCTTTTCAATTAACCGACCCACTTTTTAATAGAAATGATAGACTAATTGTGCCATCTCAGTGTTTTCAAAACATGCCGATTTACAGAGAGTGACGAACAGCGACCGCGTCAATCAGGAGACATCTGTTGCTGAAGGTTCACAAAGATTCAGTACTGGGCTTATTAACTGCGTGAAGCGATAATATAAGCGATTTGTATTTTAAAAGGTTAAATTAAGTTTTAAAAAAGAAATTAATGTGTTCAAACTGAGCTTCTCTAGACCTTGGGAAACACGTCTTGCTCACTGAATTCCTTGTAAGAATCCTGAGGAGGCCTTTACGGCTCTAGTGCGCAATCCCATAGAAAACTAAAATGAAAGCTGACGGGTGTAGGGCCGAACGTTTTTGGGTGAGCCGGTCTTGAAAAGCCGTCAGCCGTACACTCACATGGCTTTATTGAAAAAGACTTAAAGGAAAAATAAAAGAGTAAAAAAATTCGCGTTTTTCACTGAATAGTGAGTTTCTTGTTCTGACTCGAAAAAATAAACGGAACGTGAACGCAGAACGGGATTGTCCTGCGTGCACATGTCTATCTCGCGCTGCTAAACTTGAAAAAATATTTCGACGTGGTCATTTAATGAAATTCTTATCGACTGAGTTTCGTCGGGCCGAATGGGAAAATATTTGGCTCTCGGTCACGAATTCGAAGTGCGGTTCTCACTGCGCTCCGTCCGCAGGTCATAACCTCGAGCCAAATATTCCCCCCCACTCAGTCAATAAATACATATTATTTTACATCTATTTTTGTTTGACGCCTGGGGCTTAAACACAAGAATTTGCATTAAATTTTTTTCACTACCATCTTTGTATAAATCATTGTAAATTTAAAGCTCACCTTTTTTAGGTTCGTTTTTGGACTACCACTGAAAATACCATATAATTTGATATCGGTCTCAGTTTTAGTGTTTTGTTGAAAGTGAAGACACAGAAAAGCTAGCAGTATCCAGTACATTCGATGCGTTGTTAATTTTTGAAAATGATGGAAACAAATTTTGAATCGAGAAATTGTTGTTAACCCCGTTTACGAAGCTTGTTGGAGTTTTGTCTTACGATTGATAACACTTGGAATATCTAAATAAGAGGTGGTTTCATTTTTCATACTAGAAATTCGGTTTTTATTTCACAATTAAATGAAAACAATTACTGTCCGAGCGTACTTTCATAAAAGCTCACAAAATTTACAATAAAATCGTTAACTCACGCTAATTTAATATAACGGAACCGTATATCAATTAGACTACAATCACTTACTTATTATTTAATATTCACTCACTTACAAATTTAATTTAGTGAACTTTCTCCTTATTCATAGTGAATCCATTATTTTACTTTGAGTGTGCTGAAAAGGTAATATTCTCACACAACTCTTGGGTTTTTTGTCCTATTTAAGCTTTTTTAAGTCCAACCAAACTTATTTCCAACAAAATCAACAAACTTATCATGGACTACATAATTAAGAATTACTGTAATTCATGTACAAGAAAAAGGAAAATGGAAACACATGCACTCTAATGTGGAGTATTCTGAAAAAGCCACTGGAAAACATGTAAGACCCAAGGTATTTCTCACTAGTTGGCCTCACGTTTAGAAAATAGTTAGAAATTTACCGAATTTTTTTATCTAGAGCCATAAAACAGAAAGAAAACGTTTCATTTTAATGTGACAAAAATCGAAAGGTTGCATTAAAAATCATTATCACAAGAAACTTTAGGCCACCGTTAAAACATAATTGACATGAAAAGCAATGACTAAGGAGTCTTGTTTATCTAGTTGCTGGAAAAGACGTAAGAACAGTTTTGCATATGTAGTTTTCAAGTTGTTAGCCTTTCTTTTACATTGCCCTCCATTACTGGATATCTACATGCACGATCTGGGTTCTTAGTCCAAAAATGACTTTTCTCATTTCTTTTTGTCTCCAGCAGTAAATCAGTGGATTAAGAAGCGAGTTTAACATGGAATATGTTAACCTCCATCGTGTGTCGATGGGGCAAATCTCATAGAGGCCTGTAGCTGTTACGATAAGACAGAAACAAACTGGCAGAAGGACAAAAACTGCAGCACCAACTATAACCACAGTTGTCCTAAGAGCCTTGTTCTCTTTGACAAACCTTTCTACTACATCTTGGGGAAGTTGTTGAGCTATTATCATTTTTTGGTGCCGACGTGTCTCTCGATAGATGATGAAGTAAGTGAAAGCAAGGAAAAGAGTACATGAAATAGTGATAAGGCCTGTAAAAAAACGGGCTACTATCAAGAAAGTTATTCTTAAAATCCCATTGATGAAAGCCAAGATCCAAACTAATAGCACTGCTATCTTCATGTTCTTATAAGTGACAATATTTGAGTATTGCATCGTAAATTTGATGGCTATGAGTCTCTCGGACGTAACCAACATCAGATGAAAGAATGAAGCTGTTAATATTACAGTTAGAGATTTGAAACAGAAATGTTCAACCGTGTCACTGTTACTGAGACCGAATAATAGGAATAATGTCCACAGAATAAACAATGGCTGGCAGAGGAGACCAGTTAAGGCGTCAGTCACCGCTAAACAGGCCAGCAAGATGTTGCTGTTGGTTTGGAGCCGAGGCGTTGTTTTCACAGCTTTTATCACCAGCAGATTCAGCAGAACTGTGAAGGGAAAAGTGATGGTGTTGATGATGATTATGACTGTAGAGCCAGCAGCCCATAAGTCATCTGCTTCTCTATCGGTGATGTTCGAAGCGTTCGTAAAACTAGCCAAGGAGAAATTTGCCATGTCGAATTGGAAGCTCAATCCAAATGAACTAGGTCTCTTGAAACAACTGTTTCTTCCAGACGTTTATCCTCCCATGAAATCGGAGAAAGATAAATTCAGGGCGAGATCTTAACCCTTATTTAGCTGTTGATTTATAAGTATCTCGTGGGAATGACTTCCCAGTCCACATGTGCACAACAATAAAACAGAACAAAGCGGAATATGAAACACTAAACTCCGCCTTATCAGATGGATTCTCCTCAAGATCCGCCAAAAGATAAATCTTAATCTAAAATTAATCAAGTTCAGTTTTTAATTTGACTTTTCAGATATTGTCAAATATTTCTTTTTTAACAAGTTCAAAATCGTTTCGGTCCCTGGAAGCTTGATCAAAGTTATCGCAATAACTATAAAAAAGCTTGATTGGCCGGCTCTTCTTCCAACTGAGACAGGTGCATCTTTCCAATTGAAACTCAGCAAATATCTTCTTAACATTCTGGTGATGACCATCATAATGCTTGTCTGAAATGAAAGTATTATTGTATGGTCGGGATTGGCTTCTAGTGGTTATGTCATACACTCCACAAGTTTCCCAAAGTACTTCCACGCCAATTGTGCCCTCGAAAACAAGTTATTGGTGTATTACTGCATAACATCGTGGGGCTGTGCACTCTCATGCCCATGGTAAAAGTGAGTCTCGTCATACGGTCTGGATTGACCTGTGATAATGATACCATGGATACTGTTGTGAGAAACAGACCTCTCTTCGAAATAGGGAAAACAACTATAATCTCATTTCATTAATAACCTTAGTCTGACGCTTGAAAAGGAAACACTGTTTCCATCATTTTCATAAGAGCTGCTTAAGCCAAATAAAAATATTAACTCATTCTGTTTAATAATGATGTTGCCCAGACATAAAGCTGAGCTGAATCACAATTCATGTGTACAAGCACTTAAGTTGATCGGAGAGGCTTTCTCTCCTCAGCCAAAGCTTTCTCTGGTGGCCAAAGTAGTGGTAAAAGGATCACTTGTTATTCAAAACAATTATGCATCACACTTCAGTAAATCCTCAGCTCGCTATATCAGCCTACATTAGCCCCAAAGAGTGAAGGAAATTGCCTGTATTCGTGCGAACTATCTTAATCTCTTCCTATTCGTAGACCTTTCTCGATTATTCGTCCCATTTAACATTTTCTCTAGTTGCATCAAGCAACATTCTGAAACTCTCAATAATATAAACCAAATTATTGATTATGTAAATATAAACTATTGTAACTTATGCGCGAGAAAAATTCAAGTGTGCACACATGCACACGAAAGTAGGGTTGATCAGTCAAAGCACTTAACTCATCGCTGGATTCAGTTTAAAAAAGCCAGCGTTAAGAGATTCTGTGTATTATTAGCCCTTTTATTGATGACTTTAGTGATAAGCAGATCTGGTCAAATAGTGACATACAATGTATCCCTTAAGCTTCACCTAATTAGTCTCGCTTAATATCAATAGCTTGCTTTGCTGGCTTAAAGTTGCCTAATTGTGAGAGTCGGAGCAAACCTTCTCCATGTTCACCGATTCAAACTCATATTGGTTTATTTTTCCTATTGAAACTTTTTTACTAGTCTAACCAAACTTATATTTTGTGGCTTCCAAGGGGACTACCACTGATAGCACAATTGGGAAATACTGTAATTTATTTTCGTGGAAAACTCGAGTGGAAAATCATGCACACCGAAGCGAAGAACGTTGGTAACGCATTGTTTCGAATGGAAAATTTATGTGAATCCCATAGATTAATCAGAGTTACCGTGCTTCAAAGACATAAAAACCCAGCCAAATAGGAATTCGTTGTGTTAGTTACAACATATGGTGCCAGATATCACATGTGTACCGTTATGTATTCATCATGCGTATTTCTCATAAACGATCATAAATTTTGAGATTTGCTTTAAAAAGAACCCTTTGAGCAATATCGTCGCTGTTGACATTCAGTAAACATAATCATGATTTCGAGAGATAATTCAATGATAATAGCCAGTATATACCACACAAGTGAACATTTCTTTTCGCGTGTTGATTTGAGTAGCAAGTACTATTCCGCTCCGAGAAGGCGATGAGACAAAATCGCGAGGTTATGAGTTTCATTTCAAACCATTTTTGGTATATCAAAAGAAACAAACACATTGTTCAGTTCATGTGTGGTACATACTAAAGCAATTATACGCCTCAGTGTCGTTGAATAAGTGTTAACTATTTCCCCATTCACTGATGAAACTTCTTACGAGGCTGACGTGCAGCTAGTTGTAAATTCGTAAAGCTTGCCTCTGAGCTCCCAAATCCGATTTTTCTGTTTTTTTTTTTGTTTTTTTTTTCGATCGGCCTTACAAAATTCTGTCTATGTTCAAGAAAAGTGTTAGCTAAACCAGTTGAAATGAAAGTAAACATAGGTGTGTGGAAAATGAGCAATTAGTTGGAAGTTAATCGGTCTACGCAAGTAAGGCATCAAGCACAATGTATCTATTCCAAACGATTCTTTACAATGACAGTCGTAGAGATGTTCAGCGTGATATCAAAAAGCGTTACTGACAAATTAACAAATAAATTGATTTAATTGCAAAATAGGAACTGAACATTTACATGTACATTACTACGATCAAGGAGAAATAACAGATAAGACTGAAAAAATCGGCCTGCATTGTTCACCCAGAATCGAAGAAACAAAAATTAAATGTGTAAACCTCTTGCCAATGACAATTTCTTGAATGCACCCGATCGAGCTTTGTGGAAATAGAAGATGGGATGTAATCAATTTGAATTTCTTCACCCAAAGTATGTTTTCCTACAATAATTATCATCAATAACCCTCGTGTAATGAGTTGTTGGCAAAAGCGTAAAATATATAATGATTGCAAATCTGAAAACAGAAATTCACCCCAAGTGACCGTGAAAAGTATTAGAAAGTTACTAAAATGATTATCATTGATTTAAGCATAATGTTTTGTCGTCATAATAGTGCCTCGTTCAGGACGTTTTTACGATTAATTTTCTCCACCCCGTTTCCCTCTACTACTAGATTTTTGGATCCACGAACTGGGCTATTATTCTGTGTATGACCTTGCTCACTTCTTTTTGTATCCAGGAGTAAATCAGTGGATTAATAAGCGAGTTTGATATGGTGCATGTTGGCATGAATAGTTCGTTGACGGGGAAATATCATAAATGCTCGTAATTTAAACGAAGAAACAGAAATTAACTGGAAGAAGGCAAAAAAATAGCAACCCAACTACAAACACAATTGTCTTAAGTGCCTTGCTCTCTTTGGTAAGTCTTCCTTCGCCTTCTTGGAGCAGTTTAGAGTGCATACGTTACTGCTTGGCTTTTCCTTGCGCATGAATAACACTCGAAATTCTTAATTGTATTATTCATATGCATGAAGCTGTTGATTGTGTTGGAATCATAAAATATATAAGTTTGGTTAGACGAGGAAAAGATTAAATAGGGAAAAGAAAACCCAAAGAGCTGTGTGAGGGAAAATCACTTTCTCACCGTAGTAAATCTACTATACATCCTGAATTCACCATGAGTAATGAAAATGTACACCGTGATGAATTTGATTTACAGTTCAACAAAATTAGTGAGATTAAGTGGATTGTTTTTGTAAACAATTTAATCCTCAGTCATAGTATCAAAAGCCGGTCTTGTTTTCCTTGTATCGTTTGCTCTTAAGTATAATATTGCATGATCGCTCTCGAACTTCAGTGAAATTACTGACACCCAGTTTATTTCTGAATCTAGTTTTATCTCTGACATGGCCGAAAATTAATAGATTATAAACTCGCTTAAAATATCTTTCTTTCTGATGAAGTAAGCGAAAGCAAGAAACAAAAAACATGAAAAGGGGAGAAGGCGAGACCAGTTAATGCGTCAGTCACCGCTAAACAGGCCGACAAGGTGTTTTTGTTCATAGTCGATGTGTTGTATTCACAGTTTTTATCACAACTGCGTTACACGGCGCAAAAATCCTCGTTCACCGTAAATTTTCCGAAATAGTGAAAGACTGAAAAATTCAACATTATATTAACATTTTCTGATATCTGAAAGCGGATGGCAGATTCACTGTTCACCCTTAGTAAAACTCAAGTGATTGACAAATATTTTTTTGGTAGAATTTCCAGATACTGCTAAACGTATTTTAACAAGCCCGAAATGGTTTCAGTCCACGAGGGCTTGATTCAAAAGAATATCAACTGTTGAAATTTTCTTGCTTGATTAGAATTGTACATAACTAGAAATAAAGCTGGATTCCCTGCTCACATTGATGTATGTTCTCAATTCAAGATTTTTTTCTTTGTCCATCACTCGATAAATGTTTCGTGTTTTTTAGGCTGATTATATTAGTTTTGGCACGTTAGATGAGATTTGAATTTAATTAAAAACGTGTTTACCAATTCATTTGAAATCTAGTTAAGTTCGGTGCCATGGGCTTTAAGACAAGTATTTTTACCACGGTTTCTTCCTTGCCATTTATGCGTGAATCACGGTCAGTTTACTGGTCGCTTTTATACACTAATGAACGATAACACTGGCCACCAAAAGTATTCTATACTATTGTCCAAGAAGAAGTGGGCAGGTTTATCAAAGAGAACAGAGCTCCTCAAATAACTGTGTTGGTAGTTGGTGCTGTTGTTGTTTACCTTCTTCCACTTTGTTTCTGTCTTATCGTTACTGCTTCAGACCTTTATGATATTTGCCCTATCAGAAAAACATCGATGTTGACATGTGCCATGGTAAACTCACTTGTTAATCCACTGAATTACTGCTGGAGACAAAAAGAAATGAGAAAGGTGATATCTAAAGTAAGAACACAGGCTGTCCCTCCAGACATCCAGTGAACGAGAATAAGGTGTGCGAGTGAAAAAATTGGTAACTACAGGTCTAACTTTTGCTTCAGTCTTTCGAAGGCACTTTTCTCGCCATCCAAGCTAATTATTTTTGTTTTGTTTTGTTTTTTTTCTAATAATCTGTTTTTTTTTAATGGAAAGCTTTGAGAGCTCCCATCATTCACCACGTTCCACTTGTGGTAGTTAGTAATCAAAAGCTCCTCGGGGCCACATCATGGAATGTCTTACTAATTCAATAGAGTGGTGAGAACTGAAAGTCTTTGCCATCTTCTTCCAATAGCACGTTATGTACCCACCAGAGGCTAAAATTTTACCATTCGCTTCATAGAAAAGACACATGATGAGGTCCCAAGACGACAATTATTCAAAAGTCGGATAAATTGACGGCAGTGGCAAAAATATCGGAAAATGATAGCCAATTCAATCTGTAACCAAGCAAGTTATATGAATTAACCGCGCGTTAAATTCTGACTAAGAATGACAAGGAGGTGGGAGCGTAATAGCTCATAAGGTAATTGCGTACCAAAAGGAAAGGCCAGATCAAATAAAATCTGTAAAACCTTAAAACATGGCAAATGAGCGGCCAAATTTTGTAACATATAGCCAAAACATGAACACGAAATTACCTTGAAGAAAGAAAATAAAATCGCTTTAAAAAGGTCAAATCAGATTAAATTTTTACTTCAAAACCTCAAAACACCGTAACTCCCCGCTAAGTGCAAACTATGTGTATCATAAATAGAATAAGACAGATAAATAGTTTTGAGCTCAGTAAAGAAATAGAGAAAGATGTCTTTCGTCTTTTCACGAGCGTGGGACAAAGAAACAATTCTGAGTCCCCATGAGGAATCGGACTTAAGGCCATCGGATTTCGCGCTCCGATGCTCTTCCGCTGAGCCACAGAGAGTCGATGGTGAGCAAGGCCCATTACGAAGTACATATATGACACGCATCCTGTGGTTACTGCTAGGATAAGCGATGTCGTTAGCGTCATGTTTGTAAATAGAATAAAACAGATGGGAAGTTTTTAGCTCGGTAAAGAAATATAGAAAGTTGTTTTCCGTCTTGTCACCAGCGCATATCAAACTTTGCCTATTGTTATGGTTGGGATTTTTTAATACAATTGGCCTTTTGTTATCCATCCTTAGGGACTTTTCTATTTAGTATCACGAGCTTTTACTCTGCTTGATTCGGATTCATTCGGCAAATTGTCGGCGATGACATTTTTCCCCAGCGGTAGTCTACTTGGGAAAATTTGAACAGACTAACAGGGGGTTAGTCCAGGGTAATTGTCCAGGGTAACGATTGTCATACAAAATCTGAGTCCCTGTAAGGAATTCGAAGGTCTAACGTTCGACTCAGAATTTTTCTTTGTATCACGCACATGATAAGACGAAAAACATATTTCCCCATGTGTATCATATAGCCATATGGCAGCCCAATAGATATTTGGCGCGACAAAACATTTCCATACCTATCGTTGGGACTTTGAAGCCCGTTTCTTCTGCACAATTTCTCCTTGTTTGCGAGGTCTGCAAAGGTTATTTTGTTCAAGTATGGAACAAAAAGAAGGAAAAACCACATTGATGATTATAGCGTAAGGTCCGACAGAATATTTCCATATCAATCGTTGGGACAGTTTTCATTTTGATTTAAAGACTTTGAAGCCCTTCCTTCCCAATTTATTATCCTCATGCATATTTCCTCTTCAGTTGTAAGGACTACACGGGTGTATTTTTATCAAGGATGGGGTGAAAAAAAAGAAAAAACCAGCAAGTCCGAAGATAGACGCCACTTTGAATAATGTTGATAACTCCATGTATTTAGGCAAAAATTCGGCCTTTTTATCACAACTTCCTAGTCCCTCTGATTTGGCGGCTTTTGGTGATTCCGATTCAGTTTTTTCCTATATTGTAGATGGGCTGACAAGTGAAATGATGAGTCATTCCCAGGAAATGCCACTCTCTATCAAAGGCATCTGATTTCCCTTGCCTTTTCCTTCCTCCGTTTTCATGCGGAATTCCTGATGCGACTTCCATTAAGCTTTCATTCGACATGATAAACCTTTCCTTGCCTAATTTTATAAATACAATAAACATAGCCAGCAGAGAAAGCTTCAGGTAGACGTTCCATTTGTGATCCGTTCAATCTTACGCTTGTTTGTTTATTTCTTAATCTCATGAAAGGAAATGTTTCTGCTTTGCGGTTTTGATAAACTAGCCTTTTAAACTTTTTGATCTCACGTTGAATGTTTACAACTGTGTGAATCTTTACAGAACATCAAGGATTACATGGTAATTAAATGGTAACAAATGATCACACTAATAATAACAATAATAATGATGATGACAACAAAAGTCACAGTAATGATAACTTATAGGGGCTAACTCAGAACCTCACTGTTCTCTGTCGGTTTATCCTTGGGTTTCAATGATGTTTAAACTAGCCTCTATTTAATTTTGATTTGCTAGTTAGTTATATATCATTCTCTAATTTCATTGTAATTGTGAGACTTTTGTTTTATACTGCCATTCCATCATTCCATGGAAAGCCATTACCTTGTTGAACTCAACGAATCGTATTTCGGACCTTGCTCGCTTCGCAAATTTAACAGCTTTTTTGAGCATTTGTCGCTGATTGCAGTGGTAAAATGGTCTCTTTGCGAATAAGAATATTTTAGTTTCCGCGATGTGCAGATCAAACCTATTTAGATATTTCTGCAAGGAAAAGTCTTTTTTTCAATTACTTGCCGGAGACGCCACTTAATTATTTTGCGATGTTTATCATCTATTGTATTGTCACGGTTAGCGCTGAAAAAAATTATATGTTCGAATCTACTGTAAAAATCTTTGCTCTCGATTTTCATGATGCGCGATCACTCCTTTTAAGACATTTCTGCAAGGTAAAGCTTTCTTTTTTCACACGCCATTCTAAAATGGTTGTGAGATGTTTTTCTTGTTTTTTTCAGTACACTACGGGACAACAGTGAGTAGCACCGAACTTATGTACTACATAAATTGTGAATAAATCATTCATTTTTTTTGTCGCCGCTTTGCTCTTTATCTTCCACTGGGGAAATCTACATGTTTTTAATGGATCACCGATCGTGATCAAAAATGAAACGGTGACGAAAAAATAACTAAAGACTTTTGTTCGTCCAGTGGCTTAAAATAGCCAAAGCAAAATTTTACATATGTACTTATCAAGTTGTCAACCATTTCTTTTACATTGCCCTCCTTCACTAGATACCTGTATCCACGACATGCGTCGACATGCGTCGATCTAAATATGAACTTCCTCATTTCTTTTTGTCTCCAGCAGTAAATCAGTGGATTAACCATTGATTTTAACATGGCACACGTTTGCGTCAAAGTTTTGGGAATGGGGCAAATATCACAAAGGCCTGAAGCAGTAACGATAAGACAGAAACAAAGTGGCAGAAGGTAAACAACAACAGCACCAATTACGAACACAGTTGTTTTAAGCGCCTTGTTCTCTCTGTTAAATCTTTCCACTTCTTGTTAGGGCAATTGTGGAGTTTTAATCTTTTCTTGTTGAAGACGTGTTTCTCGATACATAACGAAGAAGGCGAAGGCAATGAAAAGAATACACGAAAAGATGAAAAGGCCAGACAAAGAACGTAAAACTAGGGCCATTTTTAGAACTCTAAAAACCCCACTGATAAAAGCAAGGATCCAAGCTACTAACACTGCTCCCTTTATTTTTTCATCATTTACAATGTTTGGGTATTGCATCGTAAATTTGATCGCAAGGAGTCTCTCGAGAGTAACCAACATCAGATGAAAGTATGAAGCTGTTACAATCACGATTTCAGCTGTGGCATAACAATTTTCAACTGTTCCGCTATCACTGAGACCGAATATTTGGAAAATCTTCCACAGGACAAACAATGGTTGGCCAAAGAGACCAGTTAAGGCGTCAGTCACCGCTAAACAGGCCAGCAAGATGTTGCTGTTGGTACGGAGTCGAGGCGTCGACTTTACAGCTTTTATCACCAGTAGATTGAGTATAACTGTGAAGGGACAAGTGATGGTGTTGATGATGATTATATTTATAGCACCAGCCACCGAAGGGACATCTGCTTTGTCGCCTTCTCTACTGGTTGTATTTGTAACATTTGTAGAATTAGCCAAGGAGAAGTTTGCCATGTTAGATTCGACTCTTACTCCAAATAAACTAGGTTTGTCGTAAAACACTGTTTCTTTCAGACGTTTAACCTCGCATGAAATCGGCGGAAGATAAAAGCAGAAGAAATCTGACTTTTCTTTTGTAATAATTTCAAAATCGCCTGGGAATGAGTACTTAGTCCACATGTGCACAGAAACAATAGAGAACAAAGCAAATCAGAAACGCAAAACTATAAACGAAAACTGACCGCCTAACACAAGGTGACCACTTTGTACGGTTCCGCTTAATACAGAGTAGACTTAAGAAATAACAATTCAGTTCAATAATGATCTTAAGCAAATGCTCTTTATCAAATTCGAATTCATGATCACAAGCATCAGGATTGACCAGAGAGAAAAAGTTTAAACGTGGAATTTACCCCTATTCTTGGCCAACCTGTAAATCTTTCTCTGGTGTTACATCTTTCCTCTTTATTCGTTTCATTTAGCCTTTTCCTTTAATCGCATCAAACTAGCACTTTGTAATACTCAGTAAAATATAAAAAACGTTGCTGATTATGTTAATGTGGAATATATTTTATGTTCGAGAAAAAGTAAAGTGGGAACATAAAGTTCCCACGATGTGCAGATCAAACCTATTTAGATATTTCTGCAAGGAAAGTCTTTTTTTCTATTACGTATCGGAGAAGCTTCTGTGAAATTATTTTGTGATGTTCATCATTTATTGTAGTGTCACAGTGAGAATTAAAAACAATTATATCTTCGGATCTATTGGGATTAACTCGCTGATTTAAACTGTAATATACTCCCTCTTTAAAGAAAAAGTTTTACCTCTAAATTTTTATGATGTGCAGATCACTCTATTCAAGACATTTCTGCAAGATAAAGCTTTTTTTTTTCACTTGCCATTCTGAAATGATTGTGGGATGTTCATGGTCTTCAGTAGTACACTACAAGACAAACAGTAAGTAGCACCGAAAAACAGTTTAAACATCTGTTAATATTCCGTGTAACATTCGAAACATTTTTAAGAAATCGTCACCAATTGAGCGTTGAAAGACCAAAGATGTTCTGAAACAAACAAAAGCCAAAAGCTAGGAATATCGTCTAAAACTCGGCAGACTTCTTTGTGAACGAAGAGGTCGTTCGTATTCTGTTGAATTCGTATTGTATTCGCATTCTCAATCACTCAACAGATCAACATTACCGCTTCTCCTCCATAGGAGGCAGTGGCCATAAAAATTAAGTCAAATGATTTGCTTTTTCAAAATCATTTGTACAGCAAGCAATGAGTCAAATGGATAAGGGCTTAAGTGATCGATGCGCTTCACTTTTATGATCACGTGTTCCCATTTGACTTTTCCTCGCGCATAAATTACAGCAGTTGAAATTTATATAATCGATAATTATGTTTATGGCCATGTCCACACATATCTGGATATTTTTCAATCTGCAACTTTTTCAATGCATATTTACAAAAAAATTCGTGTCCGCAAATATCCCAATCGAATCGTTTTAGTCCGTCCTCACCTACCCGATATGTATCCGGATAAATCAACGCTTTTTTCAACTGAGCATGCGCACTATCAAGAAACTTGAGCCTGCAATAAATATAAGCGGCATTTGTGTTTGTTAAGTTGAAGTTTCAACACGTGTCGCTCGGAAGTCTAAAAACCAAAATCTCTGTCGGCTGTCATATTGTAATGTCTCCCGCACGAAGGACTTGATGTGACATCGTTACGTCACTGTATACGTTTTCAAAAAGGTTGCAAAATCATCAACCGTATTCACTGGGTACGTGTGGCCTGAAGGCCAATCAAAAAAATTTATCTGCATACGAGTGAACGGGTTGCATGTTATTGGGAGTTAAAAATACACCTTTGGTGCCACTTGAGAAAGGTTAAATAAGCAGAATAAACAAGAGAAGTATTACTTAAGAATAGGGAAAGATTAGAAAGTTGGCATGAATACTGGCAATAACCTTTTATGGGCTAATTTAAGCTGGTACAGTGAGCTAAAGACTTACTGAAGTGTACTGCATAAATTGTGGATAAATTGTGGATAAATTGTGGATAAATTGTGGATAAATTGTGGATAAATTGTGGATAAATTGTGGATAAATTGTGGATAAATTGTGGATAAATTGTGGATAAATTGTGGATAAATTGTGGATAAATTGTGGATAAATTGTGGATAAATTGTGGATAAATTGTGGATAAATTGTGGATGGCTCATTCATTTTTCTGTCGCCACTTTGATCTTAATCTTACATTGGGGAAATATGCATGTTTATCATAGATCACCAGTGGTGATCAAAAAGTTAATGGTCAAAAAAAGCCAATAACCATAGAGTTTTGTTCATCCAGTGGCTTAAAAGGCGAAAGCAAAATTTCAGACGTTTACTTATTAAGTTGTCAACCATTTCTTTTACATTGCCCTCCTTCACTGGATACCTGCAACCACGACCTGCGTTCTTGATCGAAATATGACCTTTCTCATTTCTTTTTGTCTCCAGCAGTAAATCAGTGGATTAACAAGTGAGTTTAACATGGCACATGTTTGCGTCACCGGTGCGATGGTAGGGCAAATATCACAAAAGCATGTAACTAAAAGAATAAGACAGAAACATAGTGGCAGAAGACAAATTATAACTGCACCAACTACAAACACAGTTGTTTTAAGCGCCTTGTTCTCTCTGGTAAATCTTGCCACTTCTTGCTGGGGCAATTGTTGAGTTTTAATCTTTACTTGTTGAAGACGTGTTTCTCGATACATAATGAAGTAGGCGAAAGCAAGGAAAAGAATACACGAAAGAGTCAGGAGGACAGACAAAGAATATACAACTAGAGACATTTTTAGAACTCTAAATACCCCATTGATAAAAGCAAGGATCCAAGCTACTAACACTGCTCTCTTCATTTTTTCATCAGTTATAATGTTTGGGTACTGCATTGTAAATTTGATGGCAAGGAGTCTCTCGAGAGTAACCAACATCAGATGAAAGTATGAAGCTATTACAATCACAATCGTAGTTGTGGCAAAACAAATTTCAACTGTTCCACTGTCACTGAGACCGAATAATAGGAAAATCTTCCACAGGACAAACAATGGTTGGCCAAGGAGACCAGTTAAGGCGTCAGTCACCGCTAAACAGGCCAGCAAAACGTTGCTGTTGGTACGGAGTCGAGGCGTCGATTTCACAGCTTTTATCACCAATACGTTGAGTAAAACTGTGAAGGGACAAGTGATGGTGTTGATGATGATTACAATTAGAGCACCAGCCACCGAAGGAACATCTGTTGTGTCGCCTTCTCTACTGGTTGTATTTGTAACATTTGTAGAATAAGCCGAGGAGAAGTTTACCATGTTGAATTGGAAGCTTAATCCAAGTAAACTAAGTTTCTCATAACAACCGATTCTTTCAGACGCTTGACCTCGCATGAAATCGGTGGAAGATAATGGCAGAGAAAATCTGACGTTTCTTTTATAATGACTTAAAAATCTCCTGGGAATGAGTACTCAGTCCACATGTGCACAAGAACAATAAAGAACAAAGCAAATCAGAAAAGCAAAACTGTTAACGAAAACTGACCGCTTAATACAGGGTAACCGCTTTGTACGGTCCCGCTTGATACAAAGTAGACTTAAGGAATAACAATTCAATTCAATAATGATCTTAAGCAAATGCTCTTTATCAAATTCGAATTCATGATTACAAGTGCCTTGGATGAACAGAGAGACAAAGCTCAAACAAGGAATTTTTTTCTATTCGTTGCCAACCCTTAAATCTTTCCTTAGTGTTATGTCTTTCTTGTTTAGTCGTCCCATTTTACCTTTTTCTTTAGTCGCACCAAAAAACATTTTGAAATATCCAGTAAAATTAAAAAAGAAGCGTTGCTGATTATGTAAATATAGACTACTGTATTTTATGGGCGAGAAAAAGTCAAGTGGGAACATATGCCTGCGTAAGTGGAGCGAATCGATCAAAGAGCTGTATGTAATTCAGTTAAAAGAGCCTGTCACTTTCCCTTTAATGTTTTTTGGTTCAGTACCTACTTGATTATAACTAAAGATGAAAACATCCAGAAAGGATACGTATGTTAGATAAAATTCGAACCTCTGAATGGTAAGAGATTCTGTTTAGACGCTAAGCTCTTTACAGATGACCTTCGCTAAATCAAAATATCGATAGAAATGTATCCGTTATACTGGAGCTTCACCCGAGTGATGTTAGTTTTATTAGCAGCTTACCTTGCCGTCTTAATGTTGCCTTATTGTGGGAGATAACCTAATTATTAACGTTTGATCGAAATCGGTGCCCATCATCTCCATATTCACCTATTCCAACTCTTTTTGGATTATGTTTCCTATTCAAACTTTTGTTATTAGTCCAATACAACTCATATTTTGTGGCTTCCAAACAATAAACGCTCGTTACATAATCAGGAATTATTTTAATTTAAGCACGAGAAGAGGTCAAGTGAAAAAACGTGCACATTGAAACGCAGGTCAGTCAAAGGGTACAGAAAACAGCTTGAAAGATCTTACGCATTGTTTCTCTGGAAAAAAATCATTGAACCTCACATCTTCCTTAATTTATTTCGTATGAAGATGCTAAATTTATTTGAATTAACGCAGCTATAAGTTACATATCTAATGCAATATACCCATCATGCACCCCTGGAAAACATACAGAAATTTGATTTTACAAATCTAGACGACGCCATCCCCACCCTTTCAGCAATGTCATTGCTGTAAATACTCAGTGACATTATCTCGCGATAATCCTCGCGAACTATTTCTCATTTACCGGTTAAATTTTTTCATGAGGTTGAAACACATCCTTTAATCTATTTTAAAGCTTGCCTTCATGGAATATACATGTTCGATCGGATTCACGGTAGGTACGCTCACGGATTGTCATGTAGAGGGTAAAGAGTGCGGCAAATATCAACTCGTATTTGCGTAAGCAGAGAACGTTTCGGTGAAGCTATTTTTTTCGTTGATGTAAAAACAGCCACTCCGTTTCACCAGAGTATGCCGGTTTGCATCAAAAAAATTATGGCGGGTAAACTTCCGAGTGCAGTTGTTTTGTGCTTCAAAGTATCGTTTACGATCAAATGGAAGAAAAATCGCCAAATAGATTAACGGCAGCTATACTCAAGGATTATCGTTTGAAAAGTATAGGGTGCGGCAAATATCAGCTTATATTTGTGACGGCGGATTAGGTTTTCTCGGAGCCATTTCTTTCCTGGCTGAAAAAACTGCCTCGCCGTCTCACCCATCGGCTCTACGTGTATTTGATTCTGTCGGAAGACGGTCCTTTCTGTTTTTGTTTAACTCATTAATATTTTGATTGGTCGTCTGCTTTTTTCTGGAAATGGAGTGAAGTGCAACTAATCAGGGGGTGTTTTGTTTTTCAACAGCCTCCTCGGGCAGGCGACTCATCGCCCTTCCTCCGCCCCCTACCCCCCACCGTCCACTCTAACTCCAAATCAAGACCGGAGAGGGAAGAAGTTATATCAATCTCGGCAACACTTATCAAGGTCTAGGACAGTTCAAAACAGCTATCGAGTACCATTAACGTCATCTAGAAATTTCTAAAGATGTGGGAGACAAGGTTGAAGAGGGTATCGGTTATGGCGGTGTCGGCAACGCTTATCAAGGTCTACTAAAGTTTAAAACAGCAATCGAGTACCATCAACGTCATTTAGAAATTGCTAAAGAAATAGGAGACAACGTTGAAGAGGGAAAAAGTTATGATAGTCTCGGCAACGCTTTTCAAGGAGTAGGACGGCTCAAAACAGCAATCGAGTACCATCAACGTCATCTAGAAATTTCTAAAGAGGTGGAAGACAAGGCGGGAGAGGGGACAAGTTATGGAAATCTCGGAAACGCTTATCAAGGTCTTAGACAGTTCATAACAGCAATGGAGTGTTACAAACGTCACCTAAAAATACCCAAAGAAGTGGGAGACAAGACTGGAGAGGCGTGCGCATTATGCTTCCTTGGTAGCATTTTTGAGTGCCAAGGAAGTCTTAAGAAAGCCTTTTCTTGCTATCACTCGAGTGTAGAGGTGTATGATGATATCAGGGCCAGTCTTCAACCTAACGATGAGTGGAAAATTTGTTTTCGTAATCAGCACGAAAGAGCATACAAAGGCTTATGGCGTGTAAATCTCAGTCAAGGTAAAATTGTAAAGGCTCTTCTTGCCGCAAAAAAAGGTCGTGCTCAAGTTCTGAGAGATCTCATGGACACAAAATATTACCCTGGGTTCTTCAGCGCACAGAGCTTCGTGCGTTTCTCTCAGTTGTGTTCCATTAGATACAATTTTCATGGCTGTGAGTGGACCGTGCGTTAACTTCTGGGTTTTCCTCAGCAATGATAACATAAAGGTGAGGAAGGTACACGTGAACAATTATAAGCATCAGGGGGAATTGGAATTTTTCATCGAGCAACTGAACAAAACTGCTTATAAGGAGATCGGAGTAAGAGATACTGTTACAATCGAAAATCCTCCGCTTCAGTTGGCGACAGAAGAGGAAGTGGTCAATGATGTGATCCGAGTTGATGTGAGGTACTCCCAATCATGTGCTTTAAAAAAGCTGCATGACATCATCGTTTCTCCTATTGCTGATTTGATCGAAGGCAACGAGCTAACATTCGTTCCTGAGTGGCCATTTTGCCTTGTACCTTATGCAGCGTTGCAGGACTCGAACTCATCATATCTAAGTGATTCTTTCAGAATTCGTGTGCTTCCCTCTCTGACGACGTTGCAACTGATTCATGATTGTCCAGCTCACATGAAGACTGGTGCACTGCTTGTCGGTGACCCACGTTTGAAAGATATCATCTATCAGGGAAACGTTTGGTGCAACTTCCAGGAGCAAGGAATGAAGTGGAGATGATCGGACGTATCCTCAATGTTTCCCCCCTCACAGGAGAAATGGCAACAAAACATAAAGTTTTAAAACGAATATCATCATTGGCGTTAGTTCACATTGCAGTGCACACTAAAAAGGAAACTGGAGAAGTTATTCTGGCACCAAACACCCCAAGAGAAAACCCTCAGCCGCAAGAGAAATACTATCTACTGACGATGGAAGATGTGATAGAAGCTGGGTTGCGAGCACGTCTGGTTGTACTTAGCTGTTATTACACTGCTCGTGGGAGGTCACGGCTGAGGGGGTGGTCGGCATGGCGCGTGCACTTTTGGGTGCTGGTGCTAGATCTGTTGTGGTAACCTTGTGAGTGATTGGCGACGAGGAAACCCTGGAGTTCATGAGTTTCCTCTACGATACACTTGCCAAAGGCAAGAGGCAAGTGAAGCTCTCAATCAGGCCGTGAAGTGTATGAGAGAAATTGAAAAGTTCAAGGAGGTGAAGCACTGGGCACCATTTGTACTCATTGGTGATGACGTCAACCTGGATTTCAAGTAGATTTAGAACCTGAAGCAAGTAAATATTCTATTTATATATTGCATTTAATACAAAGTTACATTAAATCATAATCATTGGTTACATGTAAGCACTGATACTTGTGCGTTATTTTCCATTCAGTTGAGTTACGAATTTAATTTTTGCTTCTGCAAATTGAGATGCAGCATAATCAAGGGGACTCATTAACGATGATAAGAGTTTTTTTTTAGGAAAATAGTGGAGTAAAAAAGGAAATTACTTTTAAAAAAATCCTGTTGCGCAATGTATCGTTTCATGTGCTAGGAAAAAGTACATGGCAACTCAACTATTCTCCCTAAAATTCGATTCTTTTTTTTTTTCAGTTAAGGAATGAGCATTAGAAACCCAGGAAGTTTTCGAATACCTACAAACGCTGATATTTGGACCAGAAACCAGTAAGCTACCGATGAAATCTTTGTCAAGAGTCTTCTTTTCAAGGCAGGAAGAACCAAAAGACGGCCACAGCCAAGTGTAACAAGAGAACGGATTTCCATTGATTCAAAAGTTGCATTTTTGCCTGTTTGAACTGCTCTTACGAGCTTGATATTTGCTATCCTGCTGAAACTGCTGTTTTTTTGTTTTTTTTTTTCATATGATGTCTTGAAATTATCGTGACTAGCTATGTAAAACGTTATTTTTAATCAAAGTATTACCTATTAAGAGGATTAAGGCGTTACATTTACGTCGTAGTTGAAACGTCTTGAAAATGTTTTCCAGAGTTCCTTGCAGATTTTTTTTAATCGTTTTTTTCCTGGTCTTATCAGAATAATCAGTTGTCCGATTGCTCGATTATCTTAGTTTACGTCAAATTCATTAATGTGTTAACTCTTCGAGGATTTTTACACAGTCAATGGTACTTAAAGTTATTTTCTCTTGATCAGAATATAGACTTAAAACTTCAGATTTTGGCTTTAATGGTCAGGATTTAGTCTTGGTATCAGTTAATTTTCAGAGATTTCTCCTTTAATTTTGAATGGGATAAATTGTGTTAGTTTTTGTAAGCAGAATGATGCGTTTTAAGTATTTGGTTTAAACTAATCGTCCAAAGGCAAAACGAGAAGTTTTATTCTAAATTTAGTTACTGGCCTACAGAGCATTCAAAGAAACTCAGAGAGAGATAGAAAGTTAGAGCCAAATGATATTATTTAGTCACTCAAATAAGATTAGTGACTTATTATCTAAGTACAATAAACTAACATTTGAAAGTCAAACAATTAAACAAGTGGCTTGGCATTTTGTTAGAATGAAAGAGGAAATCAATAACAAAGGGAAGAAAATTTCTGCATCAACCTGCATAAGCCATTTCTTGTCGTTTGAAGAAGAGAGCGCGCCATGTCTTATCCGCTTGATAACTTTTGCCCATTTCTTTGAATAGTTTTATTGAATGAGAGATAAAGTTCGATATTTTCTGACTCAAAAACTGTTAGTATTGATCATTGGCAGCCGTTCCTTCGGACGCACTTCTTTATCACGTTATGCGACAGAGGATGTTTTGTCACATCTTGTCAATTGAAGTAGTGAGTGCACCTATGTCTAATTCGCTCAACCTCTTCCAATTTCCATGGATAGAGTTATTAAATGAGATATGAACCTCGATATTTTCGGAATTAATATCTGCTAGTTTCATTGGTAGCCGTTCCCTAGGATGGCACACGACGCGCTTCTTTTGTGCGTTATCGTTATGCGACAGATATGATGTCTCGTCACATACAGTGGAACCCCTCTAAACCGGACCCTCCTTAAACCGGAATCCTCTCTTTACCGGACCTTTTTCTCGGCCCCAAAACCTCTGTCATACATTTCCTCTATTTTTGACCTCAGTAATCCGGACCCCTCAATTTCGGAAACCGGACGCTTTTTTGAGTCCGTAATCACCAACTGACAAAGAAATTGAACGGGACGTGAAAGTTTTAAGTAGGTAATTTAGTGTTAACAACTGAGTTGAAAAATGTAAATTGGCCACCGTAAAGGGTAAAAAAGCTGACGTTTCGAGCATTAGCCCTTCGTCAGAGCTTTACTCTGCTATACTCTCCCATCGACACAACACCACAGTTTCTTTAGAAACTTACCCCCTTTATTCATTTGTGAAAGTTTTTAAGCTCACCGCCAAAATCAAATCACACCTTTTCAAAAGCATCTTGGAAATTTAGACAGAGAATCTTGGACATTCCATGGTTAAATGATTTAAAAGTGGCAATCATATTACCCTGTGTGTAACACTGAATTTTTTTGTAAATTAAATAAAATGACGTTGAAAAGCTTCCTTCTGATCCATGTTGTTTGTTCCTTTACTGATGCGCTTTATTAGTACTCTTGTATCATGTACTGGTACTCACAGTCAGACAATACAATGTGCGGCATAAAATTGCCCTATGGGTAAAACATCAGTACACCGCACACCCCTCTAAACCGGACATTTCCTCCGGTCCCAAGGGTGTCCGGTTTAGAGAGGTTCCACTGTATCGTTGAAGAGGTAAGAAAAAGAAATTACTTTTCACTTTGGAAGATGGTGCTTTAATCTGTTTAGAAACCGTCGTCAGCATGGGAGGACGGTACCCTTGGTCGGTGTGGTTCCTCGAGTGTAGGAAATATTGAGGTAATTTTTTCCACGATTGCCTACCATCGAAACTTGACTAAAAAAGCCTGAGACAAAAAAATCAAAATAAATAAACAAAGATAAAAAACCCGAATTTTTCTAAAAACTGAGGAGACACAACCTGGAAGAACTTTTTACGATTAATGGTTAAAATTGTGGTCATTTTTCTGCGACGGTTAATCTAGAATAATTAGCAGATCGACTAAGCGACATGTAAGATAAGAAATAATTTTTGAGTGGTAAGAAAAACCGGGAAAAACAAGCTGTGGAAAAATTCTGGAAGTAAGGATCAAACTGGGAGAGACGGACAACAGGAGGGCGACGCCGACGTATAAAATCGAGTAGAGACGTCGGCGAGTTGGTCTTCAATCCAGTACTACTTATTAGAAGTTAAACATATAGATGTCGAAAAAAAATCAAATTTTTTTTTTCTTCAAAAAAAGTTCAAACATCGCCAATGACTATAAAAGCTTCAGACGCGAACGAGTTAAGCAAAGGAATGCTGATAAGTGTAGAGGATTTGCGTTGTGTCCTGAATGCAACAGTGATTCTTTTTGATGTTCTACAATTAAAGCCATTTAGATAGCTCTTTAATAGCTCTTAGCGTTTTTGATCAACTGGTTGCATGTCAGTCATGATATTAGTAATAGTTTCTACTGACCTGGAGTTTATTTCATGCCTGATCAACTGATGTTATAAGTATCAAAGAAACCACGACAGCCAATGGAACAAAGAAGGAGTGTTATACGAGCAAATGAAACTGAAACATTCGCTTGGCTAAGGGGAAGATGCATAATTTCGTCATTACTTTCCGGATTTCAGTGATCTGCGGTATCTGGACTTCTAAAAACCAAGAGCAAGTTCACATGACATGATCATAAACTGCTCTCACTAGTCTTGGATGCTTCACAATGCTCTCGAAGGGGGAACAATTTTAATTGAGTATACACCTTCAAATCTATTTCCATTGCATTGACGCTTGTGCGCAAAGGATATCAGGTGTGGAAACAAGGAACATTTCAAACGAATTCAGCTTACTAAGAAAATAAGTTTAACAAAAAACATGTACATATCAAAGGTTTATTTGTATTTTGGAAAGTTCGGTGAAGAAATGAAAATAATGAGTCACCTCTGTCAACAATAAAAGCAGATTCAGAGAAAGTTGGTTTTCAGTAATTTTATTAAACTACAAGAACGATTACTCAATAATTTAATTTAAGATCATACTATACAACGAAAATAAAAACCAGTACTCACTACTTTCACTGAAGCTTACATCATTTGTTATAAAAACACTGGCACTCTCCAACTCTGCTAAACTTTATCAATTACACTACAACATAATTAACAACCTTAAAAGTTCTGCTATTAAGAATTACTGTCAGTTATTCCACATGTGCGCGAAAAAGGCATGTGGAAACACATGCACACTAAATTGTCCTAAATGTGAAGCTTTTCACCCAACGCATTGTTAAGAAAGATTCATTTGATCTTCGCACGATATTAAACTATACTTCATTCTAAAGCCAGAAGCTGAAGATCAACTAAATATTTTGCAACAATGCATTGCTGTTTTTAAGAGGTCTTGAACAGAAACCCTCTACTATAGCGTGCATGTGTTTCCACTTACCCTTTTCTTGTGCATTAATTAAAGTCATGATTCTTATTAATTGTGGGTAAAATTTATGCGTTTGTTAATTTTTATTTGGAAATGATAAAAGATAAGTTTGATTAGACGAAAACATGTAAAAGGGCGAAGAAAACCCAAAAGGGTTGTGCTAGGGAAAATCGTCTTTTTTTTACCGCATTAAAGTGCTTATGACACGAAATATTTTTTTGCGTAAATATTTAGCTTATCATATTTACAAACCAATGCCGATGGACGAAAAAATTTCCAAAACTTAAAACTCGATTTTTCGGGCCCTAAAGGGCTCTTATTTTGTCTTAAAAGTACTATTGTCCCGTGGACTGGTAACGAGTTGGCGGGTGACGACGTAGAAAACTGTGAAAACTCTCAGTTGACACTTAAAAATCTCTCACATTCTTCTAATTTTGGATCAGTCAGCGTTGAAATACTCTTGAAATAATGTCCGATGGTAATGTCCACCTACTTTCAGCAAGCTGTATCAAGAATTGTGATACATCGTACTCAAGAAGAAGAAGAAATGGAAGTTGCTAGTACGGTTCAGCCCCACGAAGGAGAGCTGCGTGCATCAAACGAATATTTCGACCAGGAGTGACAAAGACGGTTTCTCATCGGCGGTGTTCAGGTCAAGATTAGACCAGAAAAACTCCTGTTACTGAATGTTTTGTTTGCTGCGTTTTTGTTTTGTTTTCTATGGCGAAATTTATGTTAAGAATGGGTAACTGTGTTCGTTTCTGTTTCCATAACATTTTATTCCTTCGCACTGAGCGCGGCGAAGGTTTCCCTTGGTCAGTGCTCTAGAGTTTCCTTGCTGTAGAGTAATTCCCTTAACAAACCAAAAGCTAACTTTCGGCGAAAGAATCAGCTGTATTACGAGGCACGATGATTTTTCGCCGAAAAGTCATCGGCGGGTAGTTTCAATGCAATTTGCTCCTTTCCTCAGAGATTGCAATCTTCGTCGAGCCGGTCAAACGGAAAACGAGTGAGTTTATAGTCAACTGATTCAAGTTAATCTCAAAAAGGGATTTTGATAGAAAAAAAATTCCTTATTTTAATTGCAGCATTGCCATATGACCCATTTCGCTCAACGCCAAATAACTAACAACGTATGGTAAATGGATATTTCGTACGCATTCGACTTTCACACAGCACTTGGATTCGCCACCATCTAATTCAATAAAATATTGCTGTTATCGCATTGACATTGCTACTGTTGCTACTTCTAGTTTCTTGAGAGCAGGAGGGAACTGATGGCTCTTGGGATGGATTTTCGGAAACCTAAGTTGGTGCCAGTATCCGCCAGAGGCTTCGCACTGTTCACGCAACAGGATATCAGTCGGCTCAGGAAAGGGCTCTAACTACAAATAGGCACTTTAAATTTACGGTGGATCGTGCGGAAATGAATTATTTTACTGTTACTGCGGATGTAAAACTCAGCAAAACTAGGGAGAATTATCAATTTTATTTTAAATGATGTAAGCTTCATTAAAAGTACTGACAGACTGTTATTTTTCTCGGTTTATATTACGATCTTAAGTTAATACATTGGGTAATCGTTCTCGCTATTTGGTAAATTGCTGACAACCAGATTCTTAGTCTAGTTTTATTGTTGACGTTGCCGAAAATCTAATTTAATTACATTTCTTTACCGAACTTTCAAGAACTGTCCATACACAACTGAGACATCTGATACGTACGACACAATAAACTTGCAAAGTATTGTATTGGATTTTTCATGTTGCTTGTCATTTAATCTAAGTAAGCAGACCTACATTTAAGAATATTTTGAAACATTACATACGAGTAAAGGCAAGTCAAATGCAGTTTACCTTAGTTTGTTAGAAGTCAGTAACCACAAATTAATGCTATCTGGACGTTATTGAGGGACTTCTACGATTCTGTAGCCAATCGAGTGTTATAGTTTCCCCTGGATGATTATTCGGTCAATAACTTTACAATTGTTGCCTTAGCAAAGTGGGACATTACTCTCTTAACCGTGAAGCTATGGTAACGATTGGATCGAGTGAAAATGGAGATGGTTGGTATCGACGGCCATCTCCAATATTTAGGCAAATAAGATAAGCATAGTGAGCTAAGTACCAACCAACATCAATAACAAACATCTCTGAGATGACTTATTCAATTTATTATTTTGCTATTGTACCTTAAATATACTGCGATTAATATACAAACTTGTTCCCAATAAAATCAGTAACCTCATGCATTATAAAATTGAGAATTACTGTAATTAATGCACAAGAAAAGGGCAAATGGAAACACATGCACTCGAAAAAGGAGTTTTTCTAGCATCAAAAATGATTTTTACAAGAAACTTTTTAATTTTCCATGCGGTTGACGAATCATCTATCGTGATTAAAAACATAATTGATATGAAAAACAATGACTAAGGAGTCTTTTCATCCAGTGTATGGAAAAGACTTAGGGAAAATTTTACATGTGTAGTTATCAAGTTGTTACCCTTTCTTTTACATTGCCCTCCTTCACTGGATATCTACATGCACGATGTGGGTTCTTAGTCCAAAAATGACCTTTCTCATTTCTTTTTGTCTCCAGCAGTAAATCAATGGATTAACAAGCGAGTTTAACATGGCACATGTTAACATCCATCGTGCGTTGATGGGGCAAATCTCATAGAGGCCTGTAACTTTTACGATAAAACAGAAACAAACTGGCAGAAGGCAAACAATAACAGCACCAACTATAAACACAGTTGTCTTAAGCGCCTTGTTCTCTTTGACAAACCTTTTTACTTCATCTTGGGGAAGCTGCTGAGTTTCTATCCTTTTTTGGTGCCAACGTGTCTCTTGATATATGGTAAGGTAAGTGAAGGCGTGAAAAATAATATTTGAAATAATAATAAGGCCTGTTAAATAATGGGCTACTCCGTAGACAGTCATTCTTAAAATTCCATTGATGAAAACAAAAATCCAAACTGATAGCACTGCTATCTTCATGTTATTATAAGTGACAATGTTTGAGTATTGCATCGTAAATTTGATGGCTATGAGTCTCTCGAACGTAACCAACATCACATGAAAGAATGAAGCTGTTAGCATAACAGCAACAAATGTGAACCAGAAATCTGTAACTGTTTGACTAATACTGTGACCGAGTAATAGTATTATTGTCCACAGGATAATCAATGGCTGGCAAAGGAGACCAGTAAAGGCGTCAGTCACCGCTAAACAGGCCAGCAAAATGTTGCTGTTGTTACGAAGTCGAGGCGTCGTTTTCACAGCCTTGATCACAAATACGTTGAGAATAACTGTGCAGGGAAAAGTAATGGTGTTGATGATGATTAGGATTATAGAACCAGCCACCAATGGGACATCTGCTTCTCTATCGGTGATGTTCGAAGTGTTCGTGAAACTAGCCAAGGAGAAATTTGCCATGTCGAATTGGAAGCTCAATTCAAATGAATTAGGTGTCCTGGAGGACCTGTTTCTTCCAGATGTTTATCCTCCCATGAAATCGGAGGAAGACAAATGCAGGTGGCAATCTGACCCCTTATTTAGCTGGTGATTTAAAAGCATCTCGTGGAAATGACTTCTAAGTAAGTAAAAGCGGAATATGAAACACTAAACGCCACTTTATCAGATGGATTCTCCTCAAGCTCTGCCCAAAGATAAATCCTAATCTAAAATTAATTAAGGTCAATTTTTAATTAGACTTTCCAGATATTGTCAAATGTCTTTTTTTTAAAACAAGTTCAAAGTCGCTTCGGTCCCTGAGACCTTGATCAAACTTATCGCGATAACCATAAAAAGCTTGGTCGGCTCTTCTTCCAACTGAGGCAGGTGCATAATGCCAATTGAAACTCCGACAATAAATCTTTACTTAATTCACTTCAGCTAAAGCTTTCGCCGGTGACCGCAACGGACCATAAAGGCCAAAGTAGCGACAAAAAGTCAAATCAATTGTTATCCACACAATTTATGCATTACACATTAGCAAATCTTCAGCTCACTATATCAGCCTAAATAAGCCCCAAAAACTAAAGGAAATTGCCAGTATTCGTGTGGCCTTCTTAATCTTTTGCTCTGCTTAGACCTTTCTCAATTAATTGGTCCATTCAACATTTTCTCTAGTTGCACCAAGCAAAAATTCTGTGACGCTCAATAACATAAAGAACATTATTGATTATGTAAATATAAACTATTGTACTTCATGCGCGAGAAAAAGTTAAGTCTGCACACATGGGGCGGATCAATCTTAGCTCTGAAAGATACGGTAGACCTTCGAGGGCCAGTTTTTTCTTAATTTTTTTTCATGTCAAACAGAACATTATTATTTTAACTATAGCTTCCAAGAAAGATTTTGGTAAAATATTAAGACGCGCACGAGTTATTTACAAAAACGTATTTTCGAATTGAATTATACAGCCCGCCAAAGTGTGAATAGCCAATTATAACATGTCGACAAAGGTGACTACCGACGGGCTTTGTTTGCGGCTAAAGATCTTGATCCATGAAATCCAATCGCGTAAACATCTCTTGATTTTCGGTCGCAAGAGAAGATCTTTGTTATCTTTCTGCGTTAAAAAGTAAATGCGAACGGAGAAAGATAAAAAAGAAAAGAGTTCATCGGTGAAAGTAAAAGAGGAGCCTGGCTGTCACTACAAGAACTAAAGAACTTCGACGCGGAAAGGCAAAAGAATCTCGCCGAAACGGATAGGGGCTCGTGGTTTCGACAATCTTCGCTGCTCGCACTCGATAAGCAACCACAAGGTTTGCCGCGGCTTGTCTAAGGTGCTTACGGTTGAAAATAAAAAGAGGTGAAATAAAAATTACCGACAGACCAATCTTATTAAACAGCGTTGGGGGTAACTCCGTTTTTCAAAATAGATCTTCTCCAATGGCCTCCGACGTAATGCGCATCGGTAAAATTTTGATCAGCAAACTTGACAAATGAATTGCAAAGTAACCAATGAAAATATCGAAAAATTCCCCCCACTGCTTTGAAGACCAACTTCTCAGGATCGTGCAGAAGTCTTATTTGTGTGGTCAGATTTGATGTGCGATGAATTCGCTCATAAATTTTTCATTGATATATAGTTTATGGTGGTTATGCTTCAAAAAACGCATTTTTTTTTTCAAAGGACATCCGCGAAGGTCTAGCGTATCCTGAACTCATTGCTTGGGTTTAATACCTACAAGCTGAAACTGAAGCGGAAAGCAGTCAAACTGATGCGATAGATTTCCGGAAGTTAATTTGGCCCTCGCCAGTTAAAAGCGATGACCTTCGCGGTATATTCAAGGTACAATAGCATGAGGAAAAATTGAATAAGTTATCCCAGAGATGTTTGTCATTGATGTCGGTTGGTACTTTGCTTGCTATGCTGATCTTATTTGCCTAGGTATCGGAGATGGCCTTTCACAGTCGGCGCCGATCATCTCCATATCCACTCAATCCAATTGTCACCATAGCTTCATGGTTAAGAAGGTGATGTTTCACTTTGCTGAGGCAACAATTGCGATTGACTGAATGATCATCTGGCGGTAATTAGATGACGGCTTACTTTATGTAATATGATATTTTATGCCGTTAACTAACGGCGTAATTTTCTCTAGTCCGCAATGTGTATACTGTAAATTTTACGCCGTTAATATAATTCTTTTAGATATTAATCTATTGCTGCGAGCATTAACGAGCAGCAACACTATTTTTTACTTCCCGTGAGAGGTTTGGGCTCTCTCTCTACAAATGTATATGTATATATGCGTTCCACACTCCATCCGTTGAAATGTGACCTTCGTTCGTTCGGTAGCGATGCTTTTGAAGATGCAGTATTAAGATCAGCGGCGGTAGTTGTTGAATTGTGCGTGCGCTGCCCACATGGTCCTATGTTCCTGCCATCAAGCCCTCGAGGGTTCAACAGTCGACCAGCGGGTAAGTTTTTATCGCTCTTTTTGAACTGATGTATCATGTCAAATGCAATTCTATCAATCGCTAGAACTATTCATCGAGGTCAGGAACGATTTAATGACATTTCCGGGGGAAGGCAATGCTCTTTTATGAGTTTTTCAGCGCTGTTGTGTGCACAATCATGTCCAGTGCGGCACTGGGATACTGCTACAGTTGACCAGATTTAATCGAAGGAGACATGATATACTTGAATGCCCTTGAAAGTCAAAATATTTTTGATACAGAGACATTAACTATTATAGCTCTGCTAATCGTGTGGAAGCTTGAGCTTTTGATCAGCCGTCAAACTACAATGTTCCGTGCTTAATTGATTTCCCTCAAGAATAATTAACTAGATTGAGAAATAGAGATTAACAGATTATCAAATATGTGGGAAAATACCTTGACATTTCTTACATCCTATTAATAGCAGAGTTCGTGACGCGCGCAACGCGTGGAGCGTAGCCCCATAATTATACGAGATAGTAGATGCTTTATAAGATCACGCATGACCAGTCGACTTCATTGTCTGAAGAGGACTAGTAGTATGCAGTCGAAACATCGCGATCTACATCACACGTGACTACATCGTGAGACAAACGAAAAACTGAGCTTTCATTGTTATTCACCACAATGAATAACCACAACCTTTTCTCATTAGTGTTTCTTCTTATCCTCACATCAAGCTTTGCCGTATCTCTCTTGAAATCACCCATGAATTCACGCCCAGGATCAACCTGAAGAACTTTTGGCCATCTTAATGGTCCACGCCTAGAATATTAATTAGTTTGTCACTGATGGTGTCTCTCAGCCAGGTTTCTGTGAAAAAAAAGCTAAGTCCAGTCTCCAGTCTAAGATGACTGACTGTACTTCGGGGCGTTAGACATGGTGTTCCTTGTGCTCTGCTTGACGAGATGGCGTATTCTCAGTAGAAACTCTTGAAAGAATACGTCCGACCGCTCTTTTTCTAACACCCGCGGGACACTCGGGCCGGACCCGCGATATCAATGGAGTAAGCAATTTTCAAATATCAAAATATTTAATGAAATCTCAAAATTTTACAACCGAACCTGTATTAAGCACAGCTTCACCAGCAACTGACTAGCGTGTTGTTCGTGCATAATATGTGTCCTAACAATCCAAAGAAGCGAGATAATCGATTCCGTTGAGGAAATACATGAAGTCAAATAACTAGCATCGATTTTGGGAGATAAACATGGACCAAATTTTATTTGAGAGATTATTCTTAGTTTAACTCTTTTTAGTTTTCAACATTTATAGTTCTTCAGGCAGCCCTGTTATTATCTTGTAGCCTTTCCGATCGACTTCCTGCATGATAATTATCAAAATGATAATATCTTTTACCTGGAACGCCTTTCAATTAAATTTTAAAAATACAAAAAAGTAACCAAGACGACCAATAGAACAAGGAAAGGAAACTAGAACACTCGCAGAGCTAACAGAAGGGTATAAATCCGTCACTGCTTTCCTGACATCAGTGATCCCCGGCGACTGAACTTCTAAAAAACCAAGAAAGCTTCGCAGGACTTGCTTTCACTCTTCTCTTATGCATCGCAATATTCTCAAAGTAGGAGCAAATCTATGTTACACTTTCAAAGATTTTTTTATAAACTCTTATGTAAACAATAGAATAGAATAGAAATCGTATTTAACATAGCTTTATTTGGATAATAACATCGCAGTCCGCAGACTGAATCGTGTTAACATACAATACTGATAAAATTGAAAAGTTGATCATAATTATTTGCAATAATGGTAGGATTTATGATATACAAATAACATAAAATGCTATGGGTACAAATGTTACAAAAAATATCAGGGTTGGTTGCTATAGCATGAATAAGGTATTTTAAAAACGGTCGGTGCGAGTTGCAATACGCAAAAGAAACTTCAGGCGTGTAAACAATGGCTTTCCAGCTCTAAAAAAAACAAAAACAGGTGGATATCAAAGGTCTCAGTTGCATGATCGAAAGTTCTCGAAAGTTTGGTAAAACCAGTTATTTTAATTTGATTATCGGCTATGTCAACAATAAAACTAGATTCAGAAGCAGCTAGTTGTCTGTATTTTTACTAAAGTACGAGAAATGTTTAATTTCCTAATAAATGCTCTCTTTCCTAAAAGCCAATCAAATCGCACAACTGACATTTCATAGGACAATCGAAATCTGCGTTATAAAAGTCAAAGTCAAGTTCAAAATTGGGACAAGCGCCAACACCTTTAGAAAGAAAGGATTTCCACTGATTGCCGATTTCCTCCGATGTTGGTAATTTTGCATAAGGTTAATTATCGACTTACTTCTCGTAAAAGAAAATGCAAGTCTCATATAAAACAATAACTAGCGAGTTTCGTTTATCGGTTTCTTATGTCTAAATGCACGACATGAGTTCTCATTCCAAAAATGACATTTCTCATTTCTTTTTGTCTCCAGCAGTAAATCAGTGGATTAACAAGCGAGTTTAGCATGGCGCATGTAAGTATCGATGGTAAGTTTATGGGGAAAATATCATAAAGGCCCGTGACTATAAAAATAAAAAAGAAACCAACTGGAAGAAGGAAAACAAGAACAGCACCAACGACAAAGAGAGTTGTTTTAAGTGCTTTGTTCTCTTTCAGAAATCTTTCCACATCTTCTTGGGGCAGTTGTTGAGTTTTTATCTTCTCTTTGTGGCGAGCAGTTTCTCGATACATGATGAGGTAAGCGAAAGTAAGAAAGAGAATACATGAAATGGTGAGTAGGCCTGTGAAAGAACGTGCTGCTAGGACTTTTTTCATTCCTCTTAAAACCCCATAAATGGACGCAATGATCCAAACTACTATCACTGCTATCTTCATATTCTTCTCAGTTATAATTTTTGAGTACTGCATTGTAAATTTGATAGCTATGAGTCTCTCGAAAGTAACCAACATCAGATGAAAGTAGGAAGCAACAAGGGTAGTAAGTAGAGACGAGATAAAAGAAATTCCAACCGTTTCACTGTTACTGAGACCGAATGTTAGGAAAATTCTCCACAGGATAAACAATGGCTGGCCAAGGAGACCAGTCAATGCGTCAGTCACCGCTAAACAGGCCAGCAAGATGTTGTTGTTGGTACGGAGTCGAGACGTCGTTTTCACAGCCTTTATCACAAGTACGTTGAGAATAACTGTGCAGGGAAAAGTGATGGTGTTAATGATGATTATGATTATAGAATCAGCCATCGATGAGACATCTCTATCGCCTTCTCTTCTGGTGATATTTGTAGTCTTTATAAAACTAGTCAAGGAAAAGTTTACCATGTCGAATTGGAATCTCAGTGCAAGTCATGTCTGACCCTCGGACCAACTTTTTCAACCCGTCGCTCTCGCATGAAATCGGAGAACGGCAAAGGTAAAAGAAACCTACAGCCTTTTCTAGTGAGTGGTTTAAACATTTCCTGGGAATAACTTCTCACTTCACATATGCCCAGCAACAATACAGAACAAAACTGAATCAGAAACTCTCAACGCTGCCCAATCAGATCGGTTTTTCTCAAGCTTTTCTCATTAGTAAATTTTAATCCAAAAGTGATTGAGGTAAATTTCAATTAGCCTTTCTAAGTTTAGAGCACATATCAAAACAAAAAAAGTCAGAGTTTCATTGAAAACTTCAATTTATGAACACATAACTTGTCATTTGGCAGCGTTTCGCAGGCCTATTGCGATCCTTATCTAAGATTATAACGCATAATCGGCGGAAATGACTTTCGAAAAAAGTCATGGGTTTTGTTCCGTTAGACTTAAAAGTATTCCTTAATTTTGTCCACATTTGCAAGTAACTCTCGGAAGCAAATTTATAAGCTACTTTTCTTGACCTATGTTAGTAGCAATTATTGTAAAAATACCGAAAAATGAAGCTTAATGACTTAACAATAAGTATCTTTTGTACAAAAATATCAAGAAATTTAGGTAGTAACTTTTGAAATGTAGGCAACAATTTTTGAAATTTAGGTGGCAACTTTTGTAGCAATTTTTTTAAGCGTCTTCGTGAGAAACTTTCCAGCATTTCACGAGCACCGGTCCCACCTTCTGTGCGCCGTGGTTTTATACTTGCGTTGTAGTTGCACCTTCTGTGCGCCGTGGTTTTATAATTGCGTTGTAGTTCCACCTTCTGTGCGCCGTGGTTTTATACTTGCGTTGTAGTTCCACCTTCTGTGCGCCGTGGTTTTATAATTGCGTTGTAGTTCCACCTTCTGTGCGCCGTGGTTTTATAATTGCGTTGTAGTAATGAGCAAAACCCTTTACTTTTTCCGTGAAAAATTCCCTAATTTAAATCAGCCAAACAGTGTGAGAGCAAGAAAGAAAGAAAAAACGGTTTGAGCATACCCGATTTAAAAATCAACTCATTCACATTTTTAAAATGAATGTTAATTGTGCAAACGAGAACTTCATCGAGAAAACGTTGTTTACCCGTTTACGGAGGTTGTTGGAGTTTTGTTTTACGATGATAACACTTTGGAATAGCTAGATAAGTCATAGCGTCATTCTTCATTGCGGGAATTCAGGCGCCTAGCTAGGGGATAAATACCCTTAACATTTATTCTTTGAATTTCTCCATCCAAAGTAAGGTATGACTATCCGAGAATACCAAAAAAACTTATCTTCCCTCTGATTGCCGTTCTCTTTGATTTCATAACTTATGAAAATCTATTTGACGTCCTAAATTAATGGTATTACCTAAAATTTCAACCATACAATTATCTGAATAAGAATCGAATTATCAAAAACAGATCCCAAGTCTTTATACTATTTTTTAATTGCTTTTATTTGTATTTACATCTCATCGCAGGCAATATTGTTACGGTATAGTTTAAGAGACAGAAAGAACGCTAACATTCCACACACTCCTAATTATTTTATCAAACAACGAGCAATATTCTTATTAAGGAGCGACTCCTGCAGGCAATACAGTAATTATCCTTAATAAACTCACTTAAGCCCGTTACAAACTATAACTTAACTCACCATTGACACAATCTCACAGTTGTCGGCGAATCTGCTTGAAACAAAATCTCGGAAATATATCACAGTAACTCTATCGACGTATTTTTCCGGACAATCGGTCACTGCCGACAACAACAACAATAACTACAACAGGGCTGATCCCTCATACACATTTTTAACATATTCTAGAACATTTCGGAAGCTTACAACACAACTAGTTTGGTAGTACTACAACATAACTACACAATCTAATAGAATGTTCTAGAATGTTTCACGATAAGACAGTAGAAAGTCCATGAAAGCATTTTCGCACGACTAGGTATTCTAAAACTTTCCAGAAACTTAAAAGAATGATCCACGAACGATGAAACCTAACAGATTTATGGAAATATACGCACGTATGCATATGTATACACGTATACATGACAATCCTTTTCTTTCAGGGAAGATTGGATAGTTTCCACCATTCATCGCGTACAACAAACGGTGGTTAACATGTACATCTGACCCATAAGGCCACAGGGTCTAATCGTTTATTGTAACCCTTTTTAGGTGTCAACTTGTTTTGCAAAATATATCAACTTTGCTTTAGCAGTAGAATCATTTCCTTTGATCCTCCCAAATTTGTTCAAATGAGCGTAAATAAATTATTATAAAAATACATATCAACCCAACAAAAATCGAATTTAACTTTATCTGTTCCAGAACATGAGGGTGAAGACTGCACATCTCATGAATGGGAAAACTTGAAATTGAAAATACTTTTATGGAGTGCCAGATTCCACTAATTTTTAATGGAAATTTACAGTAAAATAGCTCTTAATTACGCTACATTATTCGATACTGTTCAAGCTAATTATGATAAAAAATCAAATGCTTCTTGGAAAAGAGGAGAATGCTCTATCTCCACACGTTTTCAGATTAGCCACGAGCTCGTGAAGCAAAAGTTTCCCTGATGATCTTTTTAAGCAACCCTCTTTGTTGTATTCAATAATTACATCCAAACCCGGGACGCAGTCGTGGGTTTGCATGACTTTCGAGACAAATGAAGGAAAATGACAAATGAACGCAATGTTGTTTATCTATTTTTTGATTGATGTAGATTTTCTTAATGCATGCCTCTGGACGATATGGTTTTCTACCAGCCAATTTTGAGGCAAGTGCCAGCATCCTTTGAATGCAATAATTACGACTGATTGCCGATTCCAACGATGTTGGAAATTTTGTTTGAGGTTGATTATCGAATTACCTGTCGTGATCAAAATCTTAAATGTCGCACAAAACAACAACTAGCGATTTCCGTTCATCAAAGGGATGGAGAAGGCCAACGCAAAATCTAGAAATGTAGGTATCAAGTTATTCACATTTTTCTTTACATTCCCTCCTTCACTGTATCTCTAAATGCACGACCTGGTTTCTTATTCCGAAAATGACCTTTCTCATTTCCTTTTGTCTCCAACAGTAAATCAGTGGATTGACAAGCGGGTTTAGCATGCCACATGTAAACACTAATGGTTTGTTGATCGGAAAAATGATTGTGCTCTCAAGGCCTGTAGCTATAATAAAAATCCAGACAAAAAGTGGAAGAAGGCAAATAACGACAGCACCAACTACAAACAAAGTTGTCTTCAGCGCTTTGTTCTCTTTGGCAAATCTTTCCTTTTCTTCTTGGGGCAATTGTTCATTTTTTATCTTCTCTTGGTGGCGACGTGTTTCACGATACATGATGCAGTAACCAAAAGCAAGGAAAAGGATACAGGATAGAGTAAGAAGACCTGCAAAAGAACGTGCTACTTTGACCAAATCCATTCCCCTTAAAACCCCATTAATGAACGAAATGATCCAAACTACTAACACTGCTATCTTAATGTTATTATCCGTTATAATGTTTGAGTATTTCATCGTAAATTTGATCGCTATGAGTCTCTCGAAAGTAACCAACATCAGATGAAGGTATGAAGCTATTTGCAGTACAATCACAGATAAGATGAAGCAGTTCTCGAATGTTTCACTCTCACTGAGACCGAGTAGAAGGAAAATCTGCCACAGGATAAAGAATGGCTGGGTAAAGAGACCAGTTAATACATCGGTCACCGCTAAACAGGACAGCAAGATGTTGCTGTTGGTACGGAGTCGAGGTGTCGTTTTTACAGCCTTTATCACCAGCACGTTTAGCACAACTGTGAAGGGACAAGCAATGGTGTTGATGATGATTATGACCATAGAACCAGCCACCGATGGAACATCTCCTGACTCGTCTTCTTTACTGGCCATGTTTGTAACCTTTGTATAACTAACCAAGGAAAAGTTTACTTTGTCGAGCTGGAAGCCCAATGCAAATCAAGTCTGTCTCTCGAAACAGCTTTCTCTACCAGTCATTCAATCTCGAATGAAAACGGAAAAAATTAAAAGCAAAGGAAAGGTGGTACCATTAATAAAAGGTGGTTAAAGGATCTCCTGGGAATTACTCCTCAGTTCACATGTGCACAGCAACAATACTAACCACAAGTTAATCGGAAATGCTAAACGCCACCTAATTTGATGGATTCCTCTCAAGCACTGCCCATAAAAAATCTTAATCAGAAACTGATTGTGGTCTCTTTTTAATTACATTTTTTAGAAAGCTCTAAATGAGTTTTTATAAGCCCAAAATCGTTTCAGCCGGTGAAAGCTTGAACAAAGTTGTCGCGACAACTGGAAATAGCTCTATCGCCAGTTAACTTCTTATGTTACAACTTCAGGAGATTTTTTCGTTTTCTGTCGAAAGATTAATATCTCGTGCATGTTATGTTCATTAGTTTTCGTCCATCAACTAATATTTGCATAAGACGAAAAATATGTATTAACTCATTTGACATCTATTGTACTACTGCGCCATAGGTTTCAACAACAGAATTGCGTCGCGGTTTTTTTCTTGGGAATGTTATCGTTCGTGAGTTCCAAGCTTACCGTTTTAGTTTAATGATATCAGTTTAATGATTCCTAGTTTTATATTTGTATTTTGGTCATGTGTAAAACTCGGCTACTCCTTCCAAGCAATATTTCGTAATTCAAATCACTGAACTAATCCAGTATGACGTGGCAAGAAAATAGAAACATTGAGTCTCGCACATAAATAATACAGGGCCATAAAATAGCCACGATAAAAAAACCAAACTAAAACAGATATCAAATAAATTGATTTATATGTAACAGATTTAGTTTTTATTTGAATGCAAATCTAATCTAACGAAAGAGAATTCTTCAGCTCATGAAACACGAAACATTTATCGAGAGATGAATAAGGAAAAAATCCTGAATTATGTGATGAAGTAAGTGAGCAGGCGATCAAGCTATCAGCGACTGAAACGATTTTCACTTTTAAAAACACATTTGGCAATATCTGCAAAAAATGATTAAAAATTTACCTAAATCACTTTGGGATTAACATTTATCTATGAACAGAGCTTGAAGGAAATCCATCTGATTGGGTGGCGTTTAGCATTTCCGATTCCGCTTTGTTCTTCTCGCCATTTCAAGTATTCTCTTTCTTGAATTTTTTAGATTGCATAACTTGCACTTTTTGCAAAACGTCATACGTTGGTGAAATAGGAAGACGACTTCGAGAACACTTTCGCGACGTAAAAAGGAAATATAAGGAGGCATCCGAAAAAGTCGCTAGGCACTTTAAACTCACTAATCATTATAGGCAGGATATGGCAGTTTGCGGCCTTTCCCTACATCTGAGCATTTCAGAAAGCCACAAAACTCTAGAACAAAAACTTATCTTTCAAATCGGCACTCTCGATACTCACGGTATCAACGAGCGCTTTTCATTCAATCGACTTATTCTTGTTTTAATGTCACCATATTCCCGCCAGTAGCGTAGCTCCATTTTCTGCATATCAACACACACACAAACCACAATCAATTTGTTTGATGGGCCTCCACGGGCAGTTGAAGTGTTAATTGCGATTTTTCTCCATTAAATACAAACTGTTTCCTTCTAGAGAAGTATCACACTATCAAGAGAAAAAGAGAAATTAAGCAAGCAGAATTTCAAAAGTATATATCCCTGATGTTGCTGAATGAATTTTTCCACAAGGAAGATTTTTAGGCCATCTCTTTACTAGATAATGCAATTTATTAACAGTTGTAAAAAACGAGAAACTCTAAACTCTAAACTAAACGTGCTAGCTCTATACTTGCATCATACTTGCACCTAACATACATTTCATCAAACCTCGTATCTGTCAGTGTTATCTGCCTCAGCCTTCGGTTTCAGCAGATACCTCAGACCTCGGCATTGATAAATTATGATATCATGCTCAACCTCATCCACTCATTGCCTATGATTATTCCAGGCAGCCAATGCTAAAATTGTATTTCTAATATTTTATTTTTTGAGAAAGCTTTTAAGGCAAGAGGGAGTACAAACAAAGATTGTTGTTGCCGTTGTCAATTGCCCCCGTTCTTTAGAGTTCTCAATAAACATTGAATGCAACTTTTTGCTTGTATTTTAATAGAGGAAATACTTAGTTGTTTAATCCTTTTAGATAAGAACTACGTGGTTTTCCTCAAATAGGTTTTTTTATGCTGTTTCCTGAAGCTCGAGCTAAGAAATGCTTCCAAGTGTATAGGATTTGCTTCGTTTGCTGAATGCTAGAGTCAAGTTACACCACTAATGCCAGGCACTGTTGTTGTGTAGATGTTCTTTTTAATTTTCAACAAATATAGTCCTTCAGGCCGCCCTTTTATTAGCTCGTAGCCTTTCCGATCGACTTCCTGCATGACAAGGATATTATCTTCTACCTAGAACACCTTTCAATTGAAGTTAAAAAAAATACCCAATTAAAGTAACCACCAATCTATCAACTGAGCTAACAAGCCAACTGGGAGCTGGTCATTATGTTGGTTCCAAGTAAGCCCTCCTAGGGATGAATACATGAAAGAAAATATATGAAAATCATATATGTGCACCGCGGTTTAAGAAACGAATATAAGCGCTCCTCGCAATAACGAACCCTACTGAACTAGTAGTGTACCGTAAGGTCCTGAATTTTTTCCAAGCCTTATTTCAACTATTAGTTCAGTATTGTTCGTAACTGCGAGGATCGCTTAGGGTCGTTTCTACAACCGCAGTACACATATGTGATTTTCATATATTTGCAGTCGTGTATTAATAACTAACAGGTTTCGTTTATCGGTTTTGTATGTCTAAACGCACGGCCTGAGTTCTCATTCCGAAAATGACATTTCTCATTTCTTTTTGCCTCCAGCAATAAATCAGTGGATTAACAAGCGAGTTTAGCATGGCACATGTCTGCATCAACTGCACGTTAATGGGGAAAATATCATGAAGGCCTGTAACTACAACTATGAAAAAGAAACCAACTGGAAGAAGGCAAACAAGAACAGCACCAACGACAAAGAGGGTTGTTTTAAGTGCTTTGTTCTCTTTGAGAAATCTTTCCACATCTTCCTGAGGAAGATGTTGAGTTTTAATCTTGTCTTTATGGCGAGCAGTTTCTCGATACATAATAAAGTTAGTGAAAGTAAGAAAGAGAATACATGAAATGTGAGAAGGCCTGTCAAAGAGCGCGCTGCTAACACCTTTTTCATTCCTCTTAAAATCCCATAAATGAACGCAATGATCCAAACTACTAACACAGCTATCTTCATGTTCTTCTCAGTCATAATGTTTGAGTACTGCATTGTTAATTTGATAGCTAGGAGTCTCTCGAAAGTAACCAACATCAGATGAAGGTAGGAGGATACAAGGGTAACAAGTAGAGACGAGATGAAAGAAATTTTAGCCGTTTCACTATTACTGAGACCGAATACTAGGAAAATTCTCCACAGGATAAACAATGGCTGGCAAAGGAGACCAGTTAATGCGTCAGTCACCGCTAAACAGGCCAGCAAGATGTTACTGTTGGTACGGAGTCTAGGCGTTGTTTTCACAGCCTTTATCACAAGTACGTTGAGCAGAACTGCGCAGGGAAAAGAGATGGTGTTAATGATGATTATGATAATGGAACCAGCCAACGATGGGACTTCTCTGTCGCCTTCTCTTCTGGTGATGTTTGTAGTGTTTGTAAAAGTAGCAAAGGAAAAATTTACCATCTCGAATTGGAATCTCAATGCAAGTCAAGTCTGTCTCTAGGAACAACTTTTTCAACCTGTCGCTCTCGCATGAAATCGGGGAACGGCAAAGGCAAAAGAAACCTACAGCCTTTTTCTAGTGAGTGGTTTAAACATCTCCTGGGAATAACTTCTCACTTCACATGTGCCCAGCAACAATACAGAACAAAGCTGGATCAGAAACACTCAACGCTGCCCAATCAGATCGATTTCTCTCAATCTCTTTCCAGTAGTAAATTTTAATCCAAAAATGATTAGGCCATTTTTAATTAGCCGTTCCAGATATTGCCAAATGTGTTTTTACAAGTTGGCAGGTTTTCCTTAGATTTAGCTCACCGTTTTAGGTTCGTCAGTAATTAAAGACTTTCATTAAAAATATTAGTTTCTATCACACCGGTGTTAAGCCTATTCCTGATAGTGCTCGACAACATTTCAGTAACTTTTGACGTTTCCAGCCATCTCAGGCATGTTCTTTTTTGCCTTTTTGAGAAATTTTTGAGCAAAATATAAGTTTAGAGCACATATCAAGACAAAAAACTCAACGATTTTATAGAAAACCTCAGTTTCTGCGAACTTTATTCATTTTTATCAAACTTTTGAACATATTGCGATCCTTATCTAAGATTATAAAGGACAATCGGCTGAAATTTTTAATGAAAGTCTTTAATTGCTGACGAACCTATAACGGTGAGCTTTTGACTGACAGTGATTTACACGTAAATGGCGATGAAAAAGCCCCGATGCAAATACGTTTCTCTAAGCCCATGGCGCCAAGGCAAAATAGACGTCACGTGAATTCATAAAACAAACTTTATTTCAAGGCAAACCTGAGATTATAACGGATAATGGGCTGAGATGACTTTTGGAAAGACGTCAAGTAAACCCTAGTGTTTTGTTCCGTTAGACTCAAGACTCTTCTTAAATTTCGCCCATGTTTGTAAGTAACTCTTTGAAGCAAAGTTTCGAGCTATTTTTCTTGACCGATGTTATTAACAATTATTTTGAACTCCGAAAATAAAGCTTTCAATCAGCGTTTACTTAAAAATATCAACAAATTTAGCTAGTAGCTTTTGAAATTAAGATAGCAATTTTTGGATTTTTTTCGAAGTTTGATAGCAATTTTTTAAGCATTTTAGTGAGAAACTTTTCAGCATTTCACGAGCACAAACGGAACAGGCCTAACTAGTGTTATCTTTAGTGCGCCGTGGTCTTACAGTTTGAGTTGCAGTAATGAGCAAAATTCTTTACTTTTTCCATTCAATATTCCGTAATTTAAATCAACCCAAACAGGGATCGAAGAGCAAGGAAGAAAAAATGCCGTTTGAGCACAGCTGCTCTGAAAATCAAATTATTCACAATTTTTAAAAGGAATGTTAATGATGCAAACGAAAATTACATCTAGAAAATGTTGTCTACAAGTGTACGTAGGCTGTTAGAGTTTTTGGAATATGTAGACAGCGTCATTTTAAATCATGGAAATTTAGTCGGCTAGCTACGGGTAAATGCCTTTGAAATCAAGTCTTTGAATTCCTCTATCCGTAGTGAGCTATGTTATGACTATGCAAAAATAACTTATCCCCCCTCTGATTGCCGTTCTGTTTGGTTTTATTCCTTATGATAGTGTGTTGTTTTGCTTACAGAAAACACGTTGTAAATGTATTTGATGACTTAAATTGATGGAATTAGCTCGCATTTCAATTATACAATTATTTGATTACGAATCGAATTCTCAACATCAAATCCAAAGTCGTTTATTTTATGCTAATTGTTTTTATTCGTATTTTGATTTCATCGCAGGCAATATTGTTACGGTACGGCTTAAGAGACAGAGAGAACGTTAAAATCCGACAAACCCAACCATAAAAAATTTTTATTAAACAACGAGCAATATTCTTATTAACGAGCGACTCCTAAAAGCAATAAGATTAATTATCCTTAATCAATTCACTTAAGCCCACTACAGACTATAACTTAGCTCACCACTGACGCAATCTCACAGTTGTCAACAAATCCCCTTGAAACAGAATCTTTGAAATATATCAAAGTAAATCTCTCGGTATAGCTTTCCAGACAATCGGTTACTGCCTGCAACAACAAAAACTACAACTACACGAATGATTCCTTATATACATTTTCAACTTATTCCAGAAAATTCCGGAAGAAAATTTATGGCAAGCGCCAACATTGTGTGAATGAAAGGACTTCCAACTTATTGCCGATTTCCAACGATGTTGGGAACCTGCAAGAGGTTGATTATAGAATTGCCTGTCGTGGTCAAAATCTCAATTGTCATATAAACAAGCGAGTTGTTTAAAAGTGGATGGAAAAGGCCAGTTCAAAATCTAGAAATATAGTTATTAAGTTAATCACTCTTTTCCTTACATTCCCCTCCTTCACTGTATCTCTGAATGCACGACCTGGTTTCTTATTTTAAAAATGACCTTTTTCATTTCCTTTTGTCTCCAGCAGTAAATCAGTGGATTGACATTGCTCTATCGCCTGTATGAAGGAACCGATGACATCTGATCTGAGTTGAAATCTAATGAACTACCTGAAGTTCAATATCGTGATCGTTTCGTCAATTCGTTTAGGTAATCACATGATTTCGAATGCAATTTGACTAACAAAATTGCACGAGCCCGTAGGGCGAGTGCAATTTGTAGTCTTTGAAAAAATTAACAAGTGCTTGTTTATTCCAAATTGCACGAGAAAAATCATGTGATTACGTGTTAATAATATACATGGAAAAATACGAGATAGCTTATCATAATTAAACATGAGCAAAGCGCGCGCATCAAGTGCAAAAATAATTTATTTAAACCGTGCGTTCGGTGTACGATCAAAACAATAGTATGCAATGATATCTTCACATCTTTAAGGTGCAAAAACGTTCAAAGTCCGGCTAAACATTTCAAGCAATTGTTCAGTCTGTGTCCGAATCACTTTCGATGAAATGGAATCGTCGTTTCCGAGGTTTTACCATGTTTTTTTTTTAATTTCGGCGTTGGATCGCTCGAACGAAGTGTTAAGCTGGGTCGGCTCGTAATTTTCGATTTCCTCGGCAATTCCCTTCTCTAAACACCACTTTTTCCAAACCGACAACCAAAAACCAGTGCTTTTTACAGTGTTTTCGTTGTTTAAGCTGTTTATCAGCTGCGGTGGCGAAAGAAAGCCTACCTAAAACGCCGGCCGTTGTTTCGCTCGCAAATTTTCAACTTTTCAAATTTTGTTGCGACATCCAAGGCTCGCATTTGATTGGCTATCTGTGAGTTTCTTTGATTATTGACCAATCAGAATGTCTGATTTGTTTCTTTCTTTGAACTGAATTAACCCTCTTCTGCACTGAATTAACTCTCTTCTGCACTGAATTACCTGAAAACTGCATTTATCTCAATCAATCAGAACTGAGTAATTTTTCCATGTATATTATTAGCGGCAAAATAGTATCTTGGAGATCAAAAGGTATCGCTCTCTTAAAATTGTGCAGCCGATTGACAATGAACAACAGAATAGAATAGAAATCGACTTTAGAAAAGCTTCATTTGAATAGTTACGTTGCAATCCGTAGACTGAATCGCGATAAAATATAATTCTATTTAAACTGAAACGTTCATGATAATTAGTTGCAATTATAACAAGATTTATGATACATATAATATAAAATGCTATTGGTATAATTATGACAAAAATATTTAAGTTGCTTGTCATAGCATTAATGAGGTATTTTAAGAACGGTCTCTGCGAGTCTCAATACGTTTAAATGCATCAGATGTGCAAACAATAGACGCCCAGCTCTAAAAACAAAAATAACCAAAAACATGTTGATATCAAAGGTCTCAATTGTATGAAAGTTCTAGAAAGTTCGGAAAGGTATGTTAATTTGATTTTCGGCCATGTCAATAATACAACTAGACTAAGAAGAAGCTGTTCGTCTGTAATGTTGCTAAAGTTCGAGAACGATTTTGTTTATACTCTAGACGATTTGGTTTCCTGAAAGCCAATCAAATCGCACAACCGACAACTCTTAAGCCGACCAAAATTTGTGTTATAAAAATCAAAGTCAAGTTCAAAATTGGGACAAGTGCCAACACCATTTGAAAGAAAGGATTTCCACTGATTTCCGATTTCCTCCGATGCTGGTAATTTTACGTGAGGTTAATTATCGAATTACTACTCGTGATAGAAAATGCAAGTCTCATACAAAACAATAACTAACGAGTTTCGTTCATCGGTTTTGTATGTCTAAATGCACGACCTGAGTTCTCCTTCCGAATGACATTTCTTATTTCTTTTTGTCTCCAGCAGTAAATCAGTGGATTAACAAGCGAGTTTAGCATGGCACATGGCTGTATCAATGGAACGTTGATGGAGAGACTGTAACTATAACTATGAAAAAGAAACCAGCAGGAAGAAGGCAAGGGGTTGTCTTCAATGCTTTGTTCTCTTTCAGAAATCTTTCCACATCCTTTTAGGGCAGTTGTTGAGTTTTTATGTTGTCTTTATGGCGAGAAGTTTCTCGATACCTGATGAGGTAAGCGAAAGTAAGAAAGAGAAAACATGAAATGGCGAGTGGCCCCGTCAAAGAAACTGCTACTTTGACCTTTTTCATTCCTCTTAAAACCCCAAAAGTGGGCGCAATGATCCAAACTACTAACACAGCTATCTTCATGTTCTTATCAGTTATGATGTTCGAGTATTACATCGTAAATGTGATGGCCCTGAGTCTCTCGAAAGTAACCAACATCAGATGGAAGTAGGAAGATACAAGGGTAACAAGTAGAGACGAGATAAAAGAAGTTTCAACCGTCCCACTCTCACTGAACCGAATAATACGAAAATCTTCCCCAGGACAAACAATGGTTGGCCAAGGAGACCAGTCAATGCGGCAATAATCGCTAAACAGGTTAGCAAGAAATTGCTGTTGGTACGGAGTCGAGGTGTTGTTTTCACAGCCTTTATCACAAGTAGGCTGAGCAGAACTGTGCAGGGAAAGGTGATGGTGTTGATGATGATTATGATTATGGAATCAGCCATCGATGAGACATCTCTGTCGCCTTCTTTTCTGGTGATGGTTGTAGTGTTTGTAAAACTAGCCAAGGAAAAGTTTACCATGTCGAATTGGAATCCCAAATTTGTTTTTACAATTTAGTAAGTTTTGCTCCATTACATTTATTTTAGATTTGCATTGAAATGAAATTTGTTTTATCAATTCAGTTGACGTCTTTTTTGGCTTAGCGCATGGGCTTAGAGACAAGTATCTGCATCGGGGTTTTTTTATTGCCATTTCTGTGTAAATTACTGTGAGTTAAAAGCTCATCAACACTTAGAAACTTTCATTCAAAATATCAATTTCTTTGACACCGGTGTTAGGCCTTTCCTGATTGTGCTCGGCAACATCTCAGCAACTTCTGACGTTTGGAGCAACGTTTTGCCGTTCCAGCGACCTCGAGCAATTTTTTGCCTTTTAGAGCAATTTTTGAGCAAAATATAAGTTTAGTTTAAGGCACATGTCAAGACAAAAAAGTCAAAGATTTCATAGAAAACTTCAATTTATGCGAATTTCGTGAACGTTTGTCAACCTTTTGAACACATAACCTGTAACTTGCAGGTCTACTGCGATCCTTATCTAAGATTACAACGGACAATCGGCGGAAATAACCTTCGAAAAGACGCCAAACGAACCATGTGTTTCGTTCCGTTAGACTTAAGAGTATTTTTGAAATCAGTGTAATATTCAGTGCGCTGTGGTACGTTTTTAAATTTCAATTGAAGTAATAAGCAAAACCCCTACCTTTTCTATTCAATATTCCGGAATTTAAATCAACTTAACAGAGATGGAAGACCAAGAAAGAAAAAATACAGTCTGAGCACAGCCACTCTGAAAATCATTTCAATCCCCTTTTTTTTTAAATGAGTGTTAATGATGCAAACGAAAATTACATCGAGAAAACATTGTTTACCAGATTACGGGAGTTTTTAGAGTTTTTGAAATATCTAGATAGCGTCATTCTAAATTATGGAAATTTAGTCGGCCAGCTGTGGCATACATACCCTTGAAATCTATTCTTAACTTATCTTCCCTCTGATTGCCGTTCTGTTTAGTTTTATTCCTTATGATAGTCTGGTGTTTTGGTTACAGAAAGCACGTTGAAAATCCATTTGATGTCCTGAATTAATGAAATTACCTAAATTTCAGTTATACAATTATCTGAATAGGAATCGAATTCCCAAAATCAGATCCCAAGTCTTTATTTTATTTTAATAGTTTTTATTCGTATTTGCATTTCATCGCAGACAATATTGTTACCGTATAGGTTAACTGACAGAAAGAACGCTAACATTCTACAAACCCAATTATGTTATGAAACAACGAGCAATATTCTTATTAAGAAGTGAATCCTAAATGCAATACGGTAATTATCCTTGATAAACTCATCTAAGCCCACTACAGCAAATAACTTAGCTCACCACTGACAACAAACTCACAGTTGTCGAAAAAGCTCATAGAAACAAAATCTCTGGGGTATATCACAATAACTCTCTCGGTATGGCTGTCCAGACAATCGGTCACCGCCGGCAACTGAACAAAAACTACTACTACACGACTGATGCCTCATATACCTTCACAACATATTCTAGAACATTCCGGTAGCAATCAAATTTGTGACAAGCGCCAACACCGTTTGAAAAAAAAGACTTCCTCTGATCACCGATTTCCAAAGATGTTGGTAACTTGCTCGAGGTTGATTATCGAGTTACCTGTCGTCATCAAAATCTTAATTGTCGTATAAAACAACAACTAGCGAGTTGTTTAAAGGTGAATGGAAAAGGCCAACGCAAAATCTAGAAATATAGTTATATGGTTAATCACTCTTCCTTACATTCCCCTCCTTCACTGTATCTCTGGATGCACGTCCTGGTTTCTTATTCTAAACATGACCTTTCTCATTTCGTTTTGTCTCCAGCAGTAAATCAGTGGATTAACAAGCGAGTTCAACATGGCACATGTTACCACCAATAATTTGTTGATCGGGCAAATAGTTGCGTTGTAAAGGCCTGAAGCTACAACAATAAGACAGAAAGAAAGTGGAAGAAGGAAGATAACAACAGCACCAACTACAAACAAAGTTGTCTTCAGCGCCTTGTTCTCTTTGGCAAATCTTTCCTTTTCTTCTTGGGGCAGTTGTTGATTTTTTATCTTCTCTTGCTGGCGACGTGTTTCTCGATACATGATGCAGTAACTAAAAGCAAGGAAAAGGATACAGGACAGAGTAAGAAGAGCTGCCAGGGAACCTGCCACTTTGACCATTTCCATCCCTCTTAAAACTCCATTAATGAACGCAATGATCCAAACTACCAAAACTGCTCTCCTCATATTATTATCAGTTATAATGTTTGAGTATTTCATCGTAAATTTGATCGCCACGAGTCTCTCGAAAGTGACCAACATCAGATGGAGGTATGAAGCTGTTTGGAATACAACCACAGATACCTGATAGCAGTTCTGAAGTATCTCACCGTTACTGAGACCGTGTAGTAGGAAAATCTGCCACAGGATAAAGAATGGCTGGCAAAAGAGACCAGTTAATACATCGCTCACCGCTAAACAGGACAGCAAGATGTTGCTGTTGGTACGGAGTCGAGGTGTTGTTTTTACAGCTTTTATCACCAGCACGTTTAGCACAACTGTGAAGGGACAACTAATGGTGTTGATGATGATTGATGAAACAGCCACCGATGGAACATCTCCTGAGTCGCCTTCTATACTGGCCATGTTTGTAACGTTGATAAAACTAACCAAGGAAAAGTTTACTTTGTCGAACTGGAAGCCCAATGCAAATCAAGTCTGTATCTCGAAACAACAGTCTCTACTTGTCATTCAATCTTGAATGAAAACGAAGAAAATTAAAAGCAATGGAAATGTGATACCATTAATAATAGGTGGTGAAAGGATCTCCTGGGAATTACTTCTCAGTCCACATGTGTGCAGTAGCTATACAGGACAAAAATGAATCGGACATGCTAAACGCCACCCAATTAGATGAATTCCTCTTAAGCTCTGCCCATAAAGAAAAAAATCTTAATCAAAAACTGATTTCTCTCTCTTCTAAATTGCATTTTTCAGAAAGCCCTAAATAAATTTTTTATAAGTCCAAAATCACTTCAGCCCGTAAAAGCTTGAACAAAGTTGTCGCGATAACTGGACATTGCTCTATCGCCTGTTAACTTCTCGTGTTACAACTTCAGGAGACTTTTTCGCCTCCTTTTGCAAGACAAACATCTCGGACATGTTGAGCTCTTTAGTTTTAGAAAAATATGTATTAATTCATTTGACATCATGTTACATGAAGCTATTATGATCTATTTAAAGCTCACCGTTTTAGTTTAATGATATCAGTTTAATGACTCCTGTCGCATCTGTGGTTCCGTAGTCTTATAATTTGTGTTTTGGTCATGTGTGAAACTCGGCTACTTTATCCACGCAATTTTTCGGAAATAGATTTCAAGAGTATATTTCTCATAAGTAGCCGCCTCAGTTTTCATTCCTATCTAGATATTCCGAAGTCTTATCAATCGTAAAACAAAATGAGTTCTAATAACTTCCGTAGACTGGTGACGAACGTTTTCTTGATGCAATTTTCGGTTTGCATCATTAAAACATGAATGAACTGTGTTCAACCTATATTTTTACTTTTTCCCCCTCTCATCCCTGTTAAGTTGATTCAAATAACCAAAAGATTGCGTGTAAGATAGAGTTTTACACATTAGCACAACGTAAATTATAAAACCACGGCTACGAATATGAGATTAGAGTCAAATTTATCATTATTTTTAATGAAAGCCCTTGCTGACGAACCTAAAGCGGTGAGCTATAAAGTCACAATGGTTCACTAATAAAGGGCAATAAAGTAGCCACGATATAAATACCAAACCAAAACAGATGTCAAATAAATTGATTTATATCTTACAGATTCAGTTTTTATTTGAATGCAAATCTAATCTAAAGAAAGAGAATTATTTAGCTCATGAAACACGAAACATTTATCGAGAGATGGTTTGGGAAAAAAGTCCTGAATTATATGGTGAAGTAAGTGAGCAGGCGATCAAGCTATCAGGGGCCGAAACGATTTTAACTATTAAAAGTACTTTTGGCAATATCTGGAAAAAACTGATTAAAAATTGACCTTAATCACTCTGGGATTAAGATTTATTTATGGACAGAGCTTGAGGGAAATCCATCTGATTGGTTGGCATTTAGCATTTCCGATTCAGCTTTTTTCTACTCGCTATTTCATGTATTCTCTTTTTGCTCTCGCGTTCTTCATCAAATAGATGAAGAAAGCAGGTCGCTACCAAGATACGATAAAAGCGCTGCAACTGCCCCAAGAAGTGGAAACATTTACAGAAGATTTACAAGGAGGCGCGTAAAATAAGTCTGTCTGTAGTTGGTGCTGGTTTTGTTGGCTTTCTTCCATTTTATTTCTGTCTTATTGTTAAAGCAAGAGGCCTTTAGGATTTTTGCCCCATCAACGTACCATTGATGCAACATGATGTACCATGCTTAACTCGCTTGTTATTCCTCTGATTTACTGCTGAAGACAAAAAGAATTGAGAAAGGTTATCATTAGAATCAGAACCCAGGTTGTGCGTTTAGACATACAGTAAAGGAAGAGAATATAATGGAAACAGTGAACAACTCTAAAATATATCTAGATTTTACTCTGGCCATTTTTCCATCCACCGATAAACGAAATTCCTTAGTCATTTTTTATATGAAAATTTTATTTTTGATCAGAAGACGTGATTCGATAATTTACTGTATGCAAAATGTTTGGCAATTGGCCATCAGTCGAAATCGTTTCATTTACACTGTACTCGCGATTACTCCAAATTTCAACGTGACTTTGAATTAAATAAAGAAAATTTGAATGTTTTAATTGTTATTAGATACCGTCATTTGATTGGCTGGTAGGGAATGCTATCACACAGGGCACGTATTGAGAAAATTTATATCAATCAAGAAGTTTAAAAAAAACCAGCTCCTTTATTTGTGATGTTATCGGAGAGAAATATTTATAAAAAAAAACAGACAACTTTTTCGGGGAGGGAAAATGTATCACGCATCACGCTCTATAACAGGCCTTGTCGTCATTTCATGTATTATTTCCTTGCCTTCTCATATGAGATTTTGCATCATGAAACACGCCGCCAACGAAGGAAAATAGAAGGACGGCTATTGTCCCAAGAAGCAATGGAAGGACTAACCAAAGAGAAAAGGGCCTTCAAGACAACCCTTTTCACTGTTTGAGCGGTATTCCTTTTCTCTTGCAAAATTTTTTTCTGCCTCAGGCCTCTATAATGTTTTTCCCATCATGAAGTGTTTGTACTTTCATGTTCCATGTTAAACTCGCTTGCTGATTTAATAGGAATGATTTAATGCTGGAGGTAAAAAGAAACAAGAAAGCTTCTATTTAGAAAAAGGATCCATGCCTTGCATCCAATAATTCAGAGGTATATAGCGGGGAAACTAAGTAAACAAATCCGAAAAAGATAGTGTACGAAAACAGATCATATATTGAAATAGCCATACACTGATCATGTACTGTAATAGTCCTACTTTACCTAAAATAAAGGATATATGTATCTATGTATGTATTTCTGCATAACGGATACCAGCTGTATAATGTAAAGATAAAATGGAGCAGTGCACGAGGAAAGAATTCCCTCAGAAATTCAGTTACATCTTTCATATTGATGCTTGTGCAAATAATACAACAGTCAGGTGTGAAAACAAGGAACGTTATTAAAATGCCCAGCTTACTAAGAAAACAATTACGACATGTACATATCAAGGCTCTCCATTGTTTTATCGAAACGTTTTGAAAGTTTGGTGAAAAAATTAAATTAGGTATATAGCCATACAAAAGTAAAACTAGATTCCGTGAAATCTGATTCTCAGCAATTTTACTCAATTGCGACAAAAATTACTCAATCATTTATCTAAGATCATAGGATACAACGAAACTATGAATAACCGGCTGTCAGTACTTTCGTTGTGCCTAACATTAATTATATGTATCAAAATCACTTATTTCCGTACTTTTAGAGTACACTTCCATTATTTCCATGGTGAATTCCAAATCTAAAGAAAATTTACTGCAATGAATAGAGGGCGATTATCCCTCGCATAGCTATTGATTTTTTTTTTTTCTATTTTTTATTTCCGACAAAATAAACAATCTCATGAATTACGCAATTAAGAATAATGTAAATCATGGGCGAGAAAAAGACAAGTGGAAACACATGCACACTGGAGTGGATCGTTTTATGTAAAAGCCTCCAGACTACAGCTGAGACCCAAGGCATTGTGTTTAAAGTTTCACTTGATCTTTATTGGATATCAAACTCAAAATACATAACTACTCCAAGCTTAATCTACAAAAGCTATCAGGATGGCCGGTACAGAAGGCGACACAGCTTATGTCCCTCTAAAGGTTAGTTACATTGTCCCCATTATGATTACCAGCATCGCTCGCCCCTTCACAATTCTCCTCAACGTGCTTGAAAATTTCTTTTCTTCTTCTTTGGCTGTATTGACAACAGCCCCCTGTCTTCATTTGATGCTGGTTACATTCGAGAGACTCATGGCGATTAAATTTACGATGCAATACTCAAACTTTATAGCTGGTAGGAACCTGAAGACAGCGGTGATGGTAGTCTGAATTATTTCTTTCGCGTGTGGGATCTTCAGCGCGCTTCAAATATAGTTTTACTTCCCATAGGAATTTTTTTCACTGTTTCAGGTATCGTTTTCGTTGTGGTGAGCATTTTTTTCCACTTGGCCCTTCCTCGCGCATACTATCATAATTCTCAATTGTGTAATTAGTGTTAATATTTTGGAAGTCACAAAATGTAGGTTTGGTTGGACTATAAATAAAAGTTTGAATAGGAGAAATACACTAAAGAGAGTTTTAGAATGACAATTTCTGATAAAGAGACAACTTTGAAATAGCACACTAAGCGAGATATGAACTTAAATCAATTGCATGAACCTCTAGAATAACTCATACTCTTTTTCCGCTATTACGACTTTAAAAAATCCACCGTTAAGGCCATCTTTTAAAGGCTAAGTATACACAGAACCGCTTTCTATTTCCAAGTTCAAGTTTTATCAACCAAAATAATGTTTCCTGCCTAAATGGATTTTCTTTAGTTGCAATCAAGTGGGAATTGAACCCAAAAATCTGCAGGCCAAATGGTTGGCTTTTTTCAAACAATATCTTTTTGCTCCGCTTTCGTGTGCACGTGTTTCCACTTCGATTTTTCTCGCTTGTAAAACAGTACTGTTTGTACTTACACAATTAATGGAGTTAGAAACCAAAAAATATTTGTTTGGTGTGATTAGAGAAAAGTTCGAAGAGAATGAATAAACCATAATTGTATAAGAACAAGCAAAAATTTAGAAGGTTGGCACGAATAAAGGTAATTTCCATACTTTGGACTTATTTAGGCCGGTATAGTGGTCTAAAGTTAAACTGATGTTAACGCATTGAACTTAATCGCTACTTTGACCGTGATCTTCTGCTGAGATTATCCTGGAAAGCTTTTGATGGATAAATCAGATGCCTTTTATTGTACATTCGAATTTGATCTAACGCACTTGTTTAAATGCTATTTTGAAACGGACCTCGTTTTTGGGTCAAATCAAATTTATTGAAAAGAATTGAATATTTTTATTTGGCCTAAGCCGCTCTTAAAACAACAAGTGATGGTAAACACGACGAAAGAAAAAAAAGTGCTTCCAGTTTTTTCCCTACTTTGGAGAAAGGTCTATTTCTCTCAGTCGTGTTCATGGTATTACCACCAGAATTCAATCCAAACCACAAAGTAAGACCGACACTCAAGACAGGCAGTATGTTGAACGAGGATACACAAAAAACTTGGTTTTCAAGGGTTGTACTTGAGTTACTTGAGTCTAGATTGGCTTCTGCTGACAACTCCATGGAGTTGTCAGCAGAAGCCAATCCAGACCAGACGAGCAGACCTATTTTCACCATAAGCATCAGAGCGATTACTTTCATGTAGTTAGAAAAGGACTAAACAAACCACTTCGTTCTTGTGAGTTGCAATCAGCGGGATGCACTTGTAACTCACTGGAACGTCCTATCCGAGCCCATGGTACCACCATCAGAAGCCAATCCAAACCACAAGGGAAGATTCTCATTCAAAACAAGCATCAGAGTGAATTGCATCAGGATTTCAACAAAGCTACACCAAAAAATTGTTTTCGCGACTTACAGTTGTCAGGAAACACTTGCCTTGCCCGGAAAGCTTGCGCGGTTCATGGCGTTACCACCAGATGCCAAAACCAGACCATAGGATAAAACCCACATTTAAAACAAGCATCAGAATGGCCACCACCAAGACCTAAATAATAATGTACCACTCGTTGTTTTCTTTAGTTTCAATGCCCTTGCCTCAGCCGCACGTTTTACTCGAGTTCATGACAACACCACCAAAAGCCGATCCAGACCATTTAACGAGACCCAAGTTTAATACAGGAATTAAAACAGATAGCATCAGAATGTTTTAACACGATACTCCAGCCACTTGGCGGTACCTCACTCAGCAGACTCAACGGTGTCCATGCTTTCTCTACTAGACGCTAATCCAAACCACAAGACGATACCCACATTCAACAGAAGCATCAAAAGAGTTAGCATCAGGGTATTAAACAGTGAAACACGACTCAGTGTAGCTACCATTTTTACTGCACTCTCTTGTGCTTGCTTCCTGTGCAGTTTAATCATCCAGTAGGCAAATTCTGTTCCAATGGCAGATAAAACGTGCATGAGTTGATGACCTTGGCCAATTAAATCAAACATCCCTGGGAAAAGACGCTCGGGGAACCTGCCGCTATACAGGAGGCCGGATAAAATCATGTTTACCACGTGACCAAGGTAGAAATCACGGGATAATTTACTGCAGGCAGAGAATACTAAGCACGTGTCATCCTTGTGACAACTGCAAAACACCACACTCGCCAAATAAGGCTCTGTCGTGTTTAAATAGCCGGCTAGAAATGCAGCTGCGTGCAGAGATGTGCTGAACAGATTATTGATAGCATTAGTCTTGCAACAGAGGTACGTCCCGAGAAAGCTGAGACAACTTGCTACTGAGAAGAAAAGAGAAGGAGAATCGAAGATCATCAAACCAGTATTCATTGGTCGGGTGTAAAAAAACAATACTTGGCATGAAGTGAAGGTCATTAGGCTGATACCCGCATAGTCGAAGAAGAAACAGGTTTTGTTGGCCTTCTCAGACATTGGGTTGAAGAGATGCGCTGAACCGCTTGTGAGGTACACAGTTACTGTTCCGATTCCAGCAGAGAGCATTGGTAAATTGAAAGGATCAAAGATCGGATGAGTTTCCTCGCCTAAGGTCTAGGAAAAATGAACAAGAAAATACAAAGACACCAAGATATGACTCCAAACGTTAAAACTTTGGTTGTGTAAATAGAAGAGGCTTTTTAAACACTGTCAAAACGTACTGTTGTGCTTTCGTTATTCAGACTTGATGAACGGTTCCCTATGCCACTCAGTCGTCTCTTCATCGTTGAACAACTTCTTTTCGTGATGGTTTATCATTTTCTTGATTTCCTTGATTTTTTTAGTGCGATTGCGCAAGCTGTCCTCCATATGTTTGCGTCAGGCACTGAATTTTTTCAAAGAGATGATTACTTGTCGATCAGATCTAAAAACAAAGTAATAAAAAAAATATGATGGCTGTGAACTAATGACTTTTTTATTATTTACAATGGACGACATGTTTTCGCGTATTTATTTTCACAAGACTTAATTTTCGCGATTTCACGGTTGTCAAAAAATAGCGAAGTTTAAGACCCACATGAAAGAGTTTTAGCGAAAATTAAGCACGCAAAATCATTACACTTGACTAACAATGTGGGAAAGCGCTACGTTGCCAAAAGATTGGACAAAGCAGGAGTTTCTAGGGTGGCAAACCGTGGGTAATCTCTTCCTCCGGAGGATCTATTCGAAGAAATTGACAATGTCCTAAAGCTGAAATCGCAAATAGGCTTTGTTATGTGCTCTTGTACAGCTCCGCTTTGTTGCAAAGGAACGTGTCAAAAGGTTTTCCGTTTTGTTTTAATATGGTTTTGGAAACTATTGTTATGGAAAATTAAAAGCAGTTGTGCCAACTCTAAGACTAACTGTTTGTTAATGCAGATAAGTAATTTGACAATTTTGCGAAATTAATTTCCCTTTAATGCATATTTGTGGCCAATTCGCGAAATTAAAGTCCTGCCATATATACCCATTCCATTATCAAGAAATTAGGCTCCGGTGAAAATAATTAACAATTAGTAGACCTGGGAACTGCTTTTCATCAAATAACTCGAAAATCAAATTGCTAGGCAAAGGAAAATATGTGAGTAATTATCAAAAAAACAGTAAATTTAAAGACCAAACTTTTGGAACTGATTCTTCGAAACCTTCCCTCGCCTTAACATGTCCGTCACCGACGGTACTGGATCTTCTGTGAATAGGCCAGTTCCTATATAATTCAAATGAACCCCATAACTCAGTGCATGACCATTTGTGTAAATCGAGCATATTTCTTAAGATGGTGAGGGAAATTAATTTTAAGGTAAAGTAGCTGTGTTGCTAGCTTCTTTTCACAAAGAGCGTTTCATAGCTCGAAAACATCTGGTGCCTAAATTTAATAATTGTTGATTCGCAGGATTACAAGGGTTTCAAAGGGATGATGGGTTTTACGCTAACGGTTAAAATTTTGGCCATTTTACGGCTAATGTTTAATTCTTTTCCCTTGCGATTGAAATAAAAATTTTTACGTTTAACTTTTTTACGACTAGCGGTTACAATTTTTCAATTTTAAAGCCTATCAGCTGAATTTTAGCATTTTTACGGCCAACGGGTAATCACATTGAGACCCTCGATCAAACCTTCGTTTTCAAAGTTCATTCTTTTGTAAAAATAAACTTGAAAAGTCAAGGGGGGGGGAATGAAACTAAGTGTTGCCAAGTTGATAAGATTTTTGAGCAGAAAATGTCAACAAATATAGAACAGGCAAACATGAACAAATAACATACCTGGGAAGAAACACGCACGGAAACCTAAGGTGATCGTGAATTTTTGATCCTGTCATCTACGCTCTTTGCTGACCGTGACAGGAGAAAAAAAAACTCTGATGGATTTAATATTTGAGCGTTAAGTTTATTGAAATTTTGATAATTCTTACTTATGGAAATTTTTAATATCAAGAGAAATCCAAAGCAAGACAGATTTTCTGAGGAAATGACTGAGCTAGGGACCTACCGATCTCGGCATTCTCAAGTTTTTCTTTTAATTTTTCGGAGAAAAAATGATTGAAAGAGAACTTTCCTTGCCTGAATTCTAGTTTTGCAAAAACTGCTTAATTTAGAGAGTTCGTGAACGAAATATATTTCGTTAAAAATGAAGCCTTACATCCAAGTAATGATGTGTTTGTTATGCAAAGCAATATACATTTATTCAGTAAGTGAGCAAATATATGCAAGCTTAGGCGAAAAACCTGAGGGTCTTGGAAACTTGAAACACAAACAAAAGAGCGCTCTAATATTAACACAAAGTTTTAGAGGAAAAACTTGAGCTTGAAGTTATTTTCATGGTCTAGTCACTTCCTTAAATTGACTTTTTCTAGTACATCGACATTGATGTAACTGCTTCATTAGCTAAACTGGATTGAAGAATCGCAACAGGCTACGGCGTAAGTGATATGAATAATCAGGCTTACGAAAGAGAGAATCTCTCTTCTTATGATTACATATCCAAAGACTGGAAGGAGCTGCCTTCGTACTAGTCGGGCAGTTCAAAATTATTTTTAGAGACAAATGAAACTTCTCTTTGAGCTACCATCAATAAAGTGCGTTCCCAATGGTTGGCGAAAGCCTCGTAACGTCGCGTGGATACCCCTTAACAGTGGTTAAAGCATGCATACATCTGTGCACATGTGGGACTGAGGTGGAGAGAGAAACTCTCAAGAATATGGCCCACAATTCCACGTATGAGCGGCTAAGAGTTGAACAACGCTAATCCTTGATGAGAAGGTGGGCTTTTCTCTTAGCGTGCCACCCCAGAATGTCATTAGGTGCCCCTGGTCATTGGTTGGCATCGTTTATTCTTCTGGGTGAGAGAGGCATTGTGGGAGTAAACTGTCTTACCCAAGAACACAAATCAATGACCCAGTCAGGGCTCGACCCCATACATCTCGAATCGAAGTCTAGCGCGGTACACAGGAATCATCCTTTATCATCTTTTATTTGCCTTATTTATACAATACAAAAATTTATTTGTAGCGGTTATAGCTAGAAGGCGAGGAGACCCAGGAAGCCACTGGGCTTATGGGAGGAATAGAGGTGTATGAAGGTTTCTCCCTATAGTAATTACGCCCCGTACAACTTCGCCCCCACCTCGACATCTTCAACTTATCACTGAATGTAACAAGTTCGCCCCCAGAGCTTCCAAGTCGTATTCTTACGAAACGATCTGAACATTATTCCTACCTAAACCAGAATAACAGGTAAGCTATGTGTTTGGGGCAAAAAAAGTGGCTTTATATGGCTCATCGAGACGATAAAGGGACAGTGTCAGTGTAGGGCCAGTTTTCAACCCTTCAGTACACTTTAGCTTTAGTGTGCATATCATCCATACTGTTCTTTGTACATTTCCTATGGCACTGAAATGGAAAATTTGCTGAAAAATCAATAGCTTCTTTAGTTGGTGCTCATTTCCTTTATTCTCATAACCTTAATGCGTAATTCAGGAATATTACTGTAAAGAGAAATTAGATGCTGGTCACTCTTTGAGGCTGAGGGGTTAAAAAAGGTTATGACAAAGTCTCAGAGCCGACAGCAAAGAACTTAAGATAGTTCACATCACAGATACAATTCCACACGGTCACCAACGGCGGTTTTTGCATTGCTTAGCGCACAAACTGAAAGCGTTTTACATTACATTCTCAAATACCCCCTCCCAGCTTTTAGATTCTGTTGAACAGGTTTATTTCATTTGGTTCTTTTGCAACCATGTTTTCCTAAATAACATATTTTTCTTAGTCACTTAGTTCTAAAGAGACCAATTCATGCTCTCAGGTTAGTTTTTATGAGAACTTTCCTTTTTCTTAAGAGCGATAGAAAACCAGAATGCAATACAAGCGTTCAAAAACATCACTAATATGGCCGCGACCAAGGTGTTGAGAATGGACACGTACGCGGTTGTCTCTTCCAACATTCCCCTGGCTTTCCGGGCGTTGATTTCAAATTCAACCATTTTGAAGGCATATTCTGTTCCTATGGCAACACAGACGTGTAGAAAATGATGACTGTTCCCGACCAAATCAAATCTTCCAGGAATGAGGCGTTCAGGTAGCCTGGTGCTGTACATGAAACCCGCCAGAAAAGTATAAAATGCGTGACGCAGGTAATATCTAACGGGTAAACTGCTACAGGCGGAAGAGGACCAACAACTCTTGTCAGTTACGTGACAGGTGCAAAGAGTCGCGCCAACCAGAATTGGTAAGGTACTGTGAATCCAAGCGGCGATTACTGATAACATCCGCAAAAAAGTGCTGAACTTGTTGACTGCAGCATCCGTTTTGCAGCAACCGTAGGTCACAAGAAACGAAAACAGGGCTGCTAGGCTCAGGTACAAAGCCGGCGATTCAAAGATCCTCCACTGAGAATTCACTGGCCGAGCATAGAAGAACATAGCTTGGCACGAGGTGAATGTGTAAAAACTGACCGCTGCGTAGTCGAAAAAGAAGCAGATTTTGTATCCTCTTTCAGAAATGGAGTTGAAAAGATGAGCAGTTGCACTGGAAGAGTACAAAATTACAGTTCCCATGGCAGAGGCCAAAATTGGTAAATTGAAAGGATCTAAAATTGAGTCCACCTGAGTAGATGCAGCCGTTCCATAGCGTACGGCGAAGTATAGTGCCGCTATAATGTGGCTCCACACGTTAACACTCTCATTATTGATGTAGAAAAGGCTTTTCAAGCACTGCCAAGGCGTGCTGTAAGCTCGCCGGTATCCTGACTTGATGAAAGGTTCTCGAAGTCCCCCGGGCATTTCCTCTTCCTCAAAAATGACCCTGTCATTATCGATTGCACCAACTGTCAAGCTACTATTATTGTTAGCAGCTGTGGTGCTAAGGCTGTTTCGCTGTCTGTCTACCATCCTTCGGCCTCTGTTAACGATAGCAAAAGCACGTTGACCTGTGTAGAGAACAAACAGTAAAGATGCATTCGCTTGTAAAGTTTTAGTTGTTTTTGCTATGGCAAAAAAATTGACCTACATATCCTTGAAAAACCCACCTCCCAAATTCTGAAAAATCAGTTTTGTAAAAGGAACAAATGAGAAGGAAGGAAATTCTGTTCTGCCATGTGTTTCCACGACAAGTCATTGCCAAGCTTTCTTTACTATTCGTCTGTAAATAGCAAGAAATTTGCATTGTGTTTTGGTTATTTTCAAACACCGATTCTCTAAGAGATTGAGGCTCTCACACTTATGTAATTCTTCCTTTGAAATTGGTCTCAAAACTTTACTTAATTTTCTAAAGATCAAGGTGACCATAGCAACCCAAAAGCCTAAAAAAAAACCCTTAATCTGCTTCTTTTGTGCCCTCAGCTAAAAAGACAAGTTCGGTGACCACATTATTGTCATTCACTGAAATTGGTATTTAAATAACTATCATTCGGCTAAGTTAATGAAAGAAAAACTGCACATGAAGTTCAGATCCACTTTAAGAGTTTTAGTTTGACAGAAATATAAAGTTGGAATAAGAGTGTTTCTTAAAGACTGCGGTGTTAATATGGTATACCTAGATTTCATTGGAATGATCAAAACATATATTGACCAAATTGGACACTTTTTTAACACTGTTTTCAAGGGAACACACGAAAAGTTTGGTGGTATTGATAATTCGTAAGGATCGGTATTAATAAATAATGAATCAATTTTATTATAAAAAATTGCCATAAAAGACCATGATATTACATTTATAAAAGTAAAAAAAAAAACTAGTTGACGACGTCTCGAAGTCAACTTAAAAAATTATAACTTAAAGCTAACCGAAAAGTTTTGGACATATGGAATCCACTTCCACGTTCAACTTCAGTTTAAGTTATTTTGATGAAAAGCATTTCAGAAACAGGACTAAACAATCAAACCTACTTTGACATTCCTCAGAATCCTAAAGAGGCTTTTGTTAAGAGTGCACTGTAATGAGAGCCCGACGCCTTTTTCAACGCATTGCTGAAAATAATTATTCGTAATTACTTTTTTAAAAGAAAATTGGACTCCTTGAGATTCAATGCCTGTTGAGGGAAAATTTCTTTAAAAAATCAGCACTAGGCCATAGGACTAAAGCTAAGTTAAGTTATTTAGCACAAGTTATTCAGACTAATCTTTTCAGACGAATGAATAAACTTGAACGGAATTTTACAAAAATTATCGACAGCTGTTGGTCAGTTTTAAAATACTGAAGGAGAATAATGTCAAAAGCGAACTTTATCATCGGTCAGTTGGACTTTGCTTGCCAGGTTCAGTTTGTTGCAGACTTTGGAATTTTTTCAAATATGAGTTCAGTTTGTCGCAGACTTTGGACTTCTTCCAAATATGAGGAAAACTGGGTCTTAACGGCGACGGTGCATAAATTTGTTTAATGATGAGGTGTAACAAGTTGCCTCGTCAACGTGAAATATTTGCTTAATTTACACAGATATCCCTTGAACAACGAAATAATGCTCTAATGGCAAATGAAAATAAAACTAAGGATCACTAAGACGAGAGAGATTTTTCACACGCGGCAAATAAATTGGTTCAATTAACTTGTCACGTACCTTGAAAGCGATAACAACATTATGTAAATCTCGACTAAAAATTACAAATAGTTTATTTTCACTTGCAGCACGTATCGCTTAAAATATTTTCGGAGTCATGAAAACGAGATACTTGCGCTCAGAACGGTGCAAATCAAATTTGCTAAGAATTCACTTTCGTAGCTGCTTTGTAGAAATAAATAGCGCCTACTTATGCTCACTAAACAATACACGTATGTTAATACGATAGAGCCTCGTGTGTAATCAGCTCACTCTTAAACCCTGCCGCTCAAATTTCGTCCTGGCTAGAGTTCTAGCCCATTTCTAGTGAGGAGATAGAATCTATAGTAGCTGATGGATTTCAGTAATTTCAGTTCAAATGTGAACACCGTGATTGTTTACGATAGAGTACAAAACGGATAGAAAATTTCAGTTTCACGAAACTATCACGATATTCGTTTAACTTACCGAAGTTTTCAACAGTTTTTCCCTGTCAGGATCCCAGTTTCATTCAGAATTATCACAAATCGCCTAACATGAGGCTCGCATGCTTCTGTCGCGTCTTGCGTCAATATACAACAACGAAACGTAAACAAATAGGTGATGCTTGGTTTGCGGTACAAGTATAATTATTATGCAACTATTTAATTCAGTTTCATATTATGCATAACCGGTATTAGCGAGATTACAAATCATCAGAATTTATTAAGCGGCAAAAAAAAAACGGTAGAGTTTAATGACTTTTTGTCGCAGAACTACGAAAGTATAGAAAAATTGCAATTGGTATTTAGTTTGCTTGGCAGCCACAGCGTTTTGGACCAATATAGAAAAGAAAATAGCGACAAGCTCGATGTTTTTCCTCGCCTATCGAGCCAAACTTATGACAATAAGATAGCTAGCGCTACACTATTCGACCGCACGCCTCACTGGAGAGTAAGTTTTATGAGTCCGCATAACGGCTAGAGAAGGAAAATAAGTAAATTGATGAACCTCGCAAATCATGAGCATTTGAATAGTGTGACATTCGAATCAGCAAAACAAAAATCGAAGTAGCATCACTGCTGTCTCTGCTTTTGAGAAAGTGACGTTGCGTGTCACAGAGTTGTTGATAATGATGTTACCAAGGCTTGCCAGAGCCTAGAGGCAGAAAATAGCAGATTCAGTTACGTAATTCTACAGGTAAAAAAAAAAAAATTCGAGTCGATCACCACAGTGCGACAATACGGTTCAGTTATTATTGTAGTAAAACTATCATATCAGTTAATCATCCATCCATAAATATAACGTGAAAAGGGTATCAATCGTTAAAGAAAACGTAGTCGGGTCAAAAAAACTAGCTATCTACATATATGAACCACGAGTCGGAACTGGTTGGGGTTTCATGCGTCAGGGGAACTCTCTTAATCTTGATCAATCTGGACGAAAACAACCGAAGATGACGTCGATTCAAAGATGAATGAATAATTTTCGCAAATGGCTGGAAGAGACAAGTGCTTCACTTCATCAGAACACAGGTGAGAAGCGTTGAGTCCCAATACAAACTGCAACTTAAGTAATTTCCTGTCGGGGTTCACGACCCCGCAGATTATGGTACTTTGACTTGGTTGTTTTGCAGAGGACAGCTAAATAATGTGCAAAGTCGAAAAACGCACTTGCTAGGCTATTGTACATCAAGTAGATATTTTGTTTTGACACGTCCTCGTTGCCATCGCCTTGCTGAAGCTAACGCAGATCAATCATTTTTCCAATTGTATGTTTAAACGTAAAAACGAGTTTCCATCGGTGATCGTTAAAAACAAACTCTACTTGCCCCTTCAGAGCTTCCAGAACTCAAGTTTTTTGTCGACTTAATTGATCACGAAAAAAAAAAGTAGTATCCTCTCGAATAAGTTCCAAGGTCTAAATTCTCATTTAAAACATAATTCGCTTCGGTACAACTGCCCAGAGAGACTCAATATAGTACAACAGGTTTCTTTAACATTAATATATTATTCAAATATCATGATTTAATGTGTTTACATTGCTCATGACCGCAGTTGTTTTTTTTTTAACGTAATTCGCACCCTGGGCAAGTAAAATGACACATTACTAATGTGTAAAATGGGCCATTTTAGGTTGCAATACGAGGCAAATAAGGCATATTGGTTTCAAAGCTGACTGTCACTGAAGCGAAAATATGTTAAAAATAATGGCGTTCCTTTTTGACTTGCTAATTAAAACAATTGAAATCTTTGGAATAAAAAATAATGACAAATGATATTCCCAACTGAATTGGCATCGTTTTCGGAACGATTGTTTAAGACGAGTTTTAAAATTGACTGACTATTATCGAGGTTGGTGAAGCTGGAATTTGAAGAGGTATGAGCGTGACTCGTGCGTGATCGAATGTAGGAGACGCTAGAAAGGTTTCTGAATACTTTAGAGCGAGTGACGCCTTTCCGGTCGCACAGGATGCTCTTAATACTCCGGCCGAGATTCGATTCACGTCATCACTCATCAAACATTCTTTCTGAAAAGTAAAGAAGCTACTTTTCAACGGCAAGAGTTTATCTCGAAATGAAAAACGGATCCAGGAACATATCGTGTGATCAAGCGAAACTGAACAACAACCGAAACCACAACAACGAATCGATCAAATCGACATGCAACGGAGGGATTTTTACAGAGAAGAAATTACTCTACAACTTCGACGAAGTTGCACCCGATTTCCAAGAAGCTTTCATTCTTAGCGGGTATCGGAAGCCTTACAGCAGCACCTGGGAATGTTTACAAAGCCTTTTCTACGTTAACAATGAGACTTTTAATATGTGGAGCCATATCGTGGTGTGTTTATATTTTGTCGTGCGGTACTCCGTGGTCTGATTGAGTTAGGAAGAAGTTCGTCCTCGCCGAAACAAGATTTTTATTATCCAATGTTATCATCGGCTATCGGGAGCGTCACTATCTACGCGTTGAGTGCTACAGCTCATACATTTAACTCACGGTCGGAAAAGCTGCACAGAGTTTTCTACTTTTTTGATTATGCCGGTATTAGCATCTACACCTACACCTCCGGTCAAGTTATGTTCTTCTACAATCGACCCATTCAAACTGGATGGCGAATTTTCGAATCTGCATTGTTTTACACAATCATCGGTGCCAGTTTATCTTTTCTGGCAACTTTCTTTTGCTGCCAGAGTAAAGTTGGTTTACGAAAGCACGGCTCGGCAATCCGCATAATTCCAGTGTTCGCTGGCTGGTTGAACACTGTATTATCTCTTGCAGTTGGCGTGACAATGTGTAGCTGTCACGCTGTCACGACATGTCAATCTTTCATCGCCTGCAATGAGCTGCTAATCACGTACTTTCGACGTCACTGCTTTTACTCAATCGTGGGCGGGTTGATTTTATGGAAGTAAACTTCCAGAACGACTCTTGCCAGGAAAATTCGATATCATAGGAAGCAGCCATCATTTTCTTCACATTTTTGGCGCACTCTCCACAGAATACGCCTTCAAAATTCTGCAAGTTGCCATAGAAAGTCGTCAGGATTCAAGAAACGAAGTTTTGGCGAAGTCACTGATTGGTATATCGATCTGGGAGACATTGTTTCCTACGGCTGTAGTATTTGTCGTTAACATCGCCATAGCTTCTTGCTTTGCAAAGTGATTTATAATTCCAAAGAGGAAATAACCATCAAGAAAAATGAGTCATACAAATGTCAGTTATCATTTAAAAATTTGGACAGTTAAGGAATCATTTTGAAGTGCAAAAAGGACCACCATCATTTATCGCCGGGGGTCGGGGGGGGCAGTCGGATTTTGGTACTGTCACGATAAAGTTTACCTGATCCTACCATGAAGCTTTGTAATATATTTTCTGATCCCCCCTCTCCCCCTCCCCCCCCCCTCATTGGCAGTTAATTCTTCTAAGACTCTGTTGGCGACGACTGATCACCTCTCCGTTTCCTCATGAAAACCATGTGATCGGCCGCAAAATCACTTGCTCCCCGATCCTTTCAAAGCGATAAAAAAACGATTGGTCTTCTTAGTTTTTTTTTCCTTTTGTCGAATTTTGGAGTGAGGTTCATTTACGCGGTTATGTACAGGGTGGGGGGAGGGAGGAGGGCAAGACCTTGGAGCCATAATAACCAAAGAAAAGGCAAAAGTTTCCCGGGCTTATTTTTCTAGCTAAGCCTAAATATAACGTATTTTTTCAGTATTTATTTGCAGTTTGTAACTTGAAAATATAAAGGAACTGATCATTATAAACGCTTGTAAACTGAGTTAATAAAGATACGCTTTTACATGTAGATTGAAAACAGCCCTTGTTAACGAAGAATGTTCAGTTTGCGGAGGATTAGAGACACAAAAATCATCCTTCTCTTTTCTTTGCTAATTACTGACCTTCAAACCTATCTCAACACACCCCGCCCCCTCCCCACTGACCTTCAAAATCTCACCCCACCACCTCCCCTCCGTCTTGTCAAAACCAAAGTTTCAAAACAGCAATATTACTAGTTTTTTTTTTCTCGTTACGCGGTGCAAGCCTATATCATTTTTACTTACCTGCCCATTTTGACGCACATAAAATGCAAACACCAACAACGCAAGCACAGCTGGCTTACTAAACTTGTATCGCGTGAAAAATGTAGCTTGTACGGTGCTAGATCAGTTGCATTGAGGAGTAAGTTATTAATTAGAGATTCCCGAAGTCTCCGTCTTAAAATCATTGTAAGTAAGAACCTTTAGATGAAATAATGTTTTGCCCATTCTCGGGCAAATCAAACGCATCTTCACCAAATTGGTTTTTGACACAATGACATCTCATTGAAAACATCCAAGGCACCTCTCCCAAATCGTCTCTTTCCAACTAACACCCGTCAGCCATCTTTGATGACACATGTATCAGTGATGTCAACTATTATTAGTTGATGCGAGTTACCAGTCGCGATCGCGAGTTGTAATGAGCAATCGCACGTTACTGGGCTATCGCAAAATAGTAACTTGCGATTGAAAAGAAGGTCACAAGTTTGCGCAACAGAACTTTACTTATATTTTACTCGCTTGACTCTATATACTAACTTCTCGTACTCAACAATCGACAACTGTTAACGCACTAGTGCGTGAGGTATTTCGTGATTTCTCCTCGGTTTTGATCGTCACTGAAAGTTGGGACGGGTACGAATCGATCAGCGGATCTGTTACAAACCGACATTAACTGGGTTCGATCGTTCAAATTGTCTGAATTGGGGTACGAATCCTTCGAGTACAAAAGTCTATGGGTACGAAAATACTGGATACCGGCTGGCACACCACAATCTCCTCTCAGCTGACCGTAATGAGGCGGGAGGCTAGTTCATGATGCTCTTTGGCTGACTAGAGATGAAAAGACCTCGGCTAATCACCTTCAAACTAGCCAATCAGCGCGCGCGGAAAAAAAAAATGTACCTCTTCTACTGTTTGTCTTTCTCATTAGCGCTCTTATCAGTCATTGTCGAAAAATGTGACATGTATAATATAGCGAAGCGTGCACCGTATAATCAAACAAGTTTTGTACACAAAACGACATTTAAAAGACAATCGAAACCAGACGAAAACCAAATAGCCAACTTCAGCTGCTTTAGCAGCCCGCGAAGAAGGTTTTTCTTATAAAAGTGTGCTACTCAACAAGAAATGCGTCTTCTTCAAACTCGACTTCGACTTCGAATGAAACACTGGTACACGAAGCGCCTGTTTCATTCACGACACGAAAGTGGTTCGCGCTTTTCGCGTCGCGCCGTTCGCGCCGACTGCGTTTTTTGCCATAACCGGCAACTTCTGGTTTTCGCTGTACTGTTAAGAAACAAAGCAATGAGGAAAACTATTAATTTCTTTATCGCAAACATGGCGATAAGTGACTCGATCTTTACACTAGTGTACCTTCCTCGTGTTATTACAATCTTGTTGTTCGGGTACAGGTGGCTCTTGAGCGATTTGCTTGGAATGATATTTTGTCGTATGTTACCATTCCTAGTTGAAATATCCACCATTGTCTCTGTTCTACAATCGTGGCTATCACCTTAGATCGTCACTGGCCGTGAAATTCCCGTTACGAGCGTCTATTACCACGAGAACTTGCGTGTTCGTGATTCTCGTGATATGGGTAATCGCGATAAGCGTTCAAACGCCAACTCTTCTGGCAACAGACTTGGATAAATACCAACAAAAGATGTACTGCATTGTCGACTTTGACGTAAAATTTGGCGCAGGTACGGCGATGATATACTTCAAGTTCGTGTTCACAGCATTGTACGCCATTCCATTTCAATCACTGCTGTGTTGAACATCGCCATCATTGTCGCTTTGGGTAGAAGGAAAATCCCTGGTAACGATATTTCAGGAGCTTTCAGAAAACGTCGAGAAGAAACTAATCGTAAAGTGGTCAGAATGGTTGTAGTGGTGGTCTCCACGTTTCTTCTTTGCTGGTCGCTGTATTTCATATTGATGGTTCTTCGTAAAAACGGTGTACATGTTCCTTGTGGTATCCTCTACCTGCGGCTATTGTTGGTTCATTTCAATGCCGCCCTGACACCATGGTTGTATGTAATGTTTAGCGAGAATTACCGCCAGGGATTTGCAGGCGTCCTTTTCAAATGGGGATGTCGAGTGTTTGCTGCATCGGTAAATCATCCAGTGGAGGATAACACTACCACAGACCAGCCGACAAATTTCTTTCTGCGAACAGAATCAAGACTTTCAGCTGCACAACTCTGGCCAATCCTCTCAATGTGGGTGCTCCACTACGCAGTTACTAAATTTGATTTATTCTGTGTATTCAAAGCGGGTGGGAACAGAAGAAATCTGCTGATGAAATTCACGTGAAAAGACTTGAAAGTTGACCGTAAGTTGGAAAACATTTTTCCCGAGATTGCTCAATGTGAAAATGCGAATTGCAAACGAAAATGCAAATGCAAATTTATCCAGTCTGCTGCAAAGCGGAACATTTTTTCAAAAGTTGCCATAGACACTGAGACATCACGCCAGTCTAAAACATATACTCAGAATTGGTTACTATGCTACTTCTTTTGAAATGAGGTTGAATTAATTGCTTATTTCCCGTTTTCAGATTGGTCAGCGTTTAATATGCAACTGACCCCAAGAAGGGTCCTTTCTATTCCTTCCTTCCGAGGAGGGGACCCTGGTTGCAGCTGGATCACGTGCCTTTAGTAGATACAAAAAGAACGCGAAGTAGGGAGGGGTGGTCCTCGAACCTTAATTTTTCTGGGGAGACACGTAACCAAACCGCAACCGAGGTCACCCCTCCCAAGGGGGTGTGAAGAGAGGGGACCCGGATGGAACGAGGTTGCAATTAATTAAACCTAGAATTCTACGTCATCCTTGTTTGCTTTGGTCCTAAGCACTGATTGAGCTTCGTAGAATCAACGGAGAGTAGGAGCTGCGATGATTTACTCGTACTGCAGGAAACCCAAGGTAATTTTAGTGGCAGCGTTACTTGACTCATTAGCACGTAAACGCCAGTGGCAAGCAAAAAGGTAGAGAAGAATACTGGTTTCTCTCGATAAAACTCAAGATACTATCACTCTAACGGCTTCCTAGGTGGGTACCCGCCGAAGAAAGAGGACTTCAGAAACAGAAAAGCATAAATGGTCGTATCTGCCAAAACTGTATATGATAATAAATTATAATAATGGCAAATAAACAACTAGCAAAAAACAATTAAAAACTACTTACCAGTGTGCTGAGGTTCTAAAAAGTAACATAGACATGTTAAAAATATGTTTTAAATATTGCCGACTACGGACGCCTGCCATTTTAGAAGACACAACCACCGCTGCCATGTTTAAAAATAAGCTCCGTAACCTCGCCGCAGATGCATAGCGGCCCAGCCTTCAACTCATATGGCGGGAGCGCTTCGAAACAACCAGCAGTTAGTTGAAGAGTCAGACTTCTATTTTCATTCAAGCTCAAAACCCAGATGATTTCCGATTTTATTTTGTCTGTAAGGAAAGTTTTAAGGCAGTGTAAAATATGCTAGGGGGAGGAACATGGAAACATCTCCTGTGCTGTCCGCATGGATATTGTGTTTCGGTTCCCTTACCGAAGTCTGTCGTGTGGAGAAAATGTTTTTTCAGTGTCCGACAAAATTGCGTAAACCTGCGGAAGTTTTCTTCATTACAGCGGTGTTGTGCAAGACTTCCACCGAGCTTCAGTAAAGTCAGAGTTTAATCGTCCAATTACCGTTTCCACATGGAACTTGTCATCCGGTAACTGGCCCGTGTAAGTGTGACCCAGGATTCTTTGGGGCCCGCTGACTCTAAAGGGATAGATGTCACATTAATACGGTGTTGAAAACTGAATTTTGCCCTTTGTTTTACTGTAATAGTGCCATCCTTCCACAGGATGCCCTTCAGGAGTCCTTTGCAGTAGGGTGCAGAGAAAAATGCAAGTATCCTGGCTAATCACACCGGAAATGGTGCCACTCTAAGGTATGGAACATGTGACTGTAAGCAGTGTTTACTTAGGCAAACACTGCTTCAAGCAGGTAAGTGTTTCGTTCGGTTGGACTTCTTAAAAAGAGAGGTTAAACTGCGGGGTATTTTCTTGTTCTTCTTTGGGTGACGAAAAGTAACCTCATGGATGACCCATTGACAATGGGAGGACTCCCTGAAGCGGTCATTTACACCTCGTCAGAAAAGAAACAGTAATTAATGATCGTATAAGAGGACCTTTTGTTGCAGCGTTTAGATTCACCACTGAAGAAGGCTTTGGGTTCAGGAGTTGTCGGAAAACGTTGGGTTTATGAATTTGCAACTTCTTCGGTTACATTTATTAAAATCTTGTAAAACCAGAGTAAATAACAGGTCAAACCACTGTCCTGATTTTCCACCTGGTTGCAATGTGTGAACTTAAATATATTTTGAGTGGCTATGCTTGGTTAATTTTATTTTTTTTTTGGAAGAAAATATCATTGGATAAAAAATTTCTTGGGGTTGAAAAAAAAAAGCCAGTTATTCTATAAAAACCAACGTTATGATAAAAAACAAAACGCCGCTAGTTTGTTGATTCAGACTGAGATAATTCCAAACATTCGGATCGGATTCTTCTTTAATTAGGGGGAAACTAGGAAATAGAGGAAGGCAGGGAAACAGGGCACAAGCGAAAGAATCCACAAGGAATCAAACTTGTTTCTTGCAATGGTGATCTTAATTTGTTGTACGTATGCTTGAGTCGAACGACAAGGAGAATCAAATTCTTAGTTTTTTGAATGTGTGTACACAGAATGCGAACCGTGTGACTTTTCCTCTTCTACCAGAAGTGATTAACATGTAATCTCCTCTTAAAATAAGTCCCATACAGAGTTCAGCAAACAGGTGATGAGAATATCACAAAAACTAATCAGGGTAGAATTCTTTATCTTGATGTAACACCCAAATTCTCCTAACTTATTCACACAAAAGAAATGTGTAACAGCGAGGGATAAAGGAGAGAGAGAGTGATCTTTGGCTCCAGCATAGCAAAACAGAAAAACGCTAACAGTGCTACCAGTCTTGTAATAGACCAGAGTTTCCTTTGTTTCCGTTTAAACATGGTGTTTGGAAACGTTCTCCAAGTTTCAGCGCCTCGTTTATTTTCCTCGGTACCACAGTCGTCAAAATTATGTCATTGTCAAACTTAACTAAAAATGTCCTGTAACTGATGTTTTCGTACAGCAAAACTTACTTTGATTCTTGGCCAAATACAAATGTCACAGTAAACTCTCTGAATGCTTCCAGCTGTTACAAGTGCTTGAGAAAACTAGGTCATGCTCCGAGGCTAGCGGTAACCAGCTACTTTACTGTGTTGAACCTGAAAATGGAAGTAGGAAAGTGTTCCTTGGTGTTAATTTTGGGCTTCAATCGGCTTTTTTGCATTGCTCACGATGTACTCCAAATTTAGCTAAATTTGTTTCAGGAATTTTTAAAGTGATATTCTTCGATGAAAGAGTATATCTTGAATTCTTGAGCTAAGAAGATTTAGCAGCTCGCCAGCTACTGATAATATTGGCAAGATGACCTCTATCGGGAGCTGATACAATAGATTCTTAGCATCTCGTTTTTTCGTTCATGTTGATTAACACTTGCAAAAAAAATAAGAAGGAAAAACTTATACAACTTGATAAGTTGTAAAAAGTAAGGAACTCAGGTGAAAGCCTTTAGCAACAGAAGTTTTTGCTAAAAATGTGCCAAGTAAGAGTTTTGAATGTCGAGATTAACTGTTTAGCCTTGATAGAACTTGATTCAGCCATCGATGTCGACAACGCGTGAGAGACAAGGAAGAAATGAAGAAATGATATAGCAAAAAATGAAAAAGAAGATGCGTTGGCCGAGGAATCGAACCCAGGGTCAACTGCTTGGAAGGCAGCCTATGCTAACCACTATACCACCAACGCCCAGTTAAAAAATAGTGGAAGACAAAAAATTAGGGTAATTTTAAAGATCATATCGAAAAATTATAAATCGCGGTTTACTCCATGAAGCAAAAAAAGGCCCTCGGGAGAGAAAAGTAATGACAACATTTACTAACAACAAGTAAAGAGTTTGTAATGTCGAGATTACTGTTTTTAGTCATATAGAAATTTGATTCATCAATAGATGTCGAACAACAGCGTGAGATACAAGGAAAGAAATGACTATTGTAAGCAAAAATATTGAAAAAGAATATGCGTTTGGCCGGCGAATCGAACCCGGGTCAACTGCTTGGAAGGCAGGCCTGGGCTATGCTAAACCACTATACCACCAACGCCCAGTTAAAAATAATTGGAAGAAAAATTAGGTAATTTTACAATATCCTATCAGAAAACCTTTATACATCGCGTTTATCCATGAAAGCAAAGCCCTCCCCCCACACCCGGTAAGAAAAAGTAATGACACCATTTAACTACCAAATTCGCTTTGTCAAAAGAATTTAGCGAAGTTTTACGACAACCTGAGCCTTCTTCCAAGTATAGATGAAATTCCAATTTCTCTCCCATAAACATGTTTGGCTGTTTTCGCTGAAATTTGGGACGGAGGATTAAGGATGAAGAAAGAGAGCCTTTAAGATAGAAGAGAAAACGAAATTATGCAATGGCTTTGTCTCGTGTCAGCAGAGGAAACATCTGAAAAAAGATAACACTTTTGTTGACCCGGCTCTCAAAACTCTGGGTAGATATTTAATTTACCATCTTGAATAGAGAGCTCAGCGAATAACAATCTTCTTATTCGCGCGACAAAAAAGACAACGAACATAACTACACGGAAAAAATAGGTAAATATCTTATGAAGCTAAAGAGAACTCAGAGCAAAGAAAATATACCCGGTCTTAAAGGTGTAAAAACATTAAGCGACCAATACAGCCGTTCGGTTCAAATTTAATTTCATGCCTGACTCGCCTAGATGATACATTAGAAGCGCCAAACATATAGAAAGCAACAAATGAAGCCACCGAGTCCTGCAGTGTTTGGACACTGAGTTGCGAAGTATTTCTAAAACTATTTCTATTGTGTGATTGTGTGATTACTCGTCATGTTAGCTTCTTGCTCTTCAGAATGCAAAGACTTGAGCGGAGAGAGTTTCTGTGTACACTACAAGAAACTTTGCACAACAAATGTGAATGTCAAACAAGCCTGCAGGAAGACCTGCGGACTCTGTAAGTGTTACTTTCAATTAGTTTCAACCCAATTTTTTGGACTTGAGAGGTGGAAAGAAATCTTGGGACGACCTTTCAAAGGCAAGCCAGCCTGTGCGTATTACACAACGATTTTCTTATAGCTTTTCCCCCTAGGTGCGACCCCAATGGATTGTGATGTCGCCATAGTCGGTGGAGGTCTGGCGGGACTTTACATGGCGGAATCACTGCTGAGACACAAGAAGGAAACAAAAGTGTGTGTTTTTGAGAGAGATGTTCGTCTTGGTGGAAGAATCTTCGATTATGTATTTCCTCAAGTACCAGATGAAGTAGTAGGTAAGTGTGATGATAAAGTGAGCCAATGCACTCGACTCGGGAGAACTGGGGTCGAATACATCAAGTCGAGGCTTGTTTGACATATCTGAGCGGGCTCGCTTTCAAAGTGAGACTAAGTGCAAAACCAGTTTTCTGGTAAAAAAAAAGAGTCTCCTTCTTATATAGCTTCGCTCATGGCTTCGCTTGAAGGTTTCACGCATTACCGTTTTTCTTTTCTTCCGATGAGTTTCTCACAGAAATACTGTCAGTAAAGCGTATAATTCTTGTACTTGACCAAATTTTCCGCCGGAGCTTGTGTTCTCATCCAAAAGTATCGTCCAATGAGAAGTGAGCCGAATTCGGTGAATGTGCTGTTACATTAATAAGGCGCCATTGTCAATTAAAAATTAATCTGTATTGTTCAGTCTATGTAAGGTTTAGAGCGGACTTGTCCTTCAACTGATTAGCTAGTGTAGGTTGATATGGAGGTAAATACGATTCAGAGACTAAGCACAACCTTGTTCAATATATGGAGTTGTGTGCACATTTGACTGCAAACTTTTCAGCTGATAAATCAAACCAAAAAGCCTCTCTTTCCTGTGTCAAAAAATAGGTAGAAGATGCCAGGGGAAAAGAAATCTTGCGTCGCAATTGAAAGTATATCATAGAACGTTGATTTTATTCATTATGTCAAGCATAGGACGAAAAAAACATAGTCCCCTTAGAGGAATCGATTATCGAATTTGCGTCCCGTAGATCCGGCACGTTATCGATTGAAGTCTAAAACTGCCCGTGCTGTTTTGAGAATAGTTATATTACATATATGTTATGATGCTTCAACATTTTGGCTTTATCTTCAGGTCTCGGAGCATGGAGAATCGATATGGCTCACTACAACATGAGGTAGGCGTGAATTAGTTTCAGGAGTATCTTTTCTTGTTTTGGTACAAGTTGCTGGCGGTGCAATAAAACGAATTACCCAATAAACTACGGTGTTATACAAGGATTTTCCAACGCGCTTTATGCGGATTTTTTTTCGTGGATTGCGTATCCTGCTTTTTTCATTCAATATAAAGTCGACTTTTCATTTTTTGGACTATTAAATGGCTATTGTGTCTATACAATATACAAAATAATGCATGGTCACTTGAAGATATGAAATTTATCTTTTCATGTTCAACTCGATATCTTACTCTTTCGCTCCGCTCACCCGTGAGCTATCGAGTTGAACACTCGAAGAGAAATTCCATATCTACGCGCGCCCATGTATTGTTCTTTCTATAAAGATTAGAGTCCGGTTCAGACCCCTCGCCGGGTCAATGTGTTGTATTCTTGGGTAAAATACTTTACCCTAACTGTGCCTCTTTTTACCCAAGAATATGAACGGGTAACGGCGATATGTCGGGCCAGGAGGCCTGATGGAATGTCGGGGGAGAGGGAGGAGTACTTTTACTGCTCCAGGGTGGAGTACTTATACTGCTAGTCGCCTCATTCTATTGTTATGAGCAATTGTTGTAAATATAAGCCTTTAGAAATCTCCAGACTGCTGAGTCATGCTGACTTGCATACCAAAGCACTTTCCAAAACATTTCATCAAGTCACGCAATTGTTAAGTAATACTACTAAAATAGTTTTTATGTGAGCCTCTAGAATGCTCCAGAACACTTTGTAAATAAATATAAAGACTCACTTACGTAAAAGTAGTAGGAGTTGTTGTTGTCGGAGCGACGACTGTTTTGAAAGCTGTACCGAGAGTTACCGCGGAAGATTGCTCATTCCAAGGCCGGTAACTTTGGAGACACCAGTGAGATTGTGCCAGTGGTGAGCTGGGATATAGACTGTGGTGGGCTTAATGAAGGTTATGAACGATAAGTATTGTACTGGTTTTGGGAACTGCTCCTTGTTAAGAAAATTATTTGCTGTTTAATAAAGTAGTTGAGTTTGTGGAATGGTAGTATTTCCCGTGGGTTAGATTATGCCATAACACTATGGAAACTGGAATAAGCTCCGGCTGGTTGACCACTTAGCTCGCGGACAGTCTTAAATTTTTTTTCTGTTTCTTGGGTTCAACTTGCTAGTAGTGCAATTGAAACGATTTGAATTTCAATTGTGCACAAAATTTTTTGTTTCATAGGAATATCCTCAACAGACTAAACATTCCTCACAAAGACTGGAACTTTTACTCAAATCCTCGAACAGAAACTAGAGGTTTCTTCGCACGGGACGAGCATGAAATCAAAAGAAAATCATTCCCGGCTCTAACTCAAGGAAAATTCAAAGACATGACTTGTTCGCAAATGTTGGACTATCTACTCAGAAAAGAACATGTCGATAAAGTCCACAATTTCGCAACGTTCGAAACATTCCAGAAGCACTATTTAACACCTGAAGGTTCCAGGTTTTATTTCGACGTTTTTGGGTATGATGGAGACCTTGACGGTAGTCCAGAAGGCGTGGTAGAATTCTACGAACAACTAGCTGCACTTACAGGAAAAGAGATTCGTCCTTTAAGAGGGATGTCGGCATTCATCGAGGCTTTGGCCAAATCGGCAAGAGGTCTGGGCACAAAAATTTTCACGGGTGATAACCACAAGATTCTATCAATAGACAAACAAACAAACCAGTTCGTCCTTAAAACTTCACAATACGAAGTAAGCGTTGGGAAATTAGTTGTGGCTGCTCCTCCGGGTGCGTTTGGAAGTGTCAGCGGCAGCGTAGCGGAACAGATTCAGCGTGCACCAGAATTTCAGTCCATCCTACCCCGCCCAGCATTTAAGGGGGCTGCAGTGTACCCCACGGCGTGGTGGGAAGAAATCACGAATGTGAAGGACAAGTTGTATCCTATGGAGAGATTTTTATCCAACAGTGATTGTCTTGGATGGACGTTACCACATAGGTGGGGCTTGTTGACAAGATATACCTGTATATTCTCATCAATATATATCAAAGCTCCGTATCGGCTTAGAATAATTTCGTTTCTAAATCGATACAACATAATCACTTTTTTCCTCTTTTCCAAAGGTCTGGGGTTCGATTCCTCATGGGTTCCAGCCTTGTGACAAGGCGAAAAAGCTATCTTTTTTTTTCTATTAATTTTAATACCGAGTTTAAAAATTCCTATCTTTTCAATAATTGTCTCGTTTATTACCAGCGGGAGCGGTCGAAATGGTGAGGCAGTTCTTCACGTAGCTTACACGGACGGTGTTTGTGGCGAAAAATGGGGCGAGATCCTCAAATTACCAAAAGACGTCATGGACCGAGAAATTCACCGCGCCTTGGAATACAAGTTTAACAGAAAAATCCCCAAACCTCTGAGCACAGTGTATCAGTATTGGAACGAAGGTGCATGGTAAGAGAATTCTCTCTGAAGGCCAGCCATTGTAATCATTACTGAAAAGGGTAGTACTTTAAATTAACAATTACCTAGCAATCCTGTCGTGCATTTGAAGTGTGTTCTTTTCCCTCTTGTCATTGCGTCAGACTACCTATCTCTTCTTTTGATTGAGTGTCGTGAAAACAGACAAAAGCTATTTCAATCACCAATCAGAGCCAAGGAAAAGAATGAAACGAGCCGATGAAACTCAATGTTGTAATGAGTGAATTTCCTGAGGCAGGAAAAGGTTATTAATCAGGTCGCCATTGGTTGTGAATGTGTGACACAAGTTTTTTTCCGACCAATCATAAGGTGAAGTCAACCAAAACTAATGTAAATGTGGATTATTCTTGACACTCATAAAAGAACTCTGAAATCTTACACTGGGTTAAAAAGGAAAATTTCTATTTCGACTCCAGTTCTGTCATAAAAACAAGTCTCCCAGACCATCCCGAATACGCTTTCTTTATTTCAAGGTACTTACAGAAACCTGGAAGCCGCGTTTCCATGAAGCAAGTCACCCAATGGGCAAAGAGACCTATTGCAGGAGAGGAGATCTACGTTATTGGTAGCGCATATTATCCCTATCGGGGGTACTCTGAGGGTGCTATCATGTCGGCCAACAATGCTCTGAACGATGGTTGGAAAATACCTATACCCAGTCCTCCGCAACAGCAGTACGCGCCAAAAGGTTTCGCGGATGTAAATTGGAAGAATATAAGATAAAATACGTGCTTAGCAAAGGAGCTATTCCTTCGACTTGTGACAATAAAACACACTTCTTCAAGTGATAATATGTTTGTGGTTCATTTTGCAGAATTTTTAAAAATCTTTCACCGCAATGCGACTCTGCAGAACTCTCCATTTAATACCATGGAAAACATATGGCTTCAAAAAGTTGTTGAGATCAACTTTTTTATCTGTTTTCCATGCTTTGGTGCTGCGTCGGTGGGAGAGTATAACAGGGTAATATAGTATTAGCAACAGAGTTGATTACGTAAATCGACCACCGTAAAGAGTTTGAAAGCTGACGTTTTCAGCGTTAGCCCCAAGTCCTTCGCTCTGACAAAGGGCTAACGTTCGAAACGTCAGCTTTCAAACTCTTTACGGTGGCCAATTTATGTTATCAACTCAGCTAATAATACTATATTACCCTAAGAGTAATATGACTCAACAATAATGAAAAGATTATCATTCTTACTGCAAGTTACAAACTTGCACTTTGTCGTACCTCAGGAGAGATGATCTGATTGTGAGTGCGTAAGTCAAATAAAACAATTTCTTTCTGTCCGCTTTCTTGTGGTTTAGGGCAACATCAATAAAGTAAGTCATAATGACTTCACTCCCCTGTCTGATCTACAAAATATACACTTCCTTAGTTTATAACAGATAAAATATCAAATGTTGGGACTGTCTTCTGACATCCAAAGCAGGACTTGCATCACTTGCCTCACATCAAACCACCATATATCTGACTAGTATTGGAAACTTCTATGTGTCTGAATGTCGTCCTGTAGTTGCGGAAGGTCATCATCATCAAACCCTTCCTCCAAGCTGAAAAAGAGAGTTTAGATAAGAAAGCTTTCTGTAACAAGTTGAGCAAGTGCTTATCATCATAGGCAATGGGTTTTAACAAAAAAAAAAAACTTATCCTCCAGTGAGTGACCATGGGGGGGGGGGGGGTTTACCACCTGCATAGTATTTTCCCAAGTCCTTTAGGGGTAAGGAAAAATGCGAGCAATGTGTATGCAGTGAAACAAGGATTTTAAACCCTTTCACCACCACGATCTCATAAGAAATTCTCCTTACTGTCTCCAGTACAATTATTGTAATGTTAGTTAGGAGAATTTGTGTTTGGGTCAACTAATAATCCCCTAATTGATATTTTTCTTTATTCTCTCCACTTGTCTGCTTGATAATGTATTGAGATTGTAAGGAGAAATTCTGTCTTGGTCATTCATGGGAGTGAAAGGGTTAATCCTCTATTCCTAGGAATGACTGGCATCTAATTTCTCTTTGCAGTATCACTGCTGAATAACAACATTAGGTGTAAAGAAAAAGGCAAGTGATCCCTCACTAAACAAACATTTGACTGTTAAACAAATTCTCCTTGTTAATTCCACAGACAATGTATAAAAACCAGTATGGAGAACATGCATACTGATGCTAGGGTCTGAAAGGTAAACACTCACCTTGGAATCAAGGCCTTAGCTTCTTCTGCTGTGTCAGGACATAAATTGGCCAAACAGGCCAGTTCAAACTTGTGCAGTTTCTTCTTGCCCAGCAAACTATAACAAGAGGTTTGGATTGTCAGAAACTGAAAATAAGGTTGAACTTCATCGCGACAATCAGTCTGGGGTAAAACTAACTGACAGATGAGAGAAGGTGGTTGTTTTACAGAGGTCACTACTCTGTTTAGAAAAAATAGTTTCCATTTTCCTGTACATCTGTTCAGTGAAAGATCACAGATGACATCAAAATGTGATAAGAAAAAAAAGTGGCTCATGAAGCACAACAGAATATCACTGATGTTATTAAGTTTTGATGTGTTCTGTGATCTATTACTTAACAGAGCCATGGCAACATGGAATCTCTTTACTTTATATGATAGAAAAGCAAGACGTTGTTAATAATAGATCATAAGAAAGAACCAATCAAATGCATGTAAAATACAGCTTATTATATAAACTAAAATCTCCTTTATTACCCACCTCCAATGCACAAATAGTCTTGATCAGTCAAGCATCACTGATCAGTTGCTCTTAATGTCTGAGAAGATTGTCTTTGATTTACAAGCATAACACTCTTTTATTTTACTTATAGAATTGGCCAACATGTCATGGCAAGATCTTTTTTCTGGCCTTTAAACTCCCACAAGTGATAAAAATGTAACTTTCCCTATAACATCCATACATTATCAAGCAAACAGGTAATGAGGATACTCAAACTTATCAGGTAGATGTTATAAATCTTGATCTAACACCAAATTCTCGAAACTAATTTAAAAGGAAATGTGTAACAGCTAGAGGGAAGAATTAACAATAAGACCATGGTGGTTAAAAGGTTAAGTATTTTCTTACTCTGAGGTTTCTTTGTACTTATATCAGCATTGAATTAATTTCATTCTGTTACCTTCTAACTTGAGCGATAGTTTCTCCGTTTTTATATCAACCAAACTTCTGTGTGTAGTAAAGGGTTTTCTAACTTGAGCGATGGTTTCTCTGTTTTTATATCGACCAAACGTCTGTGTGTAGTTAAGGGTTTTCATGAAATCTTCTTGCTCTTCTTCTGCTTCTTCGTTCTGCGTCTTTCTGTGTTCCAACAACGTGTACACTTCTGAGTTTAACAATGTTACCGCACTTTAGAATTCTAATTTCCAAAGAGCCTTCGTTCTTAGCGGTATCGGAAGCCTTACAGCAGCACCTGGGAATGTTACAAAGCCTTTTCTACATTAATAATGAGACTTTTAATATGTGGAGCCATATCATGGTGTGTTTTTATTTTATCGTGCAGTACTCCGTGGTCTTGAGTATTGAGTTAGGAAGTTCGTCCTCGCCGAAACAGCATCTTTTTACCCAATGTTACCATCGGCTATCCGGAGCATCACAATCTGCGTGTTGAGTGCTACAGCTTATACATTTAACTCATGGTCAGAGAAGTTGCACAGAGTTTTCTACTTCTCTGACTATGCCGATATTAGAATCTACACCTACACCTCCGGTCAAGTCAGGATGTTCTTCGACAATCGACCCACCCGAACCGGATGGAGAATTTTCGAAACTGCATTGTTTTACACGATCATCGGCGCCAGTTTGTCTTTCCTGGCAACTTTCCTATGCTGCTAGAGTAAAGCACGGCTCGGCGATCCGCATAATTCCAGTGTTCGCTGGCTGGTAGGACACTGTTATCTCTTGCAGTTGGCGTGACAATAAACAGCTGTCACGCTGTCACGACATGCCAATCCTTCATCGCCTGTAATGAGCTGCTAATCACATACTTTTGATGTCGCTGCTTTTACTCAATCGTGGGCGAGTTGATTTATGGAACGACTCTTGCCAGGAAAATTCGATATCATAGGAAGCAGCCATCATTTTCTTCACATTTTTGGCGCCCTCTCCACAGAATACGCCTTCAAAATTCTGCAAGTTGCCATCGAAGGTCGTAAGGATGCAAGAAATTAAGTTTTGGCAAAGTCGCTGGTTGGTATATCGATCTGGGAAACATTGTTACCTACGGTTGTAGTATTTGTCTTTAACATCAATATTTTGATGATCTCACCTCATTGGCGGTCAATTTTCAATTTTGGCCTCCTTTGTACTCTCTTAGCGCCGACTGATCCCCTCTCGCTCCCTCTAAAAACCAAGTGATCCTCCTCAAATTCTCCTACACCACCCCTCCCTCCTCTTTTTTCTAGAGATAAAGAATCTCTGGTCTATTCCCAATAACTTAACCCTTTAACTCCCAGATCAAATTTGTCATTCTCCTTACTGTCAATTACACAATCCTTATAATGTTAGTTCAGAAAATTTAGCATTGGATCAATTAATTATCCCCAAATTGATAGTTTCTTTATTCTCATCACTTATCTGGTTGATATTGCATTGATATTGTAAGGAGAAATTCTTTCTTGGTCACTCATGGGAGTTAAAGGGTTAATCACAAGGATACAAAGAGAGCCCTCCTTGGGGGACCCATCCAGTTTGATCAGTATATGATCTAGAAACATCCGCCGCACCACCCCCCTCCCCCACTCACCTCGGCAGCGGGTAAATAAGCTGGGGTGAGAACATGGATACAGCTCTCTTGTGCTGTCGATGGATATTGCGTTTCGGTTCCCTTACGGAAGTCTGTCATGTGGAGAAAATATTTTCAGTGTCCGACAAATTGCATAAACCTGCGGGTAGTTCTTTCTTCATTACGCGGTGTTTGAAAACTTCAAAGACTTCAGTCAGTCAAAGTTTAAATCGTCAATTAGCGCCAGGGATGATCGTGATGCATTTGCAAGACACGTTTGCGGCAGGCTAAACCCGCTAGAAAAAAGAATTACTTTTAAAATACATCGATTTCCGTAAACCGAGGCTGTTTGGCGCAAATCGGTGCACTTCAAAGGGGTGTTGCAGTGTTTATGTTTTTTGTACACGAAGCTGACAATTGTCGGGTCTGTTTAGTTTAAAAGAGGGCTAAGGTTTCAGAAGTAAGTATTCATCTGATGAATCTATTTAGGGCATCTGTCGATTTCCGGCTTGCGTGTCTAGAGAAGACAGCTACAACACACTTGTCGGTTACATTCATTCGGTAACCACTTAGCCGTAAACTTTGGCACAAAACTGGTGGAAAGATGAATTCTCTTCGTAAGATCGTCATAAGGCTTGTGGTAATTCTTTACGTCTTGGTGGAATGTTTAGGATTCGACGGATCTTGTTGCCAGCATGGATGTATAAACACTCTAGGAGGAATTCGTTGTATCTGTAGAAGAGGATTCAGGCTTGTGAATCGCTGCCAATGCAGAGGTAAGCTGTATAATAAGTGATTTCGAAATTTCACTTCTTGTAGTATGTTTTAGAATAGGAAAGCGTTTGAAAAACTCCCACATTGCCAAGTATTATGAACACTAACATTGCTGACTTCGGAAAAACATTAAGAACAACCTATTTTGCGTGCTAAACTCTGTCAACAGAATATTTCTTTGACCCAATCATGAATGTCTACTCGTGTCTTAGTGTAGTGCGGACATCTTCCGTTTGTTCTCCTCGATGGCAACTTGAGACACTAAGTCGGTTTTCCTTGTTCTAATTGAGCATCGGATAAAAATAAAGACTCCTCGCTTCTTTAAATTCATTTTTTTAAGCACTTTGAAGGAACGGAAAACGTGATTGTTTTGATTAATTATTAGAAGCGCTGAACTGACATCTCAGTAAACCGCAAGCATAAAATAGCAGGGGGCTTAATTTCGCGCGCGATAAGTCAAATTGTCAGTAGATCATATTATTCTTGCGGCAATCGTTCTTGAAAGTTATAAAACCTTGATGATAACAAGACATGACAAGCTATGAATTGAGTATAGCTATATAAGTCGCGATAAGATTGTCTCCACAACGCCAATTTATCGTTCATATTATCAACTATTGATTGAAAAGAGGAGTTTTTCGACTGTGATCTCAAGCGAAGTCCATTTCCACAACTCGAGTCAATATTTCAAGAATCATCTGATACAATACAGGAATGTCTTTAACTGAAGCTATGTGGAATTGTAATAATTATTTCTACATGTTTGCCCTTTAGGCGTTTTAAGAAACATTAGACCTTTCATGAGGGATTTCTTCCCTGTTCTCTGTCAAACGATCTTTCTGCAGGTAGCGTTATCCCGTGATTATCTTTCTTAAGATAATTACCTTAAGGATTACGAGGCTCCTGAGGTTACAGCGTATAATCTCTTCGCAGCTGTAACTTATCTGACATAGAATTTCAGCTTGATATACTGAAGTCATGACTTGTATCAGCTGCACACGACCTGGTCTCTGGTCTCGCATGAGTAAAATCAAAATGGGCGGAAATAGGAGATTCACTGAAAATCAAAGCTAACTTGGTGCCAACCAATGAAACTTCGAGGCTTGCGCTGCTTCGAGGAAGGCTACTTACACTCTTTTTTTTTCCCTTAAAAAAAAAAGACTTCACCACTTGAAATTAGTCTTTTTCAGAGCTAGTATTTCTCTGCTTCGTGCAGTTACTTGCTCTTTGAAGTTTCTCTGTATACAGTTATGTTTCTAGGTGTTTGGTGTGACAGGATGCCAAAGAGGAAATTCTGTCGGCCATATGTGCGCGTACAAACTACTTCTGAATCAAATCAAACCATAAGTAGCTGACAGACGGTTCTGCTTTCGCTCGATGACAATTACTTGTCGGTTTATAAAATCAAATCCATGCCAGTCGTCACACCAAGTTTGCTCATTTGAGCGGAAGCTGGGTTTTGTTAAACGCAGTTGCTTGAAGTAAGGTCCTCCAAAACTCAAAACACGTGTTATATTGCCCCAAGCGTAGACGTTTGCAAACAGCTGTCGTGCTTCCATCATAGACTTGTACCCCATTTTTCGACTCCAAATTTGGTACAATAAAAATGAACGTTAATGAGAACTTAAACCCTTCGTGAAATTCAGCTTTTCAGTTTTCTAATGTTGAATTTTGTTCAGGGAAACCTGGATTGACTAAGCATGTTTTGTTGGTGCGAACAGGGCATTACATAACGGACATGGCTTCGATAAACAGCCTCGTTTGAACTGTTTACTTTCGAGTGACTAAGAAATCATTTAGAACTTTTTCTCATGTCATGTCTCCCATTTCAAGAGGGTTTACAGATTATTTTAAAACTCAGGCAGCTGACGAAGGTTAGTGTTGTTAAAACTCTTAGATAAATGTTCTGTTGTTTATAATACTTTGTTTTCGTTCATCATGGGTAAGCCTTCGTCGAGAGAAATACGATATGTTTAAGACAAACTCTGAGAAAACGTAATTATGTTGTGACTAATTGATGGTATCTATCAATTTATAATTTCTTTTCAAAGCAAGTCTCCATGGTCCGCCGTTGCGCTGTTGGAATGAAAAAACGGGGGCTGTTTCATTGATCCAAGAGTTAACACTTTCTCGTGACTGAGAAGAAAATAAATGTACTCGTCGATTAATTTTGATACTCTTTAGCCTTAAAGGATTAATTTCGACCTGACAAGTACGGCGACATAGGCCATCAGGACTCAAAGTTGTTACAGACCTTGACCAAACTAGATTAGAAATGAGACATAATTCATAATTCATTGCCTGAAAGGGGGGGGAGGTCGGAGGATTTTTTTTTTGAGGAGAGGGGGAGGGTGCAAAGTTTTAAGGAGAACAAAGGGGGGATCAGTCAACGGAGAATAAAGGAGGGACTACGTAAAATTGACGGCCAATTAACCAATTACAGGGGATTACAAAAACATTACATAGTCTTATGAGGGGGGAGGGCAAAGAAGTACTCTTTGCGACTTCTGATATAACCTCGATACAACCTTGGGGGCTGGGGTGAGTTCCATGATGCTCGCAGCAAAACGGATCCAACTAGATCACAATGATAATAGAAAGCTACGTGGAATCATTTCTTTAAGAACTTTTCTGCTCAGTATGAAAATCTTATTATGTAAACATTTGTCCCCTGACAGTCAGAAGTATCCTTCGCTCATGAAACTCAGTTCACTGTGATTGGCAGGTTCTGGAGAACATTATGTTTCAAACGTGAGCACTGAACACTGAACATGATTCATTGTTTTCGAAGCCCTTTGTTATTTGTGTTTCATAAATAACATTTTCTGATCTTCTTCAGTCCTGACAAGCTTTCTTGTTAAAGCGCAGAGTCTGTTATTTTATGTGCTACCCTATGTTATTGTTTCCATGAATCTACTTTACTTTGTTTGTTCATGACAAAGGTGTTATGCCTTGCGGTCATAACAAGTCTCTTGATTATTACTCATACTAATAGATTCTTAGAGTTGCCAATATTTATCAGTTGTTGTAGCCGAGATTCTCACGATCTCTCAGGATGACTGTCTAAAAAAACAAATTAATTCCATGCTGTCGAGTGTCTGTTCAGTAATGGATCACAGATGACGTTAAAATGTGGTAAGAACAAAAAAAATTGACACACGAGGCGCAGCCGAGTATGTTAGTGATGTTCTGTGGTCACCACATTTTGACGTCTTTTGTGATCTGTTACTTTGCAGATCCACAGCAACATGGAATCCATTTGTTTTATATGATAAAAAAGCAAAATATTGTCAATGGTGAAGTTATATATGCGTCTGTCCTCTAAGTAAGAACCGATCAAAACGCGCGCATAATTTAGCATATATTGTATGATTATAATATTATGAAGCTTATCCTGTGAAATGGTTTAGCTAAAACATGGATGTCTCTGAAAACGCTTTCGTCTTATCACAAACGTAGGAAAAGGAAAAACTCTGAGTTTCCATGATAAATTGATTTTCAGATCTTCGGATTCAGTACTTCTCCGCACAACCTCAGAGTTTCACGCACTCCAGTGTGACGAGTGACCGAGGGCACTAGAAGGTTAATGTGAGGTTTTGCGTTTTAAGATGGCGTGATGGCAGACCAATGTACAAACACGAAAGCACATTTTTAGTTTTTCAATGACGATAGGTCTCAATTAAAAACAACTGCGCAGGTATTGTTGCTCACGAATACCACAGAAGGGCTTTGCAAGGCAAACATTTTCTTTGTGGTCGCTTATTAAAAAAATTGCAACTCGTTACCCCTAATCAAACTCGTCCTAATATCTAGGGAAACTCGAGGTGGCACTTAATTGGACACCGAAGAGGACTAGGTTGGAAACTTGATGACGTGAAACCTGGAGGAAATTCGATTGGATGAGTTTGAAAATCTCAAACTTGTGAAAGAAAAGTAAACGTTACCTTACATGTTTGATGAATCCACGAGTTGTTCTCAATAATTTAGTCTTCTACTCATCTATTACAGATTTTAATGAGTGCACAGTGCGGAACGGAATGTGTCAACAACGCTGCATCAATGCTTTTGGATCCTACAGGTATCATAAGTCTGTCATTCTGAATAAAAAAAAAAAGCAGTGAGTATATATTCTGTCCTAGAAAGACCAAGTTTAACTACACAGCAAATGCATTGTGAGCGTTGTCATATTTTTGGACATTACCTCATTTACTCTTTTCGGCCTTAATTGGTCAGCCGAGTATATTAAAATTACTAAACTTATTTCGTAGGTGCGAATGTGCAAATGGTTACGTACGCGCGCTTGGGAATCCACGACGATGTGTAGACTTGGATGAGTGTAAGATGGTAAGGCACGTCAGAGGTTCCAATTTTATGCTGTGGTTTTATGCTAGAAACAGTCAGCAAGTTTAAACTCATTTCTCGCAACTCACGATGCTTGCTATTGGTGAATAATTGACACACTTTATTTCAGGGCATTTCTGGTTGTAGTCAAGGCTGTCAAAATACTGTCGGCTCTTTTCGATGTTTTTGTCGCCGAACAGGTTATGTTTTAGATTCAGATCAAAGATCTTGCAAAGGTGAGTTATGTCGGTGGTGTGTCTTACAATACAAAACGACTGTCAGATTGAAAGATCGATTAACTGATAGAATGAGTGATTGACATGTTAAGCTGACCGAAGGACTGACTGGCTGACAGACTGACCAATTAAGTGATTGACAGATTTACTGACTGACTGACTGGCTATTACACTGACCTATTAAGTGAATGACGGATTAACTGAATGACTGACTGATTGGATGACCTACTGACTGGCTGACTGGCCAACTTAGTGACAGACCGACTGACAGACTGACAATCTGACTGACTGACTGACTTGCTGGCAGACCGACTAATTAAGTGAAAAACAGATTTACAGACTGACTGATTGGCTGACTTACTGACTGTTTAACCTACCACCTGGCTGACCACAACTAAACTACTGGCTGATTAGCTGGCTCACTGGCTGATTGACAAGCCTACCGACAAACTGAATTTTCATGACTGACCGATTGACAAGCTCCAGTCAAACTGATTGACCGACTGACTCACTGACTGACTGACTCACTGACTTACCGATTGATTGACCAAACGACCAATTGACAAACTAACTGACTGACTGACTAACTGACTGACCGACTCACTAACTGACTGACTAACTGACTGACCGACTCACTAACTGACTGACTGATTACTAAATGACTGACTGGCGAATGAACAGTCGGTCTGAAGGACTGATCGCTTAACGGAAACTAACGATTGCCTTTACAGCCAGACCAGACACATATATAACAAAATTCACTTTTTAATGAAAGATTTTTTCTCAAATTAACCCTTTTTCCTCTCTGCAGTGTCACAAATTTTCACTGCGCTTCCAACTAAAAGTCCCGAAATCATTGAAGACACCAGCATTGCACACCGGAAAGACTTACAGGGAATCCAAGGTAAAGGCATGAAATCAAGAATCTTGTGCAGAACCTGATTCTGAAAAATCGATGAAACGCGGATTTAACTGTCTGAACGCATCAACCAAAACTTGAGCACAAGGATCTTAAAGACACCAGCAGATTACTGAAAGGAAAGGACAACTATATCTGGTGTGCTTTAGCATCAACAAATAAAGTGAAGCTGTTCCAGTAAAAACAACACTTAGATTTTGGTTCGTGTACGCCATAGTCTAAGTTTCCAATCATCTCTTCTTTGTTTTTCTCTTTCAGCCTGTCCTCCGGGGTACATCGGTCCTGGCTGTCGTATGACATGTGACGACTGTCAAAATGGTGCGCGGTGTGACATTAGAATTGGACAATGTCTTTGCTCCCCGGGTTGGACTGGAATTTTATGCAATGATTGTGAGTATGAAATTATAGAAACTTGAACGCAGCAGCCTGATGTCTACTGCGCTGTAATCGGGTTCAAGTAGCCTGGCTTCGATCTCTAACCGGCATAATTTTCTTGTGTTGTCGAACAAGACATTTTTCTCCCATGTTACCTTTCTTCGCCCAATGGTATGAACGGGTTCTGGTCAATTATCAAGGCGACCTAACGAAAAGCTGAAGGATGAAATGTGATAAACCAGCACTAAATTCAAGGGAATAACAATACTTTTAGTCACTTCCTGTCAAAGAAATCGGAATAAGCTTTAAAATTACCGGTCGTCTGGATACTATGAAACACTTGAAGATTCCCAGTTGAATTTTAAACGAGTATGATGCCATCAAATGCTGGCATTCTAAGAGGATTAAATACTATTTCCTATAAAGAAAATTTGGTCGTAGTTTCTGCTGTCTATTGGTGAGATAAGCATCGTATGAAAGGAGAATCATTTCTGAAAAGTCAAAATGAAACGGACACATGTAGCTTGAGTATAATATATTTCTTCATAGGCCTTGGGTATTGTGCGGGAACTTCCCTCTTTGGGTTGCACGCTAAAACAAGGAAGTAGCTTTAAGTTAGGAGTTAAACTGAAACAACAAGTACCATTAAGCTTGCGAACTGCCCCTCATTATTAGCAGGTGCGTTTCACCCACGCAGAAGTATAAGGTCTGCGAGAGGCCTGTAATGATCCTAACACATTATTAGTGCCGGTCCCAGGTAAACCTCTCCCCGACTCGTCTCAAATTCTCCTGCCGGTGGAAAAGCGCGCGCCCTGTAACGTTAAAGATGAGGGCCTGTTCGTTGGCTAAGCACTATTTGGAAATATTTCATCCTCCACACCATTTGTAGGTGGTATTCTTCTTCTCATGAGAGAACGTGAAGGCAATTCAGCTTTGCGCATTAAACTTTACTTACAATTTTTTATCATTATCTCCTTGTGATAGCATGTCCGGGGGAAAGATTTGGAAAGGACTGTAAATTTAAATGCTTGTGTAAAAATGATGCGCAGTGCAATAAAGTGACTGGTGCATGTTCTTGTCGACCAGGATTCCTGGGAGACCTGTGTGATGAAAGTAAGTTTCACGTGACCGCTTAGCGGGAAACTGTTTTACTATGTCTGTAGATATCATGTTGAGTATTTAGTTAAAGTGTTGCTGATGATGACTTTATGAATGCATGGTCAGAGCTAAGATAAAATTCTCGAATTTGATCGGTTTTTTAAGCAGCCAGATTTGAGCACAAGTAGGACACGCCAGTCGTGCTTGTGAATAAACATTGTGATAGGACAGTATACATGCTATGCAGTTGGACAGTAAGCGTCATTTGCGCGCCATGATATGTTAGCTATCGAGTTTATATTCTCGTGGAAAAAAGAGACAAGAAGCTACTAAGGACTCAAGGTAAAATTAAACTGTATACATGCTATGCAGTTGGACAGTAAGCGTCATTTGCGCGCCATGATATGTTAGCTATCGAGTTTATATTCTCGTGGAAAAAAGAGACAAGAAGCTACTAAGGACTCAAGGTAAAATTAAACTGTATACATGCTATGCAGTTGGACAGTAAGCGTCATTTGCGCGCCATGATATGTTAGCTATCGAGTTTATATTCTCGTGGAAAAAAGAGACAAGAAGCTACTAAGGACTCAAGGTAAAATTAAACTGTATGAAGCGCGGGAAAACGCGAAGGACCAAGTCGTGATTTGCTTTAGTTTTAAGGAAGTAGCGAGAGCTTTCAACTGTACAACACAGTAAAGCAAAACCGAAGCAATTACGGGTTGATTTTGATACTTAATTGAAAACTGCTCCATGTATTAGTTGTATTACTTTTGCTTGGAGTTCACACCCTCCACAGAAATCAAAAATTTCCTTTGGCTCACATTAAGTTTGTCTCATTGCAAATCTTACCGTTTTTCCTTATTGGTTTCGTGTTTTCAGTCTCCTCTTTCATTGATAGTAATGAAGTGAAATATCTAACGTTCTCTAAACATTTCACGCTAGCTTGTCCTACCGGTTTCTATGGAGAAGGATGTAAGCAGAAGTGCACATGTGTTCACATGGAACCTTGCCATCCGGTAACTGGCACGTGTCAGTGTGACCCAGGATTCTTTGGGGCCCACTGCTCTAAAGGTAGATGTCACTCAATAGAGTGTTGAAAGTGATTTTTGCCCGCTGGTTTTACTGTAATAATCTTCCCTAACAGGGTGCCCCTCAGGGTCCTTTGGAGCAGCGTGCAGAGAAAAATGCAAGTGCCTGGCTGATCATACAGAAAGGTGCGACCCTAAGGATGGAACATGTGACTGTAAGCCTGGTTATCTAGGCAAACGCTGCTCAAACAGTAAGTTTTCGTTTAGTAACTTGTTACAAAGAGGGGTTAAACTGCGGGTATTCTCTCGATTTTTTTGGTGAAAAGAAAAACTTCAGGCGAAAGAGGACCCATGGATGACTCCTAAAGAATAGCGGTGACTTTATGCTCTGCCTGCTGGGTTCCAGATCTATTTCTTTGACGCTTCACCCCTGCAGTAGCTTTCTCCGCCCAAGCGTAAAAATTGACAGATTCAGCTGAAGTTTTTAAATTCTTGTTGCCGACCAATTCAGATCATGAAATGATTCACTTAGCAGGTTGTAATTGTTCAGTTTTATCCTACTCCAGTGCACCAGGTTTTGTGTGCCAAGTTATAGAATTGTAACCTTCCAAAGGTAGATGTATCTTCCTACAAAGTTAAATAAATGGCAAGAAGGAAGTAAACACATTCGCCTTATCCAGTTAGTACAGGCTGACTGTCCCAGAAGAGACAGGCTGGAGAGAGATTTCGGATGATTTGCTCAGGAAGAGTAATACTCTTAATAGTGTTGCACACCACGGAAACCTGGTTAATTACTTGCGGGGATGCAATTTTTCGTTTTTCTTATTCCATTCATTTTTATCATTACATTACATTTACTGAAAATATATCAAATACCAACTAACAGGCTCGCCATTTAAAGTTCTTTAATCTATCATTTGGAAAGCATTATTTTTCTCATGTTTTTCTTTTAAATCGTAATGAACTCTGATAGAATGCCCTGATGGAACTTATGGCAAATACTGCCTAAGAAGATGCAACTGCCCTGAAGCTGTGCGTTGCGATCACGTGCACGGCAAGTGTGATGTCACGTGTCCAGCGGGCCTGACTGGACCAAATTGTCAGAAAGGTAAAGGAAGACTTCTTCCGTAAAATTACTGGTGGATGCTGTATGTAAAGTACGCAATGAGTTGTTGTCGCGCTCTCCACAGACTATTTAGTTCCACGGGTGCGCGATGGATATGAGTTGGTGAACAGTAAACGAAGCGCGTAGTGCCTAGTTGGCTATTACCAATCTCGTATCCAACAAGTACGAATGGAATAATTTTTCATAAATTTTTTATTAAATCCTAAACTTTTGGATAGTTGGAGCCTTTTTGCAGCTACGACCAGTTGGCGTAATACATTTCCATATAAAGTGACACGGAATATGAGCTGACCACCGGAGTTAAGTGAACAATCAAAACACTAAATACTCTGGAGTTGAAAATTTGATCATGCCTATTATTTTATATCTTGATAACTAAATGCAGTGAAAGATATTTAACCATCAAAAGCTTTTAAGACATCTTTTAGGTACAAGGTTTCACCGCACTGTAATTACTGAATAAAAAATAAAAATGACATTGTGTCAGGAGTGGGATTCGAACCCACGCCTCCATTGGGAGACCAGAATACTTTGCTACCATCTTAATGGTAAAGGACTTTCTCCTTGAGTCTGGCGCCTTAGACCGCTCGGCCATCCTGACAACGTAATGTAGTACATAAAAAAATTCAATAAAGATTCAAATCTACATTGAAATCTTACTGAATAAAAAATAAAAATGACATTGTGTCAGGAGTGGGATTCGAACCCACGCCTCCATTTGGAGACCAGAATACTTTGCTACCATCTTAATGGTAAAGAGCTTTCTCCTTGAGTCTGGCGCCTTCGACCGCTCGGCCATCCTGACAACGTGATGTAGTATGTAAAAAAATTCAGTAAACATTCAAATCTACATTGTTAAAGTAAGCATCGACATTCGAAGAAGGAACAAAAAAGCTGCATGGTAGCATTCTTTATGGTCATGGAATCCCTATAGAATTAGCAATATCAACTTAGGCAAATATGGAGGAGTCCACTGGACCCAAAAATTACAAAATCTAACGCTACCGTTTTTGTGCACAAATGTTTAAGGTGTGCAATTTATCCAGAGGTCAACGTAGGCTAACATAAGGTGCTAATTGAAAACGCGTGTGAAAAATTTGCTAGGTGTTCTCGGAATTGCCAATCCTTATTTTGATACCTGAAGGGATTCATTGTTATCGTCATCGACATTTGCTGAAATTTCATGTATCTTGAAGCGTTGTGTAGAGGAATGTTCTATGGTTTACTTTGCCCTCATTATTAGCCCTTCAGCAGAAGCGTTTCTTCGTCCGGGAAAAGATATGAGGCCCTACGCTACGCCCACTAGCAAGAGATTTACTAGGAGTTTAGCACGACTAGACCCTCAACAAACCCCCCTTTTCCCCCTCCCTCCCTTCAACTCGTCTGAAAATGAGGGACTGCTCGCAAAATATCATGCATATCGACCTACTAATGGTATAAGACGAAGTCATTTCGAAATGTTCGTGATTGTCGCGTAGTTCATATAGGTAGAGCACGTATCAATCTGTTGTTGTTGTGCTCCGTAAGCTATCAGTAAAGCTGTGAGTTGCTGACTACAAGAAACTAACACATGCTGCTTGTACGACGACAGCTGAAATGACAAACTGTTGGAAAATATAGTTTTTATTCCCTCGTTCTCCTCTTTTCCTCATGTAGTATGCGCCCAAGGTACTTTTGGTCATGGATGCAGTCAGCGATGTCAGTGCAGTGGTGGTGTGACATGTGACCCCGTGACTGGTTCCTGCATTTGTCCCATGGGAAAAATGGGATCCAGGTGTGACGAAGGTGAAGAAAAGCCTGTCATTTCTCTCCGTAGAGGTCTTGGAGTGTTACTGTCATTTACAAATAGTGATCATGAAAATTTTCTAAAAAAAAGGTCCTAATCTGTCTCAGGAACTCATCAGAGTTGTAAGCTTTCCCTGTTATATTAATCATCTATTTCAGTAGAATATTGCCGAAAAAAATTGGATCAATGTCAGTTTCTGAGCAACTTCTCTAATTCAACATTAACCCTAGCTCGTCCTCTGTTAACTGTTATTGGGTTGGGGGAGGGGTAAGCGTGCAGTTATTCAGATACTGACATTGTGAGCGATTATGCTGTTTCTTTCCCTAATAGTATGCCCCGAGGGCCGGTTCGGTTTTAACTGTGACCAAGTTTGCGACTGCGCAGAAGGAATCAAGTGTGACGCCATGTCAGGAGCGTGCGTATGTGCTGACGGAAGAACCGGCAGGCGTTGCGACCGATGTAAGTACGGTTTTACATCGACTGCTTTAGTCCAACGCTACTTACACCGTGTGTTTGATAATTTTACTTTGGGAAGTTCTCGCTTTGTATCTGTGAATAACTTTCCTAATAGTTTCTGCGTTTTCTAGTCTGTCCAGCGGGAACATATGGACGCAAGTGTCTCAACAAATGCCAATGCGCTGGTAGATCCCGTTGTGATCCAGTCAGCGGTGAATGTATCTGCCCTGCGGGAAGGACTGGAACTAGGTGTGAGAAGGGTAAGTAAACTTCTGAGGATTTTCTAGGGCCACTTTAAAACATCCGTGTCTTGCAAGCTAACTGAGCATAAAATTTTGCTTGCCATCATGAAATATTTTTATAGTTAACGGGTCTTTAAGTGTTTTCTAAGATCTGCGTAAACTTCATGCGCTCTTGCGATTTTGTTCTGCAGCCTGTGAGCAAGGAACGTTTGGAAAAAAGTGTAGAAGTCGCTGTAACTGTGACCCTGGCTCTCGTTGCCATCCGGTCAGCGGGAGGTGTATTTGTCCGAAAGGGAAGACTGGGAACAAATGTGACACAGGTACAAACTGATATTTCATATGATTCATATTGTTTCCATGTGAGGTCACGTCTGCCATTTTGGTTGCGCAAATCTTCTCGTTTGTTTTAATGAACGTGGTCGGTTATCACAAGTAGAAGCTGCAGGCTCAACTTTATTCCTTAACAAAAGTGCTTTGATTTTAGTTTGTCCAAAAGGTTCATATGGTAACAGGTGTGCTCAACGGTGTCGCTGTCTTGAGGATGCACGATGTGATCCAGTGGAAGGGACCTGTAAATGTCCTGCGGGAAGGACTGGGAAATACTGCAAAGAGAGTACGTCTACTTGTTCAGTGCTGAGGCAAATCTAAAAATTGTCATGTACGCCATAATTAAAAGCAATCCAAAAATCAAACCCAATTTTGGATTGCCACGTCCTGAGGAAAGTCATTACGTTGTGATTATCATTAAGTGTTGAAAGTGATCTAGGATCTTGCTGGTGTTTTTATTCACACGATCTGTAAGTAGTCCCGAAAACTTGCACCACCTTAAAAATGAAGCAATTGCGCCTTGTTCCCTCATGTTTGCCCCCCCAACTCCCCTCGAGGAGCTTGGTTTTTTTCTTCTTTGAGTCATAATATTTCTCTAGCGACAGCTTCCTTTCTTCTGACAGCCGATGTAATTCTTTTGTTTTGGTTTTGTTTACATTCAGTTTTAATTCGTTTCGAGCATGCTTATAAACAAACAACCGCAACCACAATTAACAGCCAGGATTCTCTTTATCTCTGTAGTGTGCCCTCAAGACACCTTCGGAACCGATTGTAGTCAGCGGTGCGATTGTGTCAACAGCTCATGTGCTCCTGATACTGGAGAATGTCGGTGTCCGGCTGGAACAACGGGACCGAGATGCAATGAAGGTTAGCTCCATGATGTTATTATCATTGGAAAAGGATCTCATTAATGGTTGTCTATTCATTATTTTCGTAGCTTGCCCTCAAGGTTACTTTGGACAGAATTGCAGTCAGTCATGTGGTTGTCATGGAAACTCGTCATGCGATCCTGTGACTGGCAGGTGTCATTGTAGATGCGAGCACAACGCAACCTGTGATAACGTAACAGGATCTTGTGTCTGCGCACCTGGTTGGATCGGCGAGACATGTGAGAAAAGTAAACACTTTATCCAGACTACCTCAATAATACCACTTACGGTGCCTCACTGAATTCAATCGAGAATGCTTTTGCGCTATGTTGGTTTACCTGAGAAAAATTTTAAGGCTTTCTCGCTATAAACACTCGTCGTTCGCAGACCGTACATCTGAATGAAGTAGTTTAAGCAAAAGTGAGGATTAAATTGTTTTCAGGGGGAACGGAGTGGGGATCAGTCGTCGCTAATAGAGTACAAAATGGGAAATAGAGAATATTGATTGCCAATAACCTGCCATTGACGAGAGATTATAAGAATATTGCAGAGACTTGTTGAGGGATAAGATAAATTTAATCGAGACTTAACCAAAACCTTCGACCCCACCCCACCCCTTAACCCTAACCCAAACCCAAGGGGACCCCCAGGCGATTATAAATAAAACAAATTAGAAGCAATGAGAAAACAAAACAAGCATTTTAATGTTTTTAAAATCAAATGGCTTGAAAATGAGTTTTTCCCTTTTTTTCAATAAACAGGATGTCCTGAAGGATTTTATGGAGTGAACTGTAGCAATTCATGTTCTTGTCCTGTAAAAGCCTCATGTGATCATGTGACCGGAAGTTGTATTTGTCAGGCTGGCCGGTTTGGAAAGGAATGCGATAAAGGTAAGAATCAGAGCATATGGGGGAGTGGGTAAGGATACGTCTGAGCCCCACTCTTCAACAAAGGCACGAGATATCTTTGCACACCATTTTTTATTCTTGCACACTGACTGAACTTTTGCTGCAAACTGTTGTACTTAGGTGGCGAAAATGCATTTTTTTTGTAGTAGAGATACAGTAGCATCGATATGTGCTGAGTGGTCCTCGGCGAAACTTTTTGAAATCGATCCCGAACTAAATCAAAATTGAACGATAGGTCACATTATTAAAACCTTCGGTGTACATGTCCAGTCGTTCGTAAGAAAATTTCTCTCCTTACTTTTGGTTAACATTTCTTTCCTTTAAAGGTTGTCAGAAGGGTTTCTTCGGCGAAAATTGCAATAGAAGATGTAATTGCACCGGATATGAAAGGTGCGACGCTGTGACAGGCGAATGTAAACGAGGTGGGTATGAAATAAAATTACTTGAGCTCGGCTGACGTGATTATTGGTGCTCTCGACCTCAGATTAAAAGGGTCTGGGCTCGACCCCTGCTGATCGTCATGCTGTGTTCTTTGGCAAGATCCTTTCCTCTCACGGTGCATATTCCCACTACTCTAAATCAAGAGGGGGGGGAGGAAGGGGGCTGATCATAAATGGGTACAGGCACATTTCTGGGGAACCCATATGAAACGCTGAGGGTTACCTTAGGGGCAATCTTCGGTGTGCTGACATCACTTCCAGTGGGGGAGGAGGGAGTTGCAATACTCCTAATCACTCTACACGATTGAAATTGAGTCAGGCTCCAGGTGGAGAAGCCACATACCACGCAGCCGACTTTACCTCAGCCCCCTGACCTGCATTAAGCGTTAATGTACGAAGGGTTTTTGAAACTCTTTAAAAGTACTCCTGAAGAATTTTCTTGGAAAATTTCCCAAACAGTTTGTCCTTCTGGTAGACACGGTGCTGACTGCTCGCTTAGATGCAGCTGCCCTCCTTCAGTGATGTGTGATCCATACACAGCAGAATGTTTATGTGAACCTGGAAGTCACGGAAAAACATGCCGAAAGTGTACGTATGGTGCATGATATTAATTAAGAGTGCAAAAAATTTGGTAACCAAGCGTAGAAACAGCACCGGTCTCCTGCATGTTGTTGTGGTTTACGTAAAAATTACCAGCACCATATAATGACCTATTCACAACATTTACACTACAAACAAACCGCACAGAACGACTGAAGGATCGACGCTGATAATCACGACCGACTTACATTACTTGAGTCTTACAACCAAAAACGTCATAACTAAACTGATCAATCAGTCTACAAGAGCCGGACCTCCGCTCAGGCTATCGAAACGTTAGTCACTGCTACCAACAATATTCCACCTCAGGACTACCCTCAGCCGGAAGATTAGACTTCACAGTCAATTTCATTTCACTATATTACAGTATTACCTAAATGATGCCCTATTTTAGCTAACTCCTAACAATAACGCCAATAGCAACTGCTACATGGAGATAAGATTTTGTTATAATATTAGCCTGTCGCAGGGGTACATATGGCCGCAACTGCAAGTTTAACTGCACTTGCTCAGAGAATTCCGAGTGCGACCCTCAGACTGGGAAGTGCCGATGTGACGCAGGCTGGATAGGAAGTCAGTGTGAACACGGTAAAGTTTAAGCAAAATGTCTTAAAAATTCTCATATGAGTTCCATTTCTAACGCTGAAGGACTCTAGGAACGAGGACGAGAAAAGAGAATTGACTCTTCCCATTTTCCCGTACACGCACCTCTCGCGCGCTTCCCTCGTTAATTTTTGAAACAGTAGAGAGACGAGTGGGATCGATTCAAGGTTCAAAGGTGAAAAGCAAGGTGCATATCTACCGCTTGAATTGGAAAATACTTACAATTAACAGCGTGTGATGCTTCCCTGACTACTTGTATAAGATTTAAGATCATTCCCTCTACAAGAACAACGAGAGCAAGATTAGAATATAAAAACAAATGGGACAAAGTACCAATGATGTTTCTGCAGTTTTCCGGAACTGAGTTGTTTTTCCACTCAACCTGATGCTTTCAGTAACATTGTTTAGTCATACATTTAGTTGTCCTTAATGATAGGTGATCTTTTGCATCCATGATAACTGTTTTTCTTTATTTTCTTTCATAAGTTTGTCCATCGGGAACGTTCGGCCCTGGTTGCCGGCAGAAATGTTCTTGCTACAACGGTGTCTGTGATCACGTGAACGGGAAATGCCATTGTCATCCGGGATACCAAGGAGTGAATTGCGAGAAAGGTATGGGAAAATTAATTATTTGTCGAATATCGTCAGTAAGACTATTGGACTTCACATCAGAAAATGGTAGCCTCTTGAAAATGCTTTTTATTTGATTGGAAGTTGAAAGCAGTCTGGGATAGCGTTGCTTATGCTTAGCTTCGTTCTATAATTGATCTAAAAAGCTGACACCGCTCTCAACCAATCAGATGTAAAACCTAAATTAGTCGTCACTTGGTCACTCGCGTTTTCCCGCTCTTCACGCTGATCACGTATTTCAATTATCATCGGCTACATCGGCAATTTATCTTCATTCTGACTGGCTGATGTGACGTGATGTGTTACGACATCCGATTAAAAAGCTCAGACTTATCAGGTATGTGTTTTTTTACAGTGTGCCGCCGTGGTTTCTTTGGACAAGATTGTCAGTTTGAGTGTACGTGCCAGAATGATGCCATCTGTGACAACATAAATGGTAAATGTCATTGTGGATTGGGATGGACTGGGACCAACTGCGAAAAAGGTTAGAAATGCTAGTATTTTTAAGTCATCTTTTCAGAGACTGGCTTGCTGAATTGAGCTTAAAACACATTCTGAAAAACTGGTCATTTTGTTGGTTCTTAATAAACCCGTAAATACTAATATGCAATATGTCGCTGGATCCCAACCTCCATCGCAGGGATTTTCTCTGTTCCTCTCGAGAATGTTGGAAACTGTACGATACGTTAATTATTCTCAATTTGATTGACATTGATAAGTGATTTCGTTTATCTATACATAACCAAACAAACATGTGTGCGGCACGTGTTTTATCACCCCATATATGGCACTGTTCCACGTGTTTACAACGGGACGTTGAGAGTGTGTTTCTTTGGAATAAGCCGAGAGTTGTGAGTGGGAGTTAACCGAAGCGTTTTAGTAAAATCGTGAAAACAACTGAATAAATCGTGAGCTAATAAGGAAGCGTGGTACAGCTTTTTCACGTTTTCGACAAAAAAAGAACCCCGGGAACGAAGGTTAACGTAATGTGCTAAAGAAGTATAATGTAACAAATCTACGATAAAACAGTGTGTAGTGACTGACAATTTGGAAAGAACGTTACCCTCTTTTCTTGGCACGGTGTTTGTTGTCTCAAACATCCGGCCAAGCTTTAGAATGGGCATTTTTTTTTATACCTTTCGTAAATGCAACGTTATTGAGCTTTCAACTTGTCGCCCAACACTGTTGCAAGACCCTTTAACTCAATTAATGGTATATCATACTACGAGCCCTGCTTCTTGATTGTGTCTTCACAGAATGCTCTTCTAGGAATTATGGTCTGAACTGTGAACAAAGATGTAAGTGTAGAAACAGAGGAGGATGTGATAAGATCACTGGCTGTTGTCTTTGCCCTCCAGGGTGGTATGGGGACAGATGTCAATATCGTGAGTGGAAACTTTTACGTTATTGAGCTTCAATTTTCCATTTATTGTTTGAGTAGTTTTAACTATCGTATTTGTTGTTGTCTTTGCATTTTTCAATTTTTTAATTCACATTAGGTTGCCCTCCTGACCGATATGGCGCATACTGTACTAAACACTGCACCTGTATGAATGGTGGGTCATGTGATCCAAGAACGGGACAGTGCTTCTGTGCTCCGGGGTGGTCTGGGAGAGACTGCACCAAACGTATGTATTTTCCCCACCCCCACCCCCTTTGCAACTTGTCCTTGGTGGATCAAAATTTGTCTTCTCAGTCTTAGGTGCGATTTTCATCGGAGGGACGATAGCGACCTGTGATATCATCGGTTTTTTTCTACATCGCTGGTTGGTAAACTCATGCCACCCTCTCGATCGATCAGATGTAAAATTAAAACCAACCGTTTGTTGGTCACTCACGTTTTCCCGCGCTCCAGATCGTTTGCTCGTTTTCGTTCTGATTTCTCATTGGCTCCTTAGGTATTTACATCTTTTCTTACTTGTCGTTGCGAATGTATTTTGGCTGAGCTTTATCGACCAAAAATTGCAATCGAAACTCACAACGTAACGCGGATAACCCGATTTCAATCTGTTTTCCATCTCCGTCTTGTTTACGTTTCTGACAGGATGTCCTATGGGGCGATATGGCTTTGAATGTTTGCTCCTTTGCTCATGCGCTAACTCATCTTTTTGTGATGCTGCTACTGGACAGTGCAAGTGTCCGAGCGGGCGGACTGGTAGCGATTGTGATCAGGGTAGGTTCTTTGGTATGTCATAACTGAATTGCAATTCCTTCTACGGCTGCGCATCAACTATCATCATTATCTCCTCGCCATTTACACCCTAACATGAGTTTGTATATGGGGTGATATTCAGTGTAAGGAGAAATTAGATGGTAGGGGTCAAAGTGTTATTTGCTGTCAGCTCTATTTAAATATTTGGGAGTTTATTGTCGTTAGATTTTGTGTAGGGAAGTAACCTTTTTTTCCTTCTATACTCAGATACGTATATAAATTGTTTCCACTGCTGAAGTTGTGCTGTGTGAAAACATTTTTCGCCTTTCCTAAGCTAATTTTGTTTGTTTTAGATGCTAAAATCACTCTAGTTTCAATGTAGTTATTCTGTAATTTATGTTTGTCTGTCAGTCTTCCAACCTGTCTATCTGGTAGTCTATCTGTCTATTAGCTTGTTCTACGACACTGTTTTTTTAAGAAGCACTTTTGTTGTCTGATTTAAATAATTGAAAATGCCATATAAGTTCAGAAATTTTGTTTTTGATCGACTAATAATCCCCCAATTGACATTTTTCTTTATTCTTTTAACTTGTCTGTTTAATATCGTACTATATTGTGAGAGAAAGTCTGTCTTGGTCACTCGTGGGAGTTACAGGGTTTTAAGTCACACTAAACCGATCCGTTTGGGTCAAAACCAAATCGCAATCCAAGGTTAATAAAAAAAATTGTCATCGCTTTCATATTACGAGATTGTTACGTGGAGCCGTCATCGACAACTTAAATTGAATTCAGTTTGTAGAGGGAAGTATGGTCCCGGTTGTTTATTGGGCTGCTCCTGTGGCCAGGGAGGCCTGTGTGATCCGCTGACCGGAAAATGCAAGTGCCGTCCTGGATGGACTGGACCCGAGTGCAGACAAGGTATTTTCGACCAGTTCTCTCTGGCTCATGCAGTTTATTCAAAGACATAAAAATGATTTTAGTCACTGCATCATTGACGATAACCTGTGACTTCTCATAAATGGCTGATAGCTAACACTGCCTGCCTTCGCTGATTAAATTCAAGGCTTGTTAGTTAATTTCCCGAGATTCAGCAAACTAAAAGGAGGAGATTTTATCATTCCACGACATTTTGTCTCGCTCTTTCTGACAAAGTTTCCTCATTATTCTTTTCGCAGAAACTCCCATAGAAAAGGCACCTTTCAGCGACGATCACTTGTTTACAATCAACCTGCTTTGAGTCACAAGAACAATGTGTGAGAAAAACTAGGTACTTTCACACAAACAAGCGACTGAAGAGACCATTACATATGAGCATTACATATGAGTGACGAATGCACTTAAACGCGACAACGCTTACGATATTTACAATCGTACTGTACTTTTTTGCTTGCTGACACACTGCTGTATAGTATCGAGAATATCCAGAGTGGCGAAACTAAGAAAGATGCTAAAATCACCATGGGTTTTTATTGGCCGCAGACCACTGGCAACTTTTCAGTACTTTGACAAATTGTTCTGGAGATGATGCCTGCTGACACCTATACATCATTTATTTATTTTCCCTGTGGTTAGCGTTATAGTTGTCACCTTATCTTTTCGACAGAGGTTTGACGATCCTTGGTCTTCACTGTAGACTTCAAGTAGTCCCAGCTTACGCAGTCAAGCGGGGAAATGAGCCTGGCATGAAAAATCACGGGTATTATTTTCGCTCAGCGGTTATGCGCACTGTTGTCCTCTATCGCTTACTGAGCGAAGACAAAGCTTAGAATGAGTACGCCCTTGTAGATACTCGCTTCAGCATGTGCGTTTCTTTGCCTGCGGGAACTTATAAGGCCTTGGGCACGCGAGCTGGCAAGACGTCTGCGTGGGATCTAGCACTAGTGCCGGTAAACCTCTCCCAAACTCGTCTAAAATCTTCCAACGGGCGGAGAAATGTGCGTCACGCTGTGCTACTGATGAGGACCTACTCGCAAGCTATCAAGGAGGAACTTCTTGTAATCAAATTATTTTAGAACCTCTTTATTTCAATAATCTTCAAGTATGTTCATCTTATCATTTTACCAATAACCGGATATATATTAGATGTTTGTGAAGGTGTTTCTGAAGGTAATTTCCATTTACTCTTTTTACAATCAGCCTAGCATTTCACGCTTTCATGTGTAAGTAATATTTTTTAAGAAATGAATGAATGTTGCTTTTGAAAAATTAACGAGTGAATTTCTCACGATGCTTTCATGAAACGATCCTCCAGTAAAAATTAGCTCAATTTTCAATGAAGATCACATAGCATTTCCTGTTCTTAATTTGTACAATACAAGCGGTACGTCCTTTCGGCGAAGTCCGTCTTGCGAGTCGAAACAAAAAAAATCAGCGATTAAATAAATTGATGTTAGCGCGCCGCGCAGAACTCGGAGAGTGCTACTTTTAGTGCAGCTCACTCTCAAAGTTCCGCGCGGCGTACCAACATCATTTCTCTATCTGGACTGATTATTTTTGACACGCGCGAAGGACTTTACCGAAAAGGAGACTGCTACTAATCTTCCTAGTTTGTTACTAATCGTCCCATGTCAATCAAATGTAAGGATCCTGCAAGATCGAGATCAACATTTATGTCTCTGTTCAAAGCGCAAACAACCACATATCACCTTGTTCTTTCCGCTCGGATTTTATGACCCGCGTGTGACGTGGTCCGTAACTTAGAGTACAGACCTCGAACTCGGTTAGTAAGAGGTTTATAAATTTTGGCGTCAAAAGTCGATCATATGTCATTGCATCATAATCATGAAAAAAAGAACTTCCCAACAACCTCATCTTGCTATTGAACAAGGCAAAAACGACAAATCGTACTAATTTTGCGATCCCACCAGTATACAGCAGTACATCATATTTTGCCCAGTTTTTTCAACACGATGTCCAGAATATCAAATAAGATATTTCCAGCCACATAATCATTGTCAACCAGGTTAATAAGATAATAAGTATCATGAATGGTGTCGATTATCCCACGTGAACGAGATTTATCGGGATAAATATGTCCCCACTGATGCTTCCAGAGAGCAAACGCCTCGTCCTAAAAATGGTAAAAAAAAATAAAATAAAGCGATAAAGAACACTGACAGATCATGAAAAAGAGAGGGAATCTTGTGAAAATAATCTCGCCCTATAGACGCATGTGCAAGAGCGGCCTTTACCTGCTCTGCGACAGGTCTGGAAAAACTTCAGCCAATCCTTTCGCTAATCACGCGATTTCTCGCCTTCAAGGTACTTTGCGCGTGTATACTTTGCTGAGATCTCATTGATTCCTTGTGCCATTTTCCTTAATTCTGATTTGCCATCGCACCAACCTCGATTTTAGCTTTACGATAAAGCAATTTTCATTCGAATGTTGAGAGTTACGCGGGATTGCTTTGTGTTTGCTTATTTCTCTCTGTGATTGGTCCAGAAAACTCGCGCCACTCTCTCAACCAATCAGATGCAAAACTTAAACCAATCACGATTTGGTCGCCCGCGTTTTCCCGCGCTCAGGGTTCTCATTGGTTCTTCAGGGTCTTTTCCTTTCTGTTGATTGGCCGTTGTGAAGGCGTTCTACTCGATCTAGGTGCACTCTTATAAGCTAAAATGTATTCTCGTTTCGTCCAGGTTTCTAACACCTTAAGCGTCAAACCCCTACCTTCCAAAACTGGAAAGCAATAGGATCCACTACAGTCGGTTGAAGAATCTCTGATCCTGGAAACACGCCCCAAGTAACAGCATTGGAAGAGTACACATTCGCATTTGTCACGTCTTCCTTTCCCTGAGATTAATTTACGTGACAGTGACAGTTACTGGCGTTAAACGTGCGACAAAGTCGTTCTCTTTGAATCATAAAAATACGAAAAAAACATTTCTGGAAGGGTTTTGGGGAGCTTGACTCTCTTTTTAACCGGTTCGTCTTCGATAGTATCTCCCATTTGCGTTTAAGCACCGAGCGCAGCTCGTCTGAACCTCTAAACTACTACGCAAAAAACCTTCATCGGAGATTGTAAAGGTTGACTAAAAAAGCAGTTTTTACTTAAGTATCGAAACTGACCCTGGATTTCTTTGGATTTGCTTTACTTCGCTCTGCGATTGGTCATGGAAACTCGCACCACCATCTCTACCAATCAAATGCAAAACTAAAACCAATCCTAATTTGGTCACCCAGGTTTTCCCGCGCTTTGAGCAGGTTGCCTGTTTTTACTCTGGGTTCTCATTGGTTAATGATGATGCGTGTGTTCTGACTGGTAGTTCTGATAACTTGGACTCTGGTTTAAAACTGCTCTACGACAAAACAAAGATTTAAAATTACTCACCGAGAAGTTCACAATGTGATAATTAACGGTAGGATAGTCTTGAAGGACTTCATGAAGGCACATTGCTATTTCTTCACTGGTAAAGAACTCCAAATAAGCCTGTAGGAACATGAATACATATACCGTTTAGAAAACCTTCGCACGGGTTTCATTAAACCCTCCACGTCCTAACATCAGTATGCACATTCTCCATACTGTTCTCTATACAGTTCATACGGTGCTGACAAGGAGAATTTGTGTAACAATCAAGGGCTTCTTTAATTGGTGATCAGTTCCTTTATTCTCAAGACCTTTATGTTTGATTCTAGGGTGATATTGTAAGGAGAAATTAGAAGCTTGTTTAAAAGTAAAACAACGATCCATGTCAAAACTGTTGAACCATTTCTCCCCCTTCCCCCTCCCCCACATTAATGTTGGTCACAAAAAAATTGAGTTCGGTCGTGATAGACTTGATTCATTTGGCTAAAACAAATCCGGCAAAGTTCACCTTTTGAAAAACGTATCCGCCCGGACGCCCCCATCCCGACACGGGGTCTGTGGAAGGTGCACCATTCACGTTTGGCTGGCTGTTGATCGTGAGTATTCCGTGTCTGTTGATATGGGCGAGTTTATCGACAAAAGGCAATGTTTCTGCTGCTAGTTCATCCTGATTCCATGGTAGTTCCTTTACCTAATAAGAAAGAAGAAGAAGAGCGAAATTCAGGATATAAGTGACGAGATGAAGGCAATACCCAATACTCACTAACGCCATATATATCATAGATCGTAATGGGTATGTATGTCTCTCCAGTAAATTTCTTTCATTATTTCTATCATTTTGTGTCTCTATTTTTTTGTTCAACCATCAGCAAGTTTGTTAAATGGATATGAAGCTTACTTGATCTGAGTCTCTGCCAGAAAGGATAAGGAATGAGAGAAACATGCACGTCGAGGGAAAGTTTTCTACAGTTCTCAGATTCACAGTAAAAGAAGCACTTTAGTGTCTGTCACTCAAGACTGCCTCTGTCTGTCTGCCTAACTTCCTCCCTGTCAGTCTTTACGTCTATCTGTTGGTTTGTCTTTCTATCCGACTGTTTCTCAGTCTGTCAGTCTTTCTGCCTGTTTGCGAAAGACTAAGTCAGTACAAAGCGATAGATTATCTTTTGGCACCCCTCCCACCTTGTACCCATGTCTGTTTTCATTTCCATTCAAATAGCACACAAACACTTCAAACACGTCCTCAGGGCTGTTCAACTCGCGTCCCCACATGTTCAACAGTTCCTCTTTACTCTTGTTTGTACCCAGCAGCACCAAATGATAATCCTTCAATTCTCCAAATGACGCTGCGCTAGAATCTCCCCACCTCCCGTTGGGGAACTCGTCCCAGTTTGAAGTACGGATCATGTAACTTCGAGGTCTAGAGGTCCAAAAAATCGGACGCACTAGCTCCATTTGGCCCCTCCTTGCTTGGGCGGGGCTCGGCATCCAAGGCAGTCTCCGCATAGAAGCGGAATCCAGTTCGTCCTCCTTGTGCGACATTCCAATCTTTTCCAGAATTTCTGTGATAGAGGTCTCCCTGTTCAACGTATAGAAATGTACACCATGGACGTGGCCGCTTTCAAACAGCTGTTTACACATCTCTGTGGAGTATTTGATGCCGTAATTCATGACGGCAGTGGTGTCATCTTTCATTGGAGCCAGTTTGTCCAACAGCCACTGTGGTATCTCTACGCGGGATTGCCGTTTCAGTTGCCGCAATGAGTTAAAGTTCTGTCGAATACCAAAAAGATAACTTTAAAAGTTGTGTCATACCTAGGCCACGTAACAAGTGCCGCCCCACAAGGGTTTCTACGCCCGCGAGGTCTGCACGGGGTCTAGCTCATTATTAGTGCCAGACCCTTCGCAAAGTTGGACCTCTCCAGCTCGCTCTGACCGAGGCCTCAAACGTTCTTGCGCGTGGAGCAACGCTGGTGCCTTAACACTACTCGTGCGGGCCTGCTCACAGGCCAACCATGCATTGATTTAACAATGTAGAAATCGGAACTTGACACTGGTTTATTAAAAACTAACTACTTATTACCTGAGTAGGAGGGCCAGAGGACAACAAATTTGGATCGAGGTCATAACGGACAGACCGAGCGTAGCTTAGTCATGACCGAGAGCCAAACATTATCCCATCCGACCCGACCCAACTTAGTCAATAAGCATTTTATAATATAGCCTTCACTCTTTTTTTTTTTTTTTTTTTTTTTCATATTTTATACTTTCATTTCGCATCTTGCGAGGCTGGACAGGTTTTTCGGGCCCTGCACGTGCCATTGCGTGCGGCTCTCGCACGGGGATTTTTCGTCTAAAGCTTTTCCATAAAAGCGTGCGCGGGGCCGCAAGGGTGATCTAACAATACAACTTATTACAAACCTGTATTGGAAAAAGGGCTGGTATAATGGGAACATTTATTCCATATCTCTGGCAATCGTCAACAAACTTAAGGAAAGTTTTAACTTCAAAGAACATTTGTGTAATGATAAGGTCTGCACCGGCATCAACCTCGGCTTTAAGATGTTTTAAGTCTTCTTCATAACTGTGAACGTCAGAGGAGGCCATCAAATAACCTAGAACATGAGAATATAAATCACATAATGTTTTCACTGTTTTTCAATTTTACCACATTAAGGCGACAGAAGGCGCAAAATATGCCACAGTATTACACTGTAAAACTGGGCAAAAATACGGGGGAGGAGTGGAGGACAAAATGGCCGCACTGAACGATCTAAACTTTGGTTTTATTCCATTTTTTTAAGCTTGACTTTTCAACCCTTTAAGCCCCAGTAGTGACCAGCATCTAATTTCTCTTAACAATATCACTGCCTGGTCAAATGTACGGATCATGAGAATGAATGAAATGATTACCAAAGATGAAATGTCTTGATGTTTGAACAAATTCTCTCGATCAGTAAAATAAGAAATATATGGGGAACAGTGACGAGAATATACACGTCAATATCGGGGCTTAAAGGGTTACGCAACAAAATTTTAAGCGCATCAGATTTTTTTTGGTTAGCCATAAAAACACTTCAATGGCTTCAGCTTTGTTTTCTACGCAGGCCATATTCGATGGCGTTAACGAGAGATGCGTTGGTCGTTATGTACAGTCACCCGGGTTTAACGCGGAAAATAACTAATTTTCTTCGAGGAACAGGAATGAAACCGAAAAAAAAAAAACCAAAAAAAGTCATTGACACGGGGTATGATGCGCTGTCACCCATCCGAGTTTTAACTCCAGCCAATAGGCCTCAACTTCAATGAGAGGCACATGCACGTGGCTAACAAGCAGGTGGCTAATTTCCAAATCTCACAACGCTGATACTCAATCCCATTTTTTAGCGTGGTCTGCGACAGGCATCCCACGTAAAACTAAATCCCTCATGCAATGATTTAACATAAGTTACGAGCAAATAGTTTGTTCTCATTGCTCATATTTTTCTTCTCCCCTTCAGAGCAAAGGAAAATACTGCACAGCTCGCAAAATACTTGCTAGTATTATAAGTAAAACTTTCGGATAACGTGTGTATAATCCTGGCTAACGCCAAGAGTGCCAATTCTTAATCACTACTCAGGAGTCTCATACCTGCAGATTGAAGATACTAACTCATGTATAAACATAGCAATTTGAATACAATTGTCAAAGAAGAAGAGAAGAATACCCACTAAGGTTTTACATACCTACCACTCCTATTGTGAAGTGGTCTCCAAATTCACTTTTGATAAATTTAACCAGGTCCACAGTGTAGTCAAATCCATCTTCTTTTGGTGTCATGTCCTCACCATAGCTTTCATCTGCTACACAAAAGGTGAAAGTTTTCTCAAGTTTTAATCAGTAACTCAATAAATCTGCACTGTTACTGAATCTCCCTAGAGCAATCAATTAATGGTGGTTACTCAGCTGTTAACCCTTTTAACACAAAGATCTGATTGTTAATTCTCCCCTCCAGCTGCTAAACATTTCCTTGCAAATAAGTTATGAGAATTTGGTGTTAGATCAAGATTACAACTTCTACCTAATAAGTTTGAGTATTCTCATTACCTGTATGCTGGATCATGTATGGATGTTATCAGGAGAATTAACATGTTAATCACTTGTTCTAGCCTTTCCAGAGTTCTTATGTTGTGTTGGAAAGAAAAACAGTGGGAGACTCGCTAACCAAAAGTTAGCTCACAAGAGTTCAGGTTCTAGAGATCCAGGTCCAAGACCCAGCCTGGTCATTGTGTTGTATCAAAGACACTTCACTCTCACAGTGGCTATCACCATCCAGGAGTCAGGGAAGCCTGATGAAATTATAGGGGAGTGGGGTCTAGCCTCAGGAGGTAGTGGTATCTTATGCCAGTCTATTGTAATACTTATGGTAATACGTATGGTCACATCATGTTACAGATACCAGAGGAAGCCCTATAAAATTCTAGCAGTACCTCCTCTCACTGCAAGAACACTTTTAATACCAAGATTTTTAGCTCGATTAAGATGCTCCAACACCTGACTTCTTGTTGTGTTTCCTGATGGGATGTGAATCATAATATTTTGTCCATATACATCAATCATTGCTGCCGAAACTAACAGTGTGCTAGGCTCTGACTGACACTTGTCTGACATAGGGTCTTGAGATGGTTTCCAAGTGATGTCACAAAAGAGAGGAGTACACTGTTCATGTAATCTTCCAAGTATTGCCATGAGGTTGGTTGCTCCATTGAAGGTCTTTGGTGGATAAAACTCCAAGGAAAAGAACTGTTCATTCTTCTCTATTTTATGCCTGATAGTATCAATAAGTTTTTCAGGCTTTGATTCCCTTTCACTTGCCTGTTGTGACATGATTTTCTCACTCTTAGGCTAATAGTGGCTCATAACATATTCACACAGCCCTGGAAAGATTTAATGAGGACAAACACCAATGAATTAATTGATTTATTAAATAAAAACCACCTTACTATCTACCTACAGTTCTATTTTACAAAAGGGACTTAGATTCACTTTATCATCAGATACATAGATCGTCACAAAAATCGTTGCTGTGCCTCATGTTAGTTTTTCTTGTTCTTGCCACCTTTTAACATGTTTAATCATTTTGTGATCTAATACTGAACAGACCCACAACAATATGGAATCTATTTGCTAATAGATTTATGTACAATATACAGGTTAAAACCCCCTAAATGTAAAGAAGACAATGCATTTTGGAATTACCTATAAGTAATTTATTATATCCATTTTGAAAGCACTGTTGATCCTGCAATCTGATTTGGCTCTCATTTGTGCAATTTGATCACAAATCAAAACATTTCATAATAATTTTTTCCCAGCCTGTGGAGGATACAGCAAGATTAATTTTTCCCAGCCAATGAGAGAGCTTTACTAAAAAAAACAACAACCAATCAGATTTCAAGGTTTGTTTTAAGTGACCAATCAAATTACACTTTTGCAACTTTTTACAAACCAGCTAAATACTTGATCATTTGAATATTTGTACAGATTAAAAAAACCTGTATTTGAAGGACTGAATTTTGCAATTTCAAAATAGATGTAATAAAGTGGTAATTAGACTTTGTGTTACACAAGTTTAGTCTGAACCATACTTGTGGTTTTAAATCAAACTTGCACTGAGCGCTTGTTTGACTTTGAAATCACACCTATGATTGCAGATCAAATTGAACTCTGCTCAGTTTAATTACCATAATATATCATTTCTTACAAACAAATGTGTTTTTCTGATAGGCAAATAACCTCTCATGCTCCCTTGGCTGGGTTTTCCCTCTTACCTCTAGGACCATGATGTACCAGTATGTACTATTACTGCTGTTTGAATAACTTGAGGGTTTGTGCAAATTCTGCCCAACAGTTTGTGTTTCATTTATTCTTCCTTTCAGTCCTCTTCACAGAATTCTCCATATTCTATCAAAGCGTTCATAGGGTCACAAATTTGAAAAAGAATCTTGCGTAATAAAGCTGACCCATGAAGTTTGTGTTGAGTTATCGAATGATACTAGCAGCTTGAACAATTTGTACAGAAATGTGATTGACTAGGAACAAAAACCGCTTTCAGACAAATTACTCTTTCCGAAATTGCCCTCTTACATGCTAAATTTACTTCCATTTCAATTGAAACCTCTGCTTATGACACGAATACAATTTCTTGAAATTTCAGCGGAGAATGAATGTGTGACATAACATGAGATGCCCCATATATGCTAATAACATTTCGGCTCTCAATGACACCATTAAGTATATGGCACGTACAGAATCATACCTTTTTTATGCAGTATTAGGATCAAGTCTTCTTGTCTAAGTCCTTTTAGAATGTCTAGAGTTAACTTGCGCAGGAAAGTGTGTAGTTGCTCAATAACAAAATCTCAACTAATCGCTCCAGTCCCTCGCCATCGACTGAGGGACCAGGCCCCTCTCACGCCCCCAGTTGTAGATGACGTTCGCTCTCTCTGAAGGACTTGTAAGGAACAGCAACTTAAACATCCATACCAGCCTCAATACCGTCGCCTAATGGAGCTCCAGCGACTGGATGAAACTTAACGCTAAAAAGTGCAAGGAAATGCGTGTTTGTTTCCCAAAGGAACCCATAGATCTCCCTCATTTGAAGATCGATGATCAACAATTGAGCTTGTAACCTCTCACAAAGTACTTGGTCTCGTGATCCAGAATAATTTAAAATGGAATAATCACATCGAATCTATTGTCACCAAGGCTTCTAAACGACTTCATATACTCCGAGTACTTCGTCTAGGGGCTTTAAGACTTATGATCTAATTACTATCTATATCGCCCTGATACGATCCTTACTTGAATATGTAACAAATAGATTCCAAGTTGCCGTGCGTCTGTTCAGTAATAGATCACAGATGACGTCAAAATGTGGTAAGAACAAAAAAGTGGTACACGAGGCGCAGCCAAATTCTCTTGATGGGTTCCGTAACACCCTGAATGTAAGGAATAACAGCAAAACTAGTCGCTGGTTCCCTTTCATCAAGAGAGTTACTAGTTGTAACTGGTTTTTGGCAGTTACGGAGAAAGGTTTTTGTATGGCCATTTGCCTTTAGGACATTAGAAACATATTTCCTCCCCTCAGCCCTCGAATCGAGTGAAGATGGTAGACAGTCAGCCCTCCTGAGTAAAGTTTTGGCTACAGACTTTTTATGGCAAATAGGGTGGTGAGAATCGAAAGCGAGGTATTTGTCGGTGTAAGTAGGTTTACGGTAGACACTTGTCTCTAAATTACCCTGAACCCCTCTGGACACATTTAAATCAAGAAAGGGCAAATGTCTATCCTTTTCACGCTCAAGGGTGAACTGGATCGACGGCTCCACTGAATTCAAATGCGATAGGAGGCGCTCCGCTTCATTTCCGGATACCGCAGAAATAACATCATCGACATATCGTTTCCAGAAAAAGGTTTAACCGGTGAAGCGGCAAAGGCCCTTTGTTCCACGTCTTTCATTACCATGTTGGCAGAGACGGGCGAACCCATAGCTGTACCAAAAACTTGTTGATAGTAGGTGCCGTTATATGCAAATTGCGTGGTTATGAGGCAAAAAGACAGCAGATGAATAATATCCTCCACAGGCAAAGAAGCATCTTCTCTGAGTCTCTCCCCCGCAACCTTAACAGCAAGATTAACTGGGATTTTAGTGAAGAGCGAAACAACGTCGAAAGATACTAATTCTTCATATGCCAAGCTTCCAAACAAAGGCACTAGTGGTAACGCCGATTAGTGGTGATAATTTTAGAATTATCCCGCCCAATTGTATGGTTAATTAGGTATATGTGCTCCGGTAAAGCTGAATTTTCCTTTTTCCAAAAGAAAACCGCTTTTTGATGCTCTATCAAACGTGTACCAAACTGACGTTTGGTCCGTCCGATGTATTCGTCGTCACAGTTGTTGCAAGGAGTAGAATCATAAAATTCTAGTGCCTTCATCACCCCTAATGAAGGCACTAGACAGGAGTGTCGAAACGTTGGGTCTATGAATTGTAACATCTTCGGTTACATTCATTAAATCTGTAAATCAGAGTAGCATCAAACCATGTCTGATATGTATTCCTGTTTAAATCGACGTCTTCCTCGGCGTTACAGTCCTAACTGCTTAAGGTCCCTAAGCATTGGTTGAAGACTGCCACTATGACGTCACGGAACACTTACTGATTTGGAAAATCAGTTAGTGTCGATCAGATATTACCAAAATATTTACCAATATAAGGAGTTACATTCTGTTTTATACTATGATTTATTTGACAGAACATGAAAATACTGAATTGAAAAAGGATGAGGTATAAATGCTATGGGTTCCATCGCAGACAAACCTTCAAGCATATGGCACGAATACAATTTCTTGAAATTTCAGCGGAAAATGAATACGTGTGACATGACCTAAAATATCGAAATCGTATGGCCCCAGATATGCTAATGACATTCGGCTCTCAATGACGCCGTTAAGTACATGACACGCACAGAATCATACCCTTTTTATTCAGTATTGGGATCAAGTTTGTTCTTGCCTTTCCTTTTAGAATGTTTAGAGTGAATTTTCGCAGAAAAGTGTGTACTTGCACTTTGACTACCAACAAAGTCAGGTTTCAAGACGCGAACGCTTTAAAATTTATTTACATCACGGTTGATCATGGTTGTTAAAAGGAACAAATTATTGCAAGTTATTACGAAGTAGAAGGAATAGGAAAACGCAAAACAAAAGAGGAAAGACACTTACAAACGTTGCGTGACTTGCGAGCACGAAGGACGGAACAACTAAAAGATGATCGCAGTGAAAGAATCGATGTTAACCTAATGCAATCTGACACTCCAATGTTCAGCAGAATTATGCGAAAAAATCTAAAAGAATACAAATCGCCGTGAGTGAAAAGAAGGCGAAAACAATAAGAAAAATGTGCGTGCAAAAATACAAAAATGTAATTAGAAACGTAAAAGGAAAGAAATCACTAAGTGGGAATGCCGCACTAACATGCACAATAACAAAATTCAATTAATCGCTCCGGTCCCTCGACATCGTCTGAGAGACCAGGCCCCTCTCACGCACCCAGTTTCTAAGCGAGGGGTCATGCAAGGGAGATCTTCAAATTGTTAGAAGTAAAATCTCTAACATTCGTCGTTTGTTTGGTTGATTCTTATTTAATTTCTTTTCTTTTCAAGTTGTTACAACGGGGACTAACTTCTATCTAATGAGAAAAGCGAGGGTCACCGTTTATAAAGGTGACACTGCAGATGACACTACTAAGCTGTCAATCTTCTGGTATCGTCATCGTTCTATCTCAGCCAGCGAATCATGTTAGATTACGTATGACAGTTCCTGCGCCTTCGAGTTATTTGCGCAGTTACAAAATCATTTTTTACCTTAAATTTCTAATTCTTACAGTTGAGATCGGCCAAAACAGAAACGAGATTGGTAATATAAAAATCATAACTAACCTATTGACAGAATATTATTTACATCTGAAGGGGTATCTTAAGAGAAAATTGTCTTAGAAGACCGTTACATAACAACATCATGATTACAAAAGTTGGCGAAGAAGGGGCGTTCACAAGTACCGCATCCAAGTTGCTACGTGCTAGTCATAATAACTATCTAATTGCGAAACATGAAGGGTATCACATGTTTAAGCACGAGAGGTGTCGAACGTGACCTTTTACCAGAGAGATTCACTCTTCCTGGATTAACAAATTAGCTTAATTAATAACATAGCTTTCCCAAGACACCATCACGAGTTCTAATTACTGTAGAAACTGAACAACTGTTTCCATGTCAACTTCGCGATCATAACGAGGGAAACGTGACCAAACTCTACCTCTAAGATAAGGCTTCCAAAAGGAACAAGAAGTAATCAACCTGCCTTTTTATAATTTTTTCTTTTTTACAGGAATGGTTTAAAGTAATAAAATATTTCCATTCCTTTCCCCGATACCAATATAAGGAAACCCTTACGATATTTCAGATTAAATATAGTTGTATTTTATCGTTTAACAAAATGAACTAAGAGCAGCCAATGGCCTTCATTTGGGCTTCCCCCTGTGATGGGGATGATTCTAAACGGAGTAACGCAATCGATCTTCACCTTTAACACACGAATTTTCATTTCAAAACTCGTTTTTAGAGTTTATAACGGTATGTTCGATTAAGTCGTCATTTCTGTAATACAAACAATCCACTTCTGTGTAGGCGCGAGTTATTATTGAATCGTTTACGCTTACGATCTGGTGTGAAACACGAGCCGTGGGGGCAGTCAAATGTCAACGTACACTAGGGAACATGAGCAGTCAGGAAGACCGTGGAAGACGTCGATTAAAAAATGAATTGAAAATTTCAACTAGAATCTCGCGAATGGCTAGATGTGTTTACCGTTACGGTGCTACACCTCAACTTCGAAAAAGTGTTTGTAAGAAACATTGAGTTCCAGATGGAAACTTAAATAATTTGCGTCGTGGTTTCAGTTCTCATCACATGACGAAATTTTGGTGATTTAACGTTGTTGTTTCGTAGAGGAAAACCAAGAAATGTACAAAAATTTAAAATGCACGTGCTGGGCTATTCTTCTGCCCATGAGATCTTTTGTTTTGTTAGGTTCGCCGTTTGCTCAAGGTCCTTATTAGCGGATAGATATATCTGTCGTGTGCTTTTCAAAATTCGTGGAATTGACTACCCCTAGGCCATAAATATTAACGCTACAGGAAAGGATCAGTTTTAATTCTCTAAGCACATGCAAAAGTGAGAAAAACTTCAAGTTCTCTGAGCAAAACATATTGGTTTTCGTGTGAAAACTCGTTCATAATCGTTTGCTAGTTGACATTTGAATTACCTCGTTTGGCAAAAAAAAAATCGTAATATGCGATGAACAAAGTTTTTAGCTGCTTCATAGACGTCCAAGAAAGCCTTCCAAAGCCTCTTTAACAGCCCATCTTCTTGCTCTTGATTCTGAGGAATCTCTGTTGGGATATCCTCATGAGCATCAGGATTGTAAGAGGAACAGGCAGCGGCGGCCGTGCTTGCGGTGGCCGTGCTTGCGGTGACTGGAGAACTGTCTAGATATTTCAAACGGCTCTCGTTAATTTTGAAGAATGCTAACCCTGACGAAATGCTCATGACATTGAAGCATTTTATCCACAGCTCCAAGAGCCAGTTCTCACAACCGGGAAGGCAAAATTGTTTATAATTTCCCGTCGGAACAATTGGAATCTGTTGACGCACTTGTAAATCAACCTTAAGTTTGGCTAGGAATTCATCGATTTCTTTTTCCCAGAAGTACTTCTCACTCAAGAAGTAATCTAGGTCACTCTCTTCATCTGGATCTTTGGTCTTAAAGTTAGCAAAGGTTAAAGCCACCACACTATTCTTCCATAGTTTATTCCCAAAAACCTCTGTAAGGGTACGGATTGCATGTTTATCCGCGTCATAAAACCGCCTATCGGTCATACTGATGCAGTAAATCATAACATCGATACCCTGACTTAACTTGCTCTCCATTTCCTGAAGATACAGTCTTTCGTTGCACGTTACACCTTGTAGACCTGGAGAATCCCATACAACTACATCAACACCACTGATTTCAGTTTTGTACGAAGTGACGGTGCCGGTGCAAGCGCTCGTGGATCGACCTTCCTTCGCAACTCGCTCTCCAACAAGAGCGTTTACAAGACGAGATTTACCGACTCCGGTCTTGCCCGTGATTAGGATAGACAAGCGATTTTGGCGTTTTTCTGAAACCCATTTTAAAAAGGCAGAATTCGATAATTCTGGGGCACTGATGCACAATTTTTTGGCCATTCTTCGCAATTTACCCACTATCGAATCAGTCAGGCGAAATGAAAGCGGAAGAGGATAAAAACGGGAGGGAGACTGCTACTATGACGTCACGCAACATTTACTGATTTTCAATAGGCTGCTTGCAGAGTGACCTAGCTTACTTCTTGATCACGTGGTTGGTTACCGCATAGCAACGCCATGCTTGAGAGCCTATCGTTGAATTGAAGAAAGCTTTCGAGGAAGGTCCAGGGTGACTATTAAAGAGAAAACGAAGCGTATTTTGCCCTGATATTCCTTGTATTTTAGTATTTGAAGCTCATTCGTGGACAGATTTTAAGAATTTTTTCTTTTTAAACGAGTGTGGAGCGTTTTTGGGTGCAAAATTTCTTTCATCGTACAGGATCGTCCGAGCGGAAACTATTACTCTTTTGTAGTAACTTACCCTCTGGGATCCGCAACAGTTACCTGTAAATGCTTCAGGTCAATGAAGAAGAATGAGGTGCCCCATTCCTTGGAGGTTTCCATTGGCCTAGCGGACAAGACACTCTCTGGAAAGTGCTCATGTGTTGCGGGAATAAGTAGATATTGCCATCATGTGATTAGGTAAGGAACGTTTTTTTATTGAGGGGGGGGGGTGGGTCGGGGCCTCGGAGGGGAGGGTCATGAGTAAATTTTTTTTTTTTTTACAAATCGGTCAAACCTGTTTTATTCGCAACCGGGGGAGGGTCACAGTTTTTTTTGGCAAGGAAAAAATTACTCCAAGTCGCTTAGTTAGTTGACTCTCATTTGTTAACAAACACGCGAAGTGTGTAGAAACCTAAAACTTGTATATATAAGCAAAGCTACCAGTCAAGATTAATCTAAATTATTTACAGGTGTCGAAATAAGTATGCAACAGCGTTGGAGCATCCCAAGGGGAAAAACTTTACAGTAGAAAGAGATCCAGGAGGTGTTGGTAAAGAAACTGCAAATGGGGGCAGATTACAACAAACACTTTTTGACACTTTTTTTTAACTATTTTTTGCACTGATTCTTAATCATTGGTAAGACTGTCAGTATAGTGTTTAAGGAATACGAGATTGCCATGGAATAGTCTTAATTACTTGCAAGATTAATTTCTCGCTGTATTATGTAAAATAAGAGGTCCTTGAAAATTGGTCAATAGACAGGTTACTATGTAGAGCTGATTGACAAAGCCAAGGGTGGATAGGGGGACATCAGAATTAAAAAAATGGAATTCCCTTATTCTTCGGATGGCTCTTCCGAAATGTACTCTGAGCTTTGCAATAGTTTTTTTTTCAAGTACATTGGCTGCAGAGAACTGTGCTTGATTCTGAAGAAAAGGGGGAAGATTTAGCCCCAACTCCTTTTCTCTTAGCAATTCATCAATATTGAAACCTTTGCCTGCCATTACCGAGTCACCAGGCTCCAGTAAATCTAAAATTCCACTGAATCTAGTTATTTTCTTTCTGTAATGGATCCTGTGTATAACAAGGGAATAAATGAAACTGCACCATGTGGAGTGATTCCAATTAACCCCTTCAATGTGTTGTTGCTCTTATAACTGGAATACAGCTGTGACTGGAGTAACAGTGATGTTGGAGTTTGCACAAAAATTCAGTACCATCTAGAACCACTCTTGTAGTTAGATAGAGAAGACAAAATCCCTATAACACATTATCCTGAACTTCATTCTTTGATGGCCAGATACACTGACTTCCTAAGATGAAGTATAGGGGATTTTCCCATGTTGTTACTTTCCTATTTACAGACAACATGTGAATCTGTCTATCCCCTGATGCATAGCTATAGACCAGTCTTTCAGCATTTGGCTTAACAAACTCTCAAAAAACTAGTAAGTGCTTATATGTTGGGAAACCAGTATAGAACTTAATGGGGCAACACCTGATGAAAATAGCTCTATTCCTAAGGCTAGCTGCTCTTGAGCAAGCTTTCTGCAATTATCAATGTCATTCTGTGCTTGAGCCTTCAGGTCATTGATTGTCTGAATGGTAGCACTCACCTCTTGTTTGGATATCTTTAATTCTTCATTTGCATTGTGTAGCTCAGCTGGAACAGCTGTGAGTTGCTTTTCCAATAATCGAATTTGGTTGGTAGCACTGGGGTGCCCGTCTGTGTGTTGTTGTGGATTGTTTCATATAATTATGTGGAAATTCAGTTTTATGACATCCATGGGCATGATTAACAAATTAAGGTCCTTATTTATAAGAGATTCTTTCATCAAGGTTATTATTTTCCCAATATTTGTAACATGAGGTGAAACATGACTACTGATCACTAATTTAAGTCAAGTATTCTAATAAGTTTTATGTCATGGTTCAGTTACAGGATGATTTGATTTTAGCAAGCTCAATTATATTTGTACTGCTTGTGGTAAAGACCTTGAAACCATTAATTTAGCTGTTGTTGTCAAAGCTGGTTATTGCCCTGGTAGTCCCAATGGTGTCAGCGATATCTCCCACCAAGACCTTTTTGTACTTTGGAATGCTTTACAAAAAGAGGATGCCTGGAACATCTGAAAATGCTTTTGTAGGAGATTTAGAAGATGTGTCATCATTGAAAGGTAAGGTAAGTTTGCTAAGTATTATTTGGAGGACTTAATAAATTTATTGTCAGTGGAATTGACCCACCCTCCCCTACTGTATTTAAGAGAAGCTGGTTTAAACCTGGTGGAATAGCATTCAATGTAGCTATTTTTATATAATTTACTACTCTATATAGCAATGTTTAGTAGCTGTATTATTTTGTATGAAATAATATGTGCATGCTTGATCATAACTGAAAATGGAAAATGCCACTTTGCCTCTGACATTTTTTTATTTCTATAAAGCCTTCAATATGCACGTCTAATTTGCTTCTGTGTTTAAACCAATCAATTAAAACACAAGTAGCAAATTAGCAAGTAATAATTATAAATTGTTGCTATTATATTGTTTTCAATATAAATATGTATAAATATTACATATATGTGGATATTACTCATTTTCCTTTCATTGAATCCAAATCAATATGTTCCCGAACTCAACACAGTCACATTCAATAAGTCATTCCATGAGTAGACGTTTTGCCAGTATAATTTGGATAAACACCAAGAATTGGGCTAGATGAAATGTCCATCATTTTTGATTACCCAACATCCATGCCATGTTGATGGGAACATGAAATTATATTGATACAAAAAATCTGGAAAGTATGTATAGTGCATCCTCAAGCAATAGTTTAGTTACACCTAATTGCAAGTCCCCTTTCATATAAAAGTAAAAGAAATGTGCATTACTCTATTAGTATTTACAAAACAAAAGAAAAAGATGAGAGCTCTACATTGTGTGATGTTCTTCTGTCTTGTTTTTTTTTTTGGATAACACAACATTGTTTTACAATTAGGATCTCACATGGTAAAGTAAGAATTATTACTGACAGTATAAAACAGTGGGGAACAGTTACCCTAAAATTAAAACCATGTAACAGTAACAAAATTATTGTGATGTTCTTTTTTATCTAGTATTTATTGAGTTGATGCTCCATTCATAAAGTATTGTAACACTTTCATATGTATTGTGACAAAATTTGTTTGATGTTTACTATCATCTATCTATATTATATGATATGTTTTTTTTTTATGTTTAAATATTGAACTTCTCACAGAAGAAGGAACCCATCTTATTATGGCAACTGTTTCATTTGCAAGAAGGAAGACCTAGACAACCACATAAAGGCTGATTATTCCAAACAAAAATTTACAAAGGTGATGTTTTACTCCAATTTATTTGAATGAAGAAATAAAAATTGGATAATTTGAATTGCAAATTAACGGCCAAACACTTTATTATTCAGCAAAGTGAAGATAACAACTCATGTGGAGAAATCCATTGGAAGGCAGCTGGCAATTAACTGAAGGAACGGGCAAACGCGGACGAGACAGGGCTGGAGATCGCTGGCTGTAGGCATGGACTTGCGCAATGGGCGGTCAATATGTACCAGGGAGAAATTTACGGATACCCCCATCACATCCAATGCAAAAAAATTTAACCTAACGATGTACGATTTTTTTAGAGGATGTTGTATGCAGATACTGGGGCTGTGCTGAAAGAACTGGTATGAGAATGGGGAATATACAGCCAGCTTTGTTAGTGATGCTTGCAAAAGCTCACAGTTGGTCGTGTCAAGTACCTTATTTATGGTGCGTAGTTTTCAAATTTAAAACGTACAAAAAAACTCGTTGTATCACAACCAGTATTTTTCTTATAATTCAAATCAAGTTTGTAGTCATGAGAATAGGATTTTTGCAGTAAACAATCAGGCTAATTGGAATAACAGTAATTTTGAAGAGGAAAGTTTCAGTTATCTTCTAAATGTTGTTTTTTAATTTTGAATATGCATGTTTATATCAGGAGTTTTTGCAACTGCATGTAGTTTTTTGTACTTTTGCCCTATTATATTGAATATCATGAACGTTATCGTAGGTTTTTTGGGGTGGAAGATGGCAAACTGGAAGTGCATGCATGACTGGAGAAGAGGTCGAGCAGATAAATTCCTACTTCTCCAGATGTGGTAACACAACCAAATATATGCTTCCAAAGAGTAAGTTAATCTGTCATCAGCAAAGTATTCCTAATAAGTAATCCTGATTTACGAACACATTTTTACTATATCAGGGCATAACAAGGCTTTTATAAAAAAGGATGCGCGCCTTAAACGGTAACAAATGCTTAATGCGTCTAAGTAGGCCAAGCCTTTGATTAACTTACCCTACCATGTATTCGACATGATTTGTCCACGAAAAATCAGACGATATTAAGATTCCAAGATATTTAAAACAAGTAACATTGTTTATACAATGATCAAAGATTGAAACAGTTAGAGCTATTTTCCTCTGTAACTTCTTGTTACTGCCTATAAGCATGCATTTGGTTTTGTCCAGATTCAGTGTTAACTTATGTTCATTCAGCCATTTCGCCACAGCCAGGAGGTCTTGGTTGAGCTTTTCAGTCAGCTCCTGAGAGGAAGACCCATAGCAGTAGATCACCGTGTCATCTGCATAAAGTGATGCTTGACAGGCATCTAGAACGCTTGGCAAATCGTTAATGTAGATGACAAATAGCAGAGGACCCAGAATACTTCCCTGAGGGACCCCATGGGTAACTGGCAATTCATCAGACAACTCATTCCCACAACATGTACGCTGTTTCCTGTCAGTAATGTAAGAGCGGAACCACTGAAGCGAGTTCTCACATAAACCAATTTTGGAAAGCTTGCGTGACAAAATCCGATGGTCCACAGTGTCGAAAGCCTTGGTTAAATCCAAAAACACGGCCCCACACAGTTTACCTTGTTCCATGTTCAATAAGACTTCATCAGCAAATGATGTCAAAGCAGATTCAGTAGAGAGCCCCTTCCTGAATCCAAACTGTTTCCTTGTGAGAAGGTTGTTAATAACCAAGTATTGGTACAACTGGGAATGCACGGCTTTCTCGAGAATTTTACTGAGTGTCGGTAAAATAGAGATAGGTCGATAGTTCGATGCATTTGACCGGTCGCCTGATTTAAACAAGGCTGTAATTTTTGAGCATTTCCACAATTTAGGAAATTTACCAGTAAGAATCGATCGATTCAACAGCTTAGTGATGGAGGGAGTGATTGTATTAGCAGAGCTCTTGAGTAGTCTAGCACTAATTTTGTCCAAACCAATTGCTTTATATGTCTTCAAAGAGGTAAGCTGCTGAAGCACAAACGATTCCTCTAGTTCAGTTAACTGGAACTGAGACAACGGTTGTTCTAAAACCAAGTTGCAATTCGACCAGGTAGTCGTTATTTTGTCAGCTAGGCGCTTGCCTATGGATGCAAAGAAGCTATTCAAAGCAACAGCAATGGATTTGGAAGTGGTGTGCTGAATGCCATCGGAAATGATGCACTGAACCTTTTCTGAGGATGAATTACGATTGCATGCTTCGTTTACAGCTTTCCACATTTTGCCGTGATCTCCTCTGGCTTCCTCGATCATTTCACAGTAATATTTCGACTTAGCAGATTTTACTAAGCGGTTTACTTTGTTCCTCAGTTTCCTGTAAGTGTTCCAGTGCTTTTCTGAGTTCGGTTTACGTGCTTTACGATGATACCAGTCTCGATCTCTCATTGATTCGCTAATTTTGCTATTCATCCAAGGAAGAGGTGTTCCCTTCACACGTCGTCGTTTGACAGGTGCATGATCGTCTGCAACTTCTGAAAACAGTTTGTTCCAAGTTAATAAAGCGTCATCGATATTGTTTTCATTGTCAACGACGTGCCAAGGAACATTCCTAAGATCTTCGTTAAATGAATTCGCATCGAAATTCTTGTAAGAGCGATACTCAAACATTCTTGGATGTGCTTTTGTGTGCACACCAGTCTTTAGAATGCAAAACACCAGGTAATGGTCGCTCAATGGAAACGGAACAACACCAGATTTAACAATGCGATGTTCATTATTGACAAAAATCAGGTCAATCAAGGTCCGTGAGGTGTCAGATATTCGAGTAGGCTCTTTTATCAGCTGTGTGAAGTCAAAAGCGCGCGAGAAGTTGAGAAGTAGTTGTTTGTCTTTCTTGGGCAATTTTGAATTAGGCATCATGTTTGCGTTTAGATCTCCTAAAATGACCACATCCGATTTTTCAAGATCAACAGCAGGCATACTATCTCGCAGAGACGAAATAAAAGTGCGGAGATCGGCATCTGGTGCTCTATAAGCGCAACATAATAACGTTGGCTTACATTTATCTCGAATTAACTCAATCCATAAACATTCCTGTCCACCAGTATTGATATCATTCCGCAAACGAAACGCCAAATCTTCTCTTACATACATAGCAACTCCGCCATATCCCTCTTTATTGCCAGTGCGATCTAACCTTATGCACACAAATCCAGGGAGTTTTATTTCAGCATCACTTGTTGAGGAATCCAGCCAAGTCTCGGACAGAGTTAGCACGTCAAAAGTTTTGTTGTTAATTCCCTCAAGACGCAGAGAGTCGGTTTTGTTTGCGAGACTTCGTATATTCAAGTGAGCAATCTTGAGACCTCTAGTGGACTTGATATCAGCAAATGTCTGGTAGCCGGGATTAATCTCAATGTCACCAGCAAGAGCAATAAGAGTCAAAGCAAAACAGGCACGATGAAAAAGCTTACAAAGCATAACACTCTTCAGTCGTCCATTAGACTCTTGCCTCCGGGTCGGTTCGTTTCGATGAAATGAAGCACCAGCAACTTCAGCCCTGCAATTCATCTGGGAAACAAAATACGTCTCTCTATCGTTAAGCAAAGTGTTCTCATATACATCTGAGAACCTGAAGAACTCCAAAGTGATGTAAATACAGAGAAACACACATAAATTTGCGGAGAGCTTGAAGCCGCGTCCGAACGCCATTGATTAGGTCGATGCCATTGATTAGGTCGATGTGACCTTCTAACAGAGCATGCTGTAACCTGGAACGGGAGGATGGTTACTGGAAAGGTGAGCTATTTTTCTGTCCATTAGATCATTTTTTTTGCTGAGTCCGCCGTTTGCTCAAGGTCCTTATTAGCGGATAGATACATCTGTCGTGTGCTTTTCAAAATTCGTGGAATTGACTGCCCCCAGGCCATATATATTGACGCTACAGGAAAGGATTAGTTTTAATTCTCTAAGCACATATAAAAGTGAGAAAAACTTCTAGTTCTCTGAGGAAAACATATTGGTTTCCGTGTGAAAACTCGTTCACCATCCGGTTTGCTAGTTTACATTTGAATTGCCTCGTCTCGTAGAAAATCGTAATATGCGATTATCAAAGGTTTTAGCTGCTTTATAGACGTCCGAGAAAGCCTTCCATGACCTGTTCAACAGCCCATCTTCTTGCTCTTGATTAAGAGGAATCTCTCTTGGGATATCCTCGTGAGCATCAAGGTTGTAAGAGGAGCGGGCAGCGGCGGTCGTGCTTGCGGTGGCTGGGGAACTGTCTAGAAATTTAAAACGGCTGTTGTTAATTTTGATGAATGCTAACCCTGATGAAATACTCATGACATTGAAGCATTTTATCCACAGCTCCGAGAGTCAGTTCTCACAAATGGGGAGGCGAAGTTATCTATAATTTTCCGTCGCAACAATTGGAATCTGTTGACGCACTTGTAAATCAACCTTAAGACTGGCTAGGAATTTATCGATTTCTTTTTCCCAGAGCTCCTTCTCATTCAAGTAGTAAGTTAGGTCACTCTCTTCATCTGGATCTTTGGTCTTCCAGTTAGCAAAGGTTAAAGCCACCACACCATTTTCACATAGTTTTCTCCCAAACACCTCTGTAAATTGGGACGATTTCACGTTGTTATTTTGCAGAGGACGGCTAAAAAATGTACACAGTTTTAAAACGCACGTGCTGAGCAATTGTTCTGCTCATTAGATCCTCTGCCACGTCCTTGTTGCTGTTGTTGTGGTTTGCTTAACCTATCAAACGCCTACTCCCTCCTGTTCTCACCCTCTTTTGCATTCATTTCGCCTGACTGATCCGGTGGTGTCGCGGGAAATTGTGAAGAATGGCCAAAAAATTGTCCAACAATGATTTAGTATCATTGAGGGCTGCCTATTTAGAATGGGTTTCAGAAACACGCCAGATTCGCTTGTCTATCCTAATCATCCGAGATACGAGTGGTCAGCGATGAAATAGCTTTAATAGGTAAATTGGTCATGTATGGGGAATTCTTGTATCCAATTATATACAGTGGAACCCCGCTCTACGAACACCCGCTTAATACGGACACCTGCTTATAACGGACAGTTTCGTTTGTCCCGACAAAAAGCTCATATACTTACTCTAAAATTAACCTGCTTTATACGGACACCGGTTAAAACGGACGACGGACACTTTTCTGTGTCCCAAGTCACAAACTCTCATATATTGCCAACCCCGCTTTACGGACACTGGTTATCTGCACAGTGTCTATTTTCACTATCACAATTATGTGATAATTGTAGACATTGTTCGTTGTTCAGATAATGACAGATTTTTACGGGTTAATAAAATTTTATCACTAGAAAAGCAGAAACAAAATAGCGTGACATATTTGATTTTGAACAGACTGCCTTTCTTCCGGTGTTTGACTCTTGTACTACGTGATGATCGCGAGGTTCCTTTAAATGAACTTGTTACTGTTACCGTTGAGGAATTAAACAACGTTTATCTCGTAAAACTGTCTGCTTTCGTCTTTATATCGATAAAACATGTTTTCTTTGACAGCCCGCTTAATACGGACACCCGTATAATACGGACATTATGGCATGTCCCCTTGGTGTCCCGTATTAACCGCGTTCCACTGTAATATCTTACACTTTACATATAATAATTCACCATAAATGACGCACCTTGGCTTAAACACCGCATGTAGAAACAAATAATTTGTTGTTTCGGTACGTAAATAATCGTGTTATAGATCCCAAAATGTCAACAGTATGTAGAATGAGAGAGGTTAAGTTTTGAGGTCAGTAAAGAAATTGAGAAATATATTTCTCGTCTCGTCCCGAACATGGGACGAAGGCTAAATCTTTCTATATTTCTTTGCCGAGCTCAAAAACCTTACCTTGTCTCTTATTCTATTTACAAACATGACGCGATCGATCTTGCTGATCCTAGCAGTATGCAGAACGCGTGTTATATGAACTTCATAATAGACCTCGCTCATTGTAGAGTCTCTGTGGCTCAGTGGTAGAGCATCAGAGCGCGGAATTTGAAGGTCTGAGGTTCGATTCCTCATATATGAATTTATTGCTTTAACAGTGCAGTTGCCGTCCGATCACATTATGCTAATTTGCGGCCTGTATAATCCTCCCAAGCATAGCTACCGGGATCTCGACTTAATTAATTATATAATATCTTTTGTGGACATTGTGTTGAACAAACACCCAGAAGCGGCTATTGTCTGTGGTGGCGATGTAAATCGTTTGGATATGCAAGAATTTAAGGCTTTGTCTGGCTGGGATTTCGTGGTTGATTTTCCCACGCGGGGTAACGCGTGCTTTGATAACTGTATGACCAACCGAGCGGATCTGTTCGGTCAAGCATATTCCATACATATGCTTATTAAGACAGACCATGAAGGCTTTGTTTTACCGGCGGGATTAAAGCTTAAACCTATGCGCCGCAAAGTTCTTGTGCGGGACTGTAGGGAACATCGGAAACAGTCATTTTATATGGCACTCACTGCGCTGGACTGGAGTGACGTCCTCAATGAGGTGGACATAAACAAGGCGGTCGAGGTGCTTGAGGCAAAGATTCGTGCAGTGATGAATAAGTTTATGCCGCAAAAATCTGTACGCATGTCATCGCGTGACCCAGTTTGGATGTCCCCATTAGTCAAGTGTATGCTGAGGAGTAAGTCCCATATATCTTCAAAGAATAAGGAACGCCTGTCTTTATTTAATAAGCGCATTTCTGAGCTGATAACCGAGAACAGAAGAAAACTGGCTGCCATTGGTAGCGGTGAGTGGTGGAAGGGCGTGGACGCCCTATCGCAGCGTCGCAGGTCATCGTTGATAAATTTGGACAAGAACTCTCTAGTTCGTCTGAACGACTACTTCGCCAACCTGTGCTATGATGACACTTACGTTAGACCTAGTGATATGGATATCCCGGACAGTGTAAAGCCCCCGAAAATATCTGAGCGGTGTGTCTGGAATACCTTAGTTCATGTAAAGAAAACCGCAACGGGACCAGACGACCTCCCGTACTGGATCTGGAAAGACTGTGCTGAGCTACTCACACCAATCGTCACTCACGTTTGGAATCTGTCGCTGTCTACTCATACATGGCCAGACTCCTGGAAAAGGGCAAATGTTAACCCTCTCCCCAAAGTGAATATGCCTATAGAGGACTCGGACTACCGTGGTATTAATGTTACTCCCGTTATTGCCCGGTTGTTTGAGAAGGTCGTGTATCGTACACAAGCACAGTCAGTCATTGAGAGCAACCTGAGCCACACCCAATTTGCATATAGACAGGCGGGTAGTTGCACAAATGCCTTGCTCGCTATCCAGCACCAGACATACAAGTATTTAGATAGTAGTGACTATAGCGCAGTGCGAATTTTTACCATGGACTTCAGTAAGGCTTTCGATTTTGTGAACCATGCTATTTTGTCTGCCAAACTGAAACAGCTACCTCTAAATCCGTACATTATCAATTGGTATCATAGTTTCCTCTATGCAAGACAACAGCGTGTTGTTAGTTATAATTTTTTAGGACAGTGGAAACTTGTCAATAGAGGAACCACACAAGGTAGTGTAAGCGGACCGTATCTTTTTAATATATTTGAACGATTTGGAGATTTTTTTTAATGGTTGCCCTGTGCTTTTTAAATATGCCGATGATTCCACTATTCTTTCGCCTATCACTAGGAATAGTGACCCGTCTGCCGACTTAGTAGGACAGTTCTTAACATGGTGTAAAGACAATAGAATGGTCTGCAACCCTTGCAAATGTAAAGAGCTGGTTGTTAGAAAGAAAAATCATAATGTACTCTACTCTCCAATTAATAATATTCCCCAATGTAATAGCTTCGTTTTATTAGGAGTAACTTTACAGAGTGATGGAAAATTTGATGAGCATGTAAGAACTAAGCTTGTCAAAGCAAACAAGTGTTTACACGTCCTACGAACATTGAGAAAGGAACATTACTCTCAGGCAGAGATTGATCATCTTTTTATATCGATTGTTTTGGCTAATTTTAGCTATGCACTTTCAGTCTATGGGGCATCTGAGTCCGATCTTACGGTTGTACAAAAATTTTTAGACCGATGTCATGAACGCGGTTTTATCTCATTTCCAGTTTTTATCAAGAACCTTTTAAACAAAAAAGACAGAAATATTTTGAAGAAACTAAAATCAACGGATTACCACCCCCTGAAAGATATCATTCCTGTCCAAAAGACATATCTACACAATCTCAGGAAAAAAGGCTGCGCGCGCCCGAAAATTAATACACAGCGCTTTATGAACACATTTGTAAATAGGTTGATATTTAAGCTCCATTTATTGTAATGATATACTTTTTAATTCATAATATGTATGTAGATTTCTGTAGTTTTTTTCAATTCATTGTAACATAAGATATGTAGTTTTATCTTATGATGGAATAAAGACAATTATCATGGGGACTCAGAATTTTCTCTTTGTCTCACGCTCGTGACATGACGAAAAACAATATACTTCGCTAAATAAAAAGTTAAGTAACTCTCTAAAAGTGTTGACTGTACACATATTTTTTTAATTCTGTAACAAGCAACGGGTGGATACAAACGTATCGAAGCCTCAAAAAATATAAAACCGAGAAATAAACTTTTGTAGAGTTGCGTAGCTTTTCATTTTTCTGGAAAAAGCGGTCTAAATCGCAAAATTCAAGTGAAAGCAAGCAAACTGTGATTAACGCCTCGAACAACCGGAAGTCAAGGTACTTTTTTTTCGTCACATAACCAGTCACGAAACGTAAATATCATTCTTTTTAATGCCTTTCGTTTGGTCTCCAAATAATGTTATTTTTTAATTGATTAATATTATTTGGCGACTAGTAACATTACAAAAACAGAACATTCCAGAGCGGTTCTCAGAACGAAATTACAATGTTGTTATGGAGGAAGAGAATACCGTAATTAGAAATTTAACACAAAATATAAATTTGAAGGAACAGTTACTAGACGAACGGAAGATAAACTTTATCCCGTCTGTTCTACATTATATTCATTACTCAGTTTTTCACGAAGTCCGAGAGAGTAATTGATCGATTTCGAAGTTTGCTGGTATAAATGTAACAGTGCATATATGACATTGCATAATTAATTTACACAACAGAGCTTTTATTTGCAACTGAAGAGGTAGCAAATAACCCAAATAAGATTTCTTTAACCAACAGATGAACATCTGAATAATCAACGCTATTAAACCATCGAGTGACTCTTCGCAAAAGGGAATTGACAATTGAGTTTAATCGAATCTAATAAATCGTTTACGATTTGATGTGAAACACGAGCCGTGTCAACATACATTAGGGAACTTGAGCAGTCAGGAAGGCAACGCTGTGGAATAGGTCCATTAAAAAAATTGAATTGAAAATTTAAACCAGAATCTCGCGAATGGCTAGATGTGTTTACCGTTACGGAGCTGAACCTCAACTTCAGCAAAGTTTCTGTAAGAAACATTGAGTTCCAGTAATTTTCCGTCGGGGTTTCCGTTCTTAGACAATGCAAATTTTGGTAATTTAACGTTCTTTTTTTGTAGAGGAAAGCTGAGAAATGTACAGAGATATACACGCACATGCTGGACTATTGTTTTGCCAAGTAGATCTTTTGTTCTGCTAGGTTCGCCGTTTGCTCAAGGTCCTTGTTAGCAGTCGTGTGCCTTTCAAAATTCGTGCAATCGACTTCCTCCAGGCGATACTATAATATACTACTACTACTATATGCTATATACAATATTGACATTAAAAGAAAGGATCAGTTTTAATTCTCTAGGCACATGTAAAGGTGAGAAAAGCTTCTAATTCTCTGAGCAAAACATATTGGTTTTCGTGTGAAAACTCGTTCATAAACGTTTGCTAGTTTACTTTTGAATTACCTCGTCTGGTAAAAAATCGTAATATGCGATGACCAAAGTTTTTAGCTGCTTTATAGACTTCCGAGAAAGCATTCCATATCCTCTTTAAGAGCCCATCTTCTTGCTCTTGATTAAGAGGAATCTCTCTTGGGATATCCTCATGATCAGGGTTGTAAGCTGATTGATTTTCATCCTCATTCATCAGCATTAGATTTTCGTCAGAAGAGCGGGCAGCGGCGGCCGTGCTTGCGTTGGCTGGAGAACTGTGTGGATATTTTAAACGGCTCTCGTTAATTTTCAAGAATGCTAACCCTGACGAAATACTCATGACACTGAAACATTTTATCCACAGATCCGAGAGCCAGTTCTCACATTCGTGGAGGCGAAGTTGTTTATAATTTCCCGTTGGGATAATTGGAATCTGTTGGCGCACTTGTAAATCAACGTTGAGCTCGGCTAGGAATTCAAAGATTGCTTTTTCCCAGAAGTACCTCTCTCCCAAATAGTAAGCTAGGTCATCCTCTTCATCTGGATCGTTGGTCTTCAAGTTAGCAAAGGTCAAAGCCACCACACCATTCTCCCATAGTTTACTCCCAAACGCCTCTGTCAGGGTACGGATTGCGCTTTTATCCGTGTCATAAAACCGAGTATCGGTCATACTGATGCAGTAAATCATAACATCGAACCCCTGACTTAACTTGCTCTCCATGTCCTGGAGATACAGTCTTTCATTGCACGTTCCATCTTGCAGACCTGGTGAATCCCACACAACTACGTCAACACCTTTGATTTTAGCGCGGTACGAAGTAACGGTGTCGGTGCAAGCGCTTTTGGATCGGCCTTCTTTTGCAACCCGCTCTCCAACAAGAGCGTTTACAAGACGAGATTTACCGACTCCGGTCTTGCCAGTGATTAGGATAGTGAAGCGATTTTGGCGTGTTTCTGAAACCCACCTTATAAAGGCAGCCTTCAGTGATTCTGGATCATTGTTGGACAATTTTTTCGCCATTCTTCACAATTTCACGAGCCAGTCATGCGAAGTGAAAGCGGAAGAGGGTGAAAACAAGAGGCGTCTTAAATAATCATTGGCTGAAGGCAGTCACTATGACGTCACGCAAAATTTGCTGATTTTCAATTGGGGGCGACGAGCCAGGGATGAAAAAATTTTAGCCTACATGTAACCGCACCTTCCCCCACAAAGGTGAAATGGAGGCCTCCGTATCACCTTTGGTGGGGGAGGGTGCGGCTACACGTAGGCTAAAAAAGATGTCTGAAATAGGAGTGGTCAGCGGTGGATAGCTTTAATAACAAATCAGTAAATAATCGTGCTATGAATCCCAAAATGTCAACAATATATAGAATAAGAGAGATGGTATGTTTTCAGCTTAATAATTAAATAGAGAAATATGTTTTTCGTCTTGTAACGAGTGTAGAACGAAGCGGCCTCGATCCCAGCTCACTCCTAAAAAATTTTTCCGGGGAAGCAGGTTGTTCTAGAACCTAGTCAGCATTTTTACTCCTGGTCTGCAGCTTTCAGTCTGCATTTTGACTTCAGTCTGCATTTTGACTTCAGTCTGCATTTTGACTTCAGTCTGCATTTTGACTTCAGTCTGCATTTTGACTTCAGTCTGCATTTTGACTTCAGTCTGCATTTTGACTTCAGTCTGCATTTTGACTTCAGTCTGCACTTTATCCCCAGTCTGCAGTCTGCGTTTTACACTAACCGATAAAAAAAGTGAAAAGTTGACCACATAAAAAGTCGACTTGACCATAAAAAAAAGTAAAAGTTGACCATATAAGAAGTCGAGTTGACCATATAAAAAGCAAAAATTGATCTTATTAAAGGTAAAAAGTTGACCACATAAAAACTCGAGTTGAACATATAAAAAGTAAAAAGTTGACTTTATAAAAAGTCGAATTGAACAGGTAAAAAGTAAACTGGGTCACAGAAATACAGAGGGAATATTGACTGGTTTGGCGCCCCATATTACCGAGCTCAAAACCTTGCCTTCTCTCTTATGCCATTTACAAACATGACGCGATCGATATTGCCGATCCTAGCAGTATGCCGGACGCGTTTCATAAGAACTTCGCAGCAAATGAGACCTCGCTCACCGTAGAGTCTCTGTGGCTCAGTGTAGAGCATTGGAGCGTGGATTCCGTGGGTCTGAGGTTCGATTCCTCCGTGTGGACTCAGAATTTTCTCTTTGTCTAACGCTCGTGACAAGACCAAACTGACATCTTTCTCTGTTAACAGTAAACTTCGCTAAATAAAAAGTTAAGCAATTTTTTAAATGTGTTAACAGTACACATATCTTTTACTGCTTTAATAAACAATGGGTGGAAACAAACTTATTAAGACTCAAAAATATAAAAATCGAGAACTACATTTTTGTAGAGTTGCTTGGCTTTTCATTTTTCCGGAAAAAAACAGTCTTGATCACAAAAATCGAGTGAAAAGCAAGCCAATTATGATTAATGCCTTGAACAACTGGAAGTCAAAATACTTTATTTCTCGTCACATAACAATTTATACAAAACGTAAACATCATTCTTCTTGATGCCTTTCCTTGTGTCACCGATGCCTTTCCCGATTAATATAGTAGGGAAAATATTGTTACAGTCAAAGCTTTTGGAAAATTTTTTAACTTTCTAATTAGCGAAGTACACTTGGGAACATTTCGGCTTTACAACGAAAAAGAAAAAAAAAATAAAAATACTCTTGCGTTGGCCGGGAATCGAACCCGGGTCAACTGCTTGGAAGGCAGCTATGCTCACCACTATACCACCAACGCAGACACGCTTTCTTCCGTGCCAATTTATATATTTATTCCAAGTTTAAATTGCTATGCGGGATTTAATTTTTTTTCGCCGACGAAAATATTTTTTGATAGAAAATCAAGTTCGAAGAAAAAGGCCAGTAATGAACATCGTTATTGATAAGAACAAAACGCCGCTATTTCGTCGACTCGACTGAGTAATTATAGAAATTGGACTGGACTCTCGAATGAGAGGAAAGAGGAAGAGTGTAGGAAGAAGACACGAATTATCGAAAGGAACTTGTTGCTTGGAATAGTGATCGTAATTTGTTGTACGTATGCATGAGTCGAACAACAAGAAGATCAAATTCTTAGTTTTGAATGTGTGAAATAGGAGAATGCGCACAGTGCGACTTTTCTCTTTCCCCAGAAGTGATTAACATGAAATCTCTCCATAAAATAACCATACATAGTTCAGCAAACATGTGATGAGAATACTCAAACTAAACAGGTAGAATTCTTTATCTTGATGTAAAGCCAAATTCTCTTAACTTATTTTTTAAGAATCGAGTAGCAGCTGGAGGGGAGAATTAACAATCAGATCTTGGGAGTTAGAGGAGAGAGCTGACCTTTGGCTCTCGCGAAGCAAGCAGAAAAAATTTAACAGAAGTACCAGTCTGGTAGATATACGAAGTTTCCTTTGTTTTATTTAAATCTCTGTTTAAACATTCTCCAAGTCTTGGCGCTTCGTTTATTTTACGGTTCCATGATCGTAAAAAAATGTCATGTAACTCTCATGGAATGTCTTGACAACAAACATACTTTGATTCTTGGCCAAAGGCAAATGTCAAAGTAAATCTTTCTGAATGCTCAGCTGTTACATGTGTGTTGAAAAAATTAGGCATTGCTCCGAGGCAGAAACAACCAGCTACTTTACTGTGTTGACTAAAAATTGGAGAGAGTGTGCCTCAGTTTAATTTTGGGCTTCATCGGCTTTATATCTTTGCAAGGTACTACAAATTTGGCTAAATATGTTTCAGGAATTTGAAAGTGATATTTTCGATGGAAGAGTATACCGTGAATTTTTGAGCTAGAATATCTAATAGCTCTCCAGCTAATGGTAACATTTGCGAGATGACCTTTATCGGAGATGATACAATGATTTTCAGCATCTCGTTTTTCGTTCATATTAATTAACACTCACAGAAGAATATGAAGAAAAACTTAGATACAACTTGATAAGTTGTAAAAATTAGGGGATTCAGGTGAAGCCTTTATAACAGAAGTGTTTGCTAAAAAATTTGCTAAGTAAGAGTTAGAATGTCGAGATAACTGTCTAGCCTTGATAGAACTTTGATTCATCAATAGATGTCGACAACGCGTGAGAGACAAGAAAGAAATGATATAACAAAAAGTAAAAGAGCGTGTGCGTTGGCCGGGAATCGAACCCGGGTCAACTGCTTGGAAGGCAGCTATGCTAACCACTATACCACCAACGCCCAGTTAAAAAGTGCATAAACTAAAAATTAGTCAATTTTAAAAATCATATCGAAAAATTATGACTAGGTTGAAAGGTTTTCGATGTCGCGTTTATCTATGAAGCAAAGATCTGGGCAAGAAATAAACGACAAAATTTACCAACAAAATTTCTATGGAAAATTAGGAAGTTTTACGACATTTAGATCTTCTGCCATATTGATGAATCCCATCATTACTTTTTGGCTTTTTCTTAAAGTTGAGACAGAGGATTTAGAAAAAGAGCCTGTAAGAAGGAGAGAAAAAAAATTATGCGATGAGTTGGACGTAGTCTCGTGCCAGCAGAGGAACATCTGTCAGGAAACATCTGACAAGTTGTATCCTATGGAGAGATTTTTATCCAACAGTGATTATCTTGGATGAACGTTACCACATAGGTAAAGCTTGTCGACGAGATAAAGCTGCAAATTATCATCAATATATGGGAAAAAGAAAAATATTCAGCTTCCTAAATTTTACGACTACGATTCGTATAAATAACGTAAAATACTCTGTAATTAGAGCGGTTTTCATTAAACTGCAAACTTCCCTGCCTTCTATCGGCCTAGAATAATTTCGTTTCTAAAGCGATATAACATATTTATTTTTTCTTTAGTCAAAAGGTCTGGGGTTCGATTCCTCATGGGTTACAGCCTTGTGACAAAGCGAAAAAAGCTATTTTTCCTTATTAATTTTAATACCGAGTTTAATAATTTTCATGTTTCCAATAATTTAGTCGTTTATTACCAGCAGGAGCGGTCGAAATGGCGAGGCAGTTCTTCACGTAGTATACAAAGACGGTGTTTGTGGCGAAAAATGGGGTGAGATCATCAAATTACCAAAAGACGTCATGGACCAAGAAATTCACCGCGTTTTGGAAAACAAGTTTAACAAAAAAATCTCCGAGTACAGTGTATCAGTATTGGAACGAAGGTGCATGGTAAGAGAATTTTCCCTGAAGGCCAACTGTTATGATCATTATAAAAAGCGTAGTGCTTTAAATTAACAATCAATCAGCAATCCTGTCGTGCATTTGAAGTGTGTGAGGAAAGTGATATGAGATTTTCTTTGCCTTTTGAAATGGCAACAATTAAGAACCGATGACTTGGGGAATCGCCAACATTTCTACCGAGGACCGAAGTAGCCCCAAGTGTTATTCTCTGTTTGAATTCTCCTATTTTTCTTCCTCGTCATTTCCTCAGACAACCTATCTGTTGATTGAGTGTCGTGAAAACAGACAAAAGACCAATCAGAGCTAAGGAAAATAATGGAAAGAGCGAATGAGACTTAATGTAGTAATAAGTGAACTTCCTGAGGCGGGAAAATGTTATTGATCAGGTCGCCGTTGGTCGTGAATGTGTGACGTAAGTATTTTTTTCGACCAATCACAAGGTGAGGTCAGTGGAGTAGTTCTCATAAGAGAACTACTCCATACTAGTGAAATCTTACTCTGGGTTAAAAAAGAAAATTTCTACTTCGACCCCAGTTCTGTCATAAAAACAAGTCTCCCAGACTATCCTGAATACGCTTTCTTTCATTCCAGGTACTTACAGAAACCTGGAAGCCGCGTTTCCATAAAGCAAGTCACCCAATGAGCAAGGAGACCCATTGCAAGAGAGGAGATCTACGTTAATGGTTAGCGCGTATCATCCCTATCGGGGGTACTCTGAAGGTGCTATCATGTCGGCCAACAGTGCTCTGAACGATAAGTAGAAAATACCCATACCCAGTCCTCGTGCGCGCCAAAAAGTTTCGCAGATGTAAATTGGAAGAATATAAGACAGAACACTTGTTTATCAAAGGGGCTATTCCTTCGACTTGTGACAATAAAACACACTTCTTCGGGTGATAACATGTTTGCGATTCATTTTGCAGAATTTTTAAGAATCTTTCACCACAATGCGACTCTGTAGAACCCCACTTTTGATGCCATGGAAAACCTATGGCTTCAAAAAGCTGTCAAGGTCAACTTTTTTCATCTGTTTTCCATGCTTTCAGGTTTCAAGTTTTCAAGCTTTCTCTCAACATCTAAAAATCTGCTGTCATTTTCAGTTTAACAATTTTATCCTTTTCAACACCTATCATGTCCTTTCAATTCTTTAACTAAAATGTCAAAAAACCATATCTAAACTCCTGGTCCTCTTTTGGCCTTCCTGTTATGAATACCCCCAGGATTATTTTATTAGCAATAAATGAATAAGAGTAATTAACACCAGTTAACACCAATTTAGTCATAACAAGGGTGGTAGTAGGTAGGTGAGAGTAATATGAATAAAGCAGGAAAGTTTTTAAAGAAACTGTGGGGCTGCGTGGGTGGGACAGTATAACAGGGTAGTTTAGCATTATCAACTGAGTTGATAATGTTAATTGGCCACCATAAAGAGTTTGAAAGCTACTTTTTCAAGTGTTAGCCCTCAGCTGATAATGCTATATTACCCTAGGAGCAATATGACTCAGCAAGAATAAAAAGATTATCATTCATACTGTAAGTTACAAACTTGCACTTTGTTGTAACTCAGAAGAGATGATCTGATTGTGAGTGTGTGTGCGCATAAGTCAAATGAAACAATTTCTCTCTGTCTGCTTTCTTATGGTTTAGAGCAACATCAATAAAGTAAGTTGTAAGGACTTCACACCCATGTCTGATCTACAAAATATAGACTTCCTTAATTTATAACAAATAAAACATCAAATGTTGGGACTGTCTTCTGACATCCAAAGTAGGACTTGCATCGCTTGGATAACAAGTCAACTTGATGACTTTTTTCAAGTCATATTTTAGTGTTTTCTTGCTAACAGAAGGAGATATCATAGGTGTGGCTTGGTTTCAAATATCTCAAGCTGTCATACATCTGGCTAGTACTGGAAACTTCTATGAGTCTGAATGTCATCCAGTAGTTGCTGTAGGTCATCATCATCAAACCTTCCCTCCAAACTGAAAAAAAGAGTTTAGATAATAAAGCTTTCTGTAACAAATTGAGCAAGTGCTTATCAACATAGGAAATGGGTTTTAATACACTGTATTTGACTGTTCAACAAACAATACGGGGGAGGGGAGGAGGAAGGATATCTTACCAGTTGCATAGTATTTTTCCAAGCCCTTTAGGGGTAGGGAAAAATGCAAGAAATGTGTATGCAGTGAAACATGGATTTTTAACCCTTTCACCCCCAAGATCTCATAAGTAATTCTCCTTCCTGTCTCCAGTACAATTTTTGCGATGTTTGTAGGGAGAATTTGGGTTTGGATCAACTAATAATCCCCTGATTGATATTTCTCTTTATTCTTCTCACTTGTCTGCTTGATAATGTATTGATATTGTAAGGAGAAATTCTGCCTTGGTCATTGATGGAAGTTAAAGGGTTAATTAAACCTCTATCCCTTAGAATGACTTGCATCTAATATCTCTTTACAGTAACACTGCAGAATAAAAACATTAGGTGCAAAGAAAATGATCCCTCACCAAACAAACTTTTGACTGTTACACAAATTCTCCTTAACAACTCCATAGACAATGTATGAAGAACAGTATGGAGAACATGCATACTGATGCTAGGGTCTGAAAGGTAAACACTCACCTTGGAATCAAGGCCTTAGCTTCTTCTGCTGTGTCAGGACATAAATTGGCCAAACAGGCCAGTTCAAACTTGTGCAGTTTCTTCTTGCCCAGCAAACTATAACAAGAAGTTTGGATTGTCAGAAACTGAAAATAAAGTTGAATTTCATAGCAACAATCAGTCTGGGGTAAAACTAACAAGCAGATGAGAGACGGTGTTTGTTTTACAGAGGTCACTACTCTGTTTAGAAAAAATAGTTTCTATTTTGCTGAGCATCTGTTCAGTGATAGATCCCAGAAAGGAAAAAAAAAGTGTCACAGATGACATCATATGTGATAAGAAAAAAAAAATTGGCTCATGAGGTACTACAGAATATCACTGATGTTATTATATTTTGACATGTTCTGTGATCTTTTACTGAACAGAGCTGTAGCAATATGGAAACACTTTGTTTTATAGGATGGAAAAGCAAGATGTTGTTAACCTTTTAACTCTCATGAGTGACCACAACAGAATTTGTCCTTACAATATCAATACAATATCAAACAGACAAGTGATAAAAATAAAGAAAAATATTAATTAGGGGATTATTAGTTGATGCAATACCAAATTCTTGAAACTAACATCACAAGAACTATATGGCAGACAGTAAGGAGAATTACTGGTGAGATCTCGGGAGATAAAAGGTTAATGATGACATCATCTATGCATCTTTCCTCCAATAGATTATATAAACTAAAATATCCTTTATTATTCACCTTTCCTGTTTCTGTTCATATGCCACAGAAATAGTCTTATCAGTCAAGCATCACTGGTCAGTTGCTCTTAATGTCTGGGAAGATTGCCCTTTGATTCACAAGCACAACACTCTCATATTTTACTTTAAGAATTGGCCAGCATGTTATGACAAGATCTATTTTTTTTAACCCTTTAACTTCCAAACGTGATTAGAATGTAACTTCTCCATATAATATCCATACATAATCCAGCAAACAGGTTATGAGGATACACAAACTTATCAGGTAGAAGTTGAAAATCTTGATCTCACACCAAATTCTTGAAACTAATTTACAAGGAAATGAGTAAAAACTAGAGAGGAGAAATAAAAATTCGATCTTGGTACTTTCAGGGTTGAGTATTTTCTTACTCTAAGGTTTCTTTGTTCGCGTATCCGCATTGAATTAATTTCATTCTGTTACCTTCTCACTTGAGCGATGGTTTCTCTATTTTTATATCGACTAAACTTCTGTGTGTAGTTAAGGGTTTTCATGAAAACTTCCGATAGTTCTTGCTCTTCCTCTGCTCCTTCGTTCTGCGTCTTTCTGTGTTCCAACAACATGTACACTTCGGAGTTTAACAATGTTTCCGCACTTTCAAATTCTAGAAAGCGAATTAAATATGGTAATACAATTAGATTAAAATTTTATGCTTCAGTTTATCGCTCTTATCTATAATGTGAGTGGGGCCGCTACTCTGCTGAGTTTTACAGAAATCAAAGAGATCTCGTGCGTACAAAGGCGATTCTACCGAGTGAAATGTATGAAGAAGAGGATAAATTTTTCTTTTCTGGGGGACATCAGGACTAAATACTTTTTGTGTTACTCAATCAGTGCGTCAAATAATCATATCTCTGCAAAGTTCTGAAAAACAGAATAGCTCAAACCTTTTGGAAACTGTAGTTCTGTAGCATCTTCCTCTGTTGGTTGAGCAGATGTCCCCCCTGTCGCCATGTTGGATGAACTTAGCTTAGTAACCGCTGATAGAAAATTAGTAGTTTCCAGGCCACAACGGGCTTGGATAGTTGCTGCTCACAAATTTTCGTCGTATCAGAGATAGATAATGACAAATGATTAATACGAATACATTGACTAAACTGTCCATCTGATCATTCTGAATTCCTGCCAGATCTAGAGGGACAGCTGAAACAAATATGGCCTTTATGGCGGCCATGCAAACAAAGCAGAATGTGTACGGCCGGGAGTATCGCATGCCGCCATATAATTATGGTTTTGCAGCTCTGCATACTGTGCCAATAATTCTTGAGCGTAGAACGCATAAGGAGAACCGATTAAGTTTAATCCTTCGCCCTGCTACCTTTTAACTTAAGCTGCTTACAGCAGAATTCTTTAGGCTTCGGATATAGGCTGGCATTATGGTCAGGTGTACATGCACAACGTTACATTGGAGCCGTGGATGTAGGAATAACGTAAGTACTGATAAATCTGACATCTCTGTTTTAACGAGTGATGTCTTTGTGGAGCTTTTCACTTATCAAACCATTCAAAATTACCACACGAAACACTTAGCAAGTGCTTTAAGCAGAGAAGTCAGCAAAGTTACTCTTAATTATTTTACTTTATTATGACGGAAATCTTGGGTTATTCTATTTTGCGAAACGAAACGAAACTAGGTGAGAATTAACGAAACTAATGGAATAATGCAGATATATTTTCTCATAAGATAAAGATAACTTTCAAAAATATTTTGGAGTAATCGTCAATTGATGAGAAGGATTTTTATTCATTTCGCAAAGTAGTAATTTCAGAGGAGTTACTATTTTGCGAAACGACTATTTCCAGCTTGCAGTGACAACGTGACCTCTTCCATGTCACAAAAATACATTTAAACATCACAAATTAGTATATCACCAAAGATTTTGGCCTCTTCTCATTTTCTGAAACCGTTTTAAAACATATTTTGCAATGTAGTAATTTATCTCTACATCTTTATCCCAGTCGTGCTCAGTATGTGCAAATTGAGTTCATGTAACCTAGCATGTGACTGCTGAGATGCCAAAATACCCTTTAAGAGCTGTTATAAGCATATCGCTATGTCCTCTGTGGCATAAATTTATGAAATAGCTCTTTTTATGATCCATCAAATATTTTTTTGGGCAGGTGATTGGTCGAAACTCATCACATCACTGTATATTCCCCAGCTAAAACTAGGGGATATCCAAGGATATCACCCAAGTGAACCTCCACAATTTTCAAAACTTATGTCCACTATGACTATTCTTCTTTTGCAAAACGCAAAAGGAGAACCGATTAAGTTTAATCCTTTGCCCCGTTACCTTATAACTTAAGGTGTTTATAGCAGAATTCTTTAGGCTTCGGGTATAGGCTGGCATTCTGGTCAGATGTACATACACAACGTTACATTGGAGCCGTGGATGTAGAAATAACGTAAGTACTGATAAATCTGACATACCTTTTTTAACGAGTGGTGTCTTTGTGGAGCCTTTCACTTATCAAACCATTCAAAGTTACTACACGAAAGACTAAGTAAGTGCTTTATGCTAAGAAGTCAGCAAAGTTACTCTCAATTATTTTACTTTATTATGACGGAAATCTTGGGTTATTCTATTCTGCGAAACGAAACGAAGCTATGTGAGAATTAACGAAACTAATGGAATAATGCAGATATATTTTCTCATAAGATAAAGATAACTTTCAAAACATTTTGGAGTAATTGTCAATCGATAAGAAGGAATTTTTATTCATTTCGCAAAGTAGTAATTTCAGAAGAGTTACTATTTTGCAAAATCGACTATTTTCAGCTTGCGGTGACAACGTGACCTCTTCCATGTCACAAAAATACATTTAAACATTACAAATTAGTATATCACCAAAGATTTTGGCCTCTTCTCATTTTCTGAAACCAATGTAGTAAGTTATCTCTACATCATTTTCCCAGTCGTGCTCAGTATGTGCAAATTGAGTTCATGTAACCTAGCATGTGACTGCTGAGATGCCAAAATACCCTTTAAGAGCTGTTATAAGCATATCGCTATGTCCTCTGTGGCATAAATTTATGAAATAGCTCTTTTTATGATCCATCAAATATTTTTTTGGGCAGGTGATTGGTCGAAACTCATCACATCACTGTATATTCCCCAGCTAAAACTAGGGGATATCCAAGGATATCACCCAAGTGAACCTCCACAATTTTCAAAACTTATATCCACTATGATTATTCTTCTTTTGCAACTTGATTCCAGATAACAGAGTATTTTATGATTGTCACAGAAGAAGGGAAATATTCATTTGTTTATAAGGTCATACTAGAAAACATTCAAAAGAAAACATCCCAAACGGCAAAGAATAAGCTGTTCACAAACATTTTTCTATGCACATTGGAAAATATTCAAAGGATATGAAACACAATAGCTTCTATTTGCATGAAAATATGCTTGTGTATTTGTCCTTGGACATTATCTGTTTCTTGAAGCTCACAGTTTTCCCAGAGCTTCACTTGTAGAAAACTGTTTGCATCTTGGATCAGATATTGTCTGCTGACAAGTATCAGCGCATATTTTTGAGCCAAATAGAGGCTCTATGCTGTTATTTTCTTAGAGAAAGTTGCACTATCCTGACAGTTCCAGCCAAATTTTCCCTTGAATTTAGCCTAAAGCAATGAGATAACTACCATTTTCATTCAATTTCTGATTTGACATGAAAACAAGGTTAAGTCTGGTAACCACTGTTTAGGGCCATTTCATATATTTTTAGGAAGAAAAACTTCTGATTACATCATTAGCTCTTAATGACAGAAGTCCAGCCATGCTCAACTTCTGCAAACTTATGTCAGGTGACCAAGTGTATGACCTCCGAGGCTCCTGCTATTAACCCTTAAACTCCTAAGATCTGATTGTTAATTCTCCCATCCAGTTGTTAGACATTTCCTTGTGATTTAGTGACAAGAATTTGGTGTTATATCACAATAACAACCTCTAACTGATAAGTTTGAGTATTCTCATTACTTGTTTGTTGGATAGTGTATGGATATTGTAAGGAGAAGTTAGGTGTAAATCACTCAGAAATACATTTGGGACTAAATAAACAGCATATTATAGCTTATTTCATTGATCATGAGGCTGCTTTCATTTGTCAACTGTAAAGTTCTTTTGAAATGAAGCTTTTTATGACAACTTATATTGCTGAGAAGTGTTCCTCTGTCAATAAATGACCAGACTGCAAGAAAGGTGGTGATGACCTCTTGTGACTACCATTCATTCATTCACACTAGATTTTTGTTGTTAAAATAGCTCAAATTCTCTTTGACCTGGACAAGGTGCTTATGTTGGGCTACAAGAAAAAAAATTGAGGTACTGAACTACAAGGATGAAGCTTTAACCCTTAATCTCCCAGGACCTGATGGCTAATTCTCCCCTCTGGCTGCTTAACATTTCCTTGTAAATTAGTTATGAGAACTTGGTGCTAATCAAGATAGCAGCTTCTACCTGATAAGTTTGAATATTCTCATTACCTGTTTGCTACTTATTGTATGGATATTATAGGGAGAAGTTTCATGTAAATCACTTCTGGGAGTTAAAGGGTTAAGAAGGTGTATACTAGGTTCTGTAGATATATATACCAGTCCTTTTTCTAGGCCTTTAAATGGGTGGTTCAAGCTGTTTAGCAGTTCACATTGCATTTTCTATCATCATAGTCCAAACTATTTTTAACCTAGACATCCCTGCTAATGGCGGGCCAAGGTAGAAAATATGAGGAGTAAACCTACTAGGATAAAGCTTTGAGGTGATGTATACTATGATTTAATATATAGATTTAGCCAAGCCTAAAAGCGGAGCTCGCATTTTTTTTTTCCTGCACATCTCAAGGGCACAACGCCTTGCCCTGGCCAGGACTAGAACCCAGGTCGTCTGACTCAGAGCCCAGTGCAATGACCACTGGACTACAGGACAAAGCCGTGGCATTGGGGTGCCTGTGGTACAGTTGACCATGCATGTTAAAAGTAGCACCTGGAATGATTGTACGGTCGTACATCCAAATTTTTTTTGGCTTGATGGGTTACTAATATTTTGTATAATTATGGGGTTACTCTCTGTGAGCTCCGCTATAATTCTTTATACCCAACCTTGTTAGTGTTCTTTTAAGTTGACCTTTATTTTACCTTAATGAAACAGATGCAAAGTATATTATTTCAACAGATCACTATGCATACTTAAATGTAATAACATAACAAATTTATATTTTCAAAAGATAAAAGGAAAATTCTATAACATATAATTTTCTAAGTGGGACTGCATTGGATTGTGGTGTACAAAGCTGCTAGAGTTGCATGATTTTTCATTGTTTTACTGGGGGGGAGGGAGGAGAGAGCAAAGCGAGACATATTTTGATTTAATTTTTAAATAAGGTTCATCAAAAGTTCCTCTAGAAAAATAAAATGAACAACGAAAGTTTGTGACTGTCAGAGGATTCTACATATTTATGGTCAGGGGCTCTTAAAAGCCTCTGAGAACCAGAAGGTAAACTGACACCAATAACCTGGTTCACTGTATTTGTTGTTGGACTTTTCCTGAATGTGTTCTCCATTTCTGTGAGTGCTTCTGAACTTTGTACTTTCACAGCTTGTGTGATATTTTACATAGCAAATAGAATTGGGATCATTCTTGATGCTTCTCTTATTTACTGCTGCTTGACAAAATGTCTGTTTTTATTGGTGGAAGTGGTGTGCACTTAATGGTCAGTAATGGACAGACTGCTTTGCAGTGATGCAGCAATGCAGCCAGAAGGAAGGAGCAGTGGAAGAACTCTACAAATTCCTCATATAGTTTGAACTCACCAGTGGCCCAGTTCACCAACATCTTAGGTTGTTTTGACCTTTCAATCAATTGCAAGTTGATCAGGTTCTGTTGATGGGAATACTAAAGGTTTTGTATTGAGTTAGCAAAAATTACCTATGAGATGTTAGCAACATTTTTTGAGATGTTGGGGTTACAACCTTAGATGTTAGTGCACTGGTCACTAGCAAAAAAAATTTGTAGTCAAAACAACCACCCATGTTTTAACAAGTGATCAATGAAAACTTGCAGCTATTTCTTTGCAATGGGTATGAAAGCCCTCTAATCCAAATTTATTGTATTATAGGTATTAGTTTGAAAGTCATGAAAATTTTAACAAAGGGACAGATTCACATGTACACGAGTTATTGAATATTTGTTAACTGTAAAAGAAACTTGATTAAAAATAGATTGAAGCAATTTCCAATTGTGTGTTCATCCTTTAGTTGCTATGGGTGACTAGCACAGAATTTCTCCCCATAAGATCAAGCAGAAAAGTGATGGGAATAAAGAAAAATGTCAATAGGGGGAGTAGTAGTTGATCCGAAACCAAACTCTCCAAAGTAAACATGCGCATCATGGAAAAAAACTAAACATTTATCATGAATAATTTTGACAAAAATTTCGAATAACTGCATGGTCAGGCGATAATTCAAGGAAGTAAGCTACTTTCATTTAATTTTTTTGTTTTTTCCAGATGATTGATTGTTGGTTGAGACAGGGTTTGGAATTTTGGTCCAGGTTTAAAATAGGGTTGGAATAATCTTGTAGTATAATTTGAGATAGGGAAAAGGTTAATTTCAAGAGGTGTACTACTTCTCCATCCCTGCTTAAGAGAAGGGTTAGAAGTACTGAGGGGAGCTTCTACAGAGGACTTGAATTCAGTTATTGCTACTTTTGTTTGATATTGGGAAGGCTTCAACCCCCCTCCCCCTTCCCCAGCTCCTCCCTTTGTCCAATTTTCTCTGTTTCAAAAATCAGGTTAAAGCTCTTTACTCTGTCTGGTATGAATTGACAGCAACACAAATGATAAATCTGTTTACATGATTTATTCAACATTCATCTGTGAAACTTAGGAGTTTTGCCCCTATGTACAAAAACACTCTTATGTTTCTAAAAATTGCAGAAACCACTACAAAATTGGGCAAATTAACATGACATAAGTCTCTCATCACTTACCTACTGAAGGTATTTTGTCTTTAAAAGCAAGGAGTTCACATGTTTACAATTTGGTTACAATTTAATTGGCAGAAAGTATGAAACTACTTGAACCGGATCGCTTTGACTGAAAAAAAATTTTAACACTGAAAGAAAACTTTTAATTTTGGCAAGCAAAATCTGTATTGTATTTACCCATCTGATTCACTTTTAATCTCCAAAAGAACTTCATTAAACTTAACAAAAAAACTATTCCTTGTAACAGATATAAGTGATCAAAAGATATAGAAACATGCAGTAAATTTAAGATCGAAATAAACCAATCATAAAATAACAAAGTTTCCTGAGAGGTCCGAGATTTGTCTGTTTTCTATGCAGTAAGTTTTGTGCTTTTACTTCAATGTAATTGGTTCGTTTACAGAAAAAACTGTTTGACATCCTTTGTTCTCAATAATCATGTTGATTGGTTCATTTTTCTTCATTTCGATCCGATTCAAATAGTCTCGCTGCTCTGAGCGCTTCACAAATTTAGTTTCTGTAATTGTCACAGAGCTGGTTTCCTCACATTTTGAACTGTAAGTGGTTAAAAAATAATTTTTTCCTGATTTATCCATTATTTGTCAATAAGCGATTCTATATAACAAGGCTGTAGAGAGACAGACTATTGTTAATTAAACTATTTGCATATCGTTTCCCTGCTTTTGTGATGTTATTTGCTAAGAGGCAGCCAATTTGTCGAGGGCTTCAGTCAAGTGCTGTGCTACCGCGTCTGAAATGTTATTTTCTGAGGGAACTAACGAGCGTAGCTGACATGTGAAGTTGTTGATGGCTTCTGCCAAGTGCTGTGCTTTAGTGTCTGAGAGAAATGACGTGAGTACCTGACAGTTGTTGTTTTTGATGGCGTTAGCCAAGTACTGTGCTCCAATGTCTGAGATGTTATTGTGTGTGAGGTCTAACGTGCGTAGCTGACAGTTGTTGTTGTTAATGGCGTCAGCCAAGTGCTGTGCTCCAATGTCTGAGATGTTATTTATTGAGAGGTTTAACGTGTGTAGCTGACAGTTGTTGTTGTTAATGGCGTCAGCCAAGTGCTGTGCTCCAATGTCTGAGATGTTATTTATTGAGAGGTTTAACGTGCGTAGCTGACAGTTGTTGTTGTTGATGGCGTCAGCCAAGTGCTGTGCTCCAATGTCTGAGATGTTATTTGCTGAGAGGTTTAACGTGCGTAGCTGACAGTTGTTGTTGTTAATGGCTTCAGCCAAGTGCTGTGCCCCAATGTCTGAGATGTATTTGCTGCGAGGTATAACGTGCGTAGCTGACAGTTGTTGTTGTTAATGGCTTCAGCCAAGTACTGTGCTCCAATGTCTGAGATGTTATTTCTGTGAGGTTTAACGTGCGTAGCTGACAGTTGTTGTTGTTGATGGCGTCAGCCAAGTGCTGTGCTCCAATGTCTGAGATGTTATTGCTGTGAGGTTGAACGTGCGTAGCTGACAGTTGTTGTTGTTAATGGCGTCAGCCAAGTGCTGTGCTCCAATGTCTGAGATGTTATTTGCTGTGAGGTCTAACGTGCGTATCTGACAGTGTTGTTGTTGATGGCTTCAGCTAAATACTTTGCTCCTTCGTCTGTCAATTGATTTCCTCCGAGGCGTAACCAGCTCAGTTGAGATTTACTACATTTTAACAACTTACAAATTTCAAAACAACCTAACGGACCAAAGTTATTGTGGGCCAAACCTAAATGTTGAAATTTGTTGAACATTCGTAATTACAGTAACCAATGAAGCACAATCAACAGGTGTGAGTTGACAACAAACAAAATTTACCGAAAAAAAGTCAATTTGCTGTAGTTTTCTCTGAACTATTTCCTCCATCTCACTGCTTTCGGTAACACATTTAAATAATGTCACTGCTAAATGTTTTTGTCTTCAGTCGGCCAACGCATTACGTTCCTTGGCTCCGTATCCTCTGGCCACTCTTCGTCGTAGAACTCGCTTTCTTTCTCTTCAGTTTCCACAGGAAGAAGGTCTGTGATGATTTCACTCGGTAGTTTTTCTTTCTCGTTCTTAGTCCTGCTAGAAACTGAAAAACCAGCTGCCATTTGCCCGTCCTCGATGTTCATTGAAACAAAGTTCCTCAATTCTGTTTCACTCATGTTCGCTAGGTGCCTCGCAGCGAAAAATTCTTGCATTGTTAAATGGATGAAACAGACTTGTTGTTCACGTTTTAACGCAACAGTTTCGCGGTCAAGTAAGCGGTGAAAAGAGCGCTGTCTTCCATTCCGCGTAACTTCATTTCCTCCAAAGACTAGCCTTCCTTTTTTAATTCCTTCAAATGCTATTTTTTCCAGTTTCTCGAATTTCTTTTCCACTTCAGGGGGCAAATCGTCTGATTCAAAGTCTTCGCGGGTGAAATTCATGCCACGGAATTCTTCGTTGTGGCATAAGTAAAAAATTTTCACAGCTTTCTTGTAAATATCTGTTAATTTCGTTGGTAGGCTTAGACTCTTAGAACCATAGAACTTCACCATTTGAAATAGACTTGAGCAAATGATGCAAGCAACTCGCAGGAATATAGCATAGAGAGAGAATGTTCCTGTTGCCGCCGATGTGTCGCCATATTGTTTCGCCCGCATGCTTGTCCTCTTCAGCAAATTTGGTTACGTACTCTTCGACTTGTTTCGGATGAGAAGCCGAGGATCTCAAAGACTTTGTCGAAAGAAAGACGTTCGATGCATGACAAAGACGTAGGTCTTGTGGTTGTCAAAACGGCAGCTCCGTTGAGAAGTTTCCCAGACGCAAGCTTCTCGTAAAGAGCAGACAAGGGCATCTTCTCGTCTACATGGTTTCTGAATTTAGGATCGAAATTTTCCTCGCCGATCTTGAATTCTGTTTAAATTCATCGATTCCATCGAAAACAAGAAGAACTTTCTGGGGGTTCTCAAGGACGTAATTCCAGGACTTCATCATCCATGTGTTTTGAGGGGGAATGTTCTGACAAAGTGAGCAGTTCCCTGAGGCTTAGGTCGGCTGCAGCGTTGAATGCTCTGAATTTGATGAAGAAAGTAGCATCAAAATAGAGTTTAGCATCAGATGTTTTATGAAATACTTTGTTTAATGCCCAGTCCCTGAGAACTTTGGAACAACAAAGTGTCTTTCCGATTCCGGGACGACCAACAATCAACACTTTTTTGTTTTCGTGGTTAATAATGTCCTCCGGCCCTCTAGGTGTTGTGCTTTTCTCACCCGATCTGGCGTAGACTTCGAGTTTCTGCTGTCTGTCTCCAGTAAAGTCATAATTAGCCATGTCTGGAACAACGACAAGTTTAGTGTAAATCTGATCCAGAGTCAAATGTTTAGCTGGGCGTCCTTCGCCGTGAGTACTTGAAAAAGGCGACCGGAGTTGGGGAGGTTGATTTGTCTCTTCTTTAATATTTCTCTTTGTATTCTCGATGAATTCCTGAAGCGGTGGTTTTCGGGGTTTTTCAGGCTCGCTTGGTAGATGTGGGATGTTCGTTTCATGCTCCGTTCTTTGTTTTTGCTGCCGAGGATCTGGTTTTAATGCGGAGTTGCCATGGAAGGGATTCAGGTGAGATTTTAGAAAGTTTGAATTTTTCATGAAACTGTTTTCTTTCCACGCACGTAGCAAAATATAGACGGTTTCCATCAGAATTCCAAAGAGAAAAATTCCGTTCACGATAAGAACAGCGCGCATCCAAGAGTTTTTCTTAGTTGCTCGCTGATTATGACACTCGTGCAAGGTTAAGGTGGAGTTTTGCATAACGCCAGTAGAATTCCTCGGCTGATTCCCCTCAGAGGTTAGATGACAAGAAAAGCTGGAGGGAAAGTCCCGAGGATAAAGAACCTGAGTTTGTAGGACCATAAAGAGAACTCCTAAAACAATCCTTGCGACAAGCTGAGAGCAGTAAGCGATAAAGAGCTTTTTTCCAGCTTTCTCTTGGTCGGGCGACTGTCTCTCGAGATCATCGTTCCGAACGCTTGGCGACAGTCGATCGACTGTAGGGCTCGCTATTTGGGAGTAAATAGCACAGACAGTTGCAATGAGGAAAAAGTTCATGGTGACGAAGCCATAGGTAGCAACATCGTGTTTGTTATACTGCTTCTCGTATAACTCGAAACATCTTCCACGTACAAGGTCGATGTTTTCACTGTTTGCCCCGCCACAGCGGAAATCATACCTGGATTCGCTGCTTTCTGCGTCTGCAAAAATTCCAAGGAAGATTACACCGATTAGAATCCAAACAACGACTGCGGCATGGCTGACTCTGTTAAATGTTTTTGGTGCAAGTAATTCCTTGAGATTATCCATTGTTAGCGTTTGTATTCTCACTGTTTTCGATTAGATGTAAATCGCATTATGTCGTAAGTTGAAATAATGAAAGTGTGGTGGTCTTCCGGTCGGTCATTGCTCCAGATTTTACGGTTTATTTATGGAAACAAATACGATTTTAATTCTTGGCAAAGTGAACGGCTGTCAAGTAGTTATCACACGCCATCTTTTCTCGACTACTCAGGAAGCTGATATGGGAAACTGTGACAGGAAACTGAAATGGACACATGTGCTGCCAGATTTAATCTGAAGCAATAGAGGATTACGAGTGTGGCGAAGGATTTTGCTTTCTAAGGCAAATTGCACCCTTAGTAGTGTTATCACAAAAGAAATTGTAAATTGTCACTGAACGTTCTCCTTTACCTTCCCCTTCCACCTAAGTCGAAGTAATTTACTAAGTGTGATCGCCTCTAAACACGGCTTGGTCGTTCAACGTTCATTTTTCTAACTAGTTTTCAAAATCGTGTGCTTTTTCGATTGATTTGTACGATTGACAACCGAGATACAAAAGTGAAGACATGGGAGACATCACCGTGTTAAAAATAAAACCTCGGACTTTTTAGCGTCATTTGTTTTCTATTGTACTACTTTTTAGAGATTTGCATTGATGTAGAGTACCCCGTTAATTTTTTTTCCCCAAATGATATGGGATAACAATAAGCACTAAAAACCACAGGAGTGATCCTCGCAACAATAAGCTACATTTGATGTCTCTCTCGCTTCATGTGGCCTCGTAGCTTAGTTGGTAGACGCCCAACTGACATCTGCGAGGCACGGGTTCGAATCCCGTCCAAATGTGAATCTTATCAAGCTTTTTTTTCCGCGATTGCTTTTACTGCAGCTTTCTTGCAAATATCATATCTTAAGTTCTACAATTATGGGAACTTAATTTCGCGGGTACTTAATTTTGCGATTGTGGTGAGACGGTATTTTGCGGGGTTACATATTCGCGATTTCAGTGCAAGGCCGGCAACTATGAAATGTAGGCATGCCATGCGTACAAATTTTTTTTTTTGGTTGGGTTCAGATAGGACGATTTGAGAGAAAAAAGCATCAACTTTCAAAGTTTCAAACAAAATACATTTCAATGGAAAGCAAAAGAGACCCTTCTATTTTCTATGAAATAAACATAGACACACCTATTTTGTGATCTGTTGTCACTGTTATCTGAACAATTTTAAGATGGCTGGAAACAGTTTTCCGAGAAGCCTACTAACTACATTCAAAGCGCTCAAAAACCGACTTTCCTTCTTCGCAGTCAAACCAATTTTTGCACGTCGTGACCAAAGAATTGACGTTTGAGATAGTGGACGTTGCATGACAACCGCTACTATTATGCTAATGTTATGGAGAATTCCCGTTAATAAGTTTTTGAGGACGGTCTCCCAAATTCCCCGATAGATTTTCCGAAAACTTTAGGATTTCCTATTTTGAGATAAGGCCTCGCAGCTGAGTGAATTTAAACAAATTAAATCAAGCCGCTTCAAAATTATGATGCTGCTAAGTGACAGTTGATTTAACTAGCGCCACACGATACTAATTACGGCGAGAGTTCTAAATCGCGTTCTAGTCAATAGATTGTATTTGTGTTTCATCGGACAAATTTTTATTCTGTTCTTAGCTATTGTGCTTAATTTGGAACTTTTTCGTTGAGTCGAGGAGAAACTACGGCGTCGCGAATCAAGAGTAATTGTAGCACTAATATTCACGGAGCAAAAAAGAGAAACCAGCTAGATCATTTTGGCCTACGGCCCGACGGCAGACGCCATTTTCAAATTATTTTGATAAATTCCATGTATTCAGGCAAAACTTTTTACTATAGTACCACCGCCCAGATATTTAAACAGAAGACAGTACTATGATTATGGGGACAGAAATAAACCCAGTAGAAGGGGTGGGGAATAACCCATTCCAAGTTATCCGCGTTTGAACTACGAACACCCTGGAAGACGATGCGGATAGGAAAAAAAACGGCTTGAATTTTTAGACTCGAGCGTTCCTAAGGAAGCTCGAGTAACAATATCATCCTGGATTTAACATCTGAGTTTCGTGATCTTTGCTCGGTTACCAACTTTAATCGGTCTCGGAACACTCAGTGATAAAATTTCAAGTAAGGCTAACAAGACCCAAGGTCTTTTAAGGAAAACCTGTAAATGACATCAGAATCAATGTTTCTATACTGAGAACTTTGTACCTTTCCCTGGTAATATCGCATTTTGCACTGTTATGTGGTCACCACACATTCAGAAATATCACAAAGCTGGAACAAATTCGGTGTAGGGAACCAAGTTCATTTTGAAGACTGATGTTGATTACGAGCGACGGAGAGACAAGCTCAGAACAAAGGAGATTGATAAGTTTGAATATTCTCACTACCTTTTTGCTGGATAATGCAGGAATATAAGAAGGGGAAGTTACATGTTAATCCCTTCCGGGAGTTAAATAGTTAAAACAGTATGCAAGCCCTAGACACAATATCCTTCTTTATCATTCAGATTGTTTAAATTTCCCTCTCTGATCATTGATCATATTTTATCTACAGAAAACTATAAATCTACATAAGTGGGCTCTAATTACAAGTGCTCCACCATAATGGTTCTAAGTAACTTGTCTACCAATAATCTCCACTTATTCTCTTATCAATCAGTACTTTCCAAAAGTCTTGAGTCAAATAGGGATTTATGTCATAGCTATGTACTTGATGTGCTCAAATCAGTTCTTAGCCAGTGTTGTCTGGGCTAGCTTAACACTGATCATACTGAAAATTTTGAACACCCCATGAAGAGTATACAAGGCCTTTGGAATAAGTAAACAATGTCACTGTAGTGAAAAATAATTGGTCTCACATTGTGGTGACTTCTGATGAGGATCAATAAATAATGATTCTTTACCCTTTGACCCCTAAGACTAAAAGTTACTGGCTGCATATTTCTCCTTCTAATATCACCCCTGAATCATGACAGGAAAGGAAATGATTACCAACCAAAGAAGCTCTTGATTGTTAAACAAATTCTCCCTGTCAGCACCTTATGAAATGTTTAAAGAACAACACAGAGAATATGCATAATGATGTTAGAGTGGAAAGGGTGAGCAACAGGAGTTTTCACCACAATTATGAAACACAACATTTTTTAAAACTTTGTTATTGTACATGAATTAATGGTCATGCAAGTGCCCTATAAAGGGAAAATGCAAAGAACAGCATATCAATCATGGTCTTGCACTAATTTAGAGACAACTAAACAAAATATCTTTTCTGATTTTGTAATAAATAATTAAGTCACTGAACTGTGAGAACAGTCTTGGTAACATAAACTGTAGTTCTTGTGGCTACACAATAACCAGAGCCTCACTAACAGGCATATTAATGACAGCAGTAATGACAGGAATGCTATTTCCTTGATGCAAAACAAACACTTTGATTGAATCTGAAATCCCTTTATCACTGATACACTCCACAAGAGTTTCATAAGTGTACATTAGGCCTGGCACAAGCAGAGGAACAGTAATGCAAGGCTTAGACAGGGCATACAGGGAGTCATCAAACTGAAATGTGATGAGGAGGTTGGTGGATGGCACACTTGACGAAATGTTCTGAAGATTCACAGTCAGCTTGAAGGCAGGCCCAATTCCCTGAACTTGAGCTGAAAGCTTCAGAGGTTCTGTAGTAGAAGAGGAAATCGGGTTCAAACTTTTCTGAAGTGCACTGACATATGCCCTTGCAGCCATGAGGCGCATGAGGTAAAGATCATGTTGGAACATTCTATGCATGCTGCCAGCACTGTCACGTTCACGCAACGTCTGATCCACAAAAAGCTTTGTCTTCTTCGGAACATTGAGCTTGATAGATTGTGCCTGAGGTGGTCCAGGAGTCAAATCCTTGCCTTCAAAGTTTGCAGTTCTCTTCAAGATTTTCACATAAAGGCCTCCACCTTTAGTGATGAGAATTAAGGCACTTTCCTCCCGGCCAAACCGACCAAACTTCATAGCAGTCACTGCATCTGGCATTTTGATGGTATTGATGACATATTTCTCCTTGTAGATCCTAACTTCACCATTTTTCATGGCTACCATGACAGCCTTAAAACCCCTTGCTTTGTGATCCATAAGGCTCATGGTGGTGATACTGGAAGGGAGGTACACTGTCCACAGCTTTTTCCCTTTGGTGGAGTAACAAACCAGTGTGTTATCCATACACCCCACTATAATGCTCTTTCCTGTGCGCTCTAAACCAACTGCTTGGGCTCCAAGTTCAATGCACGCCTTGGCCATCTTATTACCCCTCTTCAAGGTGTATACCTTACCATCTCGGCATGCAACTACAATTCGGAATTCCACATCAAATAAACCATTGACTGAGATGAATACTGGTACACTGGGGAGGTTCATTCTTGCAAGGACAGTGAAAGCTTCAGGATCAAGAACAAAGACATCCTTACTCTCTGTTCCAATCACCAAACAGCTAACAGCATCATCATCAGCCATACTCTTTTTCATTGTTCCCATGCAAGTAATCACTGTTTGCCTCTTCAGTGGGGCATGCTTGTGAACACTTGCAAAAGCTTCAACCTCCTCTGGTTCAAGGGACAGTAATTTCAGTGAGCGTACAGTAAGGAAACCCTCACTTCCTTCATTCTTCAAACTCTCCAACATCTCCCTGAGCACATGAATGTCAATCTTGTCTTCTTTAGCCTGGTTCCAGAGATCTTGCTCCACAGCATTCACTTCCAGAGGTGGTAAAGTGAACTTAAAATAAGGCCTCAAATTCTTGTATACATAGATGAATGGTCCTGAAGCAACTGCGACGGCAGGTGTGCGTGGATCATTTGTGTCCATATAAAATGTTACCAAAGCTGTTGGCAGATCAATGATAGCACTCTCCATAAACAGACTAGTTCCCTTAAAAACCTTCAGCTTCATGTCAAATGTGCCTGTGCCCAGGTCAGCCACAAGGAGTTTGTGGTCAGAGTCAGCATTCAGATCTGCCAGAGAAATTGATGTGGAAAAGGTGTAGAGCTGTGCAACTGGATCTTGGTGAGCATTGAGCCATGGACTTTTTTCTGGAGATTCTTCATCATCCCTAAAGAGTTTGAAAAAGATTATTAATAAATGTGGACAGCTAGAACTTTCAACCCTGAGGGAGGTTATTTCCTAGAAACAGGCTAATAGGGATATCATGTTGGATAAGGTCACATTTTTACAATTGGATTGACTATAATGGGGTTTCTCTTTCAATTGTGTAACAAGAATAGGGTCACACATTTTCAGGATTTTGGCAGAAAAGTTTTTGGTAAATAGGGATTTTAAAATGGGAAGATTTGCAGTTAAAAAATTGTTACCATATTAACAAAAGTGACTAACATGAGTTCCATAATTGGACACAGCATAGACTATAAAGAGGTAGGGGGGTTCTAAGAGGCCAGTGGCTTATACCCAAACAAAAAAATTGACTCAAGTCTCCTCCCTCCCCCACCTCCCCCCCCCCCTAGGAGTTTCAAATATAACACTCTCTTGTTGAGACAAACGTTTTAAACTGTATTTTAATGGTGCAGCGTTTGATTTACAAGAATATCACGGATATTCATGAGAAATATGCAAAGGCAGGTAACAAAGAAAAAAAAGAATTTCAAATAAGAAGAACCGCACGCCACCCTGCGTTTAATGTAGCGAGAAACAGTTGCTAAGGGAAGCTAATATACGATCAAACAGTACAAAACCACGTCACATAATTCACACCTGACATGTGAAAACTGTGAAAAAGAACGAGTTTTAAAAATCTAACAGAATTGAAGATTTCCAATAGCTTTGGAGCGAAAATAAATCTTTCCTGGTAAAGATTCGATTCGTAGAGACGAAAAATCGACCGCTTAATTACCGTCAAATAAACACAGGACCTGAATCCTGTACATTAAGTCGGGCAACAACCTACAAATTTTGTTCAATATCACAAAATTTACCCAAGAATTAATCCGGAAACATACTTACCTATTATCTAAGGAAGATTCCGCTTGAGAACTCATCTTTTGGAGCCGAAAAAATACAGATAACGAATTGTGATTACAGTCCGACAGCAACCCCTACAGTTCCCAAGCAACTTAGCGCGCATCGCACTCCAATCCCACAACCCCTTGCAAATCGATTTTTTGTTTTTTCCTCTCTGGAGCCTGGAAAAGAGATTTGTTTCCGATCATAATTATTTAGCGCTTTGTCAGCATCTAGTATTTAAGTAATTTGGGTGTAGCATATTATTGGTAACACTTTTTCACCCTTCAGTATCAAGATGAAAGTTACGGCTACTTTAGAAGGCGATCAGATCTTTAATCTCGACGTCAGTGTTGATCTAGAACTTGAGAATCTCAAAGCTCTTCTAGAATTCGAGATTGGATTGTCGTCGTCCCAGATTGTGATTTATCATAACGGCCGAGCACTTGTTGAGGAAAAGAAGACTTTAAATGCGTATGGGATTCGGGAGGGTGATGTCCTATTGATAAAGCGCGTTGTACAATCCGCACAACCCTCGGCTCAGTCGCGTGGTAAGTTTTATCTTCAATTTGAAGGTTTAAAATTTTTCGTGCGATAATATAATTTACAACAACACATGTGACTTCAATTGTGTGACAAAGTCTTCTTTAGAGGAGAAAAAACTACATCACCATTAAGACAAGTATAAAGACTGTTATTATTAATATTATGTCTGTCAGAGCTGAAATCTTCCAATATTTCAAGAGATTCTGGCGTGAAAAGCCGTGTAAAAATCTACTAAATGTCATCATGACAACTGGAGTTTTATTCGTGACTACCTCATGCGATCGATCCATGTACATTGATAAAACGATGACATCATCAATTCAATAAGAAACCTTCCATGAGTCATCAAGACAGAATTTCTCCCTACAGTGTCGATACAGTGTCAAACAGAGAAGTGATGAGAAAATAGAAAAATACCAGTTGGGTCATTAGTAGTTTATCTAATACTTATGTAATAGGAATTGTGGGGGAGACAGGAAGGAGAATAACTAATGAGATCTTGGAAGTGAAAGGGTTAAGATATTATTTTACCCAAAAAAATTTCTTTACTTTTAAGAAATGTGTAAACATTTTTCTGCTTGTTTTTTTTGTGGCCCCAATCAGTGGCTTGCACCTGTAACTCAATAAATAAGTGAATGGAAACAATTCTAGCTAAATTTAAACATGATACATCTTAAAATGAATTAAACTTTTCGAGAGGACCCACACTTTTCTCTTTACATTTCCTGTGGTGCTGACATGGAGAATTTGTTTACCTTTTAAGGGCTTTTCTAGTCATCATCATTTTCTTTACTTTTATGACCTCAATGATTGATTCAGCACTGATGGCTGATGGATTGATTTGATGCCAATCACCCTAGGAGATAACCTTGTAATTTTTTTCAGTTGCTCTCTTACACACTGAACTGATGGTCATTGTTTCTTCACTCATTTGCATTAAGCTGCCAGCTAAGAGATTTTATGATTTAGATGTCTATGGTGACCAAATTGATCCATCTAGTAATTAAAACAAGAAAAATTAATCATCACTTGTTGCCTGTGTGAAAAAGTCATTGGACTTTGTTCTGATTGACTGTAATTTCTTCATTTGTTACTAATAAGCTAGATACTTTTTTGTACATTCTTGGTTAGGAGCTGCTCCAGGTGGTAGAGTGAACTGGGGAAGTGTACAAGTACCCAACAATTCACGATCTGCCGGTGGTAATCAATCAGCCCTAAGACAGCCAGCACAACCAAGTATGAACACAAGAAGTGCCCCTGCTGGTGGGATAGATTGGGGAAGTATACAAATACCTAACAGTTCATCTCATCCACAATCTGCTCACAATCAAGCCACCTCAGGACCTCCACAGCAACCTCGTGTAGATACAGACAGCCCTGAGTACATTAGGGACATGTTCCTGGCAGATCCCCATCAGCTCTCACTTCTTAAGGAGAGAAATCCAGAACTTGCGGATGCATTGCTGAGTGGTAATTTACAGGCATTTGCTGCAGTGCTTCAAAGGCAAAGACAAGAAAGAGCTGATAAAGACATGCAAAGAATTCGCACCATGAATGCAGATCCATTTGATATTGACGCTCAAAAGCGAATTGCAGAGGAAATCCGTATGTCGAATGTCAATCAAAACATGGAAATAGCCATGGAATATTCACCAGAATCATTTGGTAAAGTTGTCATGCTATATATCAACTGTAAACTGGATGGACACCCTGTTAAAGCTTTTGTTGATTCGGGAGCTCAAATGACCTTCATGAGCTCGGCATGTGCAGAAAGGTGTAACATTATGCGGCTGCTAGATCACCGGTGGGCAGGGATTGCCAAAGGTGTAGGAACACAGAAAATTGTCGGTCGAGTTCATGTTGCTCAGATCCAGATAGGGAATGACTTTTTGCCATCTTCCTTCTCTGTCATGGAAGATCAACCTATGGATTTAGTGCTTGGGCTTGATATGCTTAAGAGACATCAGGTGAGATTTTGTGATCATATTACAGGGTGCAAATAATCTATGAAAAATTTCTGGTTGTAAAAAAAAGTTAAACTCTGTTTAAATAGGCATCTTTTCCCAACCCATGGTATCCTCTATCTCCCTGAAACCCAACCCTTAAACTACCAAGATCTAACAGTTAATTCTACTATCTAGCTGCTTCTCATTTCCTTGTAAAGTAGTTGAAAGAATTTGGTGTTAGATCAAGATTCACAACTTCTGCCTGATAAGTTTGAGTATTCTCATTATCTGTTTGCTGGATAATGTATGGAAACTATAGGGAGAAGTTACATGTTAATCTCTTTTGGTAGTTAAGGGGTTTAAAGTAGGCTTGTGATAATGTAATAAGAGAGTAGAAAATTATGGTTAATTTTTAACCTTCTAATTTCCATGAGTGACCAAGAAAGAATTTCTCCTTACAATATGATATTAAGCAATATGATATTAAGCACACAAGTAATAAGTCAGAATAAAGAAACATATTAGTGAGGGGATGATTAGTTGATCCAATACCAAATTCTCCAAACTCACATCATATAAATTGTATAGCAGACAGTAAGGAGAATTACTTTGAGATCTTGAGGATGAAAGGGTCAAAAGAAAATCATGAAATAAGAAACAAGTACAGTCAGATACAAACAAATACTTTTTGAATGGGAGAAATAAAAATAAATTGGTTTTTGAAGTATACTTTTCCTATAAGATTAAGTAGTATCTTATCTCTCCTCACAGTATGACCCCTGAATCAAACATGAAGGAAAAGAGAATAAAAGAAATGAGCACCAACTTAAAAAAAAGCTCTTGTTTTTGGATCAATTTCTCCTTGTCAGCACCTCAGAAAATGTATAGAGAACAGTATAGAGAATATGCATACTGATGTTAGGGTGTAATGGGTCAAGACCTCGCACAATCCCGAGTATTTGGCAAAGAAGGTGAATGTCATGTTATTCACTGTAGCTGTGTTTCTTCTTGCAGTGCTCTATTGACCTGAAAAACAATGTGCTGAGGATTGGAACCACTGGAACAGAAACTCCCTTCTTAGCTGAGTCTGAATTGCCATTGACTGATCGCCTGGCATTTAGTGATGAAGGGGAACAAGTGAGGAATGCTGAGGATAAACAGTTGGTTGAAATAGAGGACAAAGAACTGGCAGAGGCAATGGAACAATCAGCTAAGGAGGCAGCGCAAGGAAACTCTTCTAAATCTTGATAATAGTCCTAATTATTAGTTTTGATTTATGAAAGCAAACCACTGTCCACTCTGAAAAATGCGCTGCCTTTTCCATATGCTTGTGACTTGTGACTCATAGAGCCCTTACCTGCAAGGGGGGGCTTTTTGTATCACAGTCTGGTTCCTTAAAATCTTCAACAAATATGTAGACATTAGTTTGGATGGAGCAGGTGTTATAAATCTACTTCTCCTCTTGAAGAATTAGTGTTTGGTGTATTTCATTTAAAAAAATGTTTTTTTTTCAAAATCTTGATGTTGGTGCTCTTGTTTTATACAGAAAGTCAGTTAAAAAATAACTACCATCAACAGAAAATTAATAAATTAATATTGATTATTATAATTACTAAAGTTAGTCATATTTTTGTTTGTGATAGGTTCTGCATTTAAAACCCTCCTAGAAAACCAGGTTGAAAGATGTATGCTGTGATATTTATTTAGTTCTGGCCCTAATAATTTTCAAATAATTATATTTTTAAAATAAATAATGGTTTTTTCAACTGAGTTACTGACAACAAAAACAAAGCTCAGGAAAGGGTTGCATACATTTAGGAAAAAAATTTGAATGGACTTGTCATTGAACTATGATATATGATTGGGTACTAATAAGCCTCAAGTGCTGGAAAAGAAGAGAATGAGAGGTGAATCTTGCATTAAGGCACTTCTTCAATATGAAGTCTAATGTGACAGAGTTGTTAGAGAATTGTAACATTTTCATAAATACACAAAATGCTCTGTGTGTGCATGAAGATTTTGAGAGAATGCAGTTTGGGTTTATTTTAGTAATAAAAATCTGTATTTAAATCTCTTGTTTTAGTTTGCAAGTTTAAAAAAATCGTCACTGAATAATCATGTAGTGCATTATTATATCTCTCAGTTAGTACATGCACCATGATTGGTCAATTTAGCAGGCCCTATTTCACTGAAAGGCACACTACATTCAAAAGTTTTTTTTGAATTGGAATTTTCCCCTTCCATTTAAACCCAGAGATAAAATAATTATCTTACTACCCTTAACTTGTTGGTCTGTACTACAAGTTACAGAAAATTTTATTATTTTTTTTTTTTTGCTGGGAATCAAGGCCTAAGTGCAAAGCCTGCAGGTCAAATTTGAGCAGAAAAGGCTCAGTCTTTAACTCACAGTAGAAACTTCAACTCGGTCAGTAGATGGTTTATGTATGTTTATCTAAATCCTCTATCTGAGGGTGTGGTTCAAGCTGAAGTCAGGGTAATTTTGCTGTGTTTTTGGGCAAGGCACTTCTCTGACTCCCAGTACCTCTTCCAATGCAACAGTTTTTTTTAAATGGCCAAAACCTGTCAGAGAAAACTGACAAAATTCAGGGGAAACTTGTCGCTGGACTGGTGAACCATTTAGGTGAAGTAGCAATGCTTTTGATTGGGGGTTTATCAATTATTTGCCACAAAAATTTACAAATAAAAAAAAAAAAAAAAAAAAAGAATACAGTAGCATCAGTGTTTCAGAGGTCATGGGTTCAAATTTCATAGGGACCTGAATTTTTTTCAGGCCTTAATTTCACTACTAGTTGAGTAGTATTCATAACTGCAAGGATTGCTTCTATTTTTGTTTCTTCAACCGCAGTTCACATATATGATACTCATATATTTAGTCATGAATTCACCATTTGGAGGGTTTATTTATAACCAACATAATGACTAACTCCCAGTTAGCTTGTTAGCTCAGTTGGTAGAGTGCTGCATCAGTATCACAGAGGTCATGGGTTCAAATTCTGCATGGGCCTGACTTTTTTTATGGCCTTATTTTCACTACCAGTTAAGTAGTATTCATAACTGCAAGGATCACTTCTCTATTGTTTAAAAAAAAGGTTTGACAGGGGGCAGTAACAGGAAAAGGTCCTAATGGACAACTGCCTCCCTATATCATAATAGGAACCATGCAAAAACAGTAAAAATTGTGAGTAAATGGGCAAATGGAAAAAAATCTCAATGAGCTAGATCAAGGTGGTAAATATAATGATAAAGGGCCTTTGTAATTAATAAAAAATTTGGTGAGATTGGCAGTTCTAGAGGTTCTTAGCAAGTTTGTTCCATGTAATCACAGCTCATGGGAAGAATATGCTACATAGTTTTGTCTTTGCTCAGCCTTAATTTTAAAATCATTTGGGTCAAAGTTGTGTTGTACATCCTCTTGTGGTGCAAATGAAATAGTCATGACAGTTAATGGACATTGAACCAGAGAGAAGAAAGGAGAAGATTGAATAAGACAGGAAGACATTTTAAGAAGGGGGCTTACTAGAGAAATGGAATAACTAAAGGATAGTGCATTTTAAAAAGTGGGGCTTGTCAGAAAGGGGCTCATTACAGAGGGCATGGCCTTATTGTAGGGTCCTTAATATAAGGAAGGACAAGTTCTGAAAACTACTTGTGCCAGTTTTAGATTCAGACTACCTTAAAAACAACTTTACAGTAAAGCTGAGCTGTATATGCACTTTTAATTTGAGTAATGCTTGCTGAGAAATCCTTAGCATTTAAAAAAAATATATAAAATGACAGACTAATTCTAACAGTCCAAACAGTGGATGATACTTTGATGTCTTTCCACATGACATTGTTTTTCAATTAAAAAAGAGAAAAAAGAAAGGTTACCATGATAATTATAATTGGAAACTATAAGTCTGCACAGATTCTTACATTTAAATATTCTTAACTTGATAACCACAGGGAATCTAAAATTGGTACCACTGACAGTGGGGACACTTCCCATACAGTTTTAAACCAAATTATCAAGTTGTGTCAAAAACAAAATGCTTGAATGTGAATGGTTCTTAACAGCCTTTATTTATGACCTAATAGGCTGTTTCAAGTCAAATTTCACCTGTCTGATTACAAACACTTGTAGTTAGACAGGCTGAGTCAAAGAAAATTATGCACTTTCAGCCATTAACCAATAAAAAAAAAAACTACATAACCTAGCCAAGGCTAGCCCATCAAATGAGGAAAACTTCAAAAGTAAACAGGTTGACAGATTCACATTGAAAGCATACATGAACAAAAACAAAAATGATCCAATGACTACCATTCGAATATGTATTCCTCTGATTCTGATGAGCATTTTTGGCATTAGATTAAATTTTTCATTACCAAGTTTCTCACATTTTGTCATTGACACAATTAATCACTAATCGCACTTTGTGTCACACAATTTAGACATAATTGTGCTTGTAATTTCAAATCAACCTCACACTATGAAGCTGGCCAAATTTGATATCACTTGCCCAATTATTATCTGAATTGTACTCCACTCAGTCAGAGCTACCATAACAAATCAACAGCTAAGTGTTACAATCTTGACACTGAATGAGTACCAAATGCTGGTCAATGTAAAAAAAATTATGAAAACTTTAAATGGAGACCAGTACAAAATTGACACATAATTGACACAAAATTGAAGGTAAAAAGATTCTAACTAACACAATACTATTTACAGATTGTATAAGCATGGAAGTACAGGGAAGAAGTCATGCGTGTAAGTTTGAAGACATTAGTAGACTTTTAAGCTTAACTTAGATGCATTCAAGGAACAAAAAGCAAAAAGAAAAAAACACCTTGTACATTAACCAAATCCATCTGCATTTCTTTCAAGCAATCACCAACTCCAAGAGTTATTCAGAATTAGGTATGATGTTGCACATAAAATTTCTAACCCTTAATATATCATTACAATTAAATTTTAATCCTTAAATCATTTTTTAACTTAATTTACATTTGAAAGATACCTCATACATTTAACAACACAACACAGTTCCCTTACTTTAAAAACAAGTAACAATACTTAATTACTTACAAAACTTACCTATCACTAAATCTTTACAATAGCTCTGGACGCAACTTGCTTTGTGCAATTCATATTAGAACATAAGAATTTCAGAGCCAAATGTCTGTGAAACAAAACCCTTCCTTTAGGAAAGATTTCCCATTACACAAAATAGCCTGGAGTCCAACTGTATGTGCACAAGTGGTTTTACAAATAATTTTCAAAGTGCTGCTTTAATTCAGTACAATTCTACACATGTTCTTACTTATTGAGAGCTCTTTGCCAGAATGCCTAAAAAGTTTGTCTCTTTTTGTAGGTGCTCAATTAGATAAAAAATAGCTTAATATTAGAGAATTCCTATTTTGAAGTTTTGTATTGTTGTTTTTGAAAAAAATCCAGACCACTGTATTTTTCTGTACAAAGTAATAACATTATTTTAAATTTAGTTTAACACAACAGTAAAATTGCATCTAATAGGCACAAAAACATCATCTTTCAAAATTAGCTGCATGTCTATAACAAGTTCCTTTAAATTTGCAAAATTGCAAAAATGACTAATTCAGTTCTACAAGCCTTTTAATCATACCTATTTTAAAACCCAATTCTATTAGCACTTAACTGAACTAGACTATGTTTACATGCTAAGAAGCTCAGACACTGTTTGTTGATTTTTGAGGATGTTGTCAGAAGTGTATAGGTTCTCCAGATGGCCCAGGGATGTTGACCTTCAATGTAACTGAGTACAACGCCAGGGTACCAAGACCACATACGACAACTACTACAACAAGAGCTTTAGCTGAAGTTATGAGGGAGGCTCGGAATTTCACCGGAGCCATAATACACAACAAAGCTACACATATTGTGAGGGTAAAGAAAATTGATACAGCAGTGTTGATGGCTAAAATCTGGCCAAACTTGGCAAAGAGCTGAATCACTGTCATGCACAGAGGTATTGATGCCACCACTGTTGTAATGGCAGAGCTGAGGATGGCTGTGCCAATATGCGACACAGCAGCTCGTGTTCTCCAGCCACGTATTTCCTGTCACAAGAGAATAAAAAATACTGTTAAAAACACCCACTAACAAAGGCTCATCCTGTATATTAATAAGTCAAGAACATATCCTTGAATAAATTCTCCAAAAAAAATTTAAACATCCAAAACATGAACACAGGCCAGAGATACTCAAAATAAAAAAAAGTCCTATCACAGTATTTCAGCCAAGAATACTACCAAGTAAGCCAGCCAGAACTTCTGGACCCAAAGTCCAGTGCACCAACCATTAGTTCACAACATCTCTACAAGATCTTGGACATAAAAAGTTTCAATAACGTCTGTTTGCCATCTCTCTCTATTCTATTTATAAACATGACGCTATCGACATTGCTGATCCTAGCAGTATGCAGGATGTGTGTCATATGAACTTTGTAATAGACCTCTCTCACCGTGGAGTCTCTGAGGCTCAGTGGTAGAGCAACAGAGTGGGAAATCCAAGGTCTGAGGTTCGATTCCTCATGGGGACTCAGATTTTTTTCTTTGTCCCACACTCGTGAGAAGACAAAGAGCATTTTTCTTTAATGTCTGTTTACTTCACACAAACCTTAGAAGAGCTGAGATTCTGTGGTATACAGTTTCCAGCCATAATGTAACCCTCTACCAAATGAACGCAATAATCAACCGATGTGCCAACCAAAATAGATAAAGAAATTGCTTCCACTGCTCCAAGATGCCATGAAAGCAGGTAAAAAATTCCCACAACTGTGGTCAGGACACCTGTCAGAAAGAAAGCCATCAAAGAAGTCTTTGTGTGAGATCCTTCAGACTTCCCTGTACAGAACTGCCACAAGCAAACAACTCTTCTATTTTAGGACTTTGAAATTCCATCCAGCTATCACTCAAGTCAAATCATACACTGACAGACTTCAATTGCTGCTTTTAAAGAGAAAATTGATTTCAACTTTTTAGAGAGAATTTAATTTCTTATTTGACATCTAGAAGTGTGTATGTATATTCTAACTGAACAATATGGTACCTTTAATCTAGAAAGCCCCTTTGGGAGGAGTACAATACATCTGTAAGTTCAAAATGAATGTATGTATGTTTAAAACTGTGTGGAAGGCAATGTGAAGGACTGAATTTTAGAGTTTGGGACTGAGGTTGGGTGAACTAATTCCCGACCCAAAAACTCACACACAGCCCCAAATCATTGCCTGTGATGTAAATCAAAGACCAAATTTGATACCAACAAGTTGATGACATACATACCTACTATGGTGACCATTACAATAAAGGTCAAACAAGCGTTGGCCGTGAACACAGCCACAGAGAAAACACATAACATAAGTGAAAACACTGTGCCATAGATTGCACTGTTGACAGCCACAACTTCAATGAACACATTCACCCATTCTTGATTTGTTTGGAAAATTGACTTGAATCCTTCAGGAAAAGATGGAGAACTGATAATGTCTTTCAAAAAGCTGTCCCATTTCTCAAAATCTTCAACTTTTTCATGCGATGACTTGCCTTTGAAAATTTTCTGAAGAAAAAAGGAAATGCAGCCGTTAGAAAATAATAACATTTTTTGAAATTAGGAAGGTAACTAAACAGACACTGTCAACACGGCCACCATGATTGCAGTCTGCAGGACTGAAAACAAAATAATGACAACACATAGAGACAGTAGCTTAGTCTTGTACCCAGACCTTCCACAGCCAAGTGGTTATATTTTCAGTTACAGTTACACTGAAGGATCTGGGGATGAGATAAGAGGCAGCTAGCACACTCCCCCAGACCCCTTCAGGATCCAACAGGCTACTCCAACAGACGATACCATTACCTGTCTAAATCAAATGCAAAACTGAAAACAAAATAATGACAACACATAGAGACAGTAGCTTAGTCTTGTACCCAGACCTTCCACATCACAAAACACTGTGTAAACTTCAACATAATCAATGCACAAAAGAACAAAAAGGGAGCCTTGTTTGTTCTTTAAATGTCAATGGTGACATCATCTGTACGTCTGTCCTCATTCATAATGTGCTTAGGATTCCATCAGCTTTTCATATAATTTTGGTTTGAGTACTTGAAGCCTTAAGAAGAAGCACTCACCGGCTTCAAGATTCTACCCATGGACTTGGGGTTCTGTGGGCCAGGAATTAAATCAAGAAGGCCTTACAAAATGTGGTGGGGTTACCCCTTTACAGACTAGCCTACCTTTCAAGGGGAGTTTACAATACTCTTCCATTGCTTCATGCCATTAAAACTGGGATAAGTTTTTCAAGGTTGGCCCTTCTGACCTTCAATCCTCTTTTAACTCACATCACAACTTACCGATTCAAAAGCCATTTTCATCCAGTATGTCTTATTTCCATAAGGATTCTTAATATCCATATAGTACATCTTTGCCTGAGAAGACCCTGAGCTAAAAGTTGGTTTAGTTAAGTTAAAACAGTCTTTGTAAAAAACAGATGAATGACCATTAATGCTGATATCATCCAGGAAGAAATCCCACATCCAGCTGGGGAAGCAATCTGCTCCTCCTTCTCTAACAAGCTCATGATTGTTGCTTATCATTTTGCACAGGCGGCACGCAGCGCTGACAAATTTGGATCTTTCTGAAACCAACTTTGTGAAACTAAAGTCTGGAATAACTTCCCCCTACAAGAGAAAATGAATATTTATGCATTATTTTCAAGAAAAAATGAAATATGTCTCTGCATTAATTTGATTTGTCATAATAAACTCTACACTGTTAGAGTTTTCATGATGAAATGTTTTAGTAACAGAATAAAGTAAATGATAAAACATTCATGTCTGTATGAAAATTTGCTGGAGAATTCATTGGGGTATAAAGTAGAGCTGTCAGTAAGAGCCACAAGCCATCCAAACCTGGCACCTGGTTTGACATGAATGACTGAATGCATAATTTAACAGGGAAAAGTTATTCCACAATTAGAATTTGCTCAAAGGTTTGTGTGACCTTCTTGGAGCACTTGGGACAATTGAACCACAAAGTTACCAGTCTTGTCTTTAATTCAATATCTAAAAGCTTTGTAGAAATTGTCACTAACCTAGTAAATAATTAATACTTTTGTCTTTAAGATAGGGGCTTACCAACAAACATTTCAGTCCCTGAGGTGGCTATAACTAAATAATTACCGGTAATGTCCAAAAATACACATACTCAAATTTACAGAAAATCATCTGTCCAAAATTGTTCAATAAAAATTATGCCTTTCATTCAACATCATGGAAAGATAAATTTTAAACTAAATGCACTTTTTATTACTGACAACTTTTCAGGTGGAGCATCAGTATGTCCATACCTTCTTTTCAATAACATGCTCTCGCCTGATCATGCTACGATCAATCTTACTCAAGCCAAGGATCACAAAAATGACCGCTGATGAAGCCACAATGGGTTTCGGGACTGGTTTGCACCCTCCAGGACACAGTGGGGGTGTGATTGGTGTGCCAATAGCAGTTGGTGAATGAATGTCATTCCCAGAACCACCTGATGTGTTTGAAAAATATGACATCAATTTTATTTGCCTGCTTGATTAATCAATACTCCAAACAATTTTTGAATAAATTTAACATCAAAGAAGTCAAAAGCAAGAATCCATACCTCTATTTGACTCTGTCTTTTTGGTCAGGGGTTTGTCTGAAAAATATTGACAACAAACAAATTTAACAACAGACAAAGGAAGAACAATTTACAAGACTCAATTAAAATATTAACCATGCAAGCAACATAAAAAGTAGTAAATAAATTCCTACCTTTGTTTGGCTTTTGTGTTGGTGTTAACTTCCTTTCCGTCCCTGATTGGTACATAACAAAAAGTCAAACATTACCAACAAAGTTGAAACGTGTTGAAAGGCTGAAAAATATAACTGTCAATTTTTTCTGGATACTCCTCACTGAACAAACAAAGGATAAATTAACACTCACTTGGTTTTTTCGTACTATGAACTGCAGGTTTTTTGGTTGGAGAGCTGCAAGAAGCAATTTTATATATATCAATGGACAAACTTAAACCAACAGAACCAGACGCAGGAACACTCTACAACAACTAAAAGTTAAAATACTACAACTGATGCCCAGCTCAGAGAAAAAATTGCAAGATGGCCTAAGCATAGGGATCTTCTTGATTCAACCTTTTCAACCCTAACATCAGCTTTCATATTCTCCAAACTGTTTTCTGTACACTTCCTAAGGTGTTGACAAGGAGAATTTGTCAAACAATTAAGAGTTTCTTTAGTTGGTGATCATTTCATTTATTCTCAAGAAATTGATGTGAAATTCTGGGGTTATATTGTAAAGAGAAATTAAATGCTAGTCACTCTAAGTGTTGAAATGGATAAAAGTCAAGTGAATGCTAGGAGGGAAGCTACGTCTTACAGAAGTAATTCACCTCAAGCCTACATACTGACTCACCTAGAGCTAGTTTTTTTCTGCAAACTTGCTGTTGTTGGTTTCAACGTCTTCCCTTTTGGTATAGGAGTTGTATTGGAATTTGGAGGCTTGACTATACCATCTCCCTTTTTTTTGTCTCCTGAAGTGTCTGGAGTCTTAAGTGCTGGGGTTGATTCAGATATTGGTGAATTACTCTGAGTTGTCACCATGAGCTTTTTTGTAGCTGGTGTAGGGTTATCGATGTCGTTTGACTGTTGAAATTCATTCACAAGCTGATCGGCAGCAATGTCATTTGTGTCTAATGATTCACTGCTCATGTTATACTTCAGCTCTATAAGTTGCTGCAAATTGGTGCTTTCCTTGAAGAATGCTGGTGGCTTGGTAGACGGTCGGATTTGTGAGTCAAAACCAATGGACACACCCAGGATTAAAATAAAAAGAACTAGAACAATATAACGGCACTTTTGTATTGGAACAGCAAGCCAGTAATACAGAAATGACTGTAGCCCACATCGGCAACGACAGCAACTGCTACTGTGACTTTGATGAGGCAGCCCTTGTCTTGATTGGAAAGACCTCCTGTGCACTAGGGGTGCTTGTTGATCAAACGTACCATTGGGATCATCAAACATGGTCAAGTCAGTGTCACTTGAACTAGGAGATGGGCTTTGTGAGTTAGGGGAACTACTGTCTAAGTTGATCAGCGAGGTGTCGTCCTCCTGAGAGAGTGATCTATCAGCAAGTTCCATCACTTGCGATGCTGATGACGATGAAGCTTGCTGAGAATAACTCCTCTCATTTCCCGACAGAAACTGCAGAATATCACCTGCAAATAGATGTCATCATTAACCCTTAAACTCCCACGATATAATGGTTGATTCTCCCCTCTACATGCTGCATATTTCCTTATAAGTCAGTTACAAAAATTTTGTTTTAGGTAAAGAAAACAAATTCAGCCAGGGAATTTTCAGCAGGCTCAAAGGTTATACCACTGAATTGCTATTTCTGACTGATCAAGAGCTGATTCTCTTAACAAGGAAGTACTTAGCAGATTAAATTCCTGAGAAAATTCACTAATCAAGGGCTGTTTCTCATAACTCCCTGTAACTTTACGAGCCTGATATAATGTCAAAATGTTATTGAATTCTTCAAAAGTCTTTGCACCAACAAATTTTCAGCAGGTTCAGAAGGTTATACCACTGAATTGCTATTTCCGACTGATCAGGAGCTGATTTTCTTGACAAGTAAGTACTTAGCAGATTAAATTTCTGAAGAAATTCACTAATCAAGGGCTGTTTCTCACAACTTCCCGTAACTTTATGAGCCTGATATAATGTTAAAAAAATTTAGTTATATTGAATTCTTCAAAAGTCTTTGCACCAACATTACTCCAACCTGTTTTTTCATCCTGATATTTTTATTGTTTGTATTTCAAATCTGTCTAAATCTTGATTATGAAAGAAACACAGCAAACAAAATCCTGCTCTATGGGCCTGATAAGTTACCACATCTTTCAAAAGAATGAGCCCCATATATCAAGAGGCACTGAGAATAACCATAAGTTATTACTAAATACTTACCTGGCAAATCAGAACGTCCACTCCCCAAGGCGCAATTCAACTTCCCGAAAATCATTTTATATATCAATACTTCCCATTTTGAAATGTAACGATGCCAAAGGGTGAGAGCTGGGGGAATGGTAAAAAACACTGTAAACCAGCAGCTGCCCACTATCAGCCCCATAAACAGGCCAAAATCACGGATAGCTGGCATCTGTTTGACACATAAAGCAACTGTTAGTATTTTGGAACAAGTTAAGGCAGCTCTCTTTGCGAAAATGGGCAACTTTTGATGTGATTGTGCTGGTATCCTCACAGCCTCTGGCAGAGTGCCAGAATAAAATTAAACTTAAGTGGAATATTGGTTGCAAATTGTGCAACCAAAAAATGTTGACTTAAGGCTAACAGTTGTGTCTGATTTGAAATATGATTTTGTAAAATATAATAGTTTGTTTCACTTAGTCATATTGATAATTTGTATTTTTATAAACGTCTGTGAAAAGTGGGATTCCTAAAGTTGGGAGTACTGTAAAAACCTCCAGATAAGCTGCACTTTTTCTCCAAAAATCATTGCTAGAAATTGAGGGTGCAGCTTATCTGCGGGAACATTTCCATTTTCACGTCGGATCTAATGCCTGGTTACTAAGCTTCAAATGTTCCGCTCACATTCTTGTTGTAATGCAAAAATCTATGAAAAAATTGTGTTGAATGAAGAAATTCCTATCAACAATTACCAGAAAAAGATCAATCATATGTCAAAGTTGGTAGAAACAATATTCACATTGAAGTACTAAAATTGTGGGTAAGACTTTGAAGTATTTTCCATTGCAATGTTAATAGTGAGTTTATGTACGATGAACAGTGAATGAAGAAGACTCCCCAAGACTCAACTTTGGATTACTTTTGATTTCTTTCAAAAAACCTTTTTTCCAAAATTTGAGCTGCTAAATTCAGGGTGCGGCTTATCTGCGGGTGTGGCTTATCTGCAGGTGCAGCTTATCTGCAGGTGCGGCTTATCTGAAGGTACAGCCTATCTGTGGATTTTTACGGTAATACATATCTCATAGAGCATGCTAATCATTCTTTAGAATTTTAGAGAACCTAAATAACACTGCCTTGTTTCCAGTTTCCCTCAACCATCGCCAGAAAAAAGAAAAAAAACCATAATGCGTATATGAAAAAATTGCACCACTGGTTGCCAGTGACTAAGCAAACAAATCCTTTTAAGGTTCCTGAGGGTATCTGCAAACAGTGGTTTCAATAACTTTTTCCATAAATGACTCTGCATAATAGAAAACCCAATCACAACGGCCTGCCCCCAGGCTAAGCACTGACTGTGGAAAGAGGTCTTACAGGTGATAGTAGACTACAGGTAACCTGCTCTTTTTGATACCCCTGTGCTAATAAGACCTTCACCCTCTCTGTAACTCTAACCCACCTTGGAAAAGCAGTTGGCGAAAAAAGCCATTGCTGTGGTAAATGATGTGAAGAAGGTTGCTTTGCCTGCTGTACATATGGTATGCAGCATGCGTGATTCCAAACTTCTTGCACTGTGTGCTTGACAGAAAGTATTGACAAAGACAAAGACATCATCCACTCCAATACCGATAATGATGAATGCTGAAATGCCACTAAGAATGCCAAGACTTGGGACTTGAAACACATGACGGAAAAAGAAATAAGCCACGAAAAGAGGAGTTACAATACTGATAATTCCGAAAAAAGTTAAAAAGAGGGAAAGTCGCGTGAAAATGAGCACAAAAATTCCAACAAAAGCGATGGTGAACACTGCTAACTTGATGTCTGCCCATAGTGTCTTATTCACTTCATAGTCAAAGACATCTGTTCCACCATAGAGCAATCTCACTTTGCTGTTGACAAAAACAAAGATAATGTAACTCTAAGAGGTGAGGTATGCTCTACAAAGTTTTGTGATTTTTTCTGCTTAAAATCTTCCTTGGAAAACTAGTTATTTGAATTTCTTTGAAAAGAAAATTTTCATTCATACTTTCTCTTTATGCTTTTTAATGGCAAAGACAAATATTGAAAAGTTTCTGGATCACTTTTCTTCCCTGAGTTTTCTTAAGCATATTCTAAAGATATGGTACATCACCGTATCATATAGTTAACATTTTAACTTTCATGAGTGTTCAAGACAAAATTTCTCCTTACAATATCAATACAAAATCAAGCAGACAAATGATAAGAATAATGAAAAATATCGATTAGAGGATCATTAGTTGATCCAATACCAATTTAATTTTCTGAATTAAACACAAAAAGAATCATGAGGCAGACGATAAGGAGAATTACTAATGAGATCTAGGGAGTGAGAGGGTTGACTCTAAAGCTAAGATCTAATCAGTAACCCTCCATTCCACCTGTTATGAAAATAATAAGATACAAGAAAAAATTACTCAGTTCTGATTGGTTAAGATAAATGCAGTTTTCAGGTAATTCAGTGCAGAAGAGGGTTAATTCAGTGCAAAGATGTAACAAACTAGACTGAACAATTCCTTGAACTGTTCAGCCAGACTATGAAATTTTTTGTGTCTAAAGATGTGAAAATATCATTTATATATTTTTTTTGTTTTGATCGTACGCAGTTGTTTTGACCAAATGCACAATGTCACTTGCAGGGTTTGAATTTAGTTATTTTTGCACTTGCTGCACTGCTTTGCTTCTGCATAATTATAATGTGCTATCTCATATTTTTTCATGTATACTATTAATACATAATCACATGATTTTCGCTTGTGCAATTTAGAATAAATAAGCACTTGCTAATTTTTTTCAAAACCACAAATTGCACTCACTCTATGGGCTCATGCAATTTTGTTGGTCTTTGCTAAAATTTACTTTTGCTTATTTATTCCAAATTGCACTCAAAATCTTGTGATTACCTAGACAAATATTCTTGTGAATTAGTTGAGATAATTTGGTATTGTCTTCATTCACCAATTGTTTGCAAAATAATGCATTTGAAGCAAAGGAGGTAATTCCAAGCAATACAAAGTGATGCCATTGTAAGTGAAAACATATATTAACATACAACAAGTGGTTTCTGTGTTCAGAGGTGCAAATCTTTTGAACAACAAGGCCAGCCTCCCTGCATCACCTCTGCCATTTAATATTCTGAATTTTGTGCAAAAACTTTCCTTGTTGCTTTTGAATGCTAATTGCTCTGTGTCATCATCCAATAAGATTTTAAAGAATTGATGCATATGACAAGAGGTCCAGTCCTAACAATAGCATCTTCCCTAAGGCACCCTCTGTGTTGACAATCAACAACTAATGCTTACAAACCTTCCAGAATAGATTGTAGCAAACTGAAAAGGTGCTAGGCTGTGACTCTCATCTCTAAGAATTGAAACTCGTGACCATTTGTTTTTATACATTGTTTGCTATTGTTGACAGCAATTTGCATATCGACTAAACACCAGATTAGAGTACGATTGTTCAATTTTACTCCTAATGCTGGATATTTTAATGAAAAAACTCAAACAAGGAAGAGAGGAAATTTGCATCCAAATTAGTCGATATGATGGGAATTCGCGTCTGAGTTTTCACCTGTGCAGCTGCAAGTGTTGGATCGAGCTTGCTGTACAAAAGAGTTCTGAAAAATATTCCTCGCAAACGAAATGGTATATTTTTCCACGCTTGAACAATAACAAATGATAAAGCATTTTCACGATATTGTAGAATAAGGAAATTTGAGAGTTTGAGAGCCTTACGCTGAAGATGTTTTTTGAGAGTAGAACCTTAATTCTCTAACCAGAAAGCGTCATAAGGGTTTACAAAACTCGCGATCTAAATAATAAACCGCCAACTGAATAACCAACCGAATAACCAACCGAATTAACCTACTTTACGTGCCGATCACTTCAAGCAATGTCAATATAGCAATTGTATCATGCTTCAAAGAGCTTTAGATTGCAACTAAGGAAAAAAGGAATTTCTAGATCGATCCACGCAAAACTGACAAAAATCGCTATGCCGTAGAAATATGAATTACATAATAGTTGTACTTACTCTGTTGACATCTTTTTCATTGCTTCAATGTAGCTCTTCAAAAAATTCTCGTATCGATCTCTTTCCTTACGGTTGGTGCCATCCGGCTTCAGAGGAGAACCAAATTTCATTTCTGCTCGTAAGAATCGACTCTTCAAGTTATCCTTCGAAAAAGAGTCGTCGACAAACCAATACGTAAATGTTTTTGTAAGCAGAAGCTTTAAGGTGTTCTGGATGCTGGTTTCTGTAAGGTTCTTGATTACAGTACCATCTTCGTTCCTTCCCTGTCCGTCGAATATTTCTTTTTTGAGAAACTCAGATCGCGAGGGATAAAAGAAATTTATAAGAGAAATTGGAGGGACACAGTGATCATCTAGAAAAGGGTCAGCTCTTGCTTCTTTCCATTTCCAGCAGTAGTCGTTGAATCCCTGCTGCGACATAAGACTCTGGTCTATTGCGTGGACGGTTTCGAGTCTTTCTTTAGTGAACATGTTCAGGTCGTCGTCCCCTATGGCAAGATAGACTAACTCCAACCTCCATCTCGGTTTTGTTTGATAAGAAGTCTTTTCTGTCGGTTTTTCGTCTAGAGCCCTCGCAAATCTTTTACGTCTCAAATTAGGAAGCTTCTTCTGCGTATGGGAATGGCTTCCAGCAACCTCAACCATATCATTTCGTTCAGAACTTATATGTCCCGGGATTTCGAATGACTCTATAGATTTGTCTATAACCAAACAATCACCGTTATTGCAATCAGGAATAACCACAACGAGCGCCAAAGCGACGGGAATTAAAATTGCGAAGAACAAAACCAACGAAGAAACAGCTGGATGAACATAGACCCTCGTAACCCGGAGTAAAAAATTGTCAATACAGTAAGTTTTACTGTTACAGCGAGAGAGGAACGCTCGAAACGACGTGAATGAAGTCTTCGGTTGACGATAAGACAAGGAAGGCTCTGTTAAAGAAGGGTCCATCTGGGATTGGCCTCCACCAAATTCTAGATTCGCGTCATCATGCCCAACGAGGAGCTTTGATAAGTCATCGCTGTCTTTCCTCGAATGTCTAGCTTGCATGTTCATGTTGCTATGTTTCACAAATCGCTAGCTACTGTTGACCTGAAAACCTTCGTAACTCAACTAAAAGCTAACATAAATAGGCCTCAGTGTTTAGTGACTCTCAGTTCATCCTCAGAATAGGTGGTTTAGCATATTACATCACGAACGCTCTCACGATGTCTCCAACTCAAACTCAAAGTATTTGTTTAGCCAGAGGTTATCTGACTAGAGCCGGGACTTTTGTTATGAACAATTCATCACGTGACTTGTATTTATTTTCGTTTTTGTTCGCGTGATGATGTAAGGGTCAAATTTCACTGAGAGGGAATAAATCTTCTCTCTACCTACGGAATTTTGCTAAAAATACGAGTTATTGTCTTACATGACAAAGAAAATGGATGTTTAATACAATATTAATTCAAGTGCGAATCAACATCGCTTCTGTTTGGTGAAAAACGATTTACAGCATCTGGCACGGAAGCACGAAACGCAGCTATGTCAATCGGCCAACAAAAGGCTCTTTGAAGTTTTCTCTTAATCATTGTTGATGAGAGGAAAGACGTAGGCTGGATTTTGGTGTGGTTATCCGGGGAAGAGTCAAAATCTCCTTTTGCAGTCCTTGAAATGTATTTGATGAATATTGAAACAAAAATGAAGTTCTTTATTAATGTTATTTGTACTTTTTAAATGTACAGATTCCCAAAATGAGATACTGTAAAAATATAGCCTTTGAATGACAGGGTGCGTCGATTAAAACCGCAAGAATAGATATCAGGAATGCGCGGACACTTGGTAAATCTTAAATTTCTCTCAGCCTAGCAACGATGAGATTACTCTGAAAATTAAAAGATGTTAGAATTTTTCATTTAAGTAACCCGAAACAGTGCAATGTTAGTAACATAAATTCATTGCCAGTGAATTAACATTGTTTTGTTTTGTTTTGTTTTTATTTTTTTAAATATTATTTATAGCCGAGACTCTTTAAATAGAAAACAAAGAGAGTAAACTGCTTCGAAGATTTTAAAAATATGCAAGCTGGTCAAACAAAATTAAAAGGCTTTAATTTCATTAAACTAAAATTGGAATCTGAGAAAGGACTGGTTAGGCTTCTAAAGTCTCATGAAGACGTCAGTTTCCTTTGCTGTGATTAAATCATTTCAATTCCTTCAACTACGAGTTGTAGTCGTCTGTTCAGTCTCCTAGTTACGCTGAGAACTTCCTCCACTGCTGAAAAAAAAGATTCTTAGTCACGTCTCATTTAGCGGAAGAACACTGGCTACAACCCCTTCACCCTAATAGTGACTGGTATCTAATTTCTCCCTACACTGTATCCCCGAATTCAACATTTAAGGTCACGAGAATAAAGAAAATGATCACCGACTAAAGAAGCTCTTGATTGTTAGACAAATTCTCCTTGCTAGCCCTGTAGGAAATGTATAGAGAACAGTATGAAGAAAATGTTTACTGATGTGAGGGTGTGAGGGGTTAATCCGACTTCAATAAATCCTTAGGCGCGAAGACGCGCCGGCGCCGTCAACTGCCACGGTTGGTGGTAACTATAGAGACCGTCCGCGGTCAACCCCTGTTTTTGTTCACCGAAGCTTCTTTATGACCTTGACTTAAATGCAAACCGGATAGGAACATTTTACGAGATGATTACGAAAAAAGCGAACGGGAAATATGTAAGCTGAGAACCGGAAACGCTCTCTGAGATCCTTTAGGTCTTCCCAAGGGACGGAAAGTTCAGTTCATCGATATAAAACCCATTTTCCTTGCGTCTTTTGCAAAACACGTCGAAATCATTCGTGAAGGACTCCTTGTGCTCTCTCACAGTGTGAGCGCAAGATTGTGTAAAGAGTGTGACCCAATTTTCGAGTGAGTTCATTTCTTGTACTCCGCGATGCCCAGTTAACGCGTGAAATGGTTGTTACGTACGTTGATTAGCGGCGTCAACTTATCGCTAAAGAACTTTCCCCGACTAGGTGTTGTTTTAGTTCCAGCTGTGGTAAAAGGACTGTTTCACCTTTGTTTTTACATTTTTCCTTCGCTTCATCAAAAAGGAATAAAAGAGAACTTGAAAACGTTAGAAACGTTCTACGTAAAAGGTATTTCAAGTGACTTCAGTGGTAGACAAACATTAACCATCTGCTGTTAAGGGAAAAACAATTATGACAAATGTTCGGTAGGGGGTCCTTGTCGATTTATGATGGTAATTCAGGGGGGTAAGCCTAGAAACCAGGGTCATGATAATTTCTTTCACAAAATATTAAGTGAAGCCGCTACACTTCTCCCCACAGGAGGGCAATTTGCGATTACGCAGTTATAAGCAGAGTTTTCACAGGGAGGTGGTACAAAAACTCGCACATGGCAAAGGAGAAAATAATAATTTAGAAGCAACATTTCGCTTGTAAAACAGCCGGCACGCTGAAACAGAGAAACAAGTTTTTACGATCCTTTGATGATGACAGGCTTGAGGACAGTTTGCGATTGCGCAGGTGTATGCAGAGTTTTTTCACAGGGGGGGGGGGGGGGTGTCGAACAAAAGGGTGTCCATAGAATTTGGGAACGTGCTATTTTTGAGGTAGCATCTCATGGATGTAAGGACCAACATGCGGGCTATCATCTGGCATTGTTGCCCGTTTCTAGGCATCACTCATCGTCACGACATTTAACTGCTCATTAGTAGGCATCAACCACCGTCATTACCCGTCAATCCACGTCATCACTCATCATACGCTTCATTGGGTATCATTCACTGTCACGAAGCATTAGTCCCATAATTGAGCTAAGCTGATCTCGACTAGGCATCATTCAGTCTCAACGATCCACACACTACCACCTAAATCCGCGAATGATTTCTAACGTATAGCAGTTTTCATTTGGGTTTCACTCAAACACTAAAATGAAAACTTGCTTCTATGTATACCATATTGGAACAACATTGCCAGATTACTCACCACATCAGAACACTAACGGCAGATCACTCACCATATTAGAACAACACTGGTAGATCGCGTCTTGAAGGTGAACATAGAATTGGTGTATGGCCAAGAAAAGGGAAACCAGTTATTCAGTTAAGTTATTCCAAATCACAACGAACTCAAAGAAAATATTTTCAGCTATATTAGGGCTTGAGCTTTTGTTCGCCATTTACAGTTTGTACAGTCCACATTTCTCCACCGCTCCACGCGGTCGCCGATTAAAAATTCGCTACTCGATATTTGGTCTAACATATAAAACAATTTGTTTCTTTTTTTTTCTGTTTCGAAAAAGGCCAAGGCGAAGCTTTATCGCCACCTTTGCATTTGTTTTAAAGGTCTCATTGCTAGTCTTCGACAGTCTGTATTTCTCCCATGTTCACTCGATCTGCCGCATTCACGCTGAACCCCAAAATGCTCGGGTCCACTTTCTGCATCTTTTTCTTTCTTTTCTTCTTATTCATTGCTTCCTGAGGATCCTCTTGAGGTGGACCCGATAGGAAGGCGCCTGATTGGATCATATTCGTGGGCCTGGCTGCAGATGGTCCCCGAGGAACAGGTGCACCCCACACACTTGCCTAAACGGAATAACCAAACAAAAACCTCTTTGTAGTTTGGCCTTCACTAAACTTCAAATGAATAAAGCGAGTAAATTTCTAAAGTTGTGCTGCGTCGGTAAGTGGTGTTACAAGACAATCTGGTTTTATCAACTCCCGCTTTTCCGGAGCAGTAGGCAGAAGGACTTCCGAGAAACAGGCCTCTGGTTACATATCTTTCCAACAGTTTTCGTTAGTTATTACGGAACTTAACCACACACGTGTATGAGTCGCGCAAGGCAGCCAGAAGGCAGATTGCTTTCTTTGAAGCAAAGTGCAGATCATTTCCTGTCTTCTTTCGTTATACAAACTAAAAAAAAGGCCTACAGTTGATTTGTTGTTATAATAGGGCGCCAGAAAGAGTCGCATTCTCCCTTCGGTCATCCGCTCTTAGGGCTCTTTACACGCCATTCAACACTTACTTGATGTTTTACGACGCGAAATTGGTTACACTTACTTGAGAAAACGGTGGAAGAGAAGCAGGAATTTTGTCCTTTTGTTTCTTCCGTCTTTCGATGAACTCGCGAGCAAAATCTCTCGTTTCGCGATTGTCTCCTAAGTAAGACTTGACGTAGTCGTAAACCTAAGAGAAATTAGAAACCAAAGAAATTTAAGGATCAAAAACTACATTGAATTCCTTTCAATAGTAATACGTTTTCTTTCATATTTTCGACCTGCAGTCTGTTGCATACAAGTGTATTTTCGTCGAACTTTTTCTTCGTGACTGTCACTTAACCCGGCCTTTATCTCCCATGAGTGACTCAGACAGAATTTGTCCTAACAATATTGATACACTATTAAGCAGACAAGTGATGAGAGTAAAGGGAAAAAAAAGGCAATTAGGGGATTATACTTGATCTCATACCAAGTTCTCCGTACTAATGCCATAAGAATTGTACGGCACACAGTTAGGAGAGCTACTTAGGAGACTTGGGCAATGAGAAGGTAAAACAAACATTATGCTCCGGAAACCATACCATTTTCTTCTCCGCCATAAAAGCGTATTTCAAAACATCTACTGGGTATTCACTTGTTGAGATTACTAAGAGTAACCTAACCCTGCTAAAAATGCCTTCAAATGTGCCAAGCTTTCGACCATAGACACCGTTATTAAATAACGGTGTCCATGGTCGAAAGCTGTCACCTGGCCACAGCTTCTGTTCCTCTTGCCGCAACAGTCATTAATAAGCCAAAATGTAGGAGATAAAACTATTAGGTTTGTGTAGCACACTTCTCCTCTGAGAAATAACTTCGAACTTCGTCCAAACTCAGTACTTTGATACGGTCGGCTCTGATTGTTCGAAGGGCAGATAACGCTATCCACCGCATAAATCTCTATCTGGTATAGAGCGCATACAAGTGTTTACTTAACTCTTATCTGCTGGAAAGCGATTTATGCCCTGGTGTTTTCAAATTCAGCTGAGCGAGGATGTCCTCTCATTTTTACTTATTAAGTCAACGATCACCAAAAAATAATATGAACAGCTGTACTTGCCTCATACGGTGATTCCACATCTCTGAGAAATGCCGAGAATGTTGGAACTAATAAAATAATAAACAGGTACTCATTAGTTATTTATGGTTCAGGCCCACAGTAATTCAACAAGCCGCTCAAGAGAAACTCACTGTCAATTCCTGAAGCGATATTTAGGCTGCGGAGCGCTTGGTCACACCAAACAGAAAACTCGTCCACACTGGGTTGACTGTGGAAAAGCCGTCTCAAGTTTTCCTACAATAAACAACACAATTAACAAGTTTTTTTTTTCTATTCTATTTTTTTGTAGTCCGAAAAGTAATAACCTCTGTTGCTTTGATTGACATTTGCTAAGCCATAATTGGTCCCAAGATCAACACAAGCGTCAACCAACCAATCAGAGGTAGAACCACAACCGCGTTTTCCCGCTCTTTTTCCCAGCGTGACAGTTTTTCGCGTTTGACACCAGCCATTCACATGTTTTCCCGCGCTTGGAGCTGGTAGCATATTTTCCGCGCTTGAAGCGGTTCAGGTATTTTCCAACGTTTGGTCAAAGCTTCGGAATTACAAACGATTCCAAGCTTTGCTATCATCAAATATAATGTCAAGAAAAAACCAGAGGATCCCCTCCACTTACTGTGATACAAATTATCTTCACTCACCTCGTCTCTACTAGCTCGCTTATCAGACGTCATATTGGTCTGAGGTTGACTAGAAAAGGAAAAAAAGGGAACGACTTCACTGCATAAACGCTCTACTGACTAAAAACTATTTCTACCGATTACATAACGTTAAAGCCAAGTATAAAAATCTTTGTGGTTCTCTGTGACAAATCAAACACTGTGAAATGAGTACTAAATATTTAAATTACTATTTATATGAAAAAAACGGAGTCATCACACAATCAGATATGTATTTATGATGTCCAACTGAACGTGAAAATTACTGCTCGGCCAAAAAGGTTAAGTACACGACTTGGGGGGCAAAAACCACACCAAAATCTTGTTTTTTCTTAGACGTAATTTCTACCAAACGTTCTCGTGTATAGTTCATGTACTACTGGGCCAACTTTAAACGTCGCACACTCAATTACTCAAACGTAACAAGCCAAAAATAAATTGGTAAAAAAAAATTTTAAAAAAATCCATTTGGTTTACACGGGAAAGGTGACTTCGAGACTTTGATTCAAATGTAACACTTTCCAGTTGCTGGATAAAATGCCTAAATTAGTAAAATAAATATTTTGCTTCTTTCTCTAGGGCACAATTTCGACTAATTGAATTCAACGTATGAATTAACCGTCGAAAATTATCATTTGGGTCGACCACGAAGGTTTTAAAGAGGGATAAGTTTCCGAAGAAAATTGAGATGCCGAGTGGGTGGGATATTACAGTATAACTTGGTTTTATCAACTGATTATGTAAATTCACCACCGTGGAGAGTTTCCAAAGCTAACGTTTTGGGCGTTAGCCCTTCGTCAAAGCGAAGAGTTTTAAGTTCGATGCGTGCAAGGCCCTACGAGACCAATGTAAGTATCTGAACAACTACACACTTACCCCCCCCCCCCCAACCAAATTAACCCTTAGTTGTCATCAGTTGAATGTTTTAGGGTTAGGGGAGGGGCAGGTATGCAGCTGCTCAGATACTGACATTGATGGGTTGTACGTTCAAAGTGGACCTTACTCTCTCAAGTAACCTCACCTGGCTTTTTGTTGCTGTCGCTGTTGTTGTACAAACTGTTGCTGTTGTTGTTCACGACTCTTACTCGCAGCTTTGACGGCATCATCCCAGAATGCTCCACCTTCCTCATCGCTGTCGTCGTCATCATCGTCTTCGTCGTCGTCTTCGTCATCATACTGCTGCTGAGGAGGAGGAGGAGGCTTGGATGGTGTTGAGCCCCAGATGTTAGCTGAATTGGGAGCTGGTCCCCAAGATGCTGAAAGGTGTCCAGCATTCCCCCACACTGACGAACTGAGAGGATTGTGACTCGGCTGAATAAAGACGAAAAGGCGGAAAGGTTCAACACAAGCACTACAAGACAGAGTATCCTCTGGGATCGTATACGTTATCGAGTACAAAAGTGTTGAAAATCTACCCGATTGGCCGTTGCGATAACCGCGGTCTTGTCTTTTCGACACCCAATTAGAAACTGCCCCATCTCCTAAACAGAGCAGTTTCCCTACCTGTGATCTCGACAAAGCAGATCCCTGCTGCCTTTTGTTCTGTTGCTGGGCCTGCTCCTGTTGTATCTGTAGCAAAGACTTGACAGGCTGATTCACCACAGGTGGTCTTTCACCCCACCCTGGTACACCCCGTGTCTGTTGTTCCCTTTTCTGCTGGGCCTGAAGCTGCTGCAGTTTGAATTCCCGCTGCACCTTGTCTCTTTCCTCCTGCTGTTGAATCTGGGTTAGGGACATAGTACCTGACACAGGGGTAGGAGAACCCCACAGAGACCCTCCTGACGTCTGCATAGAGAAACAGACAGACAAAACGGTGGTCAAACGTCTGTACATGAGCAAACGTTGAAACCGCTGACAGGTGGCCAAAATGGCCGCCCAACATCATGCCGCTTTCAAGGTGTCAAAATTACGTTATTCCATGAGAGTTATAACGGATCAATGTCAGTACCCGACCAACAGCGCACCAACCCCTCCCCTAACCCAACATTTACCCGAACTTGTCTTCAGTTGACTGTTGTTGGGTTAAGGGAGGAGTAAGTGCGCAGTTGCTACTACGATACTAACACTAACCGTTATAAGCCAAACCTGAAATTGGCCAAAACTTCCTCAAATTTCCTGTCCCTGTTCCTTTAATATGTCTCATACTTAAATCAATTCTCCGCGCAGGTAACCTCTCTAAAAAGGCCTCTTCCCACTGTCCTCAAAAGGCAGCCGTTGCAAAAAGGTCAGCCTTAATTAAAAATGACCTTCTCACCTGACTTTCCTGTCTCTTCTGGTGCAGTTTCTGCTGCAACTCCCGCTGTTGCAATTCGGCTTTTATTTGCAAGTCTTTCTTTCTCTGGAGTTCTTGCTGTTGCTGCTGGAGTCGAAGAAGAGCTTGCTGCTGCTGTTGCCGTACCTCGTGTAGTCGCTTCTGCTCCGCTTTCTGTTGCTCAAGCTGTTGCCGTTGCTGCTGTTCTTGTTGGCGTAACACTTCCTGTTGTTCTTGTTTCCTTCTCAGCTCTTCTTCTTGTTTTCTTCGCGCTTCTTCCTGTTTCTTAGAAAAATGATAAGAGAGACTTCAAATACTGTCATTTGCAGCTCAAGAAGTTTTCACCCTTTCCACCCTAACATCAGTATGCAAATTCTCCCGACTGATCTCTAATACATTTCTTGAGGTGCTTACAAAGAAAAAATTGCCAACAATCTCTAGCTTAGACGGTTAAGAATATATGAAAGTCATATATTTGAACTGCGGATAAAGACGTGGATGAAAGTGATCCTCGCAGTGATGTGCACTACTTAGGCAGTAGTGAAAATAAGGCCTGAAATTCAAATATATGGCTTTCATGTATTCTTAACCGTCTATTCGTCACTTCACGGGTTTATTTAGAACCACCATCATGACCAGCTCCCAGTTGGCTTGTTAGCTCAGTTGGTAGAGCGCTGCACCGGTATCGCCGAGGTCATGGGTTCAAATCACGTACAGGCCTGAATTTTTTTTCAGGCCTTATTTTCACTACTGCCTAAGTAGTGAACATCATTGCGAGGATCACTTCCAAATCTCTAGCTTCTTAAGTTAGTAATCATTTCCAAATCCCTGAACCCAGCCATCTGCATCACACACCAACCTTTCTGAGTTCTTCTTGTTCTTTTCTTCTTCTCTCCGTCTCCTGCAATTGCCGTCTTTCCTCGTCCTCTTGTTGTTGTTTCTTGAGCATGGCTGCCTCCTGCGCGCGTCTCCGTTCTTCTTCCTCTTGCTTCAGTCTCATAGCCCTGGCATTAGCTTCTCTTCTTTCCATTTCAAGCTGGATAAGAAAGGGGAATATGGTAAGAAATAGGCATCAAGATATGACGCCAATGCTAGCGAATCAACAAAACTATAATAGCCTTACCCTTGCCTGCTTTTCTTTCTCTTCTTCCATTCTCTGTATTTCCTCAAAGGATGGAACATTCTGTTGGCTAAAAAAATGGAAGGAAATGTTGAAAAAAAACACTGGTCAAAAATAGGCTTAACATAGGCCACTTCCTTATCGGAGGAGTCCGCAAATTTTTTTTCATTCTATTTCAACAGTTTTCTCGATCAAGGCAACGGTTTTAACGAGAAAAGAAAGGCGCATCCGTAACTGTCATTTTAGTAAAAATTGAATAACATCAAGTTCCAAAAAATATATTTCTAAGAAATAGACCGCACTTTCTATCGCTTTACTGCCGTCAAAACCCACACAGAATGTTAGGAAAACACTTGAAAAGGTTTATAAATCGCTCGCCTTCGGCGTGTGATTTGCAAACTGTTCGAGTGTTCCCCAAGATCTCAAGTGAGTTATTACGCTAGTAAACTGACAGAAAGTTTGATTTATTGCCTTTATAAACAAACTTCAATTTTCTATGGGTTTGCCAGTGCAATAAACGAAAAGTTTTGACCAATCAGAGTGCTTGTAGTATATCAGTTTTTTAAAATGAAAACCAATTAACACTCTTTATAATTTGCCCGCAATATCGGCTTGTCATGGAATAGAACCCAACAAAGACAGAGGAGAAAGATTCCTGATCGATACATGCAGAAGAAGCCAAAGTGGAAAGCTAAGCACCAAGGACACTCAAGACAACTTTACCTATTTTCTGTATCCCAGCCTTTTCCAGCCGATGTTGTTGTTACAGGAGACCAAGGACCAGGTGCAATGATGGCTGTAGAAAGAGGAAACTCAATACAATTTTAAGATAATCTCCAAGTTTTCTTACTATTCATTTTTTCAGCCTCTTATTTATTCTTCTTTCAAAACTCTATGCCATGCTCAGAGGTGTAACTCAGATTTTCTAAGGGGGGGGGGGGAAGGGGGGTTAGGAAGGCCATGGTCACCAAATTTTGCTCTAGCACGGGAAAATGGTGATACCATAAAGATTGATCGTTTGTTGCAAGTTTTCATCATCTCAAAGAAAAGGTTTGTATGTTGCTGACTTGAAAACTAGTGTGTCCCTAACAAATCAGGAAAATTTTTAAAGCAATGAGCACCAAAAAGGGCAAGGTCAAACTTACAAGGAGAAGCTTGGGGTGGCGTTCCAGTGCCCCAGATTGATTCAGCGTGCGGTGACAGAGTTTGGGGTCTTCCTTGTTGGGGTTGCTGTTCCAAGTGATGGACTCCTGCCTGTTTTGCCTGAGGTTGACCATGCTGCGTCATAGGAGATGAGCTGTTTTGTGTTGGGGAATGCTGAGGTGGTGGTGGCATCTGCTGCATCTGTTGCATTTGCTGTTGGCTATGTTGCAGTTGTTGTTGCTGGGAGGAAGAGAGAAAGAGAGACACCAACATCATTTTGTATTTTAACATGCTGAAGTATCTTAATTATTATGGTAGCTGGTGAGACAACTATGTTCACATCTTCTCAGAGCTACGAGGCCCCACCCTACCTTGTGAGTAAGCCCTAATTATTAACCTTGGAAGGCGTATGTTTTTCTGCCCAAAGATTTCAAAGGTGAGAGGTTTGCCAGTGTCTGGCTCTAACAGTGAGGATTAGCAATGCTAGAACCCTTGCAGACCTCTCTCTCTGAGGCTCTGATAAGACTGACAGACTGACAAACTTGGAGGAAGACTATTGAGGTAAGGCTAGACAGGAAAGAACAGACTCAACCTAAAGATGACTTCATTCTTGCCATACCACTATCTCTGCTCTGTTTGGTCTGTTGTTACTCTACCTGCATCATCATTGCTTGCTGATGGAACAGTTGCTGTTGAAGGTAGTGTTGCTGCATCAGATGTTGGTATTGCTGTTGTTGGGCTAAGATCTGTTGTTGTCTCTGAATGTGTTCAGGAACAACCTGCAACATCACAGATGAACAGCTCTTTAGCAATTACAATATACAACTAAAAAGCAGTTCAAGGCATGCAATTTAAGGTAGCTCTAACACATCTAACTATGAACACAGTTGACTAAATTCTTCCTAATGAATGCTTAAATTGTAAATAAACTCATGAGCAAAGCTGAAAGGTACAAAATGTTGATTTAACACTAAAGAAAAGCGAGGCTCATCAAACCCTTATTCCAGAAGAGCGATAAGCATCTAATTTCTCCTAACAAAATCACCCCCTTAATCAAACATCGAAGTCACAAAAATAAATGAAATAATTGTGAACTTATGAGGCTCTTGACTGTTTAACAAATTCTTATTGTATGCACCTTAAGAAATGTATACAGAACAGTATGGAGAGTATGCATACTGATGTTAGGGTGTAAGGGGTTTAAGTTTGGCTTTTTGGTAGCACCCTTGTGAGATAAACACAAAAATTCTTACCTTACAGGGAGGCGGCTGAGGACCAGGGGTGAAGGGCACTCTCCCCCATTGTTTAATAATCTCGCCTGCCATGTCACAATATTTGCAAATAATTGGAAAGAATTACAGACAGCTTTGTGTTAGTTATCTTGTGCACAAACTTATTGTCCAAACCACATATACAAGTATCCTATATATCTGACAGATTTGTTCTTTTGTCACCAAACATTGCACACATAGTACATCTTAGTAAAACTATTGATGCAAGGCAGGTATATGAAACCACTATAGTAACAAATTATCTCTAGTTCATGTTCTGTACTCCAAGAGAGCTTGGGCACTGTAAGCGTAGGTAAAAAAACTGTTTGAACTTAGTAGATTGTCTTGATAGCTTGTAAAACCAACATATAACATTTCACAAACATATTGGCAGTATCATGAGTCCTCACAGAATGAAGTTCCTCACCAAGTGGTTGGAAAATCTCATCAATAGTTCGTTTGACCAACAATCCCATTGTGAAGTAACCATGACTAAACCAGTCTGCCATCTCAGAGTTGGAAAATGGACCTGTTTGAAAAATGCCCCCATTAATGTTTGGGTAACTTGCACATACAGTACTGTTCAAAAGTAGGTAAACAGTCCCTCAAAACTAAATCCTCAATCCTTCACTTTCAAAAAAGCCTCAAGGATCAAAGCTTGAGTTGAGTCTAGATATGCATAATATTAGTTTTGAAACCTTTAAACCCAGTTTTGAGATATTTGTGTTTGATTTGAGATGAGGAAACAAAGGAATTTATGCCCAAGAAATTTTCACATGACTCAAAAATTTGCTGCCTCTTGTCTAACTCACAGGATAAAAATCATTATAACCTGCTTCCTTGCTGATGAAGCAAAACTTTGCTCAAACTACTTGCAGTTCTGATTTTTTTAACAAAAAGCTCAAAATTATCTTATTTTACTATCTGCAGGATCCTCTTCATTGTCTTGCACCTGAAAGTTGTTCATAATTCACAGTGGTAAAGTTACAGAATTACATGAGCCACTCCGTGCACCATCTGGTTCCTGACTGCCAAAACAGATAACTTACCTTGCACTTTGCCCTGTGGATCAGTGTAACTCCATTGCACCTCTTCTGTAGTTGTTGGTGAACTGCGATATTCCTGCTTCTGCTGTGTAGTAGGTTGTTCCCCTTCTTTTAAATCCTCCTGTTGAAAGATCAAAGGAAATGAAGTTTTTTTTACATTATACATGTATGTCCTATTGTTGAGAGAAATAATATGGATGGTTAGGTTCTATAGTAAATTCAACTCCAATTTTTACTGGTGGGGAAACAGTCAGCATGCATGAACCTGCAGCATGCTTGCAGTTAAAAACCCAAGTCCTACTGTGGCAAAAATGGTGTAGTTCTGAAGACTTGACACCATCTAGTAGGCAGTTATTTTTGTTCCGTTGAGAAATTGCTAAATTGTATCTGATCACAAATTACCTGTGCAAACTTTGTAGCTAATGAAGCTTCATGGAAAACAGTTTTTGTAATGAGAATCTGAAAGTCTCTAATTTCTGGATAAATTAATCACATTCACCAGAAATGCTATAATATCAAAATGCACCATGATTTCCAATACCAACCTCTTTTTTTAGGAAGGGATGACATGAACTTAAAATCCACACAAACTTGTTTCTACCGTGAGCAGAAAGCAGCAGAAAGAGAAATACGACATGGATCTTATGAAATAGAGATTTAAGGCCACAAAATTGTTACCCTACCTCTTCATCATCATCTAATGAAGCCACAAGGTTTTCCGCAGCTTGTGCAAAATGGTCCATGTTAGGCTCCTCTTCTTTCAGACTGCCAGCAGCTTGTTCCAGCATTGTTGAGGATGTGGTGATGTGAGCTTGTGGAGGTACATGGGCGAATGGTTTGTTAGGTGCATTGGACGGAGTAGAATTAGGTGTTCTTTGCTGTGAAGTGGAGGAGTGTGATGGAGATGGAGGTGGTGAAGTTGTAGTTGAGGGAGAAGGTTTGCATGTATCTGTTGTTTGATGTGTAGAAGGTGGTTTAGCGGCTGGTGGTTTTTGTTGTTCTAATGTTTCTGGTGGTTTTCCTTCACTGACAGGTCTTGTTCCTAAAACCCATGATAAATAGAGAGGTCAATCACAAACTACAAAGCATGGAGAGGCAACCAACCATTTTGAAAACATAAGAGTAGGGATAGGTTAGGTTTCACACTATGCCAAGAGCATAACCCAACTCAAAATTTCCATATGTCCTTTGGAAGCTTTCAATACAAGTATAATTATTAAGAGGTAGATTACTTCTAGTAGCAATACACAGTTTACACCAGGTGACAGACCTGAGTCAGAGTGTTTTGTTTGGACTGCATCCTTGTCCTCATCATCCCAAACATCTGGTGGTTCTTCATCATCACTTTCAGACTATTTACAACAGAAGCATGTTGGCACTTAAAGTCATAACAAGGAGAAATACACCCCAGTAACCCACCACTAAGAATTTTATTTTCAAATCTGATCCATGGCAACATACACAAAGCTGTCATCAGGGAGTACCATTACCGCCCCCCACCCCAGCATTTCATCAGACTTTCCTGATAATTCACCAATACTCATTTATACTCCTGGGTGGACAGATGCACTGTGAAAGTGACATGATTCGCCCATGAACAGAGCATGATGAACTAGCCAAGTCTGGAACCCAGACCTCTAGACCCACAGTCCAGTGCATGAACTACCAGGCAACCACATCTCCCATAACAAGTTATCCATGAATAATCATTAGAACTGAAGTTATAGAATAATAAAAGAGGCAATAAAATAACAAAAAAATGGGTCAAGTTTATGTACATTCTTTACAATTATCTAACCTGATTTCCCATATTTTTATCTCTATTTTCAACATATTTTCTCTCATCTTTACTTTGGCTGTCCTCTTCCTTTTGCTAACAAAACAAAACAAAACAATGTTTTCAGTACCATGGGAGAGGTGGTCCATAAGTAAACATGTTGAATCAAACAGCAATTATTAAAGAATAAACTTTACGAATTTCCCTCCATTGTATATAATCCAAATTTTAATACAATGCATTGACTGCTAGATTCCAGTGTCCTATGTATTCTGTGATTTTTTTCCCTTCAGGTACCTAATGACTTGTTCTGTATGTCAAAATTTCAGAGGGTTTGGTCCAACTCCCAACACACTGAAAGCAAATTACACTAGCATGTTACCTTCCAAAGTAATACAGTGCAGCACACAACATGGACAATGGTAAAAGCACTCAAAAAGTTAAATAGGATGAAGAAGACTTTTTTAGAGATGGAGAAGACATAACAGGCTACCTTAGACACAAATGCTCCTGAAGAATCAAATGTGCCAGGAGTTGTAAAATCTTCATTATCATCATTACTCCATTCAGGGAGCCTGTCATAAGATGAGCCCCACCGAACATCTTCATTATCATGATAAGACCGACGACTGCCACGTGCTGTTTGCCACTCGTCATCAGGATGACCTCGTTCTCGATAGGACTCTGTTCCCCCTCTCCAGGATGCACGGCCTCTTGATGGACCACCTACAGAACAATATGGAAACCTTTTGATTTTTCTGATTCTGATTCCCACTGCTCACTATGCAATATGTACTCTTACAACCTGCAGGTGTGTGCAGTGTCCTTCTCTGCTTTACAGGCAGGTAGACAATTAACCCTCAAACCCCAGTGAGTGATGAACATGTAACCCAACCCTATAACATCCTTGCATTATCCAGCAAACAGGAAATAAGAATATCTACTTGAATTGATCAAGTAGTGTTTTTTTCTTGATCTGAAACCAGATTCTTGTAACTGATTTACAAGGTAATGTGTCTCAGCTAAATGGGAGATTTAACAATCAGATCCTTGAAAATAAATGGAATGAATAAGAACCCTCATATCCAAAAAAATGCAAATGAATGAAACAAAGCATCATTAACAAGCCCCACGCATGTGGGGAAATGACAAGTACCTTCTACTGTCAGGCAGTTGCCAAACATAAATCCTTAATAATAATGAAAAAATATAACTAATTAAAACTACTTTCTTGAGTCCATCCATCACTCACCTCCTCTCCATTTGTCAGATCTGTCAGAGGACCGCTGTCCAGATATTCTCCAGCCATCATCGTCATCACCAGACCTCCAATTGCCGCTATCTGATCTTCTCTCTGCTCGTTCCCAAGATGTGTCACTCGAGAGGCGAGGTCGAGCTAAAGATGGATCATACCCTCCTCTGCCAGGACCAGATGGACCTAAAACAACCAGGCAGAATGATCAATCAGCATCAGTGATGCAGATGTAAAATAACACTCAAGCTGTTGTTCTCTGAATGAACCCTTCCCAAAACAGGAAAAGCAAAATTCACCTATTTATAAATAAACAGCAATTCTGGTTACAGATGATGAAACTGTGATTTTATCATTTCACAACTTAGATAAGAACTGCACCTTCATCAGGAAAAACAAATTGAAGCAAAAATGTACTGCCAGTTTTGAATTAGCTTTATTTAGGAGCAAAGGGCCATCAGGAGATTATTATCCATGATCTTCAACAGTTTTCCCTGTCAGATAACAAAAATACCCAACCTGATTCTCTAAGGCTTGGTGATCTCTCAAAGCTTCCACGACTAAAACACAAATAGAGCAACTGTTACCATTGTAGAGGCCTTGCACATGTTTGATACCCATCAGAGAACAAACTGTAACTCTGATAACACAAGCTTTTAATCAACTAAAATTGATTCACTTCAAGTTGTTGAACAATCTCTTCTCTCGCATATTTTTAAGGTCATTACAACAGAATGCAGTGATTGAAGAAATAGGTTAGTGAAGCAATATTCTAACCTGTTCTCACTCCATCCCTGCCTGCGGGTCTCGCTGCCTCGTCCAAAGCCTGCCCCACCCTCTCCCCTGGTGTCTTCATATGATGTTTGTCTTGTATATCCCCCATCCCCCCTGCCGCGCCCTAAGAGAGAAGAAAGCAACAAACGAAAAAAGATAATTGTTACACAAAACCCCCAGAGAGCAACGGCTTCTCAGGGAATTTAAAGAAAAGGTGTGAATCAGAGAATGTGAAGTGTTCAAAGTAAAATTTGTAGTGCAACAGTTCACAACCTTAATTGGAGTATGTTAAGAATTCTATTAGCTCTGAGATTGTTTTTTCAAAAGATCACCTTTGGCCACCTTCAATTGTAAAATGGTCACCATTAAAAAAGTTTTGTACCTGGGAGTTACAGAATGATGAGGAAGAAAAAGAGAAGGAAAGAAAGGATGGCTTCTAAAGGAGATCTCATTTAACAAACAATATAAAACCAGTTAAAATACAAACCACATTACCTCTAATTCCACCCCTACCCGGTCCTCTAGGCGGGCCAACTCCTCGCATTGCACCACGACCCATTAACTTCAAGACAGCATTACTGTTAACAGACCCAGCAGAGTTTCGCTGAAAAAATGAAATACATTTTAAAAAAAGAGACCAAATGAATCAAACATCACTTAAGTGGGGTTGTCAAGCTTTATTTCTGACAAAATCTCAAAAACCAAATTGTACATTGACAGAGGTCAATCATTAAATTTGACTTGAGAAATTAATTTTGTCCAATAGTCAGAGATAAACACTAACCAAGTTCAAGGTCTGAAATGAAGTAAGTTTTTCTGCTTGGATTTATGGCCTAGGCCATAAATCTGAGCAGAAAAACTTGGACCTTAATTCACCATACTGATGGAGAAATTGAGGTTAGGGAGATATTTATTATATCTCTGGGTTCATAAAGAGGGGGAGAGATTTCAACTCAGACAAAATTTTGAGTTTTGCAGGTTGTATGGTGAAATATGACCCACTATATTGACCAATTATAGTGAGAAATAAAAACATACAAAGAAAAAAAAATAATGCTTGATAAGCATAGAGAGGCAATGGAAAAAAAGTAAAATAACAGCTTGACATTATCCTCTAAATTATCACCAAATTCTTGAAGCTAAAATTTTAAGAACTTCATAGCAGACTGGGCAGAGAATTGACATGCAGAGCTTACAGGTGAAAGGGTTAAAATATTGTTATCATCAGCACCTGTTCCTCCTCTGTAAATTGTTGAAAAGCTAAAGGAAGAGCAGGTCGAGTTCTACAGATTGAATCAAACAACTGTAACTCTGGGGGCACCATGACATCCTCACTGAACAGCGCCAGCATCTCCTCCTTACCATACCGGTGCTCAGCAAGTTTGTACTTTGGCCCAGGGGAAGGTGGGGGAGAGGTAACACTGTTACCACTGGACAGTGCACGCAACCTGCAGTGAGCATTTTAAAGACATTCATGGGTTTAAATGCAGCAAATCCATGCAAAGTAGAATTTCAGAATTTCATGCATAATAATAATAATAATAATAATAATACTATGTTCAGGAGTTTGGGAAATAGTTTGGTCACAAGGCCTTTGCATTGTATTACAAGTAGAACTAGTTTTTTTTTTAATTGCTTCCTTTGGAAAGTGGAAAGAATTTACTTTAGCCTTGTCAAAAGTGAGTTCAACCTTTCATGAGCTGAAAATAATTTCCAATCAGCCAGCTTGCCTTAGGAAAAGGTACTCTCTCACTCATAAAAAGTACATCAATTTAATATCATTTGTAAGTCCCTGTAATGCAAATTGAACAGTCTGTTGTTTTTTTCTGGAAAAGAAAAACAACGTTTTCCAAGCGAAGCTAGCATTTAAACAACATTTAGGAGAAGCGCCAAAAAAATGTTATATAGTATATATAACGTATATAGTCTGAGGAAAAAAGGAAAAACTACACATAGGCTGAGTTATCAACAAAAATGGTGTCTCGCACTATTCACACCACATCAAAGCGCGTAACGTGTCGGAGTATCAGCTGATGTAAGTCGTAAATTAAATGCAAAGTGTGAGCGACTTCTGCTCACTACAAGAGCATACGTTTTAAATTGCCGTCGTAATTTCGTAATAAACCCATCCGTCAAAGAAAGAAGTAGGTCGTAATAATTTCAAATAATACCAATTAACATATCACTTTATTTTCCGCTTACCACTCCGGTCCAAACGTTAGAGTTTCCGACATACTGATTCCTAGGTGCAAAAAAAAACAAATGAACAAACGTAAGATAAGACTGAGATTACGAGAGATTTTTATTTAGTGACATCAAATTTAAATAGAAACCGTTTTGACAAGCACAACAGGATAGGATTTCATTGCATGGAAAATTTTACTCAAATAGATCTAGCACAAACATATATACGTTCAAATCGATTAAAAATTCACAGTGTCTCGGAAGTACGGGAAAGGAGAAGTGAGTCCAGTTTGCTTCGCCCGCAGGCTCGGCAGCTTATAACTCCGATGAAGCCAGGGAGCAGGGAGAAAAGACAAGGAGTAAGCTTTCGCACTGCAATAATAGTACCTTCGAATATTGTCTTGTAGCTCTGCAAGAGCTTTGCAAATTCCTGCGTTCAAGTAAAGGTGAGAGAAAAATGGCGAACCTCGAAATTTACAAGTTTGATCACGTGGTTAGTTTTTTCAATCTTTTCCACATCGAGCATAATTTTACTAAAAAACAGCTGATCATTATAAACGTGGGCTTTGATTATTTACGTTGTCAGCGGATGTCCTCATCGGTTAAAGAAAGAAGTGAAAACTCACAGCGGCAACTGTAATCTGAAGTTTCTTTCATTCGATATTTCCACCGATCTGCTCTTGAAAAGCGTAGTTGTGGTGATGAGGAACTACCTCATACTGCTTTTGGTTTTCTTCCCTTACTATCTTTGCGTGGATGCTCTAGGACCCGATGAAGATCCGTACAAGATTTTGGGTGTAACTCGCTCTGCAAGCCAGGCAGACATAAAAAGAGCTTACAAGAAAATGGCGAGGAATTGGTAAATGCCTATGAAAATTTAAAGATCTTTGTTTTTGAATGGAATTTGTTTCATTCCTTAAAGAGACGAGCAAATCTGTTTATCCAATCAAAGTGTTTATGTGGCTGAAAGCGATTGTTATGGTTTTTACATTCGATCCACATGCGTAGAGAAATCTCAATTTCCAACTACACAAAAGAGAGCAGACGGGAGAAATAAATAAGCACCAGGGACACTACCTGAGGAATGCACCTCAACAAGTTAAAGATAGTCGAGCTATAGAAGCAAAGGAATTGTTTAACTTCATGAAGCTAAATCTAAAAGGCTTTGGCATCAATTATTGTGGGCTTCCTTTCTTGACATGATAATACTAAATGAGATCACTTAATTTTTTTTTTAGTTTTCGTATTAAAAAGATGCAGTCGTTTGAGATATAATATTTTTGATGCTAAATATATAGGAGTAGTGCAATCTTAAAAAAAAAAAAAAATTTTTCTTCCTTTAGGCACCCAGACAAGAATAACGATCCCTCAGCACAAGAAATGTTTATCAAAATCAATGAGGCTAATGAGGTGAGGATGTAATTCTCTCTACTGTCTGTCATATAATTCTTAAGATGTTGGTTTGGAGAATGTGGTGTTGGATCAACTAAGAATCCCCCTGTAGATGTTTTTCTTTATTCTCATCAATTGTCTGCTTGATATTGTATAGATATTTTAACCCTTAGACCCCTAAGAGTGACCAGAATCCAATTTCTCCCTACATTAACTCCCTTGAATCAAACATTTAAGTCACAAGAATAGAGAAAATGATCATCAACTAAGGGAGCTCTTGATTGTTAAACAAATTCTCCTCATCAGCAGCTGAGGAAATGTATAAAGAACAGTATGAAGAATATGCATTCTGATGTTAAGGTGTAAAGGGTTTAGGAGAAATTCTATGACTGTAAATATATGAAAATCATCCCATACAGGCATCAGTTTTTTCAGGCCTTATTTTCTCTACTGCTCAAGTACTGCTTGTTACTGCGAAGATTGCTTTCATATTCATGAGAAATTCTATCTTGGTCACTCATAGGAGTTTAAGGGTTAAGGAGTCCCTAAGAAAAGTTTTGCCCCAGAGAGTGATGATAATGTAATCAAAATTTATACTGGGATTAACCTCAAGGCTCCTTGATACAATTTGCAATAATCAACTTTAGATAAAAAAAAGCCTAGCCTGGGGGTCTAGGTATTAGGGTATCTGGGTTGTTTTTGACAAGGTATGCAGTTTTTCCATATCATATTACAGGTGCAAATTATCTTGTCTATTACTAGCTTAATAAAGAAATTTTTAGGTTGCTTATCCATAAGTTTTAAAATTATTTTAAACTTTCACACTCCAACATTAGTATCCATAAACCCCATATTTTTCTCAATAAATTTCCTCTGGTACTGACAAGGAGAATTTTTTTTAACAATCAAGAGCTTCTTTAGAGATTATTTGCTCTCATAGGTTAAAGAGTTAAAATATGTTGATATCTCAAAGAGAAAAAAGTTTATATACCAGTATCCCAACTCTGATCTCTGTGGCTTTGATTTTCAGATTTTGTCAGATGAAGAAAAAAAAAGGAATTTTGATATGTTTGGAACCACCTCACAGCCAGGCAATGGTGGACCACAAGGAAAACCATTTTATGATCCGCACAGTGGGTTTAGCTTCTTCTTCAATGGAATGCCTTTTCAAAATTCTTGGTCCAAACCAGGAGAAATTAATGACAGATTTTACTACAAGACAGTCCTACCAGAGAGTTACGAGAAGCCTTACTTGATTGAAATTATCTCAGACTGGTGTTTTGCTTGTAAGTTGATTATAAGGTCATGATACAATATATGACACATCTCAATGACATGTTGCAGTAAAAACTCACTGCAAAGAATCTCTTTATGTGATGTGGAGGATTTTCTTGATTAATGTGGCTGGTTTGAATACATGTGAATTCATCTGACTGATTGTAACAGTGACACTTTATTGCACAGAACAAGATTTTCACGAAAATTCCTTGTATCCTGAGACAAACTTTCTCTGTGACTCCTTCCTTTGTAGTGTTGTAGCAACTTGTTTTTGAAGCCAGTTAACACACTGGAGCTTGTCTTCACCTAATGTCTTGACTTCATCCCTCTCACTTCCAAGATCTCATTTGTAATTCCCCTTACTGTCTTTGATATAATTCTTATGATATTGCTTGGAGAACTTGGCATTAGATCAACTAACAATCCCTTAATTGATATTTTTCTTTATTCTTGTCACTTGTCTGCTTGATGTTGTATTGATATTGTAAGGAGAAATTATGTCTTGGTCACTCATGGGAGTTGCGGTGTTAATTTACTGTTCCATCAAATGATATATAGATGTACATTAAGAATAGCTTGTGGTTTTTATTTTAAAAACAAAACAACAGACAAACCTTTCCCATTGGGGAAAGAACACTCGTGTTGCAGTGCTGATTTTGAGGGTATCTGGCAGACTACAAATTAACAAATTTTGTTTAAAAATCATACCAGAATTGGATCAATATCAGTATCTGGGCAACTGCCCACCTACCCCTCCCTTAACCCAACATTAACCCTAACTTGTTATCAATTGACTGTTGTTGAGTTAGGGGAGGGGTAGGTGGCCAGTTGCCCAGATACTGATATTGATCCCCAGAATCTTTTAATCAAAATTGCCTTAATCCTAATACATTGTAGACTCACATAACTTTGTGTTTTATTTTTAAAATTATCTTTCAATCAAAGGTGCACAAATTGAGGAGATATGGGAAGAAGCATCCAATAAAATAAAGAGAGTTGGTGTGGGAATTGGCATAATCAATGTCCACAGGAGTCTGCGTTTGGCAGATGCATTGGGTGCAGGAAGAGTGCCCTCAATCATTGGTGTCATCAATGGAAGAGTTGCGTTCTACAATGAAATAGTTACCGTGCAGGGTTTGAAGGATTTTGTACTGGAGTTATTTCCACGTGGCTTAATTGAAAAGGTAATTTTTTATTATGTACTGGTATTGTGCAGAGAAAGTCCTAACTCATTTACTCTCCCAGGAGTGAAAGGGTTAACCTTTACATCCTAACATCAAAAGGCATATTCTCCATACTGCTTCTCATACATTTCCCAAATTGATGACAAGGAGAATTTGCTTAACAATGAAGAGTTTCTTTAGTCAATGATCATTCTTGTGATCTTAATGTATGATTCCGCGGTAACATTGTACAAAGAAATTAAATGCTAATCACTCTCAGGGATCATTAGAATTCAGAATCTAAGGTGATATTGCTACTATCAGCTAAAGAAAAAACAGTATACACTTTTAGAATCCCTGATAATTTTATTCTTTAGATTTCAAAGATATAATAGTGGATTTTCCTATATGAATGTGGTAAACCGCAATCAGCTTTTTGAGATCAGTAACTACTAGTAGGATTTTTGAGAAAGGGTCTCTTAGTCTCCTAGTTAATCAATCATGGTAATGATTAGACCAAGAGATCTCTGTACTAAACCCACCCCACATTATCTTTTCAGGTTACAGCCAGTAGTCTTGATTCTTTCTTGACGACAAGCATCAGCAACAAACCAAGTGTGATTCTATTTTCCCCCAAACCTAATCCTTCACTCCTTTATCATCTGGTGGCTTTCAGAAATTGCAAACAACAGTCATTTGGCTTTGTATCGCTGACTGACAGCTCTTCAGAACCTCTCAGGAAACGCTTTAGAGTGAACTCTAAGGAACCAACAGTGTTGATCTTTAAGGATGATGTGGCTGTGCCAGATGTGGTTGTCATGGTAATTAGTTAGAGTTGAGAAGCTCTTTTATATGCATTTCTCATCAACTTGAAGATCAGTCATTTGTTATTGACTAAAGTAGAGATGCTGGGTTTAATCAAATGGGTGTCATATTGAAAATCAAAATATCAGTGTCTTTTTTTTCACATACCTTCATTAAAAAAAAAAAAAAAACATTTCTTGAAACTAGGTCATGGAAAGATTTCAGATGGTTTCCAACATGATTTAAATATTTTGATAAATTTAGTCAATGAAAACTGCACATCTTAGTAAAATTGTGTTGATAATTTTTTAATCTATGATTGAAAAAAAAATAGTATTGAGCAATTAGTTAGATCATAACTTGATTTGAATTTTCACTTGCAGGCATCTGAGCTCAAGCATGGAAAACTTCGTGAAGTAGTTGAATCTCACAAATATCTTCACCTTCCAAGACTGTCTTCAAGGTCTTTATTTGATGAACTTTGTCCTGAGGAGAGGTTTAGATCCCAGCGAAGGTTAGTTGCTTGCCTAAATAAAGCAGGAAAATGTGTTGAGCTCAAGTGAGGGTTAGGAAATTGTTTTTAATAGCTTTTGTGTATACAGTTTATGTAAAAGGTTTTGATTCCCCTCAGTGTCTTAATCATAAAACAAATATACATGTATCTACACTCCAAATTCATGTTACTATGTAAAACAACCTATGGTAGAATGAGCAAGGTAATTTTGTATCATAAACTGAGTTAATAACGTAAATTGACCACCGTAAAGAGTTTCGAAGCTGGCGTTTCGAGCCCTTCGTCATTTCTTTGATAAGGACGCATCCAAACCAATCGCTAGACACTTTCAATCTTCCCAATCATTCTAAGTAGCTTATGGAAGTTTGCGTTGCGGCTATTCCCATCATCAAGGCAGTTTGGATAGCGGCAAATCTCCAGAACAAAAATTTATCTTTCAAACTGGCCCTCTTAATCCCCTCGGTGTCAACGAACGCTTTTCATTCGATAAATTTATTCTTGTCTTTCTCGTTACCATGTTCCCACCAATAGCGTAGCTCGATTTTTTGCTTATAAACACACGCAAAACCCTTCAATTCCTACTTTCGCTCTGACGAAGGCTTAACGCTCGAAACATCAGCCTTTTAACTCTTTACGGTGGCCAATTTACGTTATCAACTCAGTCGATAAAACCAAATTACCCTGTTATACTCTCCCACCGACACAGCACCACAGTTTCTTTAGAAACTTACCTCCTTTATTCATCTTTCAGGCTGTGTGTCGTTCTGTTTACTAAACAAGGCCAAAATGACAAAGAGAAGCTTGCTCTGAGGTTGTTTGCAACAGATAAAAAATACCTCTCCGAGAGGCGGTTGAAATTTTTGTATATATACGAAGATGTGCAGAGAGATCTAGTGGAAGAGTTCAAAGATGGGGTGAAGGCTGATAGTTGCGCTGAGAATAAAACAGCATCAAAGGTAAAAATGAACAATTGTAAACTTAACAAATAGACTCCACGTTACTAGCTGTGTTTCTGTATAGTGATAGATCACAGATGGCCAGCAAAGTGTGATAAGAGGGAAGAACGTGGTATACGTGGCACAGCTGAATGGGTCGGTGATACTTATATCAGGATCACTTTCCATAACCTATTGGAAATTGTTCCAAAAGACGTATAGAGGAAGTTACTTTTTATAGTGTAAGTTGTCGATAGCTTACCTCCCATAAACTCTCCCTACCCCTTCTGGGAACTTGGAGGGTGTGGGAAGAAGAGGGAGCCTTGGAAAAAGGTTTCATAGCAATCCCCAGCAGGGCTCATACCCAGACCTCTGACGAAGGGCTAACGCTCGAAACGTTAGCTTTGAAAATCTTTGCGGTGACCGATTTACGTTATCAACTCAGTTAGTAATACTAAATTACCCTGTTATACTCTCCCACCGACGCAGCACCACAGTTTCTTTAGAAAATGACCCCCTTAACCATTTGTCTCTTAATTTAGAGCTAGCTACGTTTACCGTTAAATCGTGACATCTATTATGATGTCTCTTGATGTCTCATGAACTAACGATCTTATTTTCTAAACTTAAGGTCATAGTTCTCTGGAACAAAGGTCAAAAGCAAGTCAGGTACGACTGGCTTCCAGGGGGGTGGTGTGTGAATGAGTCAGAAGAGCCGCTGACCAAGGCTCGGCTGTCTGTCATGCTGGAAGATCTACTGTCTGGAGAGGGCAAGTTGCGATATACTTCAAGTATTCCACGGATCTACAATGAGCATGCGCCAGTGAGTACACTTGCACAAACATTGCATACATGTATATACCCCAAATGTTCCACTAACCCTGACCCCTCTCCCTTTGATAATTCCTCCACCTTCCCCACCCCAAAGAAAAATTGTTGTGCTAGATAGATATTTATACAAGGTAAAATCCTTCAGCACAATCTAAGAGAATAAAAAATCTAATTCTGCCTATCTAAACTAACTAACTTATGATTATAATACTATCATATCATCAAATCCGCTTTTCTAAGATGCCGTGTCTAATTCAAAAGCTATAATGACGTAGTTCATTTTTAAATTCGTTTTACATAACTGGTGATCGGAGTTCGCGGCCGTTCCAGAAAATAGCAACAAAGCCAATTTATTCTCAGAATTCCTCAGTTGGTATGAAGTAATATCATTTCGAGATTGGAAATATTGAGGGGTCGATCCATATAAAATCTTGCTCGTTATAACAGACGTAGCTACTAGTCTTTGAAGACTAAATTTTCGCCAAACGATTTCCTGGAACAGCTCGTCAAGATCATCTTCGTGGCTTGCATACAATAAAATACTGGCTGAACGGTTTTGGAGCTTCTGTAGTTTTTCCGATAGGCCAATGCCGCAGTTGCCTCGAACAACGCTGCAATAATCAAAATGTGGCTGGTATGCTGTTATGCAAATCAGTAAGAAACATCAAAAGGAACAGGCAGTTTCTTTGCAACCACTCTGTACTTAGTTGGGCAAGGTAGAGTTTCAGTACAAAAAAAACTTTATCGCTTAATGGAATAAGTATGATATGCCTTCAGATGATTTCGTTATGTTTTCGTGATTTCTGATTTTTTTACTATTTTAATAAACAAAAAGTGTGATAACTAAGATGCCATACGCTTGTAAATCAAGGGCAGGGATGGAATATCATCTATAGGCACATATAATTAGTCACAGGTAAAGAGACATCAGTTTTCATCTGCTCCTCTTCTTCTTTAACGCTCTCTCTTCAATGCTTTACAACGGACCACGACATCTTCTCAATCAAGAAAAAAGAAAAAAATAACACCAACAAGAGAAATGCTGATATCCAGAAAAAGAGGAGTGGATGAAAATTGATTTCTCGCGCATGAAAGAAAGGAAAAAATGGTGCTCTGTCTTCGTTTAGATTTATGACAATGGGAACAACTTTTTTGTTCTTTTTTTATTCAAAGGGACTCCTATCTTTGTTGTTCAGCTGGTGTTCAGATGCCTATTATTTCGTGAAATCGTCTTTGTATCGGTAAGTTTTAGTCAGTATTTTTACGTTTTGCGCTGAGTTACACGGCGTCATCTAGGAACCAAAAATACATACGGTAGTAAGTGATGGCAATAGAACTGGGTTGAGTGTTGGAAGCTGTACGATACGTTAACTCGTCTTAATTTGATGGACTTTTATAAGCAAAGTTGTTTTGCAGCTGGGGCGAAGTTTTTTGCAGCGGGGGGAAAACTTGTTTGCCGTGGAAGTAGGGGGGCGAACTTGTTTTGCTGCGGGGGGAGAACTTGTTTTACCGCGAGGGGCGAACTTGTTTGTTAGCGGGAGGTGGGGGGCGAACTCGCAAAGGTGTTAAGAGGCGAACTCGCACCGAGGTGAAACTTCTAGATATCTTTGTTGATTAAGAATATTTAAGTCGGATTTTACGATATGCATGTTAAATAGACTTTGTATTGAAATGTCGTCTGGGGTAATTGTTTCTTCTTTGTTATGTTATTTTAGGAACGTCGTTTCATTTTCAATTTTTTATTATGTTGATCCGTTTCGTTACATTTTCTTTCAGGAGGGAAACCATTTCCTTGTTTTCCTTGTTGTGTGGATTGGGAGTCATTCTGGTTTTCAGTGTTTTTATTCCCAGTGCGAAGTAAGTAATGATTCATTTAGCTCTACTCTCCCAGAATGAGCAAGCGTTGCAAGTTCGCGATCGTTCACCTGCCCATCATGTTTAATGAAAGGTGAGAGTCGACGAAGAGAGGAGGATAAGAGCAAATGCGAGGATTTGTTTTGCTCCTCCCGCTCCCTGCTATCAAGATTTAGCCTATCGCTCAACTGCCCTGGTAGAACTTTCTTCTTCTTCCAAACTTCCTCTACTTTTGAAATTCAAGATGCCAACGTAACTGTTCAGGAAGAAATGCTGGGCGCTCGCTTGCCAAAAGTACGCTAACACTACAAGTTAGACTTTTAATCCAAGTTTTTACAATTTCTATAGTGAGCCAATAAATAGGGTGTACAAAGGGTCCTCTCGGAAGAACCAGAGACCCCCAGAAAGCGAGTCAGTCTTGGGCCTCCTTCGTTTGGACCACAGCACCGAAAAGACCCTAATCAGGGATGCCCCTCGGGGTCAAATCACATTTACTCTGCTGGTTGATGCTACCACTGCACGAGAGGTAGTAAAGCTGCCTCTAATTCAAGCGTTTGCCGATGTGATTTATCCTCACAGCGGGTATGTTTATAGCAACTAGATTTGATAGGTTTTCCATCACCTCCCTCTGTGATTGGTCAAAAAAATCTGTACTTCCCTCTAAACCAATCAGATTAAAAAATGAAACCAATCGCGGCTTGGCTGCTCGCGTTTTCCCGCGCAGGAGTTAGTGTGCTGGTCTCAAGTTTGAGTTGTTTTCATTGGCTGGTTATGATATTTCCCTTCGTTGTGATTGGTCTAGAAACTTGCGCCACCTTCTCAACAATTAGATTCAAAACTGAAACCAATCGCGACTTAGTCGCCCGCGATTTCACGCGCTTGAGGAAGTTTGCTTGTTTGCAGTTTTGAGTTAAGAAATTTACCTGATTTTTTGTTTGTTTGTTTTATTTCTGTCAGAAACCCAAATTTTAGATTCACCTGGCTTTCAATAACTGACAACCTTGCGTGGTGTGCCGAGATTCTGGATGTGGACAAGTTTGGTGAAGTGACTCCTGGAATTGTTCTCGCCTTAAACGGCTACAAGAAATACTTGTCTGTCTTCAAACCGTCTGACCTTTCTGAGGGAGCCTTCTTCAAGAGGCAAGGAGGAGACTTAATGGGATTTGATGATAGTGATAGCGATACGGATGCTAACGAAGATGGAATGACGGAATACGAGAGAAAACGGCAAAAAGTTTTGAGTAGATCGATTCGAACACAGTTAGTACATTGGTTAGAGAGATTTTGCGACGGAATGGTGGACAGAAAACGAGTCGTCGAATGGCCGAGATTTACCGACTAGGGGTTCTTAGCAAGTAGCTAAGAGCATTTATGAGAAATCGCCCTAGGATTCAAAAAGTGCAGTCAGACCTTGAAAATCGACGAAAAATCGCTCGGCCACTTTTTGCTTTATGTCTACGTAATTACTAAAAAAAACTCGCCCACTTGGCGTTTTCAGCCTCAGTTGTCGTATTCTCAAACACCATCAACTTTGCATCCTTATTCCTCGATTTTTGTTACTAAATCAGTGTACTGACTACTTTCCACGATAAAGATGTCACTTGCTTGCTCACCATTACCCTTACGCTAAGGGAGGGTCTAGCAAAGAGACTGGATCCCACAGGCCCAACTCATAATGGTAGCCATCTCTCTTGATAACTTAAGATTTCGGAGATGTCCAGACGATCTCCTGTCGGCGAAAGTTTTGTGGAAATCTCTCTAATCCTTTTTAAACAATAAACAGTTTACAGAAATAATGTCACTCGGAAGAACAAAAATTTGAACCCAAGATATTTATTTAGAGGTTTTTAAGCCTCAAGTGAGAAGTTTTTTTTTTAATAAATCAAATGTACAGAATAAATTAAGTTCAAGTACTTGTGTCTGTTATGTGCCTGTACAAGGTTTGGCAACTGATTGAATGATGTAAAGACACGAATGTACAGAAAAATAAAACTTTGGTAAAGGACGTGAAACTAGACGACATCTTGAAGTCGCAAAATTAGGAGTGACAAGTCTCTTGTGATTTATAATCCTTTAAACCCTACGAGTGATTAGCTTCTAATTTCTCCATACGATATCACCCCTGAATCGCACGTTAAGGTCAGGAGAATAAAGGAAATGATCGCAAACTTTTAAAGCTCTTGATTGACCAAATTCTCCTTGTCAGTACCATCCAAGGTGTATAGCGAACAGTATGGAGAATATGCATACTGATGTTAGGGTGTGAATAGTTAATACCTGACTGCACTGATGTGTGGCCCGGGCAAGTTTTTCACGGCTTTGCTACTCGGGCTGAAAAGTAAACGACGACCTGCTTGGAGTTTGATTCATGTAGACATAGCAACTGTTCAGATAAAACTACTGGTGCACTTTGGAATCTTTGTAGGCAGCTTCCAAAGAGCCATTTTTCAATTACTCCAGAATAGGAATGTTTTGAGACCGTTTAGCTCGAAATTCGACGCGCGGAAAATGATGACAACAGCTTGACATTTTAGTCGCAAGACAAACGATTTCAGTTTTTTAGTGAACTAGTTAAGTATCGGGGGGGGGAGGGGGGAAGGTGTCAAAGGTATGGGGAGGGGTGAGGGAGCCCCTTAACTTTCCACCTCCTCCAGAAAAGTTCCCCGCTCCACTGGTTGTTTTTCCCCTTCTCCTCATCGCCATTATTGGTGTGTTTTCATTCACTCTCTGTGATCCACACGAAGCCACGAGCGGAAAGCTCAAAATTCAATAAGTTACAACCTTCCTGCAAAACGTGCATCCATAAATTGTTTGATTTAGTTTCTTCTCGATTCTCTTTTACTTTGCGCTCTTTTCTTCTGGGTTACTTTGACGTGAAGAAACGCGGGAGTTAGCGTGACGTCGAGGAATGGTGGCGATGTTACGTCTTGAACGATTATTACATAGTCACCTGTGGAAAGGCAAAAAGAAAAATAGTCTCTTCACCGTTTTACGGAAACCTGGAGCCAGACTAGAAAAAAAGAAGGTTAGGTAACTATTAAAAACGAAGCGTTACTAATGTTGGTCTTGATTGGTTCGTCGCGCGTAACTACGCTCTGTGATTGGTCTAAGAAAAAAAACCCGCCACCATTTCAACCAATCAGATGCAAAGCTAGAACCGACCGCGACTTGGTCACCCACTTTTTCCCACGGTTTTTTCCTCTGAGTCCTCATTGGTTCTTTGAGATATTTCCTATCTTCTTATTGGTCGGTGTGTTATTGTAATCATTTTCAATTAGCTATCTTTTTTTTAAAAGAATCAACTTCATTGAGAAGAGCTCTGTAGAACCGGAGACGAGGCCATTTAACTAACCAGGTTTACAAAATTTGTCATCTTTTTCTTCTTTCTTTTCCTTCTTCCTTTTCCCGTCTACTTTGTCCACCACATCAGCTAAGGCTTCTTTCTTCTTCCTTCCGTCTGAAACTGCCGACGAGGGAACACTTCGGTTGACAACTTTGAGCAAGTTCGCGTTCAGTAAAGGACTACGCTTGTCCTTTGATCTGAAATAAATGGAAGCTACGTTACGATTTTCTCCCAGAAAGTATAAAATACTATTTCGATAAGATAGAAAAAATATCAAAATGGGAACCATAAACCACTACGGCCAAGGAAGGAGACGATCGATTAGCAAGGATTGCGAATTAAAAACTTAAAAGTGATCTTTAAGTAGATTTCAGATTTTCACAATATCTCTATACAAGTACTACGATAGTTCTCGTGAAAAGCGCTATAAAAAAAAAAAAATTGCCCCACCCCTCTCCTCTCATTCCTTTTGACCGTCACTCGCCCCCTTGGTACAAATTGCTTTTTTTCCCCATCCTCCCACTGCTGTAAAAATCTAAAATGGCTGTAAGCGAGGCTAAGGAAACGCGGGAAACGCGAGTGATCAAATTATGATGGTTTTAGATTTGAATTCGCTAGGTTTTAAGTTTTTAAACTAAGCATTAGGCGCGGTAGGGAACACCAAAGCTTTTCTTAAAGATTTTCTCAAGAGGAAGTATCTAACGTACTTTGTATCTGCGAATTTTACGCCCGCTTGCATTTCAGACGGCGGAGATGCCTGTAGAGAAGCAAAACTGTTTAAGGGTTTCACCCCAGGGGGGAGGGGTGGGATGTAGAGATTTTCAAACAATGCTTTCCCTGCTGTAGTGCGCACGGGAGAAACAGGAGGAGGGAGAACTGCCACCGGAGGAACCATAAGAACACCAGGATCAGCTGAGTGTGAAAACAAACAAACAAATAAGCAAACAAACAAAATAAACACTTTCATTAGCCTTTGAGCAGGGCCTCGTTGTTATGCTGCGGCACGCGAGAAAGTTTGAGGCGAGCAGGCAAGAGACCTGCGAGGGATCTGGCACCCATTATTAGTGCAAGACCCGCGCTACTTAAGGCCTTTTAAACTTTCTCGCGGGCAAAAATCACTCGCCTACACTAAACGCCTGCTCGTACTCTATATTTCAGTCATATGGCAAACTCTAACTAGGAAGATTAAGCAAATTCAGATCTGCATTCTGATTGACTACCGACATTTACCTCTATAAGAGATGAAAGCTCCTTTTTTCCTTTTATTTTTTTGCGAATTTCAGGCAAATGCAAGTACGTGCTTTGCGAGAGTCACGCACAAAGGGAAAGTCAGGCGCAAAGGGCAAGTCACGCGCAAAGGGCAAGTCACGCGCAAAGGGCAAGTACCGCGCAAAGGGCAAGTACCGCGCAAATGAAAATTTCTGTGAGCAGATGAAAATTTCTTTCCTGAATTAATATTTGCGCAATACAAATCAATAAATATTTTTTGCTATTATTATTATTATATTATTAAGTCATGTGCTAGAGAAGCATTATAAAGTTTTCTTGACGAGTAACACAATAGCCTGTAGAACAGGCGTAATGTTTTTCGTTTTACGGCGAACGAAGACACGCACGAGTCGCACGCAAGGGGAGGAACATGATGAAAAAAAAAAGATCTTTTCCTTGCGTGTATCTCCCGCCCTTCGCGCGTGTCCCTCGCTCCTCTCGCTCGCCGCGGGCTTGCCTATGTTTGTCTGAAAAAAAGAAGAAATGGACGCTTGTTCTGCAGGCTAATCACATGAACCAAAACAGTACAACCCTGGGCTATTTTAAACACCCAATTGAAGAACCCCATACAAAAGAAATCCCCTTACATGACCCATCTCCCTGAGTAGTTGCATTCTTGTCATAGCTCGCTGGCATCATGGTGCTGGCTTGAGATGGTGCAGCTGTTCTGCTTGGCAATTCGCCATGAGCCTCAACAAATGAGCCCTCCTTATCTCCAACATCAGACATATCGGTTACCTAACAACAGGAAAACACCTTTAAAACACTTCATTAAGAAATACTTATAGGGAGCTCTCATTTGTATCTTTAGATTTGTGGATCAAGATTCAAGTGTTCAGTTATTAAAACAAGGTGCAATAGTTGCGAAGTAGTGAAAAACATGAGTGAGGTCTGGGTTAGGTCGTGTAACAATTTAGAGTGTATTTACCTGTATATTTTCCATGGGTTTGGAAAGTTCCTCTGCATTTGGCGGTGATGCTTGGACAGGTCTGCTGGACATGACACTTGGGGCTTGTGAGGCAGCTCCTGGGAAAACAGATTCACTTGATGCTATCTCTCCAAGCATTTCTGTTAAGGGGTATGGCTCTATTTCAAATCCGCTAAAGTAAAAGAAAACAAAATATATTTAAAAAAGGTCAAAGAAATGTCTTGAAGTCAGCATGCAAGCAGGCCATCATTATCAGAACTACAGCATAAGTGTCTCTTTGCCTTTGAGAAAGTATGAGGCCTGGGCAATGCAAACCAACAAGAGGCCTACAAAGGGTTTAGCACTGATAATGAGGCGTCAGACCCCCTGCCAACCTCTTCCTGACCCATCTAAAAGCTTCCTGCAGGCATCTGGCATCCTGCAAGGCTAATAAAGAAGGCCTCCTCACAGACTGTATTAAACTACGCTCCATTTCCAGCCATTTTGGGGGCATGGTTTTTCACCCTCCTTCCACTAAAAAGGGTCTAAAAAAGCAGGCTCAACTCATGGCCATACATCAGAGTCTTAAAATTGAAAGAAAAGTTTTCAAAAGGGATCAGATAAAAATGTCTACAGAATTTCATTGCCAATGATTCAAATTCATCATTCATCTAATTTGTTTAACCAGTTTTAATTTCATTTTTCTCTTAAAAGATAGATATCTGTCATCATCATTTAAAACAAAGGAAAATAAAAAATCAACCTGATGTTTAAATAAACACACACACATGCTAGAAAAAAATTTGAACCACAGAAATTATAATTTCATCAAGAAACATTTACCATTTAACCCCTAAAACCCTTAAAGTGACCAGCATCCAATTTCTCCTTACATCCATGGTGCAAAATCGTACATTAGGATCATGAGAATAAAAGAAATGATCATCAACCCAAGAAGCTTTGATCGTTAAACAAATTCTCTTTGTCAGTACCAAAGGAAATGTATAGTGAAGACTAAGGAGAATCTAAATACTGATGTTAGGGTGTAAAGGGTTAAGGGCTCTTGTTTCACACTTACAATGGTGTCATAACTGTATCGAGGTCACTTTCACTGCCACCTGCTGATTTCCTTCCTGATGAAACTCTTATTCCAGCTGTAACCTGCAACAACCGCCCTTCCTCTGAAACAAAATTCATTTCTTTCTCAATAATTCTACTTTAAATTCAAACGAATTTGTCTGTAGCACGATTAAGGGGCTTTGACCTCTAAGAGTGACTAGCATCTAGTTTCTCCCCACAGTATCTCCCCTGAATCAAACATTAAGGTCATGAGAATAAAGGAAATGATCACCGCTGTATCTTGATTTGTTTACCAATCAAGATCTTCTCCAGTTGATGATCATTTCCTGTCTTCTCATGACCTTTAATGTGTAATTCAGGGGTAACACTGCAGGGTGAAATTAAATACTGGTTACTCCGAGGGGTTAGGAAGTTAATGTCTCTAATAGCAAAAATGACATAAATTGTAGTCAATGTTGTTTTATATCCCATTAACATTAAATTCTAACCATTTGTTGGTTCCCCTTCAGCTGTGACACACTCAACTTCAAATCCAAATGGTCTTCCTTGTGTGAATTCCAAATGATCATCTCCAGTTATACGGATCTGCACTGTCTCCACTAAAATTACAAATATTTCATTCACATTTTGTGGTTAAGGCTAAATTCATTTTAAAAATTCATATTTTTATTGGCTCACTAAGCATAGGGATATTGATTAACACTTTCACTTCCAAGATCTGATTGTTAATTCTCCCCTCTACCTGCTACAGATTTTCTTGTAAATTATTAACAAGAATTTGGTGTTACTAGTAGATCAAGATAACAACCTCTACCTGATAATTTTGCATATTCTCATTACCTGTTTGCAAGATAATGTACAGCTATTGTACAAAGAAGCTACATCTTTGTCACCTCTGGAGTTAAAGGTTTAACAGTTTTTTAGAATCTTTACCTTCAGGTCTGCCATTAACCCACATTCCTTCATATGAGACACCAGAATTGTGAAACATGGATCCTTCACCATTGAAAACATCTCCCCACCACTGACCCTGTATGAGATGGTACAAAGTATGTGAAAATTAAAATATAATAAGCTTTTAGTCAACATGTCCAGGAATAGATGGTGTCACCATTAACAGCCTTTAGCATTTTTATCATAAAAGGCAGCCAGACAGATTCCATGTTGCTGTGGGTCTGTACAATAAAAATCTCAGATGACGTCAAAATGTGGTATGAACACCTTTCATGTGAAATACTTAGCTGTGCCTCAATTGTTTGTCACTCTTTTGTGCTTACCACATTTGGATATCATCTGTGATCTGATATTGAATTAAGACCCATAGAAGCAATTTGGAATAGATAAACACAAATTTTGTTGCATGGTATTTGGGTAATATGTTAAGAAAAATCATTTGTATCTTCTGCATCACATTGTCCTTATTACCAACACATTTGCTATATTCTCAAACCATACAATGTAGGTAAGATCAACAGGGCCAATTTTTCATAAAGCATCAGATATTGAAGAATTCTTTAACTGCTGTCAGTGCAAAATTCTCCTCTCTACCAAATTGCAAGGGTCTGGACTATTTTCTATTCAGATTTGAAGCCATAATGAAAACTCTGACTGCATATTCTGAAACATAATTCACTCTTCCCGTTCTTCTGATCAAATGAAGCATTCAGTCAGGGAAGGAAGAGGGGGTTCTTTTTGGTAATTTTTCTTTTATCCATGGCATTTTATTGAGAGCAGCATTTGTTGGAATTTTTTTAACAATTATGAAAATTTCAACCACAGGTAGGGGAAAAAATTTTTTTTACGGACCCCATAAATAGTTCCATCCACAAATTTCATGATTCCATGTCCTTGGCGCAAATCATTGACCCAGTCTCCTTCATAAACATCACCATCGCTGTAAACATTAATAAAAGAGAAAAGTACAAAATCGCAACATTTTCTCCAAATTATATGCAAAAGAATTGATTAATATGTATTAGTTCTCCCAACAATATCCATACAATATCCAGAAAACAAGGTAGTAAGAATACTCAGATTTATCAAGTAGAAGTTGTTTTACTTAATCTAACTTAATCCAAATTCTCATAACTTATTTACAAGGCAATGTGTGGCAGCTAAAGGGGGGAATTAACAACCAGATCCAAGGAGTTATAGACTGATTTAATCTGTTTCATAATTAGTTATTTGGTTATGAAGTGTACTGTTTTTATGAGAAGAAATATCTGTTTTCTCCTCCCAAATTTGTAACAAACTGGGTTTCTATCTTTTAGCCAAGTATATTGATGAAACTCATTTGAAAAGTCCAAGATTACCTATTACTAACAATTACTCAAGACAATGATTTTTAGCAGTTTATCTTTCGTAAGATAAGCTGGTTAAAAGAAACATTTAACTATTAACACCCTAACATCAGTATGCATATTCTCTATAGTGTTCTGCATGCATCTCTTAAGGCACTGACAAGGAGAAATTCTTAACCCATCAAGAACTTCTTTAGTATGTGATCATTTCCTTATTCTCATAACTTTAATGTTTGATTTAGGGGTGATATTACAGGGAGAAATTATATATTAGTTACTCTAAGGGGTCACAGGGTTAATTTTTACTATGTATGCATTAGCATTATCAAACCTTAGGATCCATTTTCCTTCACCATGTCTTCTGTGTTTGTGGAAAGATCCCTCATAGATAGATCCATCTTTGTTGGTAAGTTTACCTTCTCCTGTGATAAAAAATTGATAGAATGGGAGAGATGGTGAATTCTGAGCAATTCTTTCTGTTTACACTGCAGATCAAGAATTGATGATAATCAATTGATAAGGTTCGAGAATCTACTTCAGAGATGAAAATCATCAGTAACTAGAAACTCATTACTAAGTATCAGTTTAACAAAAGATTCCATTTTGCATGTGTATCTGTCCAGTAATAGATCACAGATGACATCAAAATGTGATAAGAACAAAATAAATGGCAAATGAGGTACAACCAAGTGTATCACACATGTTCTTACCATATTTTGATATCTTCTGTGATCTATTACTGACAGTGTCTGAACAAACCCAGGGCAACATGGAATCTGTTTGTTTCATATAAAAAGGAAAAGGATGGTGACATCATCTTTGCGTCTTTCCTCCAATAGGTCATAAGAAGAACCAAGCAAAATCCATATATGATTCATCTTATCATATTAGATTTACCTTATTAAAGTAAATGGTTTGAACCTAGGAGTATCAGTAGTTCGTATAGTGTGATCGTCTGGGTGAGTGTAGTTCTGAAAAGAACTGTTGTTGGTGACTGACGTTTCAACTACCTGTGCGGAGGTATGGATTGAAACCGACCAATGACTGTTAACAAACTCTGCACGAGTCTTCCAGCCAATCACATCATGGCTAAACAGACCAATCACGTTCAACAGACCAGACTTTATAACATCATCGACTGACAACTACTCTTCACTTGACTCTGAAGATCACTTGACTCTGAAGATGACTTCTGCACAGGTAGTCGAAATGTCAGTCACCAACAACAGTTCTTTTCAGAACTACACTCACCCAGACGATCACACTATACGAACTATAGATTTACCTTCCCGCCGATTTTCAATCCATTCTCCTTCATATCGTGATCCATCGCCATATACCATTACTCCATGGCCATTCAGTTCACCTTTAACAAACTGTCCAGTATATTCATTCCCTGTACTGGCCCAACGGCGGAATCCATGCCCCTGGATTTCCCCGTCAATGAACTGTCCTTCATAGAAGCTGCCATCAGCCATCACAAGCTTACCATGACCTTCAAAAGATTTAAAAGTATATTTTCAGAATACCATTTGAATAATTGCGTGATCATCAATTCATTTGAATTTTTTAACAGTTAAAGACTTATAGAAATCTATATTGTATTTAAATCCACCGAAAAAGGTGTAATAAAAACCCAAATTTTGAGAAACAAGCTTATTTGCATTCATGTACGTACTGTAAAAAAGGTTAACATAATGATTTATTCAGTTAAATCCTACCATGTTTCTTCCCTTTGCTCCATTCCCCCTCGTATCTGAAGAACTTGTTGGAATAATTGTATACTCCAAATCCTTAAAAATAGCATAACATAATTAGAAAATAAATCGTGATTGTTGATGTTTCGTGTAGCTCTTGGTAAAATTAAAGGGATAAAAAGCGAACGTTTTTACCATCTCTGAGCTGCTTTTTGGTTTCTCCGATGTAATTTCCTGCTCCTTTAGATGTTGTGGTGTTCAACAACGTTGCCATTTTCTGCAATAAATTAGTAAGCAAACTTTATTTTGCCATGTTGCAGATTGTTTACAGGAATCCAAGCAATCGATCCGCCATCTTTGTTTTCGAGTGGTTGCTAAGCGCACAGGCGCACACGTCAGCGGATTTGATCGCGTAATACATTCAAAATGGAGGACGTTGGAAAGTGAACTTCGTGCATTTTTACAGCGGAAAAACTTTATTAGAATGGAAGAATACGGCAAGGATATCATTCAAGGAACGTGTTTAGAGATGTGTCCTGCAAGTGAAATTTCTGCCAGAGAGAAACAGCGGAGACTTCACTTCTTTGAAACTGTTGCTTTTACCAGTCCATCTCGTTGTAGTGAACACCATCTTGGCAAGTTGATTGCAGATCCCCGAGCAGTTATAAGGGAATTTTCGCGCTCAGCAGCGGGAAGATCTATTGATCCATCAGAACTAAGACCAGCTAATGTCCTTTTAAGCACCATGAATTACTTAATCGAGGAAATCGCCTCCAAAGATAATACCTATTCTTGGCAAATGATATACTGGTTTATATTCGACCGAGCAAGAGCCATAAGGCAAGATTTGGTAGTCCAGAGAATCACTGGAAAACTTGTGACGGAAATCTTTGAAAGAATTTGCAGGTTTCATATTTTATCGGGTTACAGACTGTGTGAAAGTCCACTAGATGCTTTTGATCCAAAAATTAACAATGATCACACAAATGAATGTTTGAAGAGACTTCTGTGTTTCTATGACGAGGAAGACCCTTCTGCTTATCGAGACACAAGAGCAGAATTTGAAGCATACTACCTCTTGCACAATCTGGGCTCTTTTGAAGCCTTAAATCGCGCTGTGAACTTGCCGAAAGAAGTCAAAAACAGCTGTCTATTACGGCTAGCTTTTGACATCACGACATGCATAATGCTTAAGAACTTTGTTCGATTCTTTAGGCTGGTGAAAAGGCTGCCATTCCTAGCATGCTGTGCTGTTCATAAACACATGCAACAAGTGAGAGGAGATGCTCTCGCTGCCATCAACACCGCATACTTTTGTCGCAACGCAAGTCTGCCCTTGGCCCTGCTTGTTGACATGTTAAATTTCGATAACGCTCAAGATGCTGGTGAATTTTGTTCGCATTTTGGTATGGAAGTATCGGGAACATCTGTGAAGCTTGTCAAAGGCAACTTGAACAGTTTAAAAAGCAGCGATGCTCCACTAATCAGAGCAAGATTTTCAAATTTGATAGATACCAAACTGACCGTAACCACTCGTGACTTACTGAATGGGAAATGTAGTGAAACTAAAGCACTTGTCAAAAGCTCAGTCCCTGAGTTGGTTTCTCTGACCTTTGGGAAAGGAATTTGCATCGACCAAAATGCAGCCATTGTAGAACCTCGTTCAGTTGTTAAACCAGCGTTTAATCCGCAGAAACAAAGCTATTTTGGCAGGGGAAGAGGACGAGGCAGAGGAAAAAAGCCAGTTTATTAGCTATCAAACCTTTTTTCACGGTCGTCCTTTCCAAGCATTCAGTTAATTAAACGAGGCGCGATGGTGGCAGAGGAATGGAAAAACGAGAGAGGCTTGGGTCGGTTCGCGTCCTAACCTCCCTCGTTTTGGCTCTGCCGCGATTAAAGCGCGCGTTTACCATTTTGCTCTGTTTTACCAAGTGAGCGCCTAGAAAGGGTTGGTCCTTGTATTATGTAAATATATTTTTATAGATCATTCAACACTTATGGTAAACGTTCGTATTTTAAAAAACCTTGGTATGGAAACCATAAATTTTCTCGTATGCTTTAGTCTGCAGTTTTTGGCAGAATTTGACGAGATTTCGTGCGACCAAAGCCATTATAGCTTTATGCAGGGCGTACAATTTGAGCGAATTTACGCTGCCCTGCCTCTTAATTTTACCGCTGTAGTGTAAGATACTATCTACTACAAGTAGTCCCTCCTTTTCGGCGAAGTCCGTCTCACGAGTCCAAAAAAATTAATGAAAAAAATTTTGACTTCAAGATGCTGCACGGAGCTCGCTGGAATCCGTGCGGCGTTCTAATATCAACTTTTCCTCTTTTTTTTCGCGCGCTTTTTGGACGTCGCCGAAAACGAAGAACTGCTCGTAGACTAACGATATTATCATTGTGGCATCCACGATACGCGACGGAAAAAAAAGAAAAAAAAGACCTGTGCATGCCACACTAAGCAGACTGGTAGACGTATGGTTATTTGTTAACTGTAAAAGTGAGTTTGTGAATTCAAATGACAATTTAACTTGAGAACTGAAAATTTTTAGATAACCTTCCAGTTGAACGTCCTTTAATAAACGTTTCAACAATAATCTCTAACATCTTTGTCATTTATTAACCCTTGAAAGGGAGTCAGGGGAGAGAGAGAGAGCAGTTTTTGATGGCGTTCAGAATTAAAGGATCAGTAGCGTTCAAAGGGCACAATCACTTCTTTTTTTTTTTTTGTCAACGCGCGAATAACAGAAAAATAATGCACGATTGTAAACGACGCCATAGTCGCGGGAGAGAAAAAACGAGGAAGGCTTGAGTCAGGTACGTAATGAACCGACCCGACCCAAGCCTCTCTCGTTTTCGCTCCGCCGAGGCCATTTCCAAGAATGCGACTGTTTAACTTTGTTTAAGTGAGTAATTTAGTGTTAGCAACTGAGTTGAAAACATAAATTGGCCACCGTTAAGGGTAAAAAAGCTGACGTTTTGAGCGTTAGCCCTTCGTCAATCGCTCTGACGAAGGGGTTACGCTTGAAACGTCAGCTTTTTTACTCTTTACGGTGGCCAATTTATGTTTTCAACTCAGTTGTTAACAATAAATTACCTGCTATACTCTCCCACCGACGCAGCACCACAGTTTCTTTAGAAACTTACCCCCTTTATTCATTTGGTTAAGTGACCCTGATAACAGTTTTGGTGATGTGAGTATTGCAGGTAGAACAGAAATTCCATCCACAGAGAGTTCTTTTTTAAAACCTCAAATTAATAACAACAAATTGTAATTGAATGCAGCTGAATTTATCGTTATTTTTGTTTAACGAGTGTAATCTCGACAGCAGTTCTTTCAGGAAAAGTTATACAGTTTGATCAACGCGCGGGGCATTAATCCATAAATTTGCGACCCATTTCTCTCCTTTATCCACATCACATCCGCCATGTAACGATAACAGATCCACCTCGCCCATCATTCCGGATTCCTCCTCTAGAACATGGTTGTACCAAAACAGAGCGCTACCCTTCACGGGTTTCACAATCAAAGTTGCCTTTTGGCACCTCTTACTGAGATTTGAGGAATAGTTTCTTCCTGACAACAGTTCTTCGTGATCTGCGATCGGAAACGCAGTTTCTCCTCCTTCAGTGACATTGTTCAAGTAGAACAGAACGGTGATGTACCTAAATAAAAAGAAAAACCAAAAAAATTAAGTGGAAAATCCGAATCGTTCGCCGATTTGAACAGTTACCTCTCAACCTTTTGACCCCCAAGAGTGATTAGTACCTAATTCTCCCCACATCCCCGAATCACACATTTAGGTTACGAGAATAAAGGAAATGATCACCAACTAAAGAGGCTCCTGATTGTTTAACAAATTCTCCTTGTCAGCACCTTGGGAGATGTGTAGAGCATAGTATGAAGAGTTTGTATACTGATGTTAGGATGTAAAAGGTTAAAGCTGATTTGCATTAACAGCGCAAGCACAAGCGCAAGCAAAAAAACAAACAGCTCTTAGCGGACGATGTTTTTTCGAAAAAAATTATGAATCCCAAGAGGAATCGAACCTCAGACCTTCAGATTCTGAGATTCTGATGCTCTACCACTAAGCAATAGAGACTCTACGGTGAGTAAGGTCACAGCTCTTATTTCACTGCGAAAACGGCCTGGACAGCATTCTGATCCTTGTGCCCGTAATTCCGCTTGTATTTAGGAGGAGGAGGGGGAGGAGGAGGAGGAGGAGGAGGAGGGGGAGGAGGGGGAGGAGGAGGAGGGGGAGGAGGGGGAGGAGGAGGAGGGGGAGGAGGAGGAGGAGGAGGAGGGGGAGGAGGAGGAGGAGGAGGAGGAGGGGGAGGAGGAGGAGGAGGAGGAGGAGGGGAGGCGGAGGCGGAGGAGGAGGGGGAGGAGGAGGAGGAGGGGGAGGGGGAGGAGGAGGAGGAGGAGGAGGGCGAGGAGGAGGAGGAGGAGGGGTGATATTGTACAGAGAAAATAGCTGCTAGCTATTCTTGTGAGTCAAAGGGTAACAGACTGCAAAAAGCCTATAAGCTCACCTGCATATAAGACAAGAACTTTGGGATTGGTTCTCAAACTTCTGACAACATCTCTTTTCCTGGATTTCTGAACCCACAGTAGAATCATAATGGGCGTAATAATGGCCACCTTGCCGATATTTGACAACCTGTTAATATACAAACAAACAAACAAATAGAGTTTACTGATAGAATAATTTCCAATTAAGTGTCATTCTCGTTTGTTTTGATCTTGCTTTATTTTGCCCTGTTATTGATCTAAAAGAAAAATTGTACATATCTTCTAACCAATCAGGAGCAATATCATTACAAATCACGACTTATCCCTTGCGTAACAGGAAAATTTCTGCAATGAGACAGAGGGGGGAGGAGAATTTATGCCTCGAATCTAATCATACACACGACGCGTTCCCTAGACTACGAGCAGTCATTCTTCGGCGAAGTCCGTCGCGTGACTTTAAAAAAGTACGAAATGTACCTACTGCCTTTCACTTCCAGAGTTCCGCGCGGTTGCGCTAACATCAAGGGTTTTTCTTTATTTTTCCTTTTTCGCTGCTTTTGTTTTGTTTTGTTTGTTCTTTTGTTTGTTTGTTTTTTTGGGGAGGGGGATGCGCTACGGTCTTCGCCGAAAAGGAGAGACCATTTGTAGTCTATGCGCTTCCCCTTAGTAAGAGGACCACCCGCTGGATGAAGTCTTGCCACTTGTGCTGCGTGACAAAAACAAGACAACGGGTGCAAAGAATCAAGTTTCATTGGCAAACAAAAGTGGTTTCTTTCCCACCTGATATGGTCGAGGACAAGATCGAAATTTGAAGCTAAAACTAAGTAATCACTTTCTATTTTTTTTTTACCTGTAAATCTTCGCTGTGCTCAATCTGCAACGCAGAGATCTGAGTAACCTCTGCTACTCTTCTTTTAATTCGCTCCAACACAGGATCTTTTTTACTAAACTCCACCCAAGTGTGCATACTGTATCTTTCATTATAGTAAGGGAAGCGGTACATGGTGTGAAGTCGATACATGAACTCTACAAACTGCGTTCGATTCACCTTAGTGCAGTTCTCGTAGGTGATGTACGAAGCTCCTTCGAGGAGGAGCGCTTCGTAAGCGTTCCACACATCGTTGCGGGTCACCAACATTTTTTTAACGCTGTATACATAATCATTAAACTCACGAACAGTTATATTCCCGTCCTCATTCTTGTCGAAACGGCAGATTCTCTTGCAGTAGATTCCCATTTGTCTCTGTGTTAACGTTGTGTTCACACCCTCTCTAGTCACCGTTTCTCTACGTGCGGTTGCGCTCTCTGCGAGACCATTCGTGTTCGCTAGGTTTACCAAGTGATCGCATTCATCGTCGCTTAGCAGACCTGGGATTTCAAACACAGGCGGCTTTACACTTCGGGTTTTTAATTGTAAGGTCTTCTCTTCATCAACTTGGATGGTTTGTACGTGATCTACAGCTACAGGATCTCTCCTTGGAAGTCGTACGTCTGAAATGGCAGAGTATAAACCATCTTTATAGCACGGTTCTTGTTCGCCGTCCCCATCCACGCCGGGGCCACCAAAGGAACATGTTTCACCTTTGCTTGGCTTCAAATCCGATCCACGAATATGGACGAAACCACAAGTTATCACAAGAATGAAGAAAAAACATTTCAAGGGAAAAGACATGATGAGGTGATAACTGCCAAAGATAGGCAGAGCAACACCATCGAAGAAGAAAGGGGTTGTTGTTGTCTGTGTTATCTCAAACTTAATCAGATCAAAGGCCGTTTGTTTATCGCTGCACGATGCCCGCACAAAGACTCAGCTAGGTTTTTGTCATTTGATACTACAGGCTGTAACTGCAAGAAATATTAGGTAGAGTGACTGACAAAACACCACGCGAGAAGGTCACGCGAGGGGCGCAAGAACGCGCCGTTCACATTTTTGCCTTGAAAAGGCCTATCTGAAGAACCAAAACACTACAGTTGAATGGCGTCAGGCAAGATATTATGAACTGATCTCTTGCGTCATGATAAAAAAAACAAAAGCGGGAAAAAAATGTAAAAACAAAATAAAACCTCATGGGGCTGTTGATTTTTAAAAGTTTAACAGGCCTGGTTTGATCAGGGAAAAGATCCAGGATTTTTCTGTATTTCCTCGAAGAAGCCCCCTCCTCAGAAAAAGCATCCACACTCCGCCAGCTCCCTTCGTCCCTCACTTTCTTAAATAGTAGAAACACAAGGAAAACCTGTACACATTTCCACTTTATCTACGACTTCTTATGGTTTAACTACGACGCGATTAGCACAGGATAATGAATTTTCCCCTGTATTTCCAAGAATAAGCGCCCACGCTCTAATCAGCGCTCTCCCCAAATAAGCACCCACCCTCCAGGTCATTATGTCAAGCAAGAGCCCCTTTCGAATTAGCATCCCCCCCCGTATACCTACTAATAGGGACACTAAGAAAACCTGTTGCTGTTGCTACTTTTTTGTATCTTCAACTACAGCAGCATCAGTGCTGTCCTTTTTTCGTCAAGTCATTTCCAGTTTTTTCTATCTCCATTTGCTTGCTGTTCTTTTAATTTGGGTCCTATTGCCGCGCTCTTGGTGTAAACTTCGTAAGCATGAGCAACTAAACAATTCTGTAGTCTTCGAGGACCAATTTACATTGGAAATTAACAAATGTTATTGGGATACTTCTGAAAAAAAAAGTTGATGATGAAAAAACAGCCCCCCGCTTAAGCACTGTCCTTCCGATAAGTGCCCCTCCTTCAAACCGAAATTTTATATAAGTGCCTAGGCGCTTACTTGAGGACATAAGGAGAGCCTGAAATTATGTTACGCGTTATCAGAGGGCGTATTTTATATCAGGTGAAGAGCAGAGTGAGAGGTTTGTTCGTAATCAAGTGCAGATTAGTAATCCGCTTCAGGGCGAGGATAGCATTCATGACACCACATTTTCATCAACATCCGCTGCCCCCAGAAGTTGACTTGGGTCTGATACGAGTAAATGGAGCGAGATACAAATTCGTTTACTTTGTATTCGAAACCATTTTTACGTAGAGTAAATTTTGTTCTTTAGAAAGCGGATGCAGCAGAGAAGAATTTTGAGTAAGTGAGCGGCCATATAAAACAAAAATAACAACAAAATGACAAATAAAAGATATTCAAATTTCAGAACTGAATGTTCAAAGTGACGGTAACGATAAGGGAACATACCCTGCTTAGGTGTGGCGACGTTCAATAGGGAAAGGGTTCGCCTTTTTGGGTCGGGGGGGGGGGGGGGGGGGGGAAAAAAAAAAGGGAGAAGGACTGAGAATTTTTCATATCCCGAATTATTGAATAACCTCAGCAAATGTTCACTTTTTTCTCATTTCTCTCCCGTTTCCCGATCTTTCCTTTGCCGTCTTCCCTTCCCCTTCTCTTCTCTTCTCTCGACAGCAAAAGACAACTTTATTTACTCTTGTTTAAAAGAAACCTTCTAACTTCTAAACCTTCAAAGATCATTCGTGATTTGGCTAAGTTGTAGAATCTATAACGAGCCGCAATTCAAGAACTGAGCCCACGATCCTCCTCCGAAGAGACATTTCTTTGCGAGGAACGAAGACCAAGTCGGAATGATTGTCCAGACGGCCGTGACGTTTTCTAATTTGTTGCTAAGGTCGGAAGTCGCATAAGCACTGGCAAGTTTTTATTTTCTATGCAAGATTTTTTTAAGCTCTGAAGATGAAACAATAGCGCCAACATCCTCTTGACAAATTCCTTGTCGTTTAGCCGACATACAAGTTTTTCAATAGTTGCCGAGGACGAAATTTGCCAGAGGGGTATGAGAGAAATTCGACTCCAGCAGGTATACACTGACAAGTGTAGTCTAGCAAAATTTCCTGATGGAGCAATTTTCAATTGAGTGTCGAAAGTAATCCAAGATTGCTTTGGATTACTTGACGAAGGGCTAACGCTCGAAAAGTCAGCCTTTTTACTCTTTACGGTGGCCAATTTACGTTTTCAACTCAGTTGTTAACGCTAAATTACCTATTAATCCAAAATTGCTTTGATTTTCTTTGACATCGCTCTGTGATTGGCCCAGAGAACTAGCGCCACTTTCTCAACCAATTAGATGCAAAACTTAAAACAATCACGACTTGGTCGCCCGAATTTTCCCGCGCTTTAATTACGATCTAAAACATTACAGTTCAATTATGAATTGTCGTCTTTTCTTAAGGGTGCGTTCAACCATACATTCGCAATCCACTTGACTCCCTCAATGACGTCACATCCACCATGTAAAGACAGCCAATCAAAGACACCCATGTGATCATCCCCGTCATGCTCTAAGAGATGATTGTACCACATGACCGCTTTGCCTTTCTTTGGTTGGATCAGTAGGTTAGCTTCGCGGCATCTTTCATTGAGGGTTACGGAATAGTTTCTCGAGTAGAAACGTTCAGGATCATCCGCCAAGGGGAATGCCGTTTCGCCGCCTTTCGCCACGTTGTTTAAGTAAAGGAGAATGGTAACGAACCTGGAAAATTAATTAAGAGAGACTTAATTAACACAATAAACTATGTACCCATAAGCCAAAAATAGACATTGATATATTTAAAAATCTACAGCAGTTGAGGGCTTATTACGAACCCCTACTGCTACAGAGATCCCGTAAAACATGGATAGGGGAAGACTAAGGAGAGCGAGCCTTAGTGCCAGGTTTTTGCCGGCCCTTTTTCTCTGCGTTTTCTTTTTCTCGTGTCTCCACTCCGGGGGTAAAATACTAGTGCAATTAAGACCAAAGTATGTCGTGAAGAACCAAGCTTGGGGATAGGGCTTTATTATAAGCGTTGCAGGCGGCGCGTTTTTCCCACGCTGGAAGATTTAGAGACGAGCCGGGGAAAGGTTTGTCGGGAGCCTGGCTCTAAGACTTGTCAGTGCTAGACCCGGTTCCAGACCTCTCACCGATTCGCTCAAGACCTCCGAATATTTTCTTGCGGGCGAAGAAACACTCGTGCTGAAGCGTTAATAATGAAGGCCTGCCGGCGCGTAATAACGAACCTAGCAAAAACAAACCTGCACAAGTTGCAATCTTGAAAATCTTGTCCTTCACGGCAGCATTCCTTTATCCTGGCAGAATCGTGCGTTGTGTCGTAGTGAGCATTGTAATGGCCCAACACAGAGTAACGCACCACCTGAACATAAACAAAGCAATTTTCATCATCAGATGATCAAGAAGTTTTTGTCTTATGCCGCTAAGGGACGATATACCTTCACCAATATCACCGGCCAAAAAAAATGCATTCTAATCAATCAGAAGCGGAGCTTACATCTATCGGGATTTCGGTCGCGAATGTTGTCACGCACTCTTCCAAAAACGGGGTTAATTGTCTGAGAGTGATCCCTTATCAAAGGTCTTTATATTTTTATAAGAAAACTTGCCTGAATTTCTTCACTTTTTTCTATTAAAGTTCTTGACAGGCCCGTGAGCTTAGCGATCCTTCTCTGTAGCGATCTCACAACGGGCGTGTCTTTAGAAAGCACTGCAGATTCACTAAAGCGAATGAAATACCGAGGGTCAGATTTGAGTTTCTCGACATGAAAGAGGAACTCAACGTAGGTAGCATTTGTGACGTCTGCGCACTCCTTGTCATCAACAAATCCGTCTGAGTTGAAATCAAATAAAGTAAATATCGGCAATGCATCTTCCTTTGTCGGATAAACATATTTCTCTAGATCCACAAATCTTATAAATTCCTGTAGCGTTATTTTTCCGTCCCGATCAGTGTCATAGACAGGTCGTTGGAGTTTCCAGCAGAACAGAGTTTTTTCGAGGGTCAAATTCTTTGAGGCCAGCTTCTTCACGAATTCCTCTTTACCAATTCCTTCTCCTTTTCCCTTGATTGTTAAGCTGTCCTTAAGGTGACTTTGTTGGGATAACTGAATGAGCAGATCGCATTCCTTGTGGCTCAGAAATTCGTTTATCTCGAATAACAATGGTTGAAAACTGCGGGTCACAACTCGATGTGATTTATTCTCCTCGAGTTTCATTTCCCGAATGTGGCCGATTTTTACACCATTGAGCCTCACCAGGCGCAAAAATGCATCCTGGGTCCGGTCTTCATTCTTTGTTGGGCAAATCTTGGGTTTGAGAAAATCATTTGCACAAGTTTGGGCCCCATCTTGAGTTGTATTCGATCTTGATCTTCCCTTCTCAGCGCTCAGAGATTTTATGAAGTAAATTTGGTACACCAGAAGCAGTGCCAAAAACGTTAAATTTACTCGAGGATCGAAGAGACAGAAGGACATGTCTTAATTTCACAGGCAGATGGTTAGAAAACCAATCTATCGGTCCCTAGTTGTAACGCAAGTCTCCCCATCAAAGTGACCGGCCTTATGTTGAACTATTAAGACGTACACGTGGAAGCGCGCGTGAAAAACATCGCCCACGTGCCGGTATATGTAGGATCTGTAAATGACGTGCAATACCTTTCGAAATGGGAGATACGGGTGAGGAGAAGTTTTTGTTCCCTCCTAATTTTAACTCTTCCATGCCTATCTTAAATCATGCTTTAAAGCTTTGCATAACACTGAGACTTGGCCAGATTATCTTAAAATAATAAAACAGGAATGCCGCAAGGAACTGCGCTCAAGCAATTCAATTAGATTAGTGTTCCCAACCGAAAACAGCACTTTCCAAGATAACGCGTCGAAGCTATTTAACAATTTACCAGAATCTATTAGAAACTGTAAAGATTATAGAATCTTTTCAAGACTTTGAAGGAATTTTTTATGCAATAGAGTACAAAGTGATTAGTTAGTTTTGCTGTAATTTCTATTCTGTTAATCCTACTTCTACTTTTAATTGCATATTGCGTAATTTGTGAAATAACTTAATTTGATTTTTTTAAAAACTATTTTAATTGTAAAATGAATAAAGAGGTAAGTTTCTAGAGAAACTGTGGTGCTGCGTCGGTGGGAGAGTATAGCAGGTAATTTAGTGTTAACAACTGGGTTGAAAACGTAAATTAGCCACCGTAAAGGGTAAAAAAGCTGACGTTTCGAGCGTTAGCCCTTCGTCAGAGCGATACGAAGGGCTAACGCTCGAAACGTCAGCTTTTTTACCCTTTACGGTGGCTGATTTACGTTTTCAACCCAGTTGTTAACACTAAACTACCTGCTATTTTAATTGTAATTGATGTATTTTAACAGGGAAGAGCCACCTGGTGGATCTGTTAATAAACCATTATTATTATTATTATTATTATTATTATAGATAGTTTTTATTTCCTTATTAACTTTTTGATGCTTTTTATAATTGTTATTATTAGTCTTTAGATAGTCATTTTACGACAATTCTCTTTCGTACACAAGAAGAATGTACAATAGGGTATATATTTAAATATTCATATTCTTGAATCTGTAAATAGTCTATTTTTTTTAAATCTATGAATAAAGTTTTGTAATATTATTATTATTATTATTATTATTATTATCATTATTATTATTCTGCAGTTACTCTTGGATATGTATATGCGGTAACTGGTCGGATGGAAATAAAAGTGACTGGCTCAGGGATTTTCAAGAGAAAAAAGCAAAACAAAACAAAACAAAACAAAAAAACACTAGACTGTGAAATGATGGATGTAAGCTCCTTCTTTGTCTTTATCCCCTTAATTCCCGTGAGTGATCAAGATAGATTTTCTCCTTACTTTATCAATACAATTTCAAGCAGACAGGTGATGAGAATAAAGAAAAATATCAATTGTGAGATTATTGGTTGATCAAGCACCAAATTCTCCAAACCAACATCATGAGAATTGTATGGCAAACAGTAAGAAGAATTACTAATTCGATCTCGGGAGTGGAAGGGTTAGCATAATTAGATACCCCTTAATTGCATGCAACACAGTAATTGATACAAATTCAAAATTTTTTTTGATGCATTGGTTTAAATTAGCATTAAATCTAAATAATCGCGTCCGAAAACTAACAGAAGCATCCGGTGGGGACAGATGCGTTCACAATTAATTGGACAGAACTGTCCTAACAACGAAGCGTCTGAAGTTGGACGGAATAGTGAAAAAAAGCAAAACCAAAAACAGAAACAACAACAAAAACAAAAACAAAAAAAACGGGGGAAGGGGATCTGGAACTGGACGGAACTGTCCGAAATCAGACGGTGACGATCAAAATTGGACGGTAGCGTCCAAAACCGGACGGAAAGTTGGTTCATTGAAATAATGCGAAGGGACGGACCATTATTTTTCTGGAGGGGAGTATGAGAAATATTGAAAAAAAATTGTTTGCAGGGTCTGAAAAGACAAAATAATTTGTTTGCAAGCGTGATAGGGTAAAAATAAATGTTTGCAGTGACGTCAGGTAAGATATTAAAAAATACTATTACCAAAACTGAAATAAAAAAAATTAAGCCACAAATCGAAGCATTAGTATAAAAATTAACACAATTTGGGAACTTAAAAGTGGTCACTCTCTATTAAGCAAATAACAAATCTGAAAATAGCTGAATGCTTCTTGAAAAATGGGAATTTAATGTGGCAATTAAAAAATGGAAAAAATTGTTTGCACGAAGATGATGTAGGAAAAAAATGTTTGCGGAGACGTAAATGTTTAAAAAATGTTTGCAAATAAAATTTCTCATACCCAGAAAAATAATGGTCCGTCCCTAAAGCCTGTTTTTAAGATGGTTTGCTAGTTCTATTTATGCATGGTGCTCGTTTATCAGACGTTCTAAGTCTTTAAAGAGCTATTGCAGTCCCCTTCAGAAAAATAATGGTCCGTCCCTAAAGCCCGTTTTTAAGATGGTTTACTAGTTCTATTTATGCATGGTACTCGTTTATCAGACGTTCTTAGTCTTCAAAGAGCTATTGCAGTCCCCTTCAGAAAAATAATGGTCCGTCCCTAAAGCCTGTTTTTAAGATGGTTTGCTAGTGCTATTTGTGCGTGGTGCTCGTTTATCAGACGTACTAAGTCTTCATATAGCTATTGCAGTAGAGCAGTATAAAAAACTAGACATTCGTGTTTCTCAACTAGGCGTATGTAAGTGGTGTAGCAACTTAGGAGGTCCTTTGTCGGTAACTTCGCGCGCCTCAGTCTCCTTGAAAAATAACAACACGATACAAATTTCTTACACATTATTCTACATGCGTGTTCAATTTCAGATATCCTAATACCCAATGGCCCAACAAAAAATGTAATAAAATTGTTAATGATAAGCTCCCAAATTATTCTCCGGCCTGGAAAATGTCATTCTATGTTCCTTGCAGTTCGTTCCTTTCAACCAATCCCATCAGCTTAAGACTGATCAACAAACTCATCACTGCACAACTGCACTAAGCTGCTTCCGTTCTTAACCAAAAACTCAGCGTTTGCTGTGCATTTTTTGCGCTCCACCCTCCTAACCCCCCCGCGTTTGACACGCTTCGCTTTCGCCTCGTACTCCCCTCTGTCCGCCTGAAAAACGCAAAACAAAAAATAAATAAATAAATAGATAAATTAAATGAAAAAACGAATTGCGTCTATTATGCAGGCTAATTTAGACAGTTGGCTTTGCTCTGTTTCTCAAGAACCGACCCAGACGATAAGATAAGAGTGTTGCACTAGTACCGCGCGGGAAATCAGCAGGGAGCGAGTGGATGGAAACAGTGCATGAGCGATAAGACAGCCTCAATGACAATATAAATCTGTTGACGGTGTGGTCCCCGGCGAGGCTCAGTTTGAAAAGGAGGTAGGGTTTCAACGGTCGTGTGTCAAGGTTGATGTGGTCGCGGGCTGTTAGAAACCTCTAAACTGGAAATTTTTGAAGCAAACCGCGGCTTAGCGTCGGTTGCACGGGGAAGATTGAGTTTGTAGTGAATTGAAATGAAACTACAGTATGTGTGCTTAGATTCTGTGTTGGATTTGTGGCCGCCCGGTCATTTTGAGCTTGGATTTTTCGCTTCTCGGATCAGGCGTTCGGAAATGGAGTGTTCAGCCTTGGGCTTTTCTTAGGCTTATACTATTTTGCGAAACGAAACGAAACGAAACGAAACGAAATCGGGTCAGATGAAATAAAACAAAAGAAATAATGCAGATATATTTTCTAATAAGGTAAAGATAACTTTCACAAGGATTTTGGAGTAATCGTTCATTAACAAGAAGGATTTTTATTCATTTCGCAAAATAGTAATTTTAGGAGAGTTACTATTTTGCGAAATGGACCATTTCCACCCCTGCGGTGACAACGTGACCTCTTTCATGTCACGAGAATACATCTAAACATTACAAATTAGTATATCAACGAACATTTTGGCCTCCTCTTATTTCTTAAACCGTATTAAAATATATTTCGCAAAATAGTAATTTTAGGAGAGTTACTATTTTGCGAAATGGACTATTTTCACCCTGAGGTGACAACGTGACCTTTTTCATGTCACAAAAATACATTTAAACATTACAAATTAGTATATCACCGAACATTTTGGCCTCCTGTTATCTCTTAAACCGTATTAAAATGCATTTCGCAAAATAGTAATTTTAGGAGAGTTACTATTTTGCGAAATGGACTATTTTCACCCTGCGGTGACAACGTGACCTCTTTCACGTCACGAAAATACATTTAAACATAACAAATTAGTATATCACCGAACATTTTGGCCTCCTGTTATCTCTTAAACCGTATTAAAATGTATTTCGCAAAATAGTAATTTTAGGAGAGTTACTATTTTGCGAAATGGACTATTTCCACCCCTGCGGTGACAACGTGACCTCTTTCACGTCACGAAAATACATTTAAACATAACAAATTAGTATATCACCGAACATTTTGGCCTCCTTTTATTTCTTAAACCGTATTAAAATATGTTTCGCAAAATAGTAATTTTAGGAGAGTTACTTTTTTGCGAAATGGACTATTTTCACCCCTGCGGTGACAACGTGACCTCTTTCATGTCACAAAAATACATTTAAACATTACAAATTAGTATATCACCGAACATCTTGGCCTCCTCTTATTTCTTAAACCGTTTCAAAATTTATTTCGCAAAATAGTAATTTTAGGAGAGTTACTATTTTGCGAAATGGATTATTTTTACCCCTCAATAACTTTCTTTTCGGGTCACAAAAATACGCTTAAACATTTCATTATAGTATATTCTCGAAGGGTTCGGTCACCTCCTCTTTCTCTATCCAGATATAATTAATTTCTCAAAGTAGTAATGTCAGAAAAATTACTATTTTGCGTAATAGCTAGGCTATTTTCACTCAGCGGTAACGATGTCGTTATTCTCGTGTCATACAATAGGTTTTCGGTAAGTTTCAATTTAAAGCACTATCAAATCTCAAAAGGTCTAAGCTATCTTCACCTATATAAACGTCTTCTAAGTTTATTTCGCGAGGCAGTAATTTTGGAAGAATTACTGTTTTGCAAAATGGACCATTAATGATTTAAATGCCGCCTGAGAAAACTGACTCGTGACAGATTGGGTTTACAAGTCTTACCTTTCCTTGTACGTAAGTGTTTTAATTAGCTGTAGTCTGTACTTCTTCACTGCCAAGCAACAAGGCGGTGTTTTCCTTTCCTCAGCTTCAAATGATTAAGTAAGAGCCAATTAATAACTCCATCTCAATAAACATGCAACAAGAGGTTTGGGCTAACAGGTTCATTTAATCAAAATCGACAACTGTGTAGTACCGTATTGCGTGACGCCGAAACCAAGTCAAGAGAACCCTGCTGAAGGCCCAAACCGAGGTTGTGTCCAATTAATGACATGGGAGGGAGCGGAAAGTAAGAGGTAAAAGCTGTTTTTACTAGCGACGGAGCTATTCTAGGGGGAAGTTGGCATGTTCTCCTGAGAGATTTGAAAGACTCGTTTCGTGCGTTTTGAAGGGTGTGCACTGTTTCGGTGCAAAACCAACATGACAGTTTTCTAGTAAATAAATAATATACATGGAAAATACTCCAAATTCCTTGTGAAAGTTTTCTTTACCTTGTTAGAAAATATATCTGCATTATTCCTTTAGTTTTGTTCTATCTCACCTGATTTCGTTTCGTTTCGCAAAATAGTATAAGCCTTTCTTATGTACGTTGAAAACCTCGAAATGAACAACTCGCTCAAATGGGCTCTTTTCATCAAAGTAAGCGGTCAGATAACAAGCAATACGCTGTGGAAGCGAGGTGAGGTATTTTTTTTGAGAATTTGACGTATTTTTTTTTATTCCTGAGGGCGGTCGTAAATATGCCCATACAAACTCTTATAATTCCGCCATGACCGTTATTGCGTAAGATGATCATCTCACAGCTGGAGCTTGGGCCGCCTGTGCACCCACTAAACTTTTTCGCTTCCCTCCACCACTCACATTGTTAAAATTTAATTTTCCCTCCCATTTCTTCAATCATTTCTCTTAAAAAAAACGGAAAAAAACAGAACAAACAAAACAAAACAAAAAAAAAAAAACGAAAAACAAAAAACCAAAAAACAGAGAGTAGATTGGGGCGAGAAGAAAAAGAGGGTGCGTCGTAGGAGTGTTGTAGGCATGTCTCGACCCAACCCCCGTCTTTTATTGTTTTGTGGTTTCCGTCTGCTCACTCTTCATAGGACTCGTTGTTGGGAAAGGCACAGAGAAGTTATACTGCTCTGGAAAGTGAAAGAAATCCGGTAAAATCTCGATATCTTTATCTTAACTAAGAGATATATTTTTTTATATTCTGGTCAAACTATTCAAGGATCGCACGAAGGTTAGTGAAGTCAGAGACGCATTTCGTGATCTCTGAAATCATAATTCCATTCCTCGTGTTTACCGAAATTCGAATTTGCGAAGTAATCTTTGAGTTGGACTGCAATATTTCTCAAATGATCATTCGAACTTGGCCTACACGAGAAGATCAATTGAACTTGAGATGAAGAAAAGCAAGTTCAAAGATAAACGGATTCTTGCGAATGAATAAGGCTGGGTAATTGATCTCGATTTTTTTTTAATGCAAGTTTCTTCTTATAAAACAAGATATGACTTTTATTTCGAGATCTCAAGTTAACATGCAAGATCTGCACTTAAAATGCAATATTTCCTCCAAGAACACAACCTCTTGACTTAAAACGCGAGATCACGGCTAACACCACGAAATCTCCATTAATATTCTGATCAGCGCTTATGTGTCGAAATCTTTTGTAGTCAATAGGAATATCGTGTGCTTAGCCTATATCTTGCGTTACCACAACCCCTTCTTAAGCAATCTTATATCTATTCAGTTTTTTCACTCTGAACCTTTACTGCAAGTCTATTAAATCGGAGAATTCATATCGGTAATAACACTTACTGGAAACGTGATTCTCTGTCACTCGCATATTCAACTTTACAACGCAAACTATTGATATTTCCAAAGCGTCAATTAAACGTGACGAGCTGAAATCGTGATGTGGACTGTCCCGAGGGAACGCACCCGTCTGAACGAGATTGATCTGACCGGCTGTACAAAGAACCTTTGCAGACTACAGTTTTCCGTAACAACTTGTAATGAGGTAAATTTCATCGACATGCGGATGAAATTGAGTCAAAGAAATTATTATCCATGTAGGTGGACTGCGATAACCTCTTAGCAACTGCAGAAAAGACGCTTGAAAAATTTCAAGCTTTGACGGGATTCGAACCCGGGCCTCCTAGTTAACAAATAGAGAAGCCTTGACTGTGCTCTGTTCTGTTGTAAAGCACACAGAAAGCAGCTAAAGCGCGATAAAAGTGTGGGGAGAAACACAAACCGCCGGAGTTGAGTGTTGCTTCTCACTTCTGAGTGCTCTTGCCGCTCCCTAGGAGCCTTACAACCGAACAGAGCACAGTCATCAAGGCTTCTCTATTTGCATCATACTAAAAAATCCGTTAAATTCCCCACGCATTACTTTCAAGTTTCAAAACAATCTTTATTTCCAAAGCGAACAACAGTGTCGTCAACATGCTCTATTAAAGAAATAAAAAACGCGCCGAGTGCATTGTTGAGTCCTATAAGCACGCGGTAATTTTTAAGAACACGAGAGAAGTACGGTGTTCTTAAAAATTCTTAAGTGCTTCTAGATCAACGCTCGAGGAATAAGATTTTCATTTCCTTTATAAAATGTATTGTGAAATGCGCGCGCTCGTACCGATGACTCTATGGAAATAGAATGAACTCGTTCTGATCAATCACGGCACGCGCATTTCTCTGACATTATGAACTCTCATAAGGCACGCTAAAATAAGCCAATCAGAATTCTTGTTAGAATGGTTGCACAAGACTAAAGCTGTTAAAAATTTCAAAGCATCAAAGTTCACAAACCATCAAAGGTCACGATCTGCAACAGTTCACAAATTGAAAGAGTTCGGCAGGTCGAAATTAAAACGTTTGCCTGAAGTTTTTGTAGTTTCAAATACAGAATCTGAAAGTGAAATGTTCAGTGAAATCTGGCCGAATTGTGGCTCATAAAAACGCGCAAGTTTTTTCCCATGACACAGAGAAAACAAACTGCACAAGGCTTGTGTGTTAAGCATGAACGACAACCGAATTCACAAGAACATAAGGATTGCTTGCAGTGACAGTGCTGTAATACTCCTCTGCTGTGACCGATGTGGCCTTCCACTCATCGCATCGGAAAGGATATCAGAGCAACCTTTTACTTGTTCACTCGAAGGGCGGCCGATGTAATTCTGAGGCTTTCTTCACTGCGATATCCGAAGATCGCGATGATGAGCTAGCTGCGATGGACCCCTGCATGATCGAAGTCGCTCTGACACTATCGTGATTAGTATGAATTTTAACGGTTATGCCAGTGTGCCTATGTTTTTCATCATTCCTGTTATGTTCCATTTTGTTTTTAAACACGAAACTATATATACTATTCGAGTGTTCGCTGTGTTTGATTTGTATTACCGTATGTAAGCTTACAATCTAACTGAGCGTGAAAACCTTCAAAACTCGGACTGTATTTCGTTTTCTCTTTGAGGATTTTCGTTTCCGCCCACGTTATAATAACGTAAATTACGGCGCTTGGTATGTTTATAAATCTTTGTCTACTTTTTCTGTTGCTACTTGCCGGCTTGCTTGTTTCGAAATTACAATTTAAAGTAACGAAGAAAAGCTAGAGAGAGGTCACGGAAAAGGTCGGAGATGGTACAATAATTGTACCAGATGGTGGCAGATGGTGCAACAGCTTTAGCTCAGCTCTTTGGTTTGTACTCTGATAGAGAGCACGCTCTTTCAACCAACGACAGCGCACCTTTTATCCAAACTTTATTAAATAAGAGCTTCTATATTTCGAAATATTTTGTTCAAAACAAGGATCTAGTGAACAAAGCCCATATCTTATGTTACCACAACCCCCACTTTGCCAATCTGGTATCTGTTCAGTTTTTTCAATCTAGTTTGGTCTGAAAAGTTGCTTTGAACCTATACTGAAAGTCAGTTAAAATAAAATTCACAGGAAACGTGATTCTTTACCTCTTAAATAGTGAACTTCAGAACGCAAACAGATGATATTTCCAAAGCGTCAATTAAACGTGACGAGCCGAAATCCTGACTTCGATCATTTCAAGGGAACGCACCCTTAGAAAAAGGAAATTTCTGGCTAAACAAGTTTGATCACATTGGCTGTAAAAAAACCTTTGCAGACAACAGCTTTCCACAACATATGATGAAATGAACTTCATTGACCTGCGGATGAAAATCAGTCGAAGAAATTATGATTCTCGTAAGTGGACTGCGATTTTCGCAATTGCAGAGAAGAAGCTAGAAAATTTTCAGGCTTCGATGGGATTCGAACCGTTGCCTCTCAGATAGTATTATTTGGGTAGTTACAAAGCCACACTTAGGCAGCAAGGCAAATTTTCAGCACCATAAATGATAAGAGTTGTCAGACCTTCTTTTTGAAAGCCACAAAAGTTGTCTTCCTTTTTCACTTATTTTCTATTAGTTGTTCTGCTGATTCAACCAGCATTCAGTAATAACTGAGGTCAAGTCATTGCATAAGTGACCAAAATCCCCTAAAAATCACTCATACCTCAAGATCAGGGTTGAGAGGAGTACAACAAGACCAACTGAACTGCTCAATTGTTTTATTGAGCATCATCATTTTTAAATTTCCTTTTTTTTTTTTTTTTTAGATATTTCATTAATATTTTGTGGTTTAGGCTCAATAAATTTTAAAATTCATATTTCTATAGCTCACTCTGCATGGGGATATTAATTACCCCTTTAACTCCCAAGATTTGATTGTTAATTCTTTCCTCTACCTGCTAGACATTTCCTTATAAATTGTTTGCAAGAGTTTAGTGTTAGATCAAGATAACAACTTCAACTATTGCATGGATATTGCTATTAACATACAGTCATGCAAAACGATTCCTGATAACATTATCCCACATAAAATATACAACACTGCACCAAGATACAACACTGTAGAGCAATAAATAGATAATATCTATGGAACTCAACACACAGGTCTATAACAGAAATCTAACCAAAGGCAGAAAAATAAAGAAGAAACTACACATGGGAAAGGAAACTAGTTTACAGCCAGTACCTGGATATGGTTGCGCTGAGTTTCGCTGCATTCCTCAGAAAGTTTCTTCAGCTGATGAATCTCACCCCATCAAGTTAAAAACAATGAATTCCAGACTTTATTTCACACACCCTGTGAGTATACAATTTGAATCATTCACGGGAAATATGGCCACCAGTCATTTTATACCCACAGATGTTTTGCACACAGTCAAATCCTACCTAAATTCAGACAAATTGTACCCAATTTATGTCAGTTTGTACCCGACCTCTTGGTCTGTTTGTTCCTGTCCCAACATCCCTCACTTTTCTTGTTTTTCCAGGAATCTGGCTTTTCAGAAATCCCTACAAAGACAGACTTGAGGTTTGGGACAAACAAATGTATCCCAAATTTAATACCATAATTGATGTTCACTATTTAGTTTTCTGACACTTGCATTTCTTCTTTGAAACACAATTATATTACATAAACAGTTCTAGTATTTACAGTTTGCTAAGTTTGCAATACAAGTACAGCCAGAACATGACCTTTGTAACTAGCCTCACCAATAATGTTGTTTTCATAGTTGAAGTTGTTGGTGACACGTCAGTTCAGTCTTCATTGTTTGGCACAGTCAGACTGTCAGTGGATTTACAAAGTGCAAAGTGGAGGAAGCCATACAAGTCTAAATATTGATGTAGGAGAAAACTGCAAGGTTGTGTTCACAACACAAGAATACCCAAAGGTGGGCAGAAACAAAGCTGTACGTTACCCTTCTGAAACAAAACAAATTAATATATATTAAACTGCAGCTTAGCTTAGAAACCTAAACCCACTTCAGACCAAAATAAGTGATTTTTTGAGCTCTAATTCAGATATCAGATTGAAGTTAAAACAGTTATTGAAGTCTGTAAGGGAGATGTGGTATGGTTTAGTATGAGGCCAAGAGAGAATTTAGGGGGATAGTTCTTCTGCTCAGGCTGTTGAAACTTCAGTCACCAATTAGACAACAGTCCTTCTCATGACTACCCTCACCTGAACCATCAGACGACTCAATCAAATGTTACTCCCAGCTTAAACTGTTTACTAGAAGTTTCTATAAACTTTCCCTTATGTGCCAAAAAGGGATCCAATTCCCCCCTAGAAACTCACCTCATTTGGCTCTTCCCTTGAATAACCTTCCCCCTTGAAAAGAACAGCTATTGTAAACAAAAGGTGCTGATGTAAAATCTTCTTGAATATCTTGAAAGAGAAGCTAAGGGGTATGATACAACTGAATCCCCTACTTCTATTGGTCCAAGGATTAGTAAGGAGTTTCAAAACTGACATTTTGAGAATTAGCCCCTCATCATTCTCTCTGACAAGGGGCTAACCCTTGAAACATCAGCTTTGAAACTCTTTACAGCAGCCAAGTTACATATGAACTCAATTGATAATACTAAATTACCCTGTTATACTCTATACCTATGCAGCACCTCAGTTTCTTTAGAAACTTACCCCCTCTATTCAAGGATTAGTACAGCTGAGCTAATTTAAAAAACTTTATCAACTTTATCACTCTCGTCAGATTTTAGCATCAGATGATGATTCCATTGGTGAACAACATCTCAAAGTACATGTGGCTGATGGTGCAATCCTAGCAGTGTTGCCTGATCCTATCATTTGCTACAAGAATGCCAAGTTCCAGCAAGAACAGGTAAAAAGTAGAGGTGTTGCAAAATGGTCACCTGCATCTGCATTTGTGAATGATGCTGCATATCAGCTAGCATTGATCCATCATAATTCACTTTGGATTTATGCCTTAGGATTTGTTGCTATAACATAGGTTATTGTGACTGAGTCATCCCACTATTGTCTTTAAATATCTGCTATAATTTGTGCTGATAAATGGAGAGGGGTCTAGCAAAGGAAAGGGAGTTAAATTGCTTACAATTTCCTCTTCACCTCATCGCACCTTTAAGAGACACAGTGGCCAAATGATTAGTGCACTAGACTCCGGGTTGAAAGGTCTGGGTTCAAGACCTGGTCGGGTCATTGTGTTGTGTTCTTGGACAAACATCTTACTCTCACAGAGTCTCCTTCCACCCAGGAGTATAAATGGGTATGGCTTCCCTGATGAAATGATGAGTGGTAACCTTGCATAGGACTAGCATCCCATCCAGGGAGGATTAGTTTTACTCCTGGTCACTTCATGCTATGGAAACTGGGATAAGCTGAGGCTGGATGGGTCACTTGGCTCAAGTACAGACTTAATGTCCTTTTTTTTTCGCAGCATATGTAGGGTCTCTATGAAACAAAAAGACAAGAACTTCTACATAGTTGCTCAGTTAAGGATTTAAGCTATAATACTTAATACACATCTTTACGTTAATCTCTCTTTACAGGTTTTCCATCTGACTTCAAATGCGAACCTTATCTTGCTAGACTGGCTAATTGCTGGACGTATTGCTCTGGGAGAAGTTTGGGAAATGATCAGGTTAGTATATAATGTTTGGAATTGTAGGCTAATTAATAAATAGATTTCCTGTTGCTATGGGTCTGTTCAGACTGTAACAGATCATGGATGATGTCAAAATGTGATAAGAACAAAAAAGTGGCATGAGAGGTGCAGCCAAGTGTGTCATTGATGTCACTGTGTGTCACTGATGCCACCCTGTCATTGATGTCACTGTGTCATTAATGTCACTGATGCCTCTGTGTCATTGATGTCACCATGTCACTGTGGATCACTGATGTCACTGATGTTGCTGTGTCATCAATGCACTGTGTCACTTTGTTCATATCATATTTTGATATCATCTGTAATCTATCTCTCTGATGAAGGGTTAACACTTGAAACATCAGCTTTGAAACTCTTTACAATGGCCAATTTATGTTATCAACCAGTTGATGATCCTAAATTACCCTATTATACTCTCCCACTGACACAGCATCACAGTTTCTTTAGAAATGTCTATTACTGAACAGTTGCACAGTGTAACATGGAAATGAAACAATATTTTCCCTTCATCTGATGATCCTCACTCATCATTTACATTCTTGTTACTCCTGCAGTTTTGCAAGTGAAAGCAAGGTTTATGTGGATGGAAAGCTTGTACATGGAGATGCTATTAGGCTTGATCGTGATCTTGTAAATGTGAAGGATAACATGTGTTCTCTGCAAAAAGCTTTAGAATATACTAAGGTAGGGATCAATGATAGTTAAAATTTTCAGTGGCAATCCAACCTAACTTTTAAAAGCAATATGACTGAATCTGCAAAAGAGGCTCCTTAAAAGGATTGTTACCCATGCAGAAGAAAGTTAAATTTATAGGAAATATGATTCACATTCTAAATCAGACTTTTTCTCAAGAGTGTGATTAGAAGCTTGATAATGTGATCTAGAATTGTGAATCACACCAAAAATTTCTTTCTAGGTGTGATCACACTTTAAATCACACTTTTTCACACTTCTAATCTTTGAATCACACACCAAAAAAATTAAAGTGTGATCACACTTTTTTTTTAATTAACAAGTTTTGGTTGTGTCAGACTAAACCATGCATGCTAAATTTCAGCTGAAACTTTTTGGCTTTATATAAAAACACTCACTGCATAAGTTTGAATAGAAAACAAAAGGAACAATTAATTTACTGTGATAGATTGATGAAAATATTCTCCTTTCATGTTTAGGTGCTTGGATCTTGTGTATTCATTGGACCTCAGTTTAGAGAGCTTAAGTGGAAAATTCAAGAGAAAGTTAAAAGCTTATCAGGTATATGGTACACTGTATATACCTGTCAGTGTGTATCTACAAATAACAGCCAGTAAAAATATGGTTGAACATTTGTATGAGGATGTTGTCTCTTCTGTGGAGCAAACAGGTTTTCTTGGGTAATTAAGACCCAATTAATGCTTAGTAATTTAAAATTGAAACTGATTGAAGACTCTGCAGGTTCACTCAGGGACGGTGCAGCAAGTTCTTGAGTAGGGGGGTTATTTTTGGCTCCTTTATTTTTGTTAAATTAATTTTTTGCTTAATTATTTTTATTTTTGCAAAAAAGTGGTGGGGGGGGGGGTGGGGCTAAAGCCCCCCAGCCCCTCCTTCTGCATGGTCCCTGTCATTGGGTGATACCCTCCAGTTTAAGCTAAGGCATATTAAATCATGTGATCATCTTAGACCAACTGGATGTTAGCAAAAATAACTGATGGATTTTAAAGATAGAATAACAATACCTCAGAGCTAAGAAATTTTATGGTATGCTACATAATAGCTTGCATTGGCTTAAAAAATTATGAAGAGAAAAAAAACCAAACAAAAAGGAAGAAAAAGGAGAAGAAGAAAACACCCTGTCAAACAGGAACTCCCCACATCAGATTTCAAGCTGTCTAGATTTAATATTTTTTCATCGTCCCTCCGATGTGTGTTCTCTAGATCCAAGTGATGGTTTCACTGTTTCCGCAAGTGTTTTAAACCAACCACTATGTGATGGAGTAGTGATAAAGCTACTTGCAGCACAGAGCACAGAACAGGTATGCATTGCCTCTTTAAATTTTTTTACTTTATAAACCTAAACAAAAAATTTTTGAGCTTGTGTTGGCCGTAGGGGAGAAAGAACCCGGATAATCACATACTAGTCTAAAACGAAGCCATAGTCCCTAAGGCAATCTGTTGTTTTTGCCATTGTTCTTTTTATCCAAGAACTGTACGCATAATGAAGTATGGGGCTGTGTGGAAATCTTGCCCGGTAAGGTATTCATGTGACTTGTGTTATGCTCACACTCTTAGACAAAAAATTCGAGGAAGTGTTGTGTATGCTGAGTCAATTTCAAAATTAAATTTTACTGTCATTTTACCTTTTTTTGTAGGCTCGCTCCTTTTTCAGAAGCGTTATTGAAGACACAAGGGAGTGGCTTGGGAGTAATCCTTTGGAAAAATAGACGGGAGAGAACACAACCCCATATTTGATACCTCAAACGAGTAAAGTAAGGGCGTGGCACATCGGGGAAAGAGACCAAATCTTCCAAGATGGCCTCGTTGTCATGAAGGGGATGCATGGAACTTAAGTAGCCAGTGAGAGTGAAGATTACCTAACAGATGAATCCTTTAAAATGAAGAATGTTATGCAGGTTCTGCATTCGCTGATTAAAGTGTACACCAACAATCTATTAACACATAAAGGCAGTACATATTTCACTGAAAGTACCATAACCATCGCCGGATCCATCCCCAGTTCTTCGAGGCTTTCTGTATCATCTTGCGGCAGAACGTAACACGGGCTGTGATGCTGTTATGACAAGGAACTCTTCGTAGACTCGGTGCAGATTGTGTGAAATATGACATAGGGGTCTAATTTTTAATTTATCCAAGGCTAGGCAACCGACTTCGCTCTACATTATGTTTTGAAACGCTCCCCTCCAGCATTGTGTGACATCCTAGGGAACGGCTGCGAAGGATCACGCTTAACTGTCACTTTTCGTGATCTTCGTCACGAAATCCATCGTGCCCGTTCATCGCATATATTTGCTATGATCTCACAGATAATTTTCTCTAAACAGCCGAATATCTGGAGATAAAAATTTTCAGAGTAAAAAAATTTCAATGAGGATTTAATAAAACTAAAAAAAAAAACAAATTTATGCGTCTCAATGTGTGTATTTCACGACTATGTAACAGTCTAGACCGCAAAGTATACCGGGAATTTCTTGTTGCTTGTCCTGTTGGCCGTGTTGGAATTGTTTGTCGACTGCAAGATGAGGTTGAGCCCAAAAGAATTAGAGGGTCTTCTGATACATCAAACTGGGTTTTTGGCTCAGAAACGACTTGCACGTGGTTTAAAACTTAATTTACCCGAAACTGTGGCTCTGATCGCTTCTCAGGTACTGAAAAACCATGTGGTTACAAGCATGTGTAAATTAATTTGTGATGCTTGAGTGGCATTGTTCCCATGCAATGCAACATGTACGGGCTTTTGGTGAGAACCCCCAAACAAAGCGTCGTGTTAGATGAAATACTGGTATGATACAGGAACACGTGCTAAAAGTTAAGCTGTTGTTACATGAGCTTATAATGTGTGTCCTTCCAATTAACTGTAACTAAAGGTGCTAACATTCGATTGTTCCTTACGCAAACACAGTGAGCCCGCTTACCACGCGAACACTTTGCTTCCAAAGAGTGTGAAAAGGACATCTTTACTCTAAAAGCACCACCAAAGTCTTCCATCCACACCAGTATACTTGTTAACTTTTCTGGAGAGAGATATTTTTATAGTTTTTGCAAGAACTGCATAGATGCACACTAAAATGTGGGGCTGTTTATATTGAAATGAAATGCATTGTAAATTTCATTCAAAAGTACCCAAATTTCCAAAAAATCCCATAAGTTCTGAATAATGCTTAGAACTTCCAAGCCTTGCCAAATGAGCTGAGATATGGAAATTAGCCAAGGGGGTGGTCCTTAGCAGGGGTGAACATTGTTCAGCTCTGTTTATGTTTTTGTTCAAATTTTAAATTACAGCTCAATGAATTCATCCGTGATGGAAAGACTGTTGCAGAGTTGATGAACATTGGGAAGCAATTTTTAGGTCAGTTTTCCCCTATTGGTAAATTAACATCTACCCTAAAGATTACAAACTGGTCTCAGCAACTGAGCTGACTGCCGTTGTTGTCTTGTGCCACATATGAACAGGTGGAAACTTCAGGTGGAATCTTGTCAGCACATTAGGAAGGGCATAGCGAACAGTATAGAGAATAAGCATACTGATGCTAGAGTGTGAGGGGTTAAGGTTTTTTCCTTTTTAGGTGTGAATCAAGTATTACCAGGGGTAGGGGAACTTGTTGAAGAAGTGCAAGTGGAAGGGACATTTCCTGATGGCACTAAATTGGTGAGCGATTAATATGTAACTTCTCCGCATCATCCAGCAAACTGGTGATGAGGATATTCAAACTGATCAGGTAGAAGTAATGTTACCTTGATCTTATACCAAATTTTTATAACCAATTTATGTGGAAATGTGTAGCAGCTAGAGGGGAGAATTAACAGTTAGATCTTGGGCATAAAGGGGTTAAAATATTTATAGTGGCTGACTATAGATTAAAATAAATTTTGTCTTTTTATGTTAGATGTTCTTCTGAAATCATTGTTGGCCTAGAATAGACCATTGTTTCATTACACACATTGTATAAGAAAAGTATACCATTTTACAATTCTGTCAGCTATCATATCTTATTACATCCCTTTAAACATTCAAATTCAGATCAGTGTCAATATCTAAGCAACTAAACACCCACCCCTCCCCCAACCAAACAACAGTCAACTGAGAACAAGTTAGGTGTAATGTTGGGTTAGGGGAGGGGTAGGTACTCTGTTGCTCAGATGCTGACATTGATCCTCGAATGCTTTACCCTCAGGTCACAGTTCACAGTCCAATATGCCAAGAAAATGGAGACTTGAATCTTGCTCTCTATGGAAGCTTCCTACCAGTGCCTTCAGTGGAGATATTTTCATCTGCAAGTGCTAATGTTGTGTCTATGGTGAGTGATGTCTTGAAATTCAAAGACTAACTTTTTATAATAACTGCATACTTGCCAATTGATTTTATGAATTAACTCTTGAAAGGCTCAGTTATCAAGTATCCTCTTAACTTAGTGTTAGAAATTTGTGTATAAAGTTATTGATAGTTAAAACTTCAGCCAAATGGCCCAAACTACTTTAGGCTGTCTGCATCTTTATGGCATGAAGCAGCTATGAGTACTGCTACTCTCTCTAGGATGGATGCTTGTTTATGGTTGGTTACTTTGCTGTGTTTCATCAGGTTTCTCTCACTAGTAGTTTTCCAGTGTCCTTTAATCCTTTAACTCTCAGAAGTGATTAACACATAGCTTCTCCCTATAATATCCATACATTATCCAGCAAAAAGGTAACGAGACTACTCAGACTTATCAGGTAGATGTTGTCATCTTGATCTAACACCACATTCTCATAACTAATTCACAAGGAAATGTGTAGCAACCAGAGGGGAGAATTAACAATCAGATCCTAGAGAGTTAAAGGGTCAACTCTTTATACTCTAACATCAGTATCCATATTCTCCTTACTCTTCTCTATGCATTTCCTTTGTTACCGACAAGGAGAATTTGTTTAACAATCAAAACCTCTTATCACTAAGTTGGTGATCATTTTCTTTTTTCCTCATGTTTTTAATGAACAATTCAGCAGTGTTACTCTAAGGAGAAATTAGATGCTGATCACTGTTAGGGTTTAAAGAGTTAGTTAATGTACTTGTCTTGTGACAAGACTTGTTATATTAAAGAAAATTCCAAAGGGGGATTTTAGACTCCAAATATATCTGGTGGTCTGATGTGATTTCCACTTGTTGTTATTTTTCAAGGGTGGTAGAAATTCACCTGGTGCCATGATTCCCTCAGTCAAAGGAGACATTTTACTCAATGCTCAGAGAAGGACGATCAAACTGAAAGTCACAAGCTTGTGTGACCGGCCTATTCAGGTATGTCTGGCAATATTTTGCTCACTTGTCAATTTAGAGGTAAATAATGAAAAACTTACAATCGCTTCTTGTGTCATATGTATAATGATTTGCTTGAGGTGTAGCAAGTACTTCATATCTTTATATGAGACACAGTTGATGCAATTCAATTCAATTCAATTTCAATTCAATTTTATTTGTTAGCAATACAATATTATCACAGTCCTAGGTGACCCGCAATTAGCAAGCTATTCTAGGCGGGCCACCCTTCTAAAACAAGTGCTGTCTCTGCTAAGGATCACATACCGATACAATTAAACAAAGATAATCATTAATAAAAATACAATTGTTAAATAAAATAAAATAAAATTAAGTCCGTTGAATAATTAAATAATCAATTGCAAAGTTATCAAGATATATAATACAATTGAAACAAGAAGATGCATGAATCAGTAGATTATAGCATTTCCAAAGAAAAATTTGAAATGTTGTAATGTGATAAATTCCGTTTGCTGGGCTGCGGTGCAAATGTATTTCATCAGCATGTAAAATGGGAATGTGAAGAAAAGTGGCAAATTTTAATTTGACTACACAAATTTGCTACAGCTATGTTATAAAAAATGTGTTTTTTAAACTGGCTGAGCTCAAGTGAATTTTGTCATGAAACTCCAACCAAACACAAATAGCAAACTAGTAGTCATATAATTATGTCTGTGTTAGATCCAGGGGGGAGGGTCTAGAAGGTCCAGACTCCCTCCCCCCTTTCTTATTGGACCTGAGTGTTTTTTTTGACAACTTGTTTGACTCAAAAAAATATTGGCAAATACATAATTGGATTTTTCTTCTCAATATGAAGTGTTTAAAATGTACTTGTTGTGAAATATTTTTTGCTTATTTTAAGTATTTTTTCATAGCATGAAATTTTGGAATCTGCATGTTGTGTCAACCTGGTATTTTGTCACATTTCAACCCCTAGGTTGGAAGTCATTATCATTTCCTTGAGGCCAACAAGCAACTAGAATTTGATAGGGCAGCTGCCTATGGTATGAGACTGGTAAGATTGACCTGTACTTAACCTTTTATGCTTAGAGGTGATGAATATGTAACTTCTCCCTAAAATATAACAGCATTATCCAGAAATGAGGTGTTGAGAAGATCAGATTGAGGTTGTTATCTTGATATAATATCAAATTCTCCCAACTCATTTAGAAGAGAACGTGCCACAAATACAAGGGAGAATTAAACACAAATTGAATATATGTTAGAGATGGACACTAGGTGTGGAAGTGGTTAGAAACTGGATTTGAAAGCTGAACATTCCAGGTCCAAATCCTTGTCTTCATCTTGGGTATTCAATTAGATTTGTTCCTTAGTAATCCTAAACTCAGCTCTCTAGCTGAGCCTTTGTTAAATGTCAACTGATTTGCCTTGCAATATTTGGAATTTATTTTCAAAATTAAATTATTTTCACTCTCTTTATTAGACTTTTTTATTTAGTGTCCTAAGCTCAGTTGGTGGTTACAAAATTGATATAAATTTGAAGTACCAAATTAAATTTTCATGCTAATATTAATTTTTGTTTAATTTCTCATTTATTTTAAACAAATAACTAGTTATTTTATCTGAAGGTTCAATTAAGTACTGTAAGAGTGTTGTTAAACATCCTCAAATCCATCTATGAATTGATGTTACCAACCCTAATTACCAGTTCACATTTAAATGCATCAAAAGTCCACTTGCATTTGAGAACTTGTTGATTTGTGATTATTTTTAATAATACAGAACATTGCTGCTGGTACTGCGGTTAGATTTGAACCTGGAGACACCAAAACAGTTGAACTGGTTGACATTGCTGGAAACAGGTCAGTTGAGGGTTTTCTTTAGTGATGCTTACATAGAAGATGATAAAAACTAACCTTTTCTACTTGTAAATTACATGATTTTTCTCCCTTTTACCCAATCTTTTCAAATAATTGTTAAGTTTGCCACTGATCATAAAAATATTCCCCTTGCTAGAGTGGTTCGTGGAGGAAATGGACTGACTGATGGACCAGCTTTGCCCGAAAACTTGGACACTGTCATGAAGAAGGTTGTTTCAAAGGGTTTTGCTCATAAGCCACAGGTTTGTATATTTAGTAATATTTAAATATTTCATACTACTTGTAGCTGATGAGGTACACAATCATTGGGAACAATCAATCTTTAGAAAACTCGCTGAGTTTGAAGGGAAAGATCAAGTGACCAAGACATGAAATAAACCTAGTAAGAGGTCAGTGTTGGGAAATTCCAGTCAGTTAAAATCTCTGACTGAGGTCTTGTAACTCTTTGATCCCTAAGAGAGACTGGTATCTAATTTCTCCTTACAATATCACCACTGAATCAAATGTTGAGATCATGAGAATAAAGGAAATGATCACCAACTAATGAAACTAGTGATTGTTAAACAAATTCTCTTTGTCAGCACCTTAGGACATGTATAGAGAACAGTATGGAGAATATTCCTACTGATTTTGGGGTGTGAAGGGTCAAAAACATGCTGCCAGAGGCTTATGAACCAAAGCCAAACAAAAACTTGCAAAAACATTCATTTGATTACTGTGCCATGACCTCAGGAGATGGGAACATCTGTAAAACACTAAGAACCCATTAGTTAGATTGCAGGATTTGTTACCTCCATGCAATTTAATGTTTTATTTTTTCATTCATGGATTAAACCCAGAGATTAAAAAAAGTTGCTTGTCACTTGCTGGCCACAAGCTGTTTAACTTTAAAGTTAAGGAGGCAGTAATCTTACATAATAATTATAATACATATATGATTAATTATATTATGATATCACATTATCTTGAACTGTTTTCATGTGACAATAGGATAAACTTGATGCTGGTGTCAGTAAAGTGACTATTCCAAGACCACTGTACATTGACATTTATGGCCCAACTGTTGGAGACAAGGTTTGTCTGATTTGAACTGCTAACAAAACATTTTACAAACAAAGAAATGATGCTTGCAGGTGAGCTGCAATCAAAGTCACTGCAGAAAATAAATTTGAAAACAATTGTAGGCTTTAATAAGATTCAAACCCAGGCCTCCCAGATACTAGTTGCCGACTGAGTGCTAATAGGACAGTGTAGGGGTCATGCTTGTAATTGGATGGTGTAATAGGACAGTTCGAGTGATAGTTAACTCATCATACCTGTGTGAGTGGACAGAACATAATATGTGTGTGCACTAGCTGTTGTCGTGCATTTCACAGAGTTAATTGTTTTAGTCTAGTTTCTTTTTCAAATTTTGTCATAGTTTTGATTAATTGGTAACAGGACTTCTTGTTGTCCAATTCTGTCTGTAATCATACTCCTGATTAACAAAATTAATTTGACTTCCACTTTGTGATTGTCCGATTTTTTGATCACTCTTATGGTATAGACTGTAGTGGACTCCACTCAGTCCTATCACCATTATTAATTACAAGCCTGAAGAGCTGCTATTAGAGGTGAAACAGAGTTTTCATTAACCAGTCATTAAATAGTGCATGTTTCATTGAGGAGGAAAATATGGCTAGCTAGTTAGGACAGGTTTAGGATCGTTAATTATTTTATAGATGTTAATGTTTGCCAAAGTGAATTTTATTGTTCCTCTTGATCAGGTCTGTCTTGGTGACAGTTGTCTCATTGTTGAGGTGGAAAAAGATTACACAGTGTATGGAGATGAACTTAAATTTGGAGGTGGAAAGGTAAGCTCTTATTTTGTAATCAAAATTACCTTGTAAAATCATTTCTTTTTTGTATCAATGTGTGTGTGAAACCCCTTCTTGCAGTATCAGAAAGTTTTGTGAACAACCATTTTGGCCAAGGATTAGTAAGATCTTTTGCTTCTTGTCATATAAACCTTTTATGTTGTGAGGACATTATATCTCTCTCAGAATTTCACACTCATTCTTGTCACAAATTCTCGTCAGCTGCATTAGTTTGATGTCTTATCTTCCCTACAGGTTTTGAGGGAAGGCATGGGCCAGGCAGCAAATGTCACCAATGACACAGCTCTGGACACTGTCATCACTAATGCCCTGATTGTGGATGCAGTTGCTGGTGTTATAAAGGCTGACGTGGGAATAAAGGTGTGTCCTCTGCGCTAGTGTTAGATATGACGAAGTACTGCAAAGTACCTCACAAAGGTTTGGCCCAGGGTGGAAAGGGGAGAGGGGGTGACCCCAATGCTATTTGACATTTTCAGGAGTTAGAAAGTCAATTTTCCCACTCTTGGGTATCTATGATATGAATGTCAAAATTACACCCCAAGAGACCAAAGAGGCCATTTCACATGGCCTTCTGAGATGGCAGCCAGGTCATGTTCTGACCCTGAGGCAGTGCACAAGCATTAAAATCCCTACCTAGAGTAGGGTCCTCTGAGTCAATTTCCAGTGAGTAGCCTGTCCACCCCCTTCTATCCTGGGAAAACCGCTGAGCTGAAAGCTCATAATTCTCAGAAAATGTAAATGCAACATAGATTCTTTCAGTTAAGTTAGGCTCTGATTTTGTGTGGTGCAGTTGTGTATTGCAGACCTGTGACTATTGCTTGAGGTATTTATTTATTGTTTTTTATGGATTCTGTTGTTTTGTTCCTATTTGTTTAGAATGGTATGATTTCTGCCATTGGAAAAGGTGGTAACCCAGATGTGATGGCAGGTGTTACAGAGGTTGGTAAATTATACATTTTTCATCATAATTTATGACAACATATTTTTTGAAAGGTGATTTGTGATGCACTTGTAAGCATCTCCCTTAAGTACATCTCAATAATATATTATTTAATTTAACTGTATGGCAGCCATGCCAGTGGTTCAGTATTAAACAATCATATTTTAAGATGCTTAATTTTTGGATAGGGAATGGATGTTTAAGATTTCTATTAATAAAAGCTTTGCTTAAATGTTTCTGTAAATTTAAGCTCATCATTTAGTTATTTCATGTTAGGGGATGGTTTGTGGTGTTGGCACAGAAGTCATAGCTGGTGAAGGACTCATCTTGACAGCAGGTGGGATTGACGCACACATTCACTTCACTTGCCCACAACTTGCTGAAGAAGCAATTGCATCTGGACTTACCACCATGGTTGGAGGAGGCACTGGTATGGAGTTTTCTGATAGTTTACAAAATTAATTACTAGTAGTTAGCCTTGTTGAAGAAGGACGTTTCTCCTTCCCTGAACTTGTTGGACCTTTATTTATCACTGCGTCTCATGGTCATCACCTAATAATTTTTGTCAAAATGGATTGTGGTCTGGGAAGGGAAATTGTTGGAATATGCTATATCATGTGGAAAGACCCAAATATGTAAGGAACATACCATTAACCAGAAGGAGTGTAAATTCTTAGACTACCTGTTCGTGTTGGTAAGAAATTCAACTGACAGCTGGATTAATTAATTTTTCAGTAATTGCACCACTAAGTCATCAAATAATATAGAAGGAACACTACCAAGTAGAGACCTAAATAACAAGTTAGTTAGTGATCACTGATGACAACAACTATTTTCACTCAAATCATTCACTAATTGGAAAGTGATTGTCGGAGAAATTTTTCACTTCAAACACTTTTTTTGTTCTTAACAGGGCCTGCAACTGGTACTTGTGCGACCACTTGTACTCCTGGACCAAACCACATCAAGTGAGTTACGTAATTACATTCCATGGTGATGAAGATGCGATTACAAATTACACCACAATCTTAAATTAAGAAGTATAAATACACAAATATACATAAATATGTGATTGTCCAAAAATAATTTAATGTTTCAGGGCAATGATTCAAAGCACAGATGGTTTTCCTCTTAACTTTGGCTTCACAGGTGAGCCAAGTTTAGTTTCTTTGATTCTTCTTTCCTTCATTTTCCATATTAACATTTTACTGAACATTCTGATGAATTGAATTCAAAATAATTCCTGCTTTTAGGCAAGGGAAACACTTCAAAGTCTAGTGGAGTTGCAGCAGAGTTAGAAGAACAAATTAAGGCCGGTGCAATAGGGTAAGAAATATTCCTTTAGCCCCTAAGGGAGACTGCAGGCATCTAATTTCTCCTTAATTATCACCAACCAAACAAGCTCTTGATTTCTCAACAAATTCTCCTTCTAAGTATTCTAGGAAATGTATACAGAACAGTATGGAGAATATGCATACTGATGCTAGGGTGTGAAGGGTTAATAAGACATGGAGAAATTCTGTAAAAGAATATTTGCTTTCTATAAGCTTTAAGAGTGCATTTTTCCTTCTGCATGTAGGTGACATAAAGGAAACTAAATTTAAAGGGAAAACAAAACATTAGACTTTAAATATGGAAAAAAAGGGAAAGATAAAGCTGTTGTCTTTTTCCTGCCAGAATTTTACATTTTATTAAAATCTGGCTTTTTTGGATCACTTGCAGCTATAGAGTCAGTATTCATCTAATTTTCTTTGTTTCCAAACAGGTTAAAGCTCCACGAAGACTGGGGAACAACCCCTGCTGCAATTGACTGTGCACTGACTGCTGCTGAGAAACACGATGTGCAGGTGAGTATTAGCAATTATTTATTAATGATTCATTAATTATAATTATTAATGATAAATCATTATCAAATACTATAATGATGCTTCAAATTTCACTTAGTAATGTTCATGATTGTGGTGAACATTCTGTCAGTTATGATTATTGTTATTTTTTGTAGATTACCATCCATACTGACACACTGAATGAGTCAGCTTGTGTTGAGCAGTCAGTGGAAGCTTTTAAGGTGAATGTAGATTTGATATTGTTGCACATGGACCATCAGTATAAGGGGCTGCATTTACATAATTTTCAAATGGAACAGAGAGGGGATGAGTTGTTGCTTACGAAGTTTAAGGGGGGACTATTTAATAGAAAATTGACTGCCAATCAGTATGTGGGGCTGCATTTACGTAGTTTTCAAATGGATCAGAGGAGGGATGAGTTTTTGCTTATGAAGTTTAAGGGGGGACTATTTAATAGAAAATTGACTGCCAATCAGGGGTATCATTGGAATACTAATGACAGAGCCTTGGGGGAATGAGGGATCAGATGAATTTTGTGGCATAACCAAAATCTTCTGACCCTCCTCCCCCCTCCTCCCAGGAAATAAACAGTAAATACTCACCTGAGTCCCAAAGTGAAATATTTCAGCCTTTCTTATGCCTCACTCAGTTGAATGAAAACTTGATGCACTGAAGCTGCAAAGGTCACAGCATGGAGTGACTTTTAAGCATTGGGCTAGGTCCTTTTCCTCTTAATGGGTTGATAGCCCTTTCCTTTACCAAAACCAATCATACTCTGTTATGGAGAGAATCATACAAGGAGTAATGCATCTTGCTGAACACCAAAACACATTTAACTTCTATGCTGAAAAGGGACTTGAACCCTATCTGTGATCTGCTGTTTGCAACTAATCGGCTTTCCTGTCCATCACATTTGTCTAACAAATCTGCTGTCCTTGTGTGACTACAGGGTAGAACTATCCACACCTATCACTCTGAAGGCGCAGGTGGTGGCCATGCCCCTGATATCATCAAGGTGTGCTCTGAAGCGAATGTAATTCCATCATCAACCAATCCAACCAGGCCATTCACTAGAAACACCATTGATGAGCACTTGGACATGCTGATGGTTTGCCACCACCTTGACAAGTATGGTCACAAATATATGTGAAATATCATATTTTGACATTTGAATGATAACAAGTAACACTAATTCATAAGCAAGGGAACAGTGAACTCAATAATGTTTCCCTTCTAACACAAACTTTTTAGAAGTAGTCTTGACCAGTTTAATCATTTCACTCTTGTGATCTCAGTAGCAATTCTCCTTGCTGTCTATCATACAATTCTCATCATGTAAGTTTAGAGAATTTGGCATTGGATCAACTGATAATCCCCTTTAGTGAATGGGAATTAGGCTGAAGAGGTAAAAAAAAGAGTACATTTTTTAGCATCTTGTTGAACAAATGTAATCACCAATTTATTGAAAATGTTTGAAAATATATTTTACTTTCAATTCTTTTTCACAAATATCTTTACTCAGTGTGTAATAGTTTCCTTTCAGAAAGTATTTAAATATTAATTGCTTTTAAAAAGAGAGTGAAGAAATTTTTTTTTTCAGAAATCTGAAGGAGGATGTGGCATTTGCTGAGTCTCGTATCAGAGCAGAAACAATTGCAGCTGAGGATATACTGCATGACATGGGAGCCATAAGCATCATCTCTTCAGATTCACAGGTAAAGGCTGCATACATACCTCTTACTAACCCAGTTTGAGGTCCCTATAGAGAACTGTAAGTTATGGATCAGGTTTTTCCTGCTCAGATTTAAGGCCATAAATCATATCATAACACATTTACTAACTGTGAGAGATATAAGAAACTTGCTTCTTTTTTTCTAGCACATACCAACTATATTTTGAGGTGTAAGAGTCTATCACACCAGATTCAAGTTTAAACCTGGAAATTGTACTGTTCTCATTGCAGGCCATGGGCCGTGTTGGAGAGGTGATCTGTCGCACATGGCAAACAGCTGATAAAATGAAAAAACTGAGAGGAAAACTTTCTGATGAAACGGTAACAATTTTGAAACATTTCTGTGTGAGATAGTAATTTCTTGGTGAATTCACAGGTCCATTCTTTTTGGAAATCATATCCTCAGTTTTTATTACTCATCAAGTACAGTGATGTATAATCTAGTTACAAGATATGTAACTTGTTTATTTGGTAGTGATTGCAAGTATAATACATTGCAATTTTTGTAGAATATATTTACAAAGTAGCTATAATTGCATTCATGTGTGTCATCACCAGGGTGACAATGACAATATTCGTGTACGCCGTTACGTAGCCAAGTACACCATAAACCCAGCATTGGCGCATGGAATGTCACATGTCATTGGATCAATAGAGGTAAATAAACAACTTATTATTTAACAAGTTAAAGTATGGTAAAAGAGCCAGACAATTGAAGGGTTTCATGGAGAAAAGCCTTGTGCGACTGGTGATGCACTGCTAGATTCTCCCTCTTAACTGTCTTGTTTTACTCTGTGAAACAGAAGGAGAAGAAGATGTTTCATCAAGAGTCATTATAACCCTTTATTCACCCAGGGTGACTGGCTTCTAATTTCTCCTTACAGTATCATCCTTCAATCTAATATAAGGGTCATAAGAGCAAAGGAAATGATCACTAATAATTCAAGAAGATCCTGATCATCAATCAAATTCTCCTCATCAATATCATTTTATATAATAAGCTCAGTTATGCACGCATTCTGATTGGTTCTCACTTATGATCTATTTGGGGACAGACGTATAGATGACATCATTAAAACTTTTTTGAATTCTTTATTATATAAAACAAATAGATTCCAAGTTGCCGTGCGTCTGTTCAGTAATAGATCACAGAGGATGTCAAAATGTGGTAAGAACATCAGTGACACACTCGGCTGCGCCTCGTGTGCCACTTTTTTGTTCTTACCACATTTTGACGTCATCTGTGATCTATTACTGAACAGACGCACTGCAACTTGGAATCTATTTGTTAAATAGCAATTGTATAGAGATGCAGTTTGGAGAGTGTGCATACTGATGTTATGTGTTAACCCATAAACTCCTATGAGCAAACAGCTTCTGTTTTCTCCCTAGAATATTCTCCTTGGGAAAAAATATTAAGATCATAAGAATAAAGGAAACAATCACTTATGATTGTGAAACAAATTCTCCCTTTCAACACCATAGGAAATGTATGGGGAACAGTGTGGAGAATATGCATTCTGATGTTAAGGTGTGAATGGGTTAAGGGTTAAACTGGTGTCAAGGGTACTTATAACATGAGATATAATTTTCAGGTTGGAAAGCTGGCAGATCTGGTGTTGTGGAATCCAGCACTATTTGGTTCTAAGCCAGAGATTGTGGTGAAGGGAGGACAAATTGCATGGTCTCAGATGGGTAAGAAAGGCAATGCCTATTGTTGAATTATAATGATTTTCTGTTTCTCATAGAAAAAAATAGAAGGAAATATTTTTTTGTGATCCAGTATTGACTTCAAAACCAAACAAACACATTGACTGTAAACAATTCAAGAAAGGGCAACTCACAGCATTGGTCTGCTTCTGGCATGCATAACAAAATTCATTTTGCAACTGAGGTAAGCAGTTTGACCAATTTGAGGCAGAGAAGATCAACGTGTCAGTTCTCAATTGCACTTCTGTCAATATCAATCTGAAAAGATTCATACCCATTTGTAATATTTGTAAATATTACTGCAAAAAATTGTCTTTTAATGAAGGTGAAGTTTTGTGTTTTCTAATTTACTGGTAATTAAGCTTTGTTTTTCATCTTCAGGAAATCCCAATGCCTCCATACCAACCCCCCAACCAGTGAGGCCACGCCCAATGTTTGGTGCTTTTGGGGCTGCTATTGGAGCTAACTCTGTAGTGTTTATAAGCCAGGTCAGTAAAAATTTGTTAGCTGTAGAGGTCTTGGGAAGATTTTGAAGTAGTTTGGTGTTGATCATACAATTTTTTATGACTCAAATCAGGATTGAATCTGCCTCTTTTATGAGGACTAATTCTATGTCTTTCTTTTCATAAACATGTACAGGAATGTACCAAGCATAATGTCTGTCAGACATATGGTATCAGTAAGAAGACCATTGCAGTTAAGGGGTGAGTGTGTTAAACAATGGTGTTTCCAAAAATTATGGTAGAAGTTTGATGATCAAATCTAATCTAAGATAGATGGAATAGTTAGACAGACAGATGGATCAGACAGACAGACAGCCAGGCCACCTGGCAGGTGGGGTAGTTAAGTATAATCAACTGCATTAGCCCTTTGTCAGAGTGAATGACAAAGGGCTAATGCTTGAAACGTCAGATTTGAAACTCTTTACATTGGCCATAGTTGATGATACAAAATTACCCTGTTATACTTTTTGTTAAAAACCTGACAAAATGATTGATTGACTGCCTGAAAAATTAACGCACTTAGTGAAAATGTGTACCCTCTCAATTTAACCCTTGGTCCTGTAAGAGTGATCAGCATCCAATTTCTCCTTACAAAATCACCCCTGAATCAGGCATTAAGGTCACAAATAAGCATTAAGGAAATGATCAACTAAATAAGCTCTTGATTGTTAAACAAATTCTCCTTGTCAGCACCATAAGAAACCTATAGAGAACTGTATGGAGAATATGCCTATTGATGTTGAGGTCAAAGGGCTAAGTAATGCTACCTGCAACTTGACTGCAGTAGCATAACACCCATCTGTCTGTCTTGGTATTCAATGATTCTTTAGTTAAATGGTTGTACTTTGTAAATCTGCAGCTGCCGTACAGTGAAAAAGAAAGACATGGTGCTAAACAACTACCTGCCCAAGCTTACAGGTGAGATCAAAAGGAAGATGGCAAACCAGGCTTCTGCTCAGGGTTAGATCATGATATTTGAACAGCTTCGTCCAATAATTGTAAGGAGACCCAGTGGCCGAATGAATGGTGCACTGGACTCCAGGTAAAGGAGTTCTGGCTTCGAGACCTGACTGGGACAATGTGTTGTGTTCTTGGGACAGAACACTTTACTCTCACAGTAAAGGAGAATAAATGGGTACCAGTGAATTGTCAGGGAAGCTCAATGTAATGCCAAGGGGTAACCTTGTGATGGGACTAGCATCTCACGTAGTTGTTTCTCACCCAGGAGCAGGGATAATTAAACTCTGATCATATGGGCTACTTGGCTCGAGTACAGACTTTACCTTTACATCCAATAATTGTTCCTTGACTGTATATTTGCAGTACATGACTTTTCTTTTTTGATTTGGTTGCTTTGCAGTGGATCCCCAGACATACAAAGTTCACATCGTTGATCCTGATAATCCATCCATCAAAGAACATATTACATGCAATCCAGCGGAAACCATCCCCATGGCTCAGCGATTTTTTATCTTTTAAGTGCTTAGAGTAATGGACAGAAAGGGTTTCTCCAGATACCTTACTTTGACAAACCAAATTCTGGTTAAATTTAGAAACTGGATGTGGCTAGGAATGTGTAATGAATTGTTATTAATATGTGGATGTAATTATATTAATTGTGGTTGATGAGATTACAGTATGAACTCCCCTTAAAGAGACTCTTGTAAAAGAACAGCTTTTCTTATATGTTAGTTATATGATATAGCTTTTGGCCTGTGAAGTATGCAGGACTTTTATGTGAGAAATGGGTTCCCTTGGCTGGTGCGTAAAAGTGGCCATGTGTGGTGCACATCTCTAGTGGCTACTCACTAGTCCCGGTTAAGATCCAATTACAAACTTAACACCTTTTTCATGTGACAAGAGTGCTGGCATACGAGAGCTTACACTGTATCTCTTAAGACACAGTGTAAGCTATTAGTCTTTTAAAAAAGTCTAACAGGGGATGATTTCTTCAGCAATAAGCATATATGTTTTAATTGGAGGTAAAATGGCAAAACTTAATTTAAGGTATTTCTGCATCCTGTTTAGCATGAGAAGGCAATAACAGAAACAATAAAATGTATAACAATTATATAGTGGATAATCTATGTTCATTAAACAAGAACAGTCAAGATTTAATCTTGTTAGTAAAATTTATCCAAATATCACACTTGAAATGTTCAATGTTGAGCCACTTAAGCACAGAAACATTGTTTATAGAAAAGACTGTGTGATAATTAGTTTCCTTGCTATTTTGGTAGTTTAATCATAACTTTTATCAAACATGTTGAACTAAACTGGATGTTGTAAATGTAAGGTTTAGAAATAGGTATCAATCAAGCTTGCTGATTAAGAAAAGGAGCTTGAAAAGGGCTTTTAGAAGCCTTGTAAAGATAATACTGTAATTGTATTTCATTTCGTGGATGTAGAACATTCTCTTGAAGAGTTACATATAATCAATTGTTGGCTTAACAGGTTGCAGTTATTATGTGTTTCTGTTATTCCCAATAAAGAAGGTAAATGTTCTGATTAAGTACTTTGTGGTTTATGCACTGATTGATCTGAAGCCCCAACTTCCCACCCCCCTTGGGTAACCCATGGGCATTTGATTGTCATCTGTACTTGGTGCTGGGGAATTTAAACTTTTCCTGGGTGGGGTAGGGAATTTGAAAAAAAGGTTCTAAATTTTTCCAGCAAATATGTTTTTTCAGAGGAAGGTTTTTTAAAGGAAAAAATTCACTTTTGCAAGCAAATGTATCAGAAGGAAAAGGTTTACAGGGTCAAGGTTTTAATTAAGGTTTGAATGGTCAAATCATTTGCTGGTTAATGAGTAGTAAGTTACCATCACTGATCTTGCATTTATCAAAAAGTTTGATCAACCAATTTAGCACCCTAGTGGAGCATTTGACCACAATTTTGGTGCAGGGGGGTGGGATTTCAACAAACAAATCTTCAAAAGTTCAAATGCAACAGGGGTTGTCCAGATGAGGATTTTCAAGCTTTGAATTGATTGATGCTTACTAAAATATCAGAAATACTTTTTCTAGAGATCTTCTTTGTTGCACTCGACTGATGATGCTTCACAAATGTGAGACCTATAACTCTGGAGTTAGAAATGATAAATTATGAGGTTCTCGGCACCTGAATTAATCTCATTTATTTTCTTAGTTTTAATTCATTTTTTTGGTCCTAAAGTTTATTTCTTGATATTGATTTGTGATAGTTGTATAGGTTTCTCAAGAGGAATCTGAACAGAAAATAATTTGATCACAGCTACTTATTCCAATGTACAATCACTCACACCTTCAAGAATACAATAAAGTTTAATAAATGTACAAAATATACCGTAACCCAAGACAGGCACGCGTCAAATCTCTTGTAAATAGCCATACCTATCAATACTTAAGCTGATATTCGCCTCAACGTAAATTAAGAAAAAAGAGAGAAATCCAAGGTATTCTTGCAAGAGGATTTACAAGTGTATTGGTATGCACTAATACAAGTGCTTGCAAACAGATATTATGTTAAATGCATCAGTTTCAAGATAGTAGATAATGAACGCGCTTAAGCTTTGTGAAATTAAAATGAAAATTCTAGTGGCTAGTTCTCAGTTTTACACACAGTTGCCACCTTTAAAATCAACATAGAAACCTATATGTTACAAAACTGTTCCTTATATAGCATTGTTCTCGATTTTAAAACCACGTCATCTTGTTTACAAATCAAATCGCTAGTCCAAAAACGCTCACGATGCAGTACATGGTCTTGTTTTCCCATCTCACTGTACAACTTCCATCAGAAGTGTTATCCCAGAAACAGGAACTTGCGGTGTGAAGACCGGCTCCATTTTTCTGCATGATGACACAGGTGACGATGTACTTGAACGGTTTTCCGAGCTTGGTTAGTTGATTCAAACATTGCTCGACGACATTGGAAGTCCACTGATTCACTTTGTTGTGTTGGTAAGCATTTCCGCCGATAGCTCCTTCAACAGACTCTTTAATAATGTTGCTAACCTCGTCTACGACGAAGGATGTTTCTTCTGCTGACTGATACTCGTCCATTTGGAAGCTTTTCCCCTCACAGATGCGACAAAAACAGCAGCGACAAAACACAAATCACTTTTCAATATGGAGGATTAGCACAACTTAGCAACCACGAAAAATCTCGCCCCAGTACTACAACTCGCTCAAGATAGCAACGCCTGTTCATTTTCGACGCCTCGACCCCTTACGCTACTAACCACGGTCGATCCTATTTCTCTTCTCTGCCACATTTTTGAGATGGGAGACAGCGAAGAAAAACCTTGCAGCTTTATTAAAGGTATGGAAATATAAATCATTATATTTGAAATTAAGTCATCAAATAGAAGCTGACATTTGTAGCGAGCCTCCCTAAAAGCGGGCGCATGGCGTGGTGGGTGTTGTTCTTCGGATACAGGGCACATTTGAGAAAACGTAACCCGACCATCGGTTTTTGAAAGACAAATTTAATAATTAAAAGAAAAATTGACTAGAAGTGGCGAGGAAGCCATGAGAAACCACAAGGCTTTTACATGATGGGATCTCTCTTTGCCAAATCAAGATCCTTACAACACAACTGAAAGTGATAATTGTGATGATCACTTTGTGAAAATTAATGAGTTCTTTTCCTATTTTCAGCTGGTAATATCAGTACTTCCCCTGAACAACATCACCATCATCATCACCATCATCATTCAGCACCCCATGGACACAGTCATGGTGCCAACGAGCATGGACACACCCATGAATTTATGTCGAATCCTGGCCTGTGGACAGAAAGAGACAAATTAGTGAATAGATCTGACTGGAAACAAGTGAGTTTATACACAGATTTCTGGAGGATTTCCCATGTACCCCCCCTACCATTGAGACAAATCTCCTCAGCAGGACTTAGTTGTATTGAGGGGTGGCACATGGCAAAATAGGAAGCTTGCAGAGCTGCTTAGACCCATGTTTGAAAATGAGAAATTATGTCTACAGAACTCTCTACTCCTAACTATTGCTATGGTGTTATTCAAATTACTGGATGGGCCTTGCTAGTACAAGGGCTCAAAATAAGACTATCACCAGTGTGATTGCCAGCTGCAGTTTAGAAAACCTGAAAGCTTAAGACTTCCATCACACACAACAATAACTCCAACCTGCCCTGGTTGACCTTTGTCTGAAACTCTTAGCTATGTGAACAAATATGAGACCTCAAAAGCTTTCAACAAATGTAAACATTCAAGAATGAAACATTTGCAGCATAAAAATGATTGCAAGGCTCATTGCATTAAGGCTGATGAGATTACAAGACTGAATGAAAATTTTGTAAGACCTACACTTTATCAAGGCACCATTTTCTATCTCCATTATGGGAGCTGCAGTAAATCTTCTTTCCTTTCCTCTCTAGCGTGCTTTTACAGTAGGTATCGGTGGTCCTGTTGGATCAGGAAAAACTGCACTAGTCTTAGCTCTTTGCAGACATTTAAGGGATTCCCATGGAGTATGTGTTGTCACAAATGATATTTTCACCAGGTTAGTGCACTGACCATGTTTTACTGTAGATAGCATACAGATTTTTCATTTTGATATCAATTACTTCCAAATCATTTTTCCTTCAAATTAACTGACTATGAATTTCAGGGAGGATTGGGAATTTCTTGTTAAAAATGAAGCTTTACCAGAGGAAAGAATGAGAGCTGTGGAGACAGGAGGCTGTCCTCATGCTGCTATAAGGGAGGTGAAGCAAAAAATTTCTGGTTCACAGTATAGTATTAACCAGTTTACTATGATTCCTAATTATCCCTTAACATTTTACTCCCGAGATCTGATTGTTAATTCTCCCCTCCAGCTGCTACACTTTTTCTTGTAAATTAGTGACAAGAATTTGGTATTAGATCAAGATAACAATTTCTAGCTGATAAGTTTGAGTATTCCCTTTCCCCTTTTGTAGAATAACATAAGGATGTTGTAGAGAGAAGTTAAATTTTAATCACTTTGGGTAGTTAAAGGGTTAAGGGGATTTATAAATCTATTTATACATAGACTAATAACTGAAGAGAGTTTGTCAGTATATCAGGACAATACCCCCCCAAAGGTGATAAGTTTGTCTTTGTTCATTACCCGTTGGCTGAATATTGTGTAAAATAGATAAAATAGATATTATACTGTTAGAACAAGGCCTACTGGACAGTCTCCTACTATATCCTCTCTTTTCCCCCTTCCCCCCTCCCTCTTCACCCCCTTTCCGCCCCCCCCCCCATGATATCTTTCCTCAGATCTTCAATTATCACTAAATCTGAATAGAAAATTGTGTAATTACATGGCACCAGTCTTTTACAGTATGGACCATGCCCTCAATTTCCCTTTTTTGGACCATTGGCAGCAAAGCAGAAAAAAAAATACTTGGTTTATATTGGTCTATGACGGTCCTGCTCTGTACAAGGAAAATTGTGCCCTTGGTCTGGTTGAGTATGTTTTTTTTCCCCATACAGACCTCCCACACAGTAAATAACATATTAAAATGGATTTCTGGCTATTCAAGTATACCACTCAAGAAAATCAAGGTCTTAATAATGTTAACGTAAGATCTCAACACATTTGGTAGGATTATTCACTGAACATGGAGGAGGTTAAAGACTTGACCAAAACATTCCAACCAGATCTGGTGATAATTGAATCTGGTGGAGACAATCTTGCTGCTAATTACAGCAGGGAACTGGCTGATTACATTATTTACGTCATTGATGTTGCAGGTAAGAATTCAAAATAAATTCACATAAAATAAGGGAGCAGATTTTTTTTTCCAAAGTCCCTTCTTTATTCTTTATTACCAGTGACTGTTCCTGCTCAGTTTTCATGGAAAACCATGTGAATGGTCCCTTATATTGTAATATTTTTAAGTCAGGTAACTAGCTTACCCATGACAAACTGTTTGTTAGAGGGGTCTTATGCTTGCTGACAACAGATTATCCATCAAACATCCCTATACCTAGCTTTTAAAGAGAGGGAGTGGGGAGTTTTGATAAGTAAGTATTCCCCTCAATGCAGTTTGAACAAAAGCAAGCAAGAGGATTGCCAAGAAGAGAGAGAAATATCATAGAAATGAGGCATAGTGATGGACGATCCAATGCTTTGTAACTAAAGAAAGGGGATGGCAAAGATGAGATGAATATTTTGGGGAAAAGAGGTGTAGTGATGGATTATTTAAAAATGATGTTATCAGGTAGAAGGGATGTTTTTTGATGATTTGTAGGGGGAGACAAAGTTCCTCGTAAAGGAGGTCCAGGCATAACACAGAGCGACTTGCTTGTTATCAACAAAACTGATTTAGCAGAAGCTGTTGGAGCAGATCTTAAGGTAGGGCTTGACTTTTTTTTGTTGTTTTAAATTTTTAATTCAACCTCTATTCAAAGTGACTAGTTCAAGATTTCTGCTAAATCATCCTATATACCGGAAACAACTGCCTCCTACCTTAAAAAAATGAGGATGGGGACTTCCCCTTTTTTTTTAAAGTTATGGGAGGGGGGGGGGGCACACAGGTTATGCTAACTAGTATGCATCTTTTACCTTCAAGTAACAATTTTTAGCCACCTATGGTAAGGAATCACATGTTTAGCTTCATCAAAGGTAATATTTTTCTTAGGTGATGGAACGAGAATCTGCTATGATGCGCCAAGGTGGTCCAACTATATTTTCCCAGGCCAAACATCTGGTTGGCGTTAAAGAGATTGCAGATCACATACTTGCTGCTTACAAGGACAATGTGAAACATTAATGTAGAAGATTACAGAGGCCTCCTTTTATTATACTATAAAAAAGAAATCTTGGTGTACACGTGAATAGCTCATCATTAAAAATGGGTTTTCAGGCTGAATGGTTCACTGTGATGGTTTCTCATTGAGACCTGAGGTCAGCAACTTTGAAATACAGTAGTCAAGATAAATTATTTAATTCCATATTACTAAAAATATTTATGTTCATGATAATAATCATTATGACAACATTAAAAAAAGGAGTTCCTCAGATTGTACAGCTTGATTTGTCCAAGAAAAACTTCGTGGCAGGCATGTTTTGATTTCCTGCTTTAATTACTAACTTCTTAATTGTTCATTTATCATTTTTGTGTACTAAATAATAAGAACATTGTTTGCTAATGGACAGTATTTTCATTTCACGAGTGGGTCTCCTCCAAGTCTTGGTACAATATCTTGAATAATCATTCTAAAGAAATTGTAGGCCTGAAGAACAAAAAAGAGATGACATGTTTTAGGCTTATACCTCTCAGAGAAACAATGACAGAGGCTATAAATAACCGTTTCACTGACTTTCTTTGAAAAAGTGACAGAGATAAGAGACAGCAAGGTCAACCTCTGTTATGCACATCTTTGCATAATCCCTCTAGTAGAGTAGAGACAATGTTTTCATTAAACTGAAGAGTGTCATAGTGTTACTACATGACAAGTATGCAAGTGAGCAAGACAAAATGAACAAGTAAGCAATATAAATGAAAAAACATGAAATGACATGAAACTAATTGCACACTAAAGTATGCACTTAATTCCCAAGCATGGAAAATATGCAGCATGTTACTAAAGTTTTTTGCAGAGAGTATCTGTTACTTTAATTGCAACATACAACACCCGAAAGAGGAAAATTATTGAAAATATCACATCACTTACCTCTTCTGTACTTTGTGTGGTTATGAGTTTGACAACAATGCCATCACACAGTGAAGGATCCAAAACACTAGCAAAGGCCATCAAATCTTTCTTGACGACACTCATATCATTACATTCTGTTGATTGAGTCAAATGAATTTGTGCAATAAAAATTAACATTTACTCTTTCTTTCAGAAATTGGTGCTGGAGTGTAGGTTTCAAAAACCATAATTCATTTATCTTGATCGTCTAGACAATATATATACATTTACTTCTACTGTGTTTTGAGATTTCAGAGAGAAACCTAACCATTTGAAAATTGTCTCCAAATGAAATAAGAGTTTATCAAAGGATGCCACCTGTTTGACAACAATTTGGTTAAACCCTCTCATACACTCAAACCTACTGTGTTCAGTTCTTAAACAGCTCCTGCTCTGGTTAATGTGCAAAAAATTGTTTTAGTCACAAATGCGTTTAGTGCAGCTTTTCAGTATTTAATCCTTTAGCTCCCATGATTAATCAAGAGAGAATTTCTCCTTACAATATCAACCAGACAAGTGATGAGAGTAAGGATAAATATCAATTTGGGGATTGTTAGTTTATCAAATATCAAAATTAATTCTCCAAACCAACATCATGAGAATTGTATGGCAGACAGTAAGGAGAATTACTAATGCAATCTTGGCAGTGAGAGGGTTAAAGAGGTTGCTAAGGGATGAAAGAAAGAGAACCAAGCCTTTATGGTGTCCAAAGAAAGCCACCTATTTGTGATGGTGCATCCAAAGTAGAATGTTAGGCCAGGTCAGTTTACTCTTTGGCAATCAAAAACACAATCAGTCTGACTGTATCTTATAATTTCATATATTATTTGATTGTGGAGATAAGAATGTGTCTTACTTGTGAGAACAGAGACTCTCTCCTTAATTTTTTTCTTGATTTCTTTAAAATATGGACCAATAAAAACACAGGTTCCCAAAACCTGAAAGACATTTACAAAACTGTAAGGTGATGCTAATCCAAGAATGTTTATTCAAATAACAACTGAAGGTTATTAAAAATATCAAGTGTCTTTCAGTTACCATCACACCACACATGGATTCTTTTAGTGAAAGAAAGCTGTTCTCATTGCTAAGAAAGATTGAATCTCCATACACTTGCTTTCCATCCACAAAGACTCTGTTATGACTTTTGTAACTATATGTTCAGACAGAAAATATGTAACAATAAGTTTGAGATTAAATTGTGTAAATAAAAAATATCCTTACATGTGTGATTATACTACTACTTAATGGGAATGGGAATTTAGAAGTGGACATTTCCACAAGGTGGCTTTTCTTGTCCACTGTTTCTAGGTCGAATTGGAATTTGGAATGAGGTTTTCCTTGAAGAGAGAAAAACTGAAGGACCTGGAGATGAGCCCTCCGAGCAAGGACAAAAAGCAATGACAAACTCCACCTTCATGTGGTCCCAGGTCCAGGAATCAAATCCAGGCCACAGCAGTGGGGAGGTAAATGCCCTCAATCACCACTGTGCCATTCCTGCTCCTACTTACAATTTATAAAATAATGAGTAATTACCTAGTCATATCCCAGACTTCTCCAAGTGCCACACGCCCAGCTGTAAACCAGTCAAGGATGATGACACTGCCATTTGAAGTGAGCTCAAAATCCTACAACATAATGACCATTCATCAATGATGTCCGAGATTCAAATGACATGCAACCAAATCATTGACTTTCTGTTCTTACCAGTAGTAAACAAAGAAAAAAATTTTTAAAAGTAGCATTAATATTAATAGTAATGGAAATGTTTTCGAGCAGTTGAAGGTTCCTCAGATATACCAGAGCACCTACAAGGAGGTTATTGTTGTTGTACACTTAAGGCTGGGTTCAAAACAAGCAATTTTTTTTACTGATCTAAAACTCACCTGTTTCTGGCTGTAGATGGCATTTTTGAAGCAGACCACAGGATCAGGAAGAACTGCAAGCAACCCTCCATCAGCAACCAAACCTCGCAAGCCTTGTTGTGTAACTAAGCCCTCTTCTGAGTGATAAACCTGGGCAGGTTCAAAGATGGGTTAAGATAACCCAGGGTTAGTGTGAAATCTGATTTCAGATCTGAAAACTTTAAAAGAAAATTCAGTAGAATTCTTTTTGCCAACAATTTTATGACTGGATGAGTTATAAATAATAGAGAAAGGCCTTTGAACAAAGGAATAAAGAAACCTGAACTGAAAGTTTACCCTGGGTTGGGGTTAATTGGCCTTGAAATCAAGCTCATCAAACATTTGCACCTTCCCTTAGTTTCGAGAAAGTCTGAAGTGTTGAACCCTTGCAGTAAAAGACTAGGCTAGTGACCGTCACTGGAAAATGTAATAGATGAGCACTCTGAACCGAGTAGGCTGCTGAACTGAATTCTGCTGGAATAGCAGAATTCAATTCAATTCAACAGCCCTTATCAAGGGGGTCAGATGGCAAGCTCACCAAGTAAATTTTGAAATAAAAAATTCTTTGAGACATGAAATATGGTCCATTCTAGGCCATACTTGGTTAACTTCTTTAGCCAGACATTGATGCTTAGAATCAGTTCAAAAATACTTATTTTCTGTCTTTGATCACAATTTGCAAAGTAGCCAGTACAAAATGGCATGACAATCTTCAGGTTTTGGCCAACTACTGGCTTCTTTAACACTTTAACTACCAGAAGTGATTATCATGTAACTTCTCCTTAAAGTATTTATACATTATACAGCAAACAGGAAGTGAGAATACTTAAACTCATCAGGTACAAGTTATTACCTTGATTGAACACCAAATCTTGCAATTAACTTACAAGGAAATGTGCAGTGGCTAGATGGTAGAATTGACAATTGGATCTTGAGAGTTAAAGGGTAAAGTAACAACCTTGCTTACCTTTGTTGAGGCCTGAGTGGTCACAACCACTGTACAGTGCTCCCCAACCTTGACATCAAGGGACACATTGTCTCCCTCCACAAGCCCACCGCCAAATGTGATTACATACAGCCACTGACTGCTTGGTATAGAAGATGCACAACCTGGCACAAGTAGTTTTAACTGCCAGAAGAAATATTTGATAAGAGATTGACATGACAAATTTATTTGTCAGAAGAATGCTATCTGAAAAAAATATAAATTGTTACTAAATTCTCAAGCAGAGTACAGTATTTCATTCACAGAAAGTGACGGTTAGGTAGTAGTTTTTGCAGAGTTTGCTTTTGTGAAATTCTTATTTGCAGTAATTAATTTTTCTTTATCATGGACCATCCACAAATATAGCAAAAATTAATTTGTGTTACTATTTCTTACAGGGTAAGTGTACTCAAGTTTGGTGTTTCTGACTTTGTAGTCTTCTGCAGATTCCTGCCATGCATCTTTATTTTGGACAGGGGAGCAGCAGAACTCTGCAAATCCCTTCACAGCTTTACGTTTGTCTAAGCGACCATTATCATTAGCTACGTATTTGCCATTTTCAGTGGACATAGATCCAGATCTTATATGCAGCGGATATTCCAAAATTTTCTAGTCCTACAATCCTGGAAAAAATAAAGAGCAAAGTTAAATGGCATGGAATGAACAGAAACTGGCATAAATTATTGTAAAGATTTTTTCAAATATTTATAATAGTCAGATATGACATGGGTACTATAAAAGTTGGAATATTTGTGGTTCAGAGACACTGAATTACAAAGGACCCAACAGTTGGTATTCTTAAGAGATTCTTAAACAAAATCTCCCTAAGTCATTCTGCAGATGCGTACAGTACTCAGAGAGAGACATGATCTCTTTGTGCTCTTATCAGCATGCAGAGGAACACTCGTGCAAAATTTAAACATTGATCTTTTTCCTATTGAGCTAAATTGTGCGTTCTAACTTTAAAATCATCAGCCATTCCAGCTTATTTGTACCGTTCTACGTATCTAAACCTCAGGAATGAAAAGATTGACTCACTTGGAGATGTGACGGTGTTTCTTTTTTTACTTCGTCCACGAGGCTTAGTATTAATGGAGAAACATACAATAGGCTTACATGATGAAAAAATACTACTCTTAAAGCGCAATTCAGGGGAGACAAATAACATTTTTTTTGAAGGGAAAATAAATCTAAAACTCAATCCTCACACATATTGAATCCACAAGACTGATATAAAGACAAACAGTTTCTAATTTCTGAGAATACGGTAAAAAATAAGAGGTAATAATTCATGCCCTATTGGTGCCCTATGGTGTAAGGAAGTGTTGTTACCAGTTTCCGCGCGTTAGTTTAAAATGATCATGGAAAATATGGCGGATAGGTGGAAGATCCCCAACCTGAAATGATTAATGTTATCGGGACGAAGCAGGGATTAATCAGTTATTCTACTGACGTAAAGAGGTACGCTTCCCCCCCCTCCCCTGCCAAAGAGTTTGAGGACCAATTTATCGATTCGTCATTGCCGTAAACGCGTATCTTTTGAAAATGGTGCGAGTACTTCTATTCCATTACTTCAAATCGCAACGTACGTTCTCCGATTCTCTTCAACCTACCTCTTTTGCCTCTACGAAAGATTATCTTTTCCTTGGTACTAGAGAAATGAAGGTGTTTGTTTACTCACTCGAGCAACCGAACTTTCCTCTATTCTGTGAGTTTCCGATCATGTCAAAACCTGTCAAGTTGATTTGCAACGAGAAAGCCAAGTGCGTTTTGACAATTGAGAGAACAAGCCGAAGAAAAAACGCTGGCAATAAAGTAGTGAGCGTTCAAACTCACTCTCGCGCTTACTTTAACTGGTTCAAGGCAAATCCTGACGAGGCGGTGCGTACTTATGCAGCGGGACATTCTCATTATCAAAGGCAGGAATCGGAGGGAAAGTGCAAGGATTTCCTAGCTTTAGAGATTCCCACCCAGTTTGATGTCACAGCTATTTGTTGCTGCCCAACAAGTGGTAACGTTGCTATTGCAAGCGTGAAAAAAGTGAGTTTGTTCAGATGGAGTGGTAACCTTACGTCTGGCGGCACAGATGTCACTGCAATGTATCATGATATGGAACATTTCCTTGACATTGAACCAAGCATGATTGTAAAAGAAGTTGTTCTAAGTGACTGCTACCTAGCTGTGAGGTCAAATCTAGATGTTCAAGTCCTCAAGCTTGTGTTTACAGCTGATCAAGATTCTGTGTCATCAAGCAGAAGTGGGAAAAGTTCAAGTCCAGGAACAACTCTGCTGAATAAGTATAGCATAGCAAAGAGCTGTTGATCCAACCATTTGAGGGAACCCCTCCTCCTCCCTCCTTCTCCAAATGATGAAGGGAGGGTAGTATCCTGGCCAAGATAGGATCATTAATCAACCGTAAAATTATACATTAAGATGGGTGTGATAAGATCTATGATCTAAATATTATTAATGGATTACCAAGGAACGACTTGAAGAAATTTGGCACTACATTGGAAGTTGTTAGTGTTAGAGTGAGCTCCTTTTTGGTTGGGGAGAGATGGGGTAGTTTCTTTTGATGAACTGGCATGTCTGACTCAATGAGCAAAACAAATTCTTGTTATGATTAAGAAGCCTTTTTGATAAGCTTCAGCAACTGGTGCCACAAGCCTGATGAAGAGTGTGATAAGAGGCTTTATCATAAAGCCTATCCATCTTGCTCTCTCTAAGTTAATAGAGACAAGACAAAAATCTTTGTATAAGGGCTTTACCTGTTTGCATATTACAAAGGGGTGAGCAAAGTTGGAAAAAAGGATACAGACTGTCACTGTCACCATAACCCCAAACCTAACCCTAAACATTGAAAATCATGCAAGTGAGAAAATATTTTGCTCTCAGTCATAATGCATGGACCTCTCTGCACTTGGTTGGTCTCTCATTACCTTGAACCAAATATTTTCCTGTCAGGCCCTCCTCTAAGTCAATAAGTACCTAACATGAATTGAAAGTTATATTTTGCTCATAGGGCCACAGCATCCCTGTTGGACTTTGAATCCATGCTCCACCCGACACAACCAACCAAAAGAGAACCAAAAGCTGACAACTATGTTTTGTGGTCCTTTGATGATTGCTCACCATTATTGTCTTCAAATAAACCACTAGCTGTGAAATCAGATGAGGAAGTTGTGTTACCGTTGTTGAGAAAGAAAAAGGTTTACAAAGACTTCTTACCAGATCCCAAGGAAATCTTAGGACCTGTGTCAGAGGTACCTGGGCATCCTGTGACTGTTGCATTTGGAGGTCTCTATGGAATTGGTTTTGCTGTGGATGGGTGTATGCTAAGAGTGAAAGGAGTTACCATGCTGTATCGCAGATTTAGAGTGGAGCAACTTAGTAATGAAGGCAACGATTCTGCTACACTTCACACATTACAACTTCTTCCAACTTATACACAAGGTAGGATAAATTATCTAATCCCTCTAAAGCGCTCTTCGAAATGTGGGATCAGCATAGGCCAATACAGACACTGTAATTTTTCTACAACAAAAAATTTAACCTTTAACCTCTAAGAGTGACTAGCATCTAATTTCTCCTTTCAATGTCACCACTGAATCACACATTAATGTCATGAGAATAAAGGAAATGATCACCAGCTAAAGAAATTCTTGATTGTTAGACAAATTATCCTTGTCAGCACCTTAGTAAATGTACAGAGAACAGTATGAGAATATGAATACTGATGTTAGGGTGTAAAAGGTTAAAGGGCGAAAGGGAGATTTCTGGGGAGGGAGTGTTTTAAGAATTATGACAAGGATCGTAGGCTAGTTGTTAACTTTATGTCTGCTATGCTTTTGATCGGCAATTCCTGTTCTGTTGCACAACTCCCAGATAGAAATCATTTTAAACCTAATGGGCAGGTTATTTAAACAAAGTATAGCATTTGTTTAACAAAGCTGCATTCTAAGCCATCTTCAATTTAGCCAAACCATTTATCTGAACATTTGTTTTGGTGAACAGTGTCAAGAGGGCCCAAAGCTAAGAGTAGAAGGACATTTATCCAGTTAATCAACCCTCTTACAGGAATCCATGAGGCCCATAGTGGTTTGGGTTAGAACTCATGTAAATAACCAGGCCAATTTGTTGAATCCTCTAACCTGAGTCTAAGCAACTTCATAATGAATTGTTGTTGCTACCAGACATTGGTCTCTTCTTTCTCTTTCTCTCACCTGTCATTACAATCTTAGAAATTGGCAAGGGACTGTGAACTTACTTGAAGTGTCTTCCCATTGATACAAGGCTATTTTTTTCGGTGACCAAAATTTTCCTTATGGCAACCATTAAACAATTGAAGGTTGGGAAAAGGCTACTTTTGGAAAAATGAGCCTCTTTTTTCTTGTGCTAGTATGTGTTAAAATGAATGACAACTTTGTATTTTGGTTTTTATCTTTTTAGGAATATCTCATGTGAAAGAGATGCAAAGATCTCCCTTAGTTGCAAGAACTCTCTTTGACCCTACTTTGTGTGGTATGTGTTGCCTCATCTCTGGCCCTAAAGAAGGCTTCATGTATGATGTGTTTGATACTTGTAACCTTCTGTCTTATTACAAGTACACCATTGATACAGTCAGTGTTTCCGTCTTTAATGGTCTGCTTCATGCAATAACCAGACAAGGAATTGAAACTTACACTGTGCGCATATATGCAGCTGCATCTGATTGGATTAGAAAGCATGCTGCTGAAGATGTTCAAGTTGACGAGTACCAAGGTGAGGAGCAAAGTGTAGTGAGCAATTTTGGGGGACAAGAAGAAAATTTTGGGGAGGTTTTTGATGGCAAAAAGAAGTCTGATGAAGATCTGGAGAGAAGAGATGCTGAAGATTTGGTAGTTGAAAGTAGATCAAGTTTAGCCTCTGCTTCTGGGAGCACACGAAGTGAAGAGTTGCTTGAAACAGTTGAGGTCAATCAAGAACTCAAAGAAAGTGTTGAACAAGACTATTGTGAGCCTTGTGTCACAGAAAACATGCCATCTACAGCAACTGCATTTACCCCCACTCTTTCATGTGCTGACAACCCAGATGCCACAGACACTGCTTCATCTATTAAAAGTACAAAACTGTGTGGAGATGAAGCCCCTCCTGCAGGTTACAAGGAGGCAAAACCATCACCACCAGATATCAAATGGACTGTTGATAACTCTGGCCGTACACTTGTGAGGTTTACATCGAGAAGTAAAACATCTATGCATAGAGGAGCAATGACAGGTGATATGAAACAGTTTGAAGAGAGTGAACAAAGCAGTGATGGTACAGATGGTGAGTATGACACTGAGATCAAGTGCACAAGAACGTTTACAATTAGCAGTTCAATGAATCGTTATACCAGCACTGGAGCTAAAGTGAGTGATGCTGTTTATCAAGCTGCTGTTATTAAACTCTCCAGTAACAATGGATGGCCATTACCAGTCTTTGACCTAAAAAGCCTGAGACAGGTATGATTGTGTATGGAAAATTTAGTAACCAAGCATTACAAATATAGCAATTCATTGTTAATGTCAGAGTTTTACCAGTTTCTATTGCTTGAAAAAAATACAATCAAATCTGTATTAAGGGGTACCAGATTAAGCAGTTGCTTGTCTAAGTCCCCAATTTTTTTCACCCTAGATACTGTAATTTTGATCTATCCAGGACTTGACTGTGAACTTTTTTGATCTGGAATCCAATGTCCAATCCATGTAAGAATGGTGTCTCCCACTTACTAAAATTGTTGGTAACTGACTACCGGGTATTTCTGTTTATAATAACCAGCTAGAATACCTCCTGGCCCTGCTTATGCAGCTAGTTCAGAAGAGAGGTTTGAGTTAGTCTTTGGGTAATATTTATATTTCATAATTTTTTTTTCCATACAGCGCTGTCCTCAGCCAAATCTAGACGTCTGTTTGATTGGCATGTATCCATTTATTGGATGTCACTATGTGTCTGCTAGTGAAGGAAATGTTGTTTTGTTCTCAAAATCTGCACATGACCACTTGCAAAGAAGCAAGAGGTACAGAACTCTGATATATTAGTCCATTTCTCTAAGACTGATTGAGATAATTTATGAGAATTGCAAATGCAGAGACAGGCAAACATAGAGTCCATTTAATGGCAGTTTTAAATAACAGTTAACAAATAGACAGACAGACAGAAAGGCAGATGGCAGTCCTTGTGGAGCATGTGAAGAAAGATAGGGAAGCAGGTGGATAAACAGAGATGATAAACAAACCAACATTTGCACAGAGCAGCAGAGGGCCCTGCTTTAAGCCAGTTTGCAAAGCCAACAGGAAAACAGGCAAAGAGAAAGACAAACCAACAGACAGACAGACTGACTGGCTGACAGACCAGCAGACAGTCCGATAGATAGACAGGTGGCAATCCAGTGACAGACATAGAGAGAGACAGCTAGGTGGGTTAATACATAGAGAGATGACAGATAGGCACACAATACTGACAGACAGACAGACAAACAATTTGAAGATGAACAAATAGATTGACGATTTCCTAGGACAGATAAATGAGACAAGGTCCTGATGGGCATAAAGAGGGACAGAATTTATCCAACTGGGTTCAAACAGGAAGATAGACAGCAGATGTACACTTACAAAGTCCATATAAAAAGATTTAAGAGACCTTATGAACTGAGTAGTGACAGTCTTAAAACAGATTGAAATAGATGTTATTTAGAGTACTCTCATGCATTAAGCAATATATGGTATAACTGAGCTGAGATGTAGTGTGTGTTCTGAAATGAGTGTCCGCTCGGTGGGGTTAAGTAGAGCAACTTTTCATAGAAGCGATGAGTACAAAATATTTAGCAAACATTGAAGTTGATCTTCATCATAATCCTAGTGCAAAATTAAATTTGTTAGTTTCAAGAACAAACCATCAAGGCCTCAGACTGAACAGAGAGAAAGTAAAAACCCTGACTGGATGGTATATGTCCTCCAGAACATGGACCCCACACAGCTTTACAAGGCAGTGGTATGTGGCACTTTTTCAACTTATTTCTGTGGATCACAAAATCTTAACCTTTTAACTTTCAAAATCTCATTAGTAATTCTCCTTGCTGTCTTCCATACAATTCTTATGATGTCAGTTTGGAGAATTTGGTATTGGATCAACATTTAACCCCTTAATTGATATATTTCTTTATTCTCATTACTTCTATGCTTAATATTGTATTGATATTGTAAGGAGAACATCCCTCTTGGTCACTCATGGGAAGTGAAGTGTAAAATCCAATTCTTTATGGCACTATCCATTTTCTCCACACTGTTCTCCATACATGTCCTAAGGTGCTGACAAGGAGAATTTGTGTCACAATCAAGAGCTGCTTTGGTTGGTGATCATTTCCTTTATTCTGGTGACCTTAATATGTGATTCAGGGATGAAATTGAAAGGAGAATTAGATGCTAGTCACTCATACGGGTCAAACATGGACTTTTCAGGCTACAACTCTTCCCTGTATCAGCATCATTCCAAATTTTTTTTTCCATTTACAAGTCCAGTTATCTTGGAGTATTAGAACTTATTAATAGGATTCTTTTCCATTTCAGATGCCATTGGCAAATCGTTGTCAGAAGCACAATGCACAGGCATTTCATCATCTCATTTGCGAGCAACACTTTTTCCTAAGAACACTTTGCTTGGCAGATTCGGGTTCCAAAGATGACAAGAACAAAAAGAAGCTTAAGAAGCTACTCTGCAAGTCTGCAGCAAATTTGACTGAGGTGTTTTTAAGGTTAGTTTAATGAGGGCTTAATTTTCAATAATGTTATTTAGTTAGTACAAATAGAGGTTTCTGGCATGTATTAAGCTTCTCTGTCACAACCCTTAATCAAGTGGCCGTGAGATTTTATAAGGCAAAATTTTGTCCAAACATAGGATTTCATTCATAAATTTGCCATTCAATTGTAGATATCTGTACAATGTGATGTAGCATAATAATATGATTTAATAAAAGTTATTGATTTTCCAGAATCCCTGATGGCTCTAAGGATAGTATAGACTACTTTGCAATGTCTGGTCTAACGCTGCGAGACATTGTCGACAAGGCTTATAAATCTGAAGAGCCTGTAGCAGATGGCTTGATCCATTTCTTGGATGAAAATTTATTTGGGTCAGACAAACAAGTTAATGTGTCAGAGGTGAGGGTCATGTAATTAGGCCCAGTTGATGAATGAAATATACGTCTTTGTCATTGTCTTGATGTGCACAATGTTAGTGACCAATGGTTGGTGCGTTTGTGTCCAAATATGAATGTGGTGGTCTGTGCTTTCATTGGGTTATGTTGTTTTATGTGATTATTAAGTGATAAAGGAGGGATTTCTTAAATTGCAAGCCTTAGCCCTTCAACCTCAAAGTATGACTTGAAACTAATTTCTCCATTCAACATCACCCCTTAAACACACATCAAGGTTTTGAGAATTAAAGAAATGATCACCAACTAAATAAGCTCTGGATTGTTATGTAAATTCTCCTTGTAGGTAAAATAGGAAATGTATAGAGAACAGTATTGAGAACTTACATACTGATGTTAAGGTGTAAAAGGTTATCAAAGAATTCTTTTAATTTATTTTTTCTTCAGAGTATTACCAAAAAAATTTTCAAGCTCTATGCCAGAAGTAAACCAGGTCGAGTAGCTGAGATTATACTGATGTCATCTCTTAGTGGGTTTTCATCAGGTTGGTTAGAGAAAATTGTTTATTGGATTAATTTGTTTTCATAATTATAATTAACTAATCATATGCAAAGTTTACTGTTAATTTTTGCCTTTTAAGACTCTTACTAAGTGGAAAATATCCAAAAAAATTACTTTATCACCAAAAGGAGAGAGTGAATGCAATATTTACTTACAGATCACCTTGCTTTGTTCGTTTTTCTTCATCATTATTCCTACTTGATCCATCTTCTTTAGGTTACAGAATTGATGGAGAGAAAACAGAGCCTTTTGTGTCTGTTGTCTTGAGATTTAAATCGTGTTATACTGCATATCAGTCACCCCTTACTTCTTGCATAACCAGAACCCAGGTTGTTCTCTGCTATTGTGCTATCAATCATTAAGCTGACCTTTTTTCCTCTTTCATCCAATGCCCTATGCTGTCAAGTTGGTCACATGGGTCATCTTTGTCCTAAGGAGAAAAGAATTTATTACAGGCCTATTTAACTTTAGGAGTGGTTGATGCAAGATTCAGCCATGTTTAAAATTAATGATATAAGTTTGTCCCTTTTAGAGACAGCACTAGCTGCCTTGGAAGATGTGAAGAAAACTAAAACTGAGAAGGGTTGTCCTTACAGGTTGGTGTTTCTGTGGTATATCTTATCTCCTAATTGACTTCTTTTATTTTCCTTTTCATTTCTATATCATTAGTCAGATAGATATATGGTAGATACCCTTATTTAAAGAGGGTTTCTCTTTCAGTGTTTATGTTGTAAAAAAATCACCAAAGGTCTTATAAATTAGACATTCAAGAAATTTAAAAAACAATAATAAATTTTTAAAATGTACATAGTGAGTTAATGAGTTAAGAGTGATGTAATTGTGTTTAATTAAGGAAGAGGATTAATTTGCTTAATTTAAGTTCATGATGGCTTTTTGTTGTTAATTTAGCTTATCACCATTGGATAACGTGGTGCGAGCCGTGCTTTATCTTCATCAATGTGAACCTGATCTTGCCCAGTCTGCCCTCTTCTCTATTCCTGAGGTAATTGTGAACAAGACATAAATTTGAGGCAAATCTCAGACTCCACAGAGTTACAAACTCTATGTTAGTACTATATTATAATAATGAATAATGCGTATATGATGTCACCATGAACACTATTTTGCTTTTTTTACTATATGTAGCAAATAGATTCCAAATTACTGTTAAACATTTAGATTCCATTTTGCCCCAGGTCTGTTCAGTATTAGATCACAGCAGAAGTCAAATTGTGGTAAGAACATTATTAACATACATAGCTGTGCCTCCTTGCTACTTTTTGGTTCTTACCACAAGTCATTTTGATGTCATCTGAGATCTATATCTGAACAAACACAAGGAAAAATGGTATCTAGGTGTTTTAACAAATTACTGATTAAAATCAGTGATTTGCCTTGTCGTAGTTTAAGGTATGAATGTCAGATATGAAAGAAAAACAAATTTGTATGTATAACTTAGGGAAGCATTTGAAAGTACTAAAAAAAATAGTTACATGGATGTCAGTACAGTTCTAAGTTGTAGACAGTATCTTATGAAAGAAGTGCTCGGTAGGGTTCAGCTGAAAAATCACACACAAAGGGGTTCATTTAAAGATGTGATAGTAGAATCAGCTTGTGAAATATACTAAATGGTGGCTTGTAAACCTGTCACTTTTGTAGCTTTTCATTTGAAACTTGAGACCAGGGCTTTATGGTGAGGCTGAAATTTAGAAATAGCTTTCTTCTGCATTTTTGATTTAAAACAGAAAAAGCTTGTTGAAGTTCTGACCACTCACTTTTACTTATTACATGATGATGGAACTCACTTTACTCCTCTTGCACAGGTAGGAATGTTTTAATCTGTAGGTAATTGTAATAGGAGCAGGTGGATTCCAATTCAGTCTGTAATCGTGTGAATCATTTACAAAAGCAAAGTAAAATGGTCCCTAAGCAGGAGTGTGATTTGTTTATCACACAAGTGATTGCAGACAAAAGAGGAGCAAGTGGATTCCAATTCAGTCTGTAATCATGTGAATTATTTTGGTTCATTAACTGATTACTACAAAAATATTTTTTTCAAACAAAATGAGATATACTGATTAACAAGGGATTCTGTGTGTCTTATTTTAGCTTTTAAGGAAACATCAACCTAAGCTGTTTATAGAGGTTCTTCTCAACATTCATGATAACAAAGCCTTGTCTGTGGAAACCCTTCTCAGTTTATTTGGGGTAAGTTAACCCACTGTCTGGTGTAAATGAAAGGCAAGTGCCATGGGCATTGACTGGGCTCTACTGTTCATGTGTTGAACCAGGCCCCAGATAGGATACTGCCTGCATGATTGGTGATGCACTGTAACCCAGGCATTGGCCCTATTTCAGGCATCCATTTACAACAATAATTGGTCAGTAAAGAGAAAAACAATCATAGTGACAGTTTGGGGGAAAAATGCAGCTGCTAAGCTACTTAGTCTCCTGAAAAACAGTAGCTAGAAAGCTGTTTGAGAAATTGGGAATTTAGCATAACATGAGAGCCTGCACTGGTAAGATTGACAACTAACTAAAAGACCCTGCTAAGCTTGTGGCTGTTAATTAAGTTGAGTTGACATTTACCTCAATTTCATTTTCATTAATAGCATGTTAGTTGTGTTGTTGATTGCTTGTTTTTGTGACCATCATTTTTCAGACCAGCAGGCCAGATGCAAGCCAGAATGAACTGGCTGTTGAGTTTATGGAGACTTTACTTAATGGTTTGTAAGACCACTGGTCACATCATGTATTTTTAAACTTCTCTTTTGAAATGCAGCATTAAGTTTATACTTCCTTGAAAATATTGCATTGTCATATGCAAGATTCACAAGGTTCCTATCAGCACTAATTCATACAATTACACAATAGCTTTTTCTTACTGTCATTTCAGACCAAAACAGGTTGGACTCGTTTAGTGCCACAGTGGTAAGTATGAATACTTTGTAGCCCATTTCACTGTAGTCTTTTTAGTCCAGTATACTCGAGCCTAGTCTTTTTAATCTAGTTTTTTTTTACATGAGTCCATCATTTGTTAACTTATTAATCTTTCCTATTCTAAACTATTGTAGTTAGTCTATCCTAGTCTCTCTATTCTAGTTTACACCTACCTAGTCTTTCTATACTAGTGAGCACCAGCCTAGTTTTGTTAGTTTAGTTTGCTTTAGTCAAGTCCCTTGTAGTCCAGTTTACTTTAGCTAAGTATCCTATGAGCTTATTTAGTCTATCCTAGTCTACCCCAATCTAGTATAGCCCATTCTATCCTAGTCTAGCTTAGGTTGGTGCAGTCTTTTATGGTCTATTTTAATCTAGCCTACTTTTTTCTTTAGTGTAGCCTAACCTTCTTTAGTTTTGTGTGAACTAGTGTTTTGCAGTGTAGTCAAGTGGAACAGAGGCGTTTCTTTCTTTTAAGTCCAGCCTTGTCCTTTCTAGTCCAGTTTTGCATGGCTCTGTAATTTTTAACCAGTCTAGTGTAGACTACTCTAACCTAGTCTTTGCTGTCTAGTTTAGTGCATCATATTATTTTCTAGGCTAATTATTCTTATCTGCCCTCTTTATGTCTGAACTAGTCTAGCCTAATCTACACTGGCCCAAATTAGTCTACTCCTTGTCTATGCTAGACTAATCTACTTGAGTTTACTTTAGCCTATTCTAGCCTAGTGTGTCGTGGACTAGTTGAGTGAATAAGTCTACTGTAGTCTATTCTAGTCTACCCAAATCTATTCTAGTCTGCACCAGTTTAGTTAAGCCAAGTCTGTTTCAATTTACTTCAATCTAGTTTAGTGTGGTTTACAGTGTAGCAAAGTCCTTTGATCGATTTTAATTTCGTGTGGTCTAGTTTTGTCTTCTCCTCGCTTTCAAAATAGTGTATATTTAGGCTACAATTCTAGTCTAGTTTAGCCTATGTTAATGAGTCAGTTAGGGACAACACGAGTATTAAATAAACGCATTTCACTGATTAGTCATATTTATATACTTGTAAGGGCCTATTTACACGGTACGACTTTGTCGCATGCGACAAGCTTACGACAGGCTTACGACACGAATTGTTTCGTGTAAATCAAACCTACAACTCGCTTACGACTCTTAAGTCATGTCGTAGGCCTGTCGTAAGCTTGTCGCATGCGACAAAGTCGTGCCGTGTAAATAGGCCTTAATACATTACATATTTCAGATTCCATTATCTGGGATCTACCTGGAGAGAATCGGTAATAATCAAAGAAGGCGCCAAGCTACTATATCCCATCAACACATCGTAAGTTTGATGTGCGCGAATCGGCGCGTTCAAATGTTACATACTGATAGGCTTAAAGCAACTCAGTGGTCAAACATAGCGCATGCGCAAGGGGATCAACTTTTGCCGGCCGTTCGCCAATTTTCCCGCGCAAAATTTCGTAGGTAAAGAAAAGAAAAAAACCACTCTCTTGTCAAATAAGCGAAAAAGATAATTTGAAACGTTCGTAAAAAATTGTAAAAAAGGAGACATACGTAGGGAAAAAGGAAAACTCGAGACTTTTTCGGACACAAAGCTTCTTCAGGAAGAAAGAATTGGGAGAGAAAAGAGCAAATTTTTGTGGTGGCATTTTAAGATAATTGTCCTTTGTTGGTACAAAACGAACCTCTAATGTTACCATGGTTTTACGTCTCTCCAGGGAAAATGGCAAGGAATTTGGAAGGGACACATTTCTTGACACTAGTTGTGGCTAGTTTGTGTTTGTTTAAAAGCTAAGGCGACTAATTTTTGGCTGTTTTATTGCTGTTCAAATTATTAGTTAAGTCGAAATCAAATTGAGGGGAGAGGAATTAGTCGAAAGTGTCACTTGAAGGGTTTTACAATACTATATGCCCTGGGTCTAAAAAAAAAATATCACATAAATTTCTGTCTTTGTAGAAGGTGGACGAACGGTAATTTTTTTATTGCGTGCGGGGGGGGGGGGAGGGGGTTAGGAGTTGGTTGTGTCACGATAACTTTTTACCTGATCCTCGCATCAGGCTCTCTTATAATCTTATCACCCCCTCCTCCCTCCCTTTCCCCCCCCCCCCTTATTAGCAGTAAATCGACAGTCAGTTTTCCATAGTTCCCTCTTTATCCTTTGTCGGCGACCACTGATTCCACCTCCGTTTCCCCTGAAAACCATGCGACCCCCCGGAGAAAAAGTCTTCTATCCAACCCCGCCCCAACCCCCACGGCGATAAATAATGACTGGTTCCTAAGATAGAACATTCGTGAATCCTTTTGTCGCTTTCTTTTTAGCCGAGCGGAGAAGGACATTTTGGAACTCGACACCCGTGGCTCGACAAGCTGTCTCCTTTTAATGGTCAGGAAGTCAATTGCTTTTGTGCTTTACTTATTTCATCTTCTATTGCTGGTTTAGTTACAGGGTTCTCTACTTGTAAGGTGCATGTCACTGAATTCTGAAAAATCTTCGAAGGTAATGAAGCTATCCTGCTTTATAGAGAACCAAGGCAAGATTGGTGGCCCAATTAGGGACTGTTCATTATAAGGGAGGGGGGGTAAGGGGATGGGGGGGTAGGGGAGGGGTTGACTGGTCTCCTTGTCAGTTCTTAGCCACGAGTGAGGAATGTGCTTATAAGATCTGTTGTATTTTGTTGTGTTACAGGCGCACTGTGTCTCCCCGGACTCCCAGGCTGCCCTTGCGCGAAGCCGGTCTCGCCACAGGCCTCCCCACAGCTGTCTCGATCTTCCTCTCGGTTTTCCAATTCTTCCCGACGATCAGCTGGCAAGGGTCCTTATCTTTTTGTCCAGCGTGGTGTAGACTCGACTGCGAGCCCTAATGAGTGTTCCTGTTGCTGCTGTAACGAGGATTTGATAAAAATTCAGGTGGATGGTTTGTTATTTGGAGCGAGCTTAGCGTACTTTCCGATTGAGTGTCGTTAAAACAGAACGGTAGTCATCACAATGGCCAATCACAGCGAGGGTTAACAGCTTAGAAGCGATGAGAAATCACAGTATAATAGGCTGTAAGAACAAAGTTGCCTCACACGAGTTACAAACAATCGCACAAGTAACAGAATTGTAAATTATCGGGATACCTGTGCTTGAATAAGCTTTGTGTTGGAAAGTTTCGAGCTTTCCCCTCTCTTAGTTTTGTCTCTTTTTTTACAGATTTGTATGAAAATTTTAACGTTTTCGCTTTTTTGCAAGAAAGTGCTTGTTTCTTGTTTTCCTTTGAAATTTTGCGAGGGAAATTATCGCTCAGCCGGCGCATGCTCGACGTCTAACCGCTGTGTTCCGGGCATCTAATTGGTTGAGAGTGTGGCGCAAGTTTTCTTGGCCAATCACAGAACGAAGTACAGTAAGAATGCATGCTTAAGTGGCGTTTTGAAAGTGAATTTCCCTTGCGTAAATAACGTAAAATATGCTCGATAGTTAGATTAACGGCTAACGTATGCAGATAAAGATCGCTAGGAGCCCATGTAAAATCAAGCAGGCTGCTTGAAGCGCGGAAAGCGCGAGTGACTAAGTCAAATTTGGTTTTGGTGTACTACTTAATTGGTACATAGGTCAGCGCGAGGTTTCTTGAAACATCGTTTGTTCTTCGCTGACAGAAGTGAAGCAAAATCAACGCAATACCGAAGCAACCGTTAACATTCAACTGCAAATTGACAGTGGTCCTCAAATAAGTGACAATCAACTAGGCGTAGACAACACTATGTCGAAGTAAGTATAACTGGCCAATCGCCAAGCGCGTTAAAATGACGTGACCAAGTCTTGACTGGTCTCCCTCTTGCATCAGAATGGTTGCATTGGTGGCGTCATAATTTTATTCATCCTATCGTAAAACATACTTCTCTTCTGTAACTCTCAGGAAGTCCATATTTTACGACCGAAGGCTTTAATTTGAGTCAAAAGCGTCTCTATGATAAAATCTCCTTCACTTTCTCATTCATTTTATTTACTTATGTATTTCAGGCGCTTTTGTGCTCCAAGTATGTCAGCAGTGAGTTGGCTGATTTCGTCTTGAGCAAAATAGAGGGTCAGGCGATAATAAAGGAAAGAACCTCTCTCCTGCTTCTTTGTCTGCCACATGTGGAGCGACATGCTGAGGTAATACATCGATCAATTCGAAGCTTCAACACCCGCCTCTGGCAACCTCTGGGCATTTGAACTTTTGAAGATTTTGGTTTGTTAAAGTTCCCCCCTCCCCGGGGGCAAAAATTGTGTTTAAATGCCCAACCCAATTTTGGGTGGGGCACCCAAAATCAGCGACCGTGATTTTCTACATATTGACCAAGCTATAAAACCAAGACCGTGTAGACCTTTTCTTTATTGCGCCATTCGCTCGCAGAAGCGAACTATTTACTACAAACTCCCCCATATTTAAAGATATAACACTTGTTTTCCGTTGGAGAGACTTGCCAACTTCCCCAACCCCCCAGGCACAAACAATGGTCAAATGCCCGTGGGTTGCCTAGGGGAGGGGAGATGTTGAAGCTTCGAATTGATCGACGCATAAGGAAAACATTTGTTTGGAGAAGGTGATGCACTACTAGCCTAGAAGCCATTTTTCTAGCAAGATGCTAATAACGTTAGCTTTCTTTTCTCTTTCTTATCTTTGTAGGCTATGGCCATTGTTTTGGACGAGTTTTCTTTAATAGCTTTACCTTATGCAATGCACTACTTTGGTCAGAACGTGGAGAAGGTAAGTTGGGAACGGAAGGGGTGTTTTTCCTGTACGCTTCTCCTAAAAATGAATAGTTGTCTTCAACTCAAATACCTAATACCTTCTACTTAAAGCTTGATCAGGAATCACGAAGACTTGTCAGTATTTTTTACTTTTTTTCAACATGTTGGTAATAAGAATGTTTTCCTTCTCCAGTGGTCACTTCTGGTACAAACCTTGTTGGAAATGTGTAAAGAAGAAACAGACAGCGACGATTCAGAGTCAAGAAAAGAAGCCATCATGGCAGTCCTGAAAGGTGCGAATGTAAATCTTGTGTGTTATCGTTAGAATGTGTCAGTTAAGTCTTCAAAGGTGCAGTAAAGTAGCCATTTAATTTTTTGTTTCTTAAGAAAACAGTTAAGTCCAGTCGGTCTGAAAATCACCTGAGTAGATTTTCTGAGCAGTTCTTCGTACCGTTTTTACAAACTTCGCTTTCGGTAACTAATTTTGAAATGTTTGTCTTACTTGGCTTCAGTCTCCAGCTGAATGTTTCCACGTTTGTTAGTAGGTGAATGTTTCCCGCCCTTCATTCCCCATCAAGTGCCCACACTCATCAACTGCACCATGCTTTCCCGCGTGCAATACCAGTGCCATGCTTTCCCGCGCTTATTACCAGTACCATGCTTGTCCGCGTTCATTGCTAGTACTCTGCTTTCCCGCGCTTATTACCAGTACCATGCTTATCCGCGTTCATTGCCAGTACTCTGCTTTCCCGCGCTTATTACCAGTACCATGCTTTCCCGCGCTTATTACCAGTACCATGCTTATCCGCGTTCATTGCCAGTACTCTGCTTTCCCGCGCTTATTACCAGTACCATGCTTATCCGCGTTCATTGCCAGTACTCTGCTTTCCCGCGCTTATTACCATTACCATGCTTATCCGCGTTCATTGCCAGTACTCTGCTTTCCCGCGCTTATTTCCAGTACCATGCTTTCCCGCGCTTATTACCAGTACCATGCTTATCCGCGTTCATTGCCAGTGCCATGCTTTCCCTCGCTCATCACCAATTAAATTTTTCCAGCCCTTAAAAGCCAGTTCCATGCTTTACCATACTTATTACAGATTGAATGTCTTTCCGTCCTGTTTTATTGCTACTAATTACATGCTATCGCATGCTTATTACGCGCTGCAATGTTTTCTACTATTTCTTCCTATAGTTAAGTGTCTGCCTTGTGGCCAGAAAGAAATGGTTTCGTCCGGTCTTGTGACGTAACGATATCAAGGTTCTATGTTGTTTTTGTTCTTACGCAGGAACCCTTCAGCAACTCTGTTCAATAGTGACCCCGCGGGAGTTCTTGGGGCTGTTGCCAAGCGACGGATGTCTCGGATTTTTCCTCCCATATCTCCAACACTGTCACAGACGTTGTGGGTCAGGCTCTGTCAGCGAGAGACTGGCGACAAGGCATCTCACAACGTAAATAACTCGTAACAGACAAGAGGAGAGCCGCGCTTTCATCCTTTACAACCTAACATCAGTATGTATATTCTCCAAACCGTTCTCTAGACATTTCCCAGGGTGCTAACAAGGAGAATTAGGTTAAGAATCAAGAACTTCTACAGTTGGTGATCACTTTCCTTTATTCTCGTGACCTCAGTGTGTGATTCAGGACTGATGTTGTAAGGAGAAATTAGATGCTAGTCATTCTGAAGGGTCAAAGGTTTTTTTAAGGTCTTAAACAGACTAAATCCGAAAGAGTTCGAGAGAATTTCGAACACTAGTAAATCGAATTAAAGAGCTGAGGTTTCACAAAGAAATATTCAAGGTTAATCGCCTTTTATTCAAGTGGTTTCACTTATATATTACAAACCGATTCGTTATGCGAATTTTTTACCACATTAAAGAACAATAAGCAATTATTGACTGGTCCGAAGGAGACCAGTGAGTTATTTTTGACCGAGATCCTCTTAATATATTCACTGTTTCCTGTAGCCATTCATTATGTTATACCTCCCGACTCAAAAATTAGGAAAAAAAATTATGTACGTATCCATTAAAGCTCATGTCTACATTGAGAAATGATCCAAATCCTAATTGCAAATGAAAAAGTTTGTAGGTTTCAAGATGCCCGACTTGATCACGTGCGTTGCGACCCATGGAACGTGACACAAAACGTAGAGAGGCATGACAGAACAAATTGTACTTCACGCTGAACGCGAGAAAATACATTGTGGCCTACATAGATTAACCACAAATTGCTGTAGCCAACTTTTTACCGCCAAATCATACAAACGTTTACTGAAGTTAAAATGGGGACGTTAAGCAAACCACGACGGCGACGGCAACGAGGTCATGGAAAAACAAAAGATCTAATTGGCCGAACAATAGCTTAGCACGTGCGTTTTAAAACTTTGTACATTTCCTAGCCGTCTCATGCAAAACAATAACATGAAATCACCACAATCTGCTCGTCTGCGAACCGAAACCGCGACGGCAAATTATTTTAATTTCCATTCGGAACTCAACGCTTTTATACGTTGTGCTAAAGTTGAGGTGTGGCGCCGTAGGAGACGGTAAACACATGCAGCCGTTTTTGAAATTCTAATTAAAGGCAGAAATCCATTTTTTAATCGAAGTATTCCTTGGCGTTGCCGTCCGGACTGCTTAGGGTCCCTCATATATATTAGGCGGAAGTTACCTTCTGAAGTCAATTTTGATACCTACGACAATCGTTTTAGATTTGTAAAAAAGAAAAAAGAGTTATTGAAAATAATAGAATTTTCCATTTTTAGAAATAAATGAATGAAAGAAAATGTTGGAAATAAGTTAACATTTAACAATTCGAAATTATTTTTTTAAGAAAAAAAAAACAATTTTTTATTGTATCTGTCCGTCTGGCCAATTACACTCTAGCGACACTTCTATGAATGTTAAGGGTTTTAATCTCGATATTAAATAAAGAGAATTAAAATCTCACTATCCCGAGAAAAGAATAAACCTCTATTCTATTCCCACTCTGTCGTTCCTGGAGGCTTGGAAGTCAAATCATAGAGAACTCGTGAAATTCCTTGTACTTCTTTCAGAGATGCCACCATTTCATTCAAAACCTGAGAAAAAAGAAATAATATATATTAATTGCTTGGTGATTGAGATGCGCGCGCTCTGATTGGTCGAGGATTGCACCGGGTCTCGCTATAATCAACTCGCGGGGGGTGATTATAGCAGGGGTGCGAAATTTCACATTGGCTGCCCGGCATTTTTTCAATGTGTCCGAGGAAGTAATAAAAGCGATAGAAGAAAATTAAATTGCGAAGAGCACAAAACATGCTACCGAGTTCGGCGGAACACTTCTCAAAAGTAAGATGTGATGTTTCTGCTGATTGAATTAGACAAACCTGTTAAAACACAATTGTAACGTACTATGCCCAATGCTTTCTTTATTTAGAGACTTTACAACGAATTTGAAGGTACCTGAGTAATTATACTAAAAAAATTAGTCGCCTCAGGCTCAGTGAACATTGTTGAAAAATCCATTCGACCCGCATCTTCTTGCGCATAGGGAAGTTCGGTTGCTTTCAACTTGGGTTTTCACTGGCTTCTCATGATATTCACCTTCGCACTGGCTGGCTGTGATTATTATCTTGGTCTAGTTTTACAACACTTAATATAACCAGGCGCTCTCTAAATTAGCCAAAAAACCATGCGTTCCACAGGCGTGCGCAGACAAGCGAGAGGCGAATGCAAGAGGCGAGTCACACGCGACAGGAGGGACGCGAAAAAAATTCTCCACGCGCTAAACTCGCGCTCTCCTCGCGTCTGCTTCTGCTTGCCTTAATAGATAAGAATTTAAGCCTGTTTTGGAGGCTCTCTATAAAGTGAGATTCTTACCTCGATAGGAATTTGCTTCCCAGGTGTAGCGGGCACTCCTGTCATAAAGTCACTTGTGATAAACGTTCTGATCACAACAGACCGCTGACAAGATGGAATGTGGTCGATAGGATCGCGGTCGAAGTGGACTGGTATCAAAACAATCGGCATTTGGCTTATTTTGTCTACAATACCTGGAGAAAAAATTCAAATAACAAAATGGATACACGATAAAATAAACATTCTTGTTTAATTTTCCAACTGTCCCATTCATTTGTGGGGCGATCTCTTTGGAAAAACACCTTAAGAAATCTACTCTGAGTACTTGGGAGAGGACTATGTGACGTCCCTTCCCACCCTCCCCTCCCAAATATTTACTATTTTGTTTTAAGCTTTACCAAAGAAGCTACACACTTCATAGACACAGTGTCTCGCTGGCGTGCGTTTGTTTGTTACTTGTGTGAGACATTTTGGTCCTAACAACAAATCATTGCGCACAAGCGCAAACGTTCCACCCCTGTGTTCACACCATTATTAATGCCGTTCCCCTCCTCACGTCAAACTGGACAACAGCAGTTCCTTACCATATTTTAGAATGACAGAATACGCCACGTGGTCTGCTTGTTTTAAAGTGCTTATTACACCTGGTGACAAGAATGTGGGGGTGATGTCTTGAATCTGGAACTTGATTCTCTTGCCGAACGTGTAACAAACTCTGAACAAAATATGAAGGAAAAAAATTGTAAGCCTCAACGTTGGAATAAAAGTGATCACATGACAAAACCCCTTATCTGAATGTCAGAGTTTCCCATCTGCTAAAACTATTGTCGCACCTTCACAGGAGGGAAACAAATGGCTTACAATCTTTGAAATGTGCCGGTCAGCGAGGAAAAATATAACTGTGTATGAAATAAAAACATCATACCACGAAAATTGCTTGAGCGATTTTTTTTCACTAGTTGTAATGCATTCCTCACTTGTTCGCTGCGCAAACTCGTTCGTTTTCCTTATGCATCGCAACTCGCGAATAAAAATCGTACAAGCGCATCTTCCATTGAATAATCTCTATGACTTGAAGGAGGAGGAGTGGGGGGGGGGGGGGCTAGGGGGAAGGGGGTAGATAATCTCTTTGTCTCGCATACCTACATGTGCAACTACATCAGATGAGGCCTTCAATGAATCAATCCGTTTACAAAAATACCGACTTAAAAATTCTATTAAAAGGAACAATTATCCTCGTAGCAAGAAATTAGACGATAGAAAAAGTAAGTATTGCAACTTTGAAGTCATTGCAAGCCATATGATAGAGAGTGAATGGAGTAAATTATATATACTTCCAGCTGTATAAACGAATGTCTGGAATAACAATCACCAAATGAACCTTCGTAAGGTAAAACATAGGCTATAATGGTGCTAGTAGAAACTACACCTCAAGAGTGGGAACTGAGGCTAATAACTAGGGAACGAGACGAAAAAAGTGACAAAAAGAGGGAAACTGGGGAGGTCCGATCACGTCACAGCATCACGGTACTGCAATTACTCCTTCCCAGTTCCTCGATTCTTCGACACTTCTTGTGGCCCAGTTCTCCAGTCATTAGCTCCATCCTCTGCCGGCCGGGGAGCCTGGTATAAGGCTACTACAGTAAAAGAAACTCACCTGTTGATATTATGACAAACTTTGGGGATTAGTTTAGCAAGGAACATCAGTGATTTCCAGTCGGGTGAGTCGTTGCTCGATAACGCCACCACATAGCTGTAGGTCCGCCCGTCTCCCTGGACACCAACCGATTTTATTGGCAGCAGGGTGGCACCAATTTTGTATTTTGATGTTATCTGCATAAGGGTCTCTCTGTCGTCTTCTGATGTACTCAGTTTCACCCGACTGAAGAGCGAATGGGGCTAAAAAATACATCAAGAATGAACAGTTAACTCATTTGAACTATACTCATTTCAACTCACAATATTACCCCTGAATCACACATAAAGGTCACGAGAATAAAGAAACTGATCGCCAGCTGAAGAAGCTCTTAGTTGTTACATAAACCCACCTTGTCAGCGCCTTAGAGAATATGAATGGAGATTATGCATACTGAGTGCTTTTCTCGAGAACAGACTTTAGGCCTGCCATACGAGCTCCAGGTACTAAAACCTTCGAGGTTGATACAAACGATTCTTATACATAAACGGCTCACCTTCTTAATAGCAGTAACAAAGTCTACAATCTGTCCCAGGATGATATTTGTTTCCGCAAAGTCGCTCCCCTGATAAGGTTCATCACCGCATATGATACGAATAGCCAGACCAGGGCCTGGGAAAGGATGTCTTTGAACAATGTCTGCTGGTAAACCTAACTCCCTTCCAAGTGCTCTGACTTCATCTTTGTGAAAATCTACCAGGGGCTCAATGACTCTTCCCTAAAAAAGTAATTGTGAATGATTCAGACTCTCGCAGCGCGCCCTATCAATTACGAACTTATGCACAGGAGGAATTAACTTTGAAATACATGTCCTGCATGTATATTGGCAAGTAACCAACTACGACTAACATGTGAACGGAGAAAAAAGAAACTGCCGAAAAAGAAGCCTCAAAAAAAAAAAAATATAGACTACTACGGGGTTCGAACCCGTGCAATTAGTGCCAGAGCGTCTGACGAGGCTGTCGCGGCCACTTCCGGTTCTTTCTCTGGCGGTTTTGGACGGTGGAATGGGCACCAGCACCCCCTGAAACCCCACACTTCAACACCAGATTTTGGGAGCGAGGCAAAGGTAACAGTCCTGACTTCACCGACAACTGAGCACAACGGCCAACGTAAGAACTTTCTACTCAACTGATCATCACGTTAGAAAGCTATGTAGGCCCCACCTCACCTGTGCGCGTAAACTTCTAACAAAGTCTGTATCGTTATGGTGAGTTTTGATGGCATCTGCCTTGTTACTGGCCAGTGATGAAGCACTTTCAATAAGGTCAGGTCGAAGAGTACCTGTAGATCATTATTATGGAAAACAAACAAACAAAAAGATGAAACCATTTAAAAACCATAGCAAATTCTGTGGAATTGCCGCCAGTGTCTAATGGAAAGAGCTGTCTACAAAAAACGTATATCAATAAACAAATATACAAAACGTATATCAATAAAACAATTTCAAACTTTGCAACCAAAGGGTTAACAAGTACATTGTACTGCTAACCTTGTGCCAAGTACGTATTGGTCTCATCAAGGTTTAACTCCTTGCACACTTCATTGGCAACCTGAAATCAAATCCATCATTATTAAGATTCATGATTATTCAGCCACGTTCTGAAACTTAAATAAAAGTATGCTCTTTTTCAATGTCGAAAAGTAAAGTGCACTGACTGCTGAGTATGTTGATAACACAAACATAACACAGAGGAACAAGCCATAGCACATGTCAAATGAAATGCTCCATAAACTGGTATTTTCCCTAATGAGGAATTATTGGAAGCCTGTAATTTGGATAGTTTGGGTTTTCCTGGCAAGAAATTCTGTATACTGCAAAAGGGTTCATGATAGTTTGTAAATATTGCGGATCTCAATGATTGTTTTAAACCCCAACCTCTTTTAAAACATTCCCTCCCCCCCCCCCCCCCCCGCCATCCAATAAACCCCACTCCCAAATAAGCTGTGCATCACAACAAATAAAGACATGTCAAAAGAGACTGACCTTGATGAATGTGTCTCCTATAATCCGTCTCTTTTCCTCTGGGTCAGTTGTCACATTCAAGGTTTTTGTTACCTGTTTCTTAACAGGTGATTGGTCTTTTTTACCAGATATTACAGTTGTGCTGTTATAAAATCGTAATGCAGCATTTACAACTGAGGATCAAACAAAACAAGAGACTAAGTGATCTGAGGCATTTTCCATCATTGCCTGCCCATCTAAGCAAAAGCTGCAAGTGTAGGAATTACTTAAAATGCACAAACAAGTTTGTTGTGTCTTGATGAGAATACCTAGAATTCGTTCGTTTGCTCAAAACTGGAACAACACAGACAGAATTGAGTGAGCTTGGATGGCAAAATGGTGAAGGCTTTTGTCATGCTACACAGTGTATTGCCGCAAATATTCATTTCCTAAACTTTACATTAAGAGTGACTCTTGACCTTGTCCTCCAGTTCTCCAGTTTTTATATCCTGCACCAAAAGACAGCACCTCAAAAACCAACCCCACAAGTGGAAGAGACTTGTGCCATGGAGGTAATAGCTGAATTAAATTTATATTTATACTGTTGCAGTTTCTCTCAATAGCAACTAAAAGGTAAGGTTAAATTTGCTCTTGAGCCAAGTGGCCCTCCCAAACACAGTTTCCTTAGCATGAAGTGACTAGGAGCATTACCACTCCTCCCTGAATGGGATGCCAGTCCTATGCAAGGTTACCCCCCTGCATTTCATCAGGCTTCCCTGACTATTTGCTGTACCCATTTATACTCCTGGGTGCCTAAGAACACAATGCAATGACCTGGACCCAGACCTCTCAACCTGGGGTCCTGCGCACTGATCATGGCATCTGCCAGTAATACAAACCAAAGTTACCTTTCAATCTAAGCCCTAAACGTTTAAGAGATTCCTCTACTTCCTGACTCTCATTCTTCCTCATAAATCCATTGTCAATATGTACTGCCACAACTTGCTCAGGACGAAGGGCCTGCAATACACTGTAATTTACTAGGGTTTTCACTACAAAGTGTAGAGTAACAGGAGGATGCTCTCCACATCTGATTAACCCTTTAACTCTTAGAAATGTCAACCTCTAACTTCTCCCTAAAATATCCATACATTATCCAGCAAACAGGTAATGAGAACGCTCAAACTTATTGGCTAGAAGTTATGATCTTAAAGTCTGTAGCAGTTACAGGGGAGAATTAACAAACAGGGCTAGGTTGCTCAAAGCTGGGTTAAGATGACCTCAAAATCTGATTTCAGATTTGAAAGCTTTCAAGGAAAATTTAGTATGATTCTTTTTGTCAACAATTTGATGATTGGTTGTTCTTAAAAGAATAGAACAAATAATGGCAAAAACAGAAACAAAACACAATAACAAAAAAAAAAACAGCTGGATTACAGTTCAACCTTGGGTTAGTGCTAATCCACCTTTGAACATCTGGGCCCAGATTTTGGGATTTTAAGGATTTAAAAAAAAAATTATATGTTGCGTGGGCCTGTTCAGTGATAGGTTAAAAATGACTATAAAATGTGGTACAAATTAAGAAGCAGCACACAAGGCACAGCTGAGTGCGTCACTGATGTTTTCACCACATTTTTGACATCCTGGTGTTCTATTACTTTTCAGACCCACTGCAATATAGAATCTTCTTGTTTTATGTGATAAATAAGAAAAAAGCAAAATTACCTTGTGAAGCAGAGCTGCACAGACTGTTGAATCTACTCCTCCACTCACCAATGCCTGAAAAAAACAAACAAACATTCAAATAAAATCAATCAATCTAAATTTAAAAATTAATTAATTGGTTGAGAATGTAACACGAACACTCCAAGGAGAAATCAATAAGAAGCCAAAGATTACAGTCTCAAATTGGACTAGTTCTACTGGCAATCAATTCTCTGGTTCAAATGCCTAATTCTGATTTGCATACAAGTAAGACAAAGGTTAAGTACTCATGCCTACTTACCAAAACATTCATGTTACCAACACTCTTCTTGATTTGCTGAATACAGGTGTCTACTCGACTTATCACAGTGTATGTTCCACAACATCCCGCAACCTAGTAACAGTTGAGGAAAATGAAAAATTGCAATTAAACTCTTTTAATCCCAAAGTATGATTGCTAATAAATTTTCTCCTCCAGCTGCTATACATTTCCTTTTGAATTAGTAGTAAGAATTTGCTGTTAGATCCAGAAAACAACCTCTAACTGATAAGTTTGAATATTCTCAATACCTATTTTGTGGATGATGTATGGATATTATAGGGAGATGTCACATGTTAATCACTTCTGGGAGTTAATAGGTTAATATTAGATCATTTTCCAACAAAAAAGTGACCATGGAAAGGTTTTCTTTTACACTATCATCTCATCAAAGGAAATGCGACCAAACAGCCTAATAACCAGCTAGACCTAGATAAAAAAAAAACAAGTTTAGACATTGAATATTTACCCCGTACAGGAAATTTCTTAACATGACAACACCATTTTCTGTGAGATCAACTTCTGGATGAAACTGGACCCCATACAACTTTCGTGACTCATCCTCAACACCTTATCAAAGGAGAAAGATGCTTATTAAAAAGTTCACTCTAGAAATTACAGAAGATAATAATAACAAAAGAACTATCAGGAGCAAATTTGCTCTTCTCATCAAGTGATCCCGTGTTCTAGAACATAAACACTGTGTTGAGAGAGAATGACCACTTATAATGATATACTGAGTCACCACAGTGAGATTTTTAACCCTTTAACCCATAAGAGTGACTAGTATCTAATTTCTCTTTACCATGTCACCCCTGAATCAAACACTAAGGTCAAAAGAAGAAAGGAACTGATCACCTGCAGAAAAACCTCTTGATTGTTAAACAAATTCTCCTTGTCGGCACCTTAGAAAATGTATAGAGAACAGTGTGGAGAATATGCATACTGATGTTAGGGTGCAAAGGGTAAAAGAAGCAAAATGCGTCCTTTAACATTACCTGCAACAATGTCACCAGACTTGGCAATTACTTTCAAGCTACTTGCAACGCGGTCGATTGAATCTCCATGCGTCAACAGAACTTCTTGCTCTGACTGTAGTCCTCTAGATGAATCAAAAGAGATGAATATTAACACTGGAAAGTACTCTACATGCAAAGAGTGCATTCATGAATAAAAAATTTTGTTGATATCATATCCTTAGGCCAGCATCACACTTGATGATTTTTATTCTGCAATCAAGGCAAATTTAATAGCTAGCTGAAATCCCCAGTATCTGACATGCCAGATATCAGGGATTTTAAATGCAGGTTGTGCTGATTGATGAGAATCACCACCTCTGCACTGGGCACTCCTAGCAATTTTTATGTTCACCGCAATGGATGTATAAAAATCATCAAGTGTGTTGCTGGCTCTATTGACTCATAAGGAGAGTGAAACTTCCCTGTGTGGGTATGTGCATGAGGGATATAAAATCTGCTGCAGTGAAGCAGTGAGATGAGAGGCAAGTGAATGGTGACAGAGTGACTAAGCAAGTAGAGGGGACAAGGCATTTTTAAATGGGAAATAGCACATGACCCTGGCCACAACTGAGAAAGGAAAAAAAGTTCATCAGTGCTAAAAACTCAGCAATTTTGAAAGTTGCAGTCTGGTGCCCAAAATCATAAATTGGTCACTAGCAACAACTTTTTTGCAGCTATACAAAGAAAAAAACAACAAATCAGACTTTTTAGACCAAAACAAAAAGAACTAAGGTTGAGTCTGCTAATCTAACATTGGATTGCCTAGTCAGAGTAAGTGTTGCTTCCTTCAGAATACACATAAACTTCTAAAAGGCACTTTATCCACAGACTTAGTCCAGCACATGCTTCTTTTAATAAACATAAACCTTTACCAACCTGAAAAGTGCTGAGGATGTTTCTACATTGATGTTGAACTGTCCATCTTCCCTGATATCTTTCTTCATCACAGTCCCACCAAACTCTTTGTTCAACATCTTTGTTACCAGACAAAAGAAAAAAAGGTTTATTGGCATTTTTACTGATGTCATGAAGCCATTATTGACCAAGCTTACTTCATCAACTTGAAGGTAGTTCCCAACTATAGGTCTTGTTCTTTCTTGTGTTTCAACCCTTTAATCCTTAAGAGCAACTGTCTTCTAATTCCAGGGTGTGAAATTAATTTTTTTTCTGAAAGCCACTTGACTCCTAAATTCTTCAAAGTGGTAGCCAATTCAAAAGAAGTTGGTTGCCAATTTCAAAGACAAACAAAACCTTTTTCTTACGCAGTCAGTGTTTTACATAGACCCTCCAAAATTAAGTTAGGGAAAAGATCTTTAACGTGCTACAAAGTGGACACTAGGATGGATGATATACAACCTTCAAGCTCACCTAAATCCAGGATGGCATCTAGTCATTGATCAAGATGCATGTGCTGCATTTTGGAACCAAACTTAACAAGGAAGGTTGCCATGGATTTATCTTTACAAATCATTTCAATTCTCCATATCTCTTAGTAAGGTTATGATGAAACATTCTTGTCGCCAATTTGGCAACTAATTTTCAGGATTTCCGGTCACCAAAGTGAAAAATTTAGTTGCATTGGTGCCTGTATTAGGCGCAATTTCACACCCTGATTTCTCCTAACAGTATCAACCCCGAATCAACCATTAAGGTCGTGAGAATAAAGGAAAGGATCACCAGCTACAGAAGATCTTGGTTTTTCAACAAATTCTCTTTGTCAACACCTTAGGAAATGTATAGAGAACATTATCCAGAATATGCATACTGATTTTCAGGTGTGAAGGATTAATGGATTCCTACAGAGCTTAGCATACATCTGAAGAAATGCTTGGTTGATAATGCCTACAGAACCTTTTTGACATCCCTGCTTTACCTGCATTCCATAACAAATCCCTAAGACAGGAATTCCAATGGTAAATATAGCTGGATCGTATTTAGGAGCATCCTCAGCATAAACACTATTTGGACCTCCAGAGATGATAATAGCCCTGAGATACAAAAAAATTAAATTGATGAGTTAAGAGGAAAAGGTATGCTACAGAAATCACATAACTCCACTGTAAAAAAGGCCCATCAAATGATTATTCACCAAAATGGAGGCAAATATCAACCATTTTCAACATCAGTGAGGCCAATAATTGTTTTTGTATGTGTGACAGATGAAACATAAGATTAGCTTACTGTACTCATTGGCTTAAGCACCAAGGACACTTAATTAAATTTAGGGATCTTGAGAGTAGGCACCTATTTGAGATGGGTGCTTTCTTATTGAATTTTTACCATTTTCAGCTGCAATGGTAAGTTTATTTTTCAAAAAAACAAAACATAATAACAATAAATGAAAATGGACCAAAGGGAGTGCATTTAGAGATTGTAGGCCAGTAAAAAATAAAAAAATAAAAAAAATAATAATAATAATTAATCCTTGAACAGTAATACAAGGTTGAGTGCTTAATCAAATAAATACTGTATTTCTGTGAATGTAAGTCTCATTCCTTTCCTTAACATTTCTTAATTGATTCTTTGAACAGTAAGGAGCCACACAAAATGCTATTCTGACCACAGTTATCTACTTTTTAAATTATCCCTAGCATCAATATGCCTATTCTTCATACTGTTCTCTATACATTTCCTTAAGTGCTGACAAGGAGAATTTGCTAAACAATCAAGATCTTCTGTAGTTTGTGATTATTTCCTTTATTCTGGTGACCCTAATTTTTGAATCAGGGGTGATATTGTAAGGAGAAATAAGTCACTCTTAGCAGTCAAAGGGTTAAAAACCAGAGAAGCATTTCTGGGGAAACCATCTAAGATGATACGCATGCACAGCCAGGAAACTGAATTATTTTGAAAATGTCTGTGTCTATAGTAGAGCTTTTATCATAACTGAAGTTTACATTATTCTCTTACCTAAAACCTTTTTCTCTTATAGTGTATATAGATGTGTCCAAGGGGAGCATCTCTGACTCCACGCATAGTTCACGGACCCTGCGATCTATGATCTATTGAAGAAAATATTTCAGCACTATTAAAAATGATCAATACATAGAACCCTTGATGGTGAGCATGGAAATATTCAGATAAAGAGGGAAAAATCTAGCCTAAATAACTTTTGACGACTGAAAACTGCTCTATTATCATCATCATCATTGAAATATTATCATCATCATAATCAGCTAAAATTATTATATCATAATCACAAAATTATTAAATGTGATAGGCTATCACCAACTGATTTGAGCCCTAGTAGGGCACTGTATACGTCAATGATCTTCTTTATACCCGAAAAACAAATTTTAACCAGTTACGGTACTTTTAGTTTTTATTTTATTTCATCATTTTTTTCTTACAAAAAATTAATGGTTCCGCACATTCTGCCAGCTCCAGAGGTTCTGCAGTCTGCTGATCCTTGGTTTAGTAAGACCCTATCTGGAAGGTTGTTTCGAGCAGTGATTGAAATGAACAAGTCTACTTGTAGTTCGTAGTCATGAAGTGTTTTCATGCTATTAGCCTATCCTTTAGAACAATTTACTTTCAACAGTGGAAAAACCAAAAGCTAGCTTGCACATACCAATGAGACAAATGTGTCAAGCTTACATGCATATATGCGAAATTTAGAAAGGCACGTTTTTATTTGTGCATACCTACATGCAAATTTATGCATGTTTTGTGTGAGTTTTATGGTTAACGTACATCTAAGCAGTACTTTACATACCCAGTGTAACATGCAAATCAAACATCAAATTCTGATGTTGGAGTTATTTCCAATATTTTTGAGGCACACAACTTGTACTGGAAGTTGAGTAACCAGCAGACAATTATTAAGACCCAATAACCAATCCGACCTTGCTAATCTGCACTGTACATTTCGAAACAGAAAATCAATTATCACGACTGACCGAAATCAGCCTGTTTTTTTATCACGTTTTTACAAAATTTCACCCTCGTGGGACCAATTTTCTCGAGACCTCAAATTTAGGATCGTTTTAGTCGAAAAACCATAAATTACATCTGAAGGAGAAATGAGACCGATAGCACGAGAAGGTCACTTAGATCTAACAGCATCCTCTTTTAAAAGAAAAAAAATTCTTTGGTTTAACATATCAGATTTCAAAGTCTTGTCTACTGCACATTTATTTCTCTTTCATTATCGTGCTTCTACGAAAACCAGATAAAATTATCGTAAGCACCGACCCATTTCTTGCGATGCAACTTACATTTAAATTCTTTATGAAATCTACATGAAAAAAAAACATTACGATTACTTTTGGCTTACTTGTATATTTTTCATTACGTTTTAAACAAATTGAAAGGGTAATTTCACCTTTCCATATTGCGCCCCAGCATCTAGAATGGCTACTCTCTCTTGTCCCATTTGTGCTTCCGACATCGCGCTGTCGTTTTGAACAACGTGACCGTTAATACACGAACCCATTCCAGCAACTTTGCTGAGGTTCGACGCCATTTTCCACTTCGATTCCCGCGGTTTGCGCAAATTAGCGCATGCTTCTTAGTCAGCGGCGCATTGCCGCAGCTTTCTCCGAGCAGTGTCCGAACCATTATCCGAAAGTCCGAACCTACTCCGAGTAACTCTTCGTCAATATATGCGGAAATATTCATGCCTCTAGAGAGAGGCACGATGGCGGATAAAGCGCGTCTGAACCATTTGTGGAATCTGGCCGTGAATTGCGCAAAGGAAAACCCACAGTTGTCTCAATTCTACGTGAACGAGATTCGCTCTACTGAAGAAAATGGTGACGCTTCACTGGATAATTTCAAGTTGAAGTATTGTAAGCATTGCTACATGGTATTTAGCGCTGATAATTGTCGCGTGAGATTGCACCCTAAGCGTGGAAAGAAAAAGAGACTTGACGACAAAAAATGTCGCTCTAATATGGAAATACTTAAACTTCACCGAAGACTAAACCATGTCGGGGTATTTTGCAAGACGTGTGAAAAGCATTCATTTTATCCTGGACGCGCAGGAGACGACAAAAAATCCACACTTGAAAAGAATATTTCGTTCTCTGTCCCGCAGAATTTGCACAACAATAGCACAAATGAACAGAGCACTCCTGTTTCATCAAAATCAGCGAGTTCCCGGAGAAGAAGTCACAATTCTACGCTAAAAGATCTTCTACGAGCAGATGATCGAAAAAAATCAGCCACTGGTGTAACTCCTCAACTAAAGGATTTCTTGTCAAGTTTAGGACATTCCATTTCCCTTACATGAAGCAAAATGTAACCGCTAGAAAACAGATCTGAACTTGCTTATGGAAGATATAATTTCGCTTGATGAATTTGACTAAAATTTGCCAAAATCATAAAATCCTTGAACAGTCACTCAGTTTAACAAAATTTTTGTCAAATATTCCATTTTCATTACTGCCTCATTTTTGGACATAACTGAACTATTTAACATAAATGTTTATCTTATTTAAATGAATCTAGATGGATAATGGAGAGGTCCTCATGGGATACAGGCAGGTTACATAGTAGTGTCTCCTAGACTGAGCAATTTGTTCAGCATGTAAGTCATAAGACTTGAATAGAACCAATGGTTATTAACCATGGCACTGCATTTTTGAATCGCAAAATTATCTTAGTATATCATTGTGTAGGTATCTGGGCACATTTGACTTGCAAACAAGCAAGCAGGCAAGTTTATGTCTAACTTCTGAAGCAAGTTTGTAGATTAAGGGTGATACTTTAAAGAGAAATTAGAAGCCACTAACTCTTAGGGGTTAAAATGTTAAATAATTCCCCAGTAAGTGTCTTCAAATTCCTTCTCTTCTCTTTCCTCAGTAACAGCAGCTATGAATAAGTCTTCTGTTAGATACAGTGGCAAATTATCTCTCATGCTTTGAACTTTGGAAAGAACTGTGAGGATGTCTACATCTTCATAGTGACTAAACATATTATTTTCCGGAATGAAAAAATGAGGTAAATTTTTGGCTTTCAGACATGACAAAAGTTTATCAATAAGGCTTAGCAACAAAGCACCTCGACTGCAAGATTCTCTTGTTTGCTTGGGCATCGACTCCAGAACCCAAAACATAACAGTTTTCAAGTGATAGGAAGCAACAAGCTTTGGTTCTTGCAAGTATTTCCTTCGCAAAGCTTTCACTACCATGAGCACTTGCTTCTGCCATGGCACCATAGCAGAACTGAGAAGCAGCTCAGCTGAGCTGAAGCTGAATCGCCACTCCAACAGCTTATTTGTGGTATGAGGATGAGGCTTTGCAAGCAAGTAACTCTGAAGACTGGAGACTGTCTCCACTAGTCTTTGATTTGGCCAGTATCTTCTTCTTCTCAGCCATGCATCTTTGATATCTGCAGGAACTTGACAGAGTATAGTAGGAGCTATGTCAATAATCTGATTTTCCCAAGAGCTGTCACTCTGCGATCCTTCGATGGCTGACAGTGTGTCAAAAAGTGCTCCTACTGCTGTGTCTGGCCAAGCATCAGAGTCAGGCCAAATCAACATGTTGATGGGCTCTTTAAGGAAAATGGTCATAACTGGATAAAAATCCTCTACAATTTTACGTTTCATTCCAAGCTCAAGGCCTAGGGAGGGGTTGAATTTTGTTCCCATCACATGCATCACTGCATACTCCACTCGTCGCTCAAACATCTTGACAAATTTGTGGGAAAGGAACAGTTCTTCATTATGTATTTCATAAAGCATTGTGAATGGATCCACCAGATCTTTTAGTGCTGGTGTATCTTGTATTGAGATGCGAGTCGCATCTAACACTTTCAAATTGACATAACCTGGATTAGGTCCTTCCACTGAAACACATTTCAGTGCTTCACTGTCCCCTTCAGTGGCAATGGCATCTGGTAAGATAAGCATGAAATCCATCTCCTGTATAATTCTTCCATCATCTGTACACTCGGCAATGTGACAGCCCTCAAACATGCTTCCCACAGGCAAAACAGTTTTTTGTAGTTGGCTTGATATCCGTTGTTCCATTATTGCTTCAAAAATTACTTTGTGCTGAGCCATATTGAGAAATAGGAAATTCTCATACTTGAAAAGGGCTCTTTCAATCTCTAGCTGTTGAAGTTGAAGTGTCTTAGCCTTTGTAAGAAACCTGAAAAGTAAGAAGAATATTAGCTTTTCTTCACATAACATTAGCCAATGAGAAGGCTACTCCCATGCAAATTAACACAGAAATGAATGATGAACTTAGTACAGAAGAACCTCACCAACTCAAACTGCCAAAGGAAACAAAAATTATTTGAGTTAGCTGATAGTAAATGCCTGGAAAGATGGGTCATGGGATTGGATTTTGAGTGAGTTGATTTAGCAGGGTTTCACTGAGGAGGATCTTGCTGACCATTGGCTTATGCATTTATCCTTTTTTCCCAGCCCCAAACGAATACCTGTCCCTAGGTAAAATCTTTCAGCCAAGTAGCTTTTAAAAGCCAGCTATTGCTGGACATGCTTAATGTAGGTGTTTGGTTTGGAAACTGGGTGCATCAGTAAATGGCTAGAAGGGAGTCATGTGGCAAAATGTGAGGGAGGCCTAGGTCAGATTAAAGAAAAAAGGGAAGTTGGGTTGCATCCTGACCCATCCCATATCCTTTCTGCTTGCTGGTGATATTATTGCACTAATTAGCAGGGCCCTCTGTTTCACTAACCAAACACTTGGAACAAGCTTTGCATGGATGGGAAGCTGATCCATAACATATAACCTCCAGGCTTTATTTGAGGATTTCCTTGATAGCTCTCTAAAGCCAGTCTACACTTCAAGTGGAGAGAGTAAAAAGTCTTGTCCAAGAACACGAGTGTCAGCCATAGTCAACTGTTTAATGAGATCAAGACAGGACTGGTTGACAGTAACTAATGTTTTGACACCTGAACAGACTTACACTAGTGCATTATTGAAAATCTTTGGGTTAGTGAGACTTCAATGTGAAGGCTAAATTTAACCAAATATTTTATTTTCACACTTGTAAACTTAACAAATTAATACTTGCTTTAACACTATTTACTATGGAACCATTCAATTACACCCTCAAGTTGACTAAATTATGTAAAAATAGTCATTGAGAACATGGCTGAGAGATTTCTACAGTAGTCATCAGAAAAATACATGTCATGTTCATGAAACATCCTTTTCTCTCAACCTCTTCACTTCCAAGGTCAAAGAATAAATTCTCCATACTCTTGGTCTCAGTTTTCTTACAATTTTGGACCTGAGAATTTGGTATAAATCAAACAATGTCTTCCTTTTTAATAATTTTTTCACTTCTCATCACCATTTTTGCTTAAAAATATGTCAATGTTATAAGGAGAAATTCACTTTTGGGAATAAAATAATTAAACAAACTGCAAGACTTTTTTAACTAAATCATCACCATTAGCTCTCAACCACTCCTCTTGAAAGAGTTCAGAGGTCAAATAATGTAAAAGGTTTCTTTGAACCCTTTTCAACTCCTTAAGTGTAGAACTTATGTCACATGCATTCAAACCTTCCAACAGATTAGCATGTGGATTAAAAAAGTGAGGCAAATTATTGCTCTCCAGGAATGCAGTTAATTTGTCCAGAAGGTGCACAAGTAATTCACCTCTTCCCATTTCCTGTCTTTCTGCCAGAGATGTTGATTCTAAATGCCAGAAAAACACCATTTTGATGGAATGAGATGTGAAGACTTTTGAGTCATGAAAGTATTTTTCCTTTAGAGCTTTTAGAATGACAATACATTGTCTTTCTTTAGGCCCAGTTTCAGAGAATAACAAAAATTCTGCTCTACCAAAAGTTATCTGAAATGCCATCACCTCTTTGTCTATTGCAGGTCCTGTTTCATCCCACAAGGGGTGTAGGTAACAAGGAGTCAATGCAATCTCTTGTACAGATTTCATAGTGGGCCATTGTCTCTTCCTTTGAAGCCAGTTCTCCATTGCAACAGCAGGCCAGCTACATTCCAACACCACATGAACTTTAAAAATGCGAGCTGGCCAGAAGGATGAACTCAAGTTGATGAGATTCACCCACAACATTTGTGCAGTTGTCATTGCATTTCCTGACCAGGTATTTGGATCTAATGGCAACATATCCAGATGATCACAAATTTTCTTGAAAAATGTCACATCAAGTGATGCAGAAAGTTTCACATCTTGCCTTGTTTCAGACCTGTGAACAATTTCCATGCCACCAGGCTTTTTTGCATAAACCTTACTAAGTGAATTCCAAATTTTACCCTCCATTGCTTGCATAAAATTTCTTTTGATATAAAAACCATCACTGCAATGTCTCAGATAACTAGCTGTTTGATCGATGCCCATATGTTCCCACTCAATAACTGATGGGTCTGACATCTTAACGAGCACTTGGTGGGTTTTCCCATCAACCTGGGTATACTGAAAAGTTCCTGTTGATTCTTTAGCTGTGGGTGTTGCAAGCTGAACGAAAAAATCACATTCAACTGCAGTTTCCAATCTACCGTTTATCTTCTTTGGAAGGAAACATCCCTCAAATGCACTTCCGATCAACACACAGTTGTCTGTTTCCTTGCCAAACGATTTAACAGCCCTCAGAATAGTTCGATGTTGCAGAGGAACAAGGAGAAAGAAGTCGTCATACTGTCTTACTGCTGCTTCAAGATGTAGAGTGTTAGAAATCTGAAAGAAACTGAGTATTTCCCAAGGCTTTCCATTCTGTGTAAACCTGAAGATGTACACGACATATCAAGCTACATTTATAATTGTTCAATTTCGATTTTGTTTTACACAGATCGCGGAGGGAAGATACTAATAAGGTCATAACAGAAATAAACTTTTTTATTTTAGATTATTTAAATGTCAATTTTATCTCATGAAAACATTTCCAAGTATCGAAGATCACGTGAAACACTTGGGCTGTGAACAGTAGAAACCCAGAAATCCCGTCAAGTGGTACAAAAGAAATTCTTACCTGAATACAAAGGCGACTATTAGGGAAGCAAAAACAAGGCTACAAATTACTGTAAGGATCATGATGAAACCCACATCGAAAGATGGTAAATTTACGATGTTTTGTACTTGCTCTCTGAATTGACCACAGAACCCGGAAGTGTTCGAGTGAGATTGGGCTCTACTCTCGCTCTCATTCCATCGCAAGTGATCGCTGGCACAAACCCCTTTCCACGATGCCAAACGGTGATAGAAAAATAAAGAAAGAAAGAAAGAAAGAAAGAAAGAAAGAAAAGAGAAAGATAAAAATGAGGGAGAAAAGTTTTGGACTCAGATTTGCCGGAAGTTAACTGAAATCCTTCACGCTATCATGAACAACCAAGAGATTATAATTTATATTCTCCTGGAACAACTTGCAAGGAATCTTAAAATCAGTCTAGCCCTTCTTGCGAGGCTATCTGTGTTTCCGGTCTTTTTAGAGACGCAAACTTATTTTCCAGGTGCAGTATCATCACAAATCATTTTTCTAGGAGCAAAATTCTGAAAGCTACCGAAAATAATACAACTCGGTCGAGCGTACGTAGGCGCCCTTAACAACTGTTAAGAAACTTCCCAGAAAGAGAGAGGGAACGGGCACTTCTCTATTTGGCCCGAACGGGTATTTTTTACCAAACAGTTTAAAGTTTCAAGGTTTTCACTCTTAAAAGAAGAACCTACTCTCACGATTTAGCGTCCCTAACAGGTAACCTTTCCAAACCCTTAAATAGAGCTTCAGTACTGGTGGTTCTTTGTCTAATTGTACGGTTCCAGAAACTGTTTTTTTTTAATGTTCTGTCTGAACACACTAAATGTGTCATTAAGAAGTCTACCACTGTTTTTCGTCTTGACTAGGGTAACCAAATCAAATGGATGGATTTCGAGGTCGGGGTTCAAGGCCCACGGTGTCATTTTCCTTCAAAACTTCTCCAAAATGTTACCCCTCCCCCCCCCCCCCCCCACCTCCCCTCAGGTTGAGAAAATACTTCCCTCTCATTGGATCTTTCCTACTCCAATTTTTTTTCTCAACGGTAGGGGAACTTGGCGTGCTTTCAAGATAACAAACTTAAAGGTTAATTTTTCAATATTGATGAAACGTGACCAAATTCATCTACGCTTGAGCTCTGCCCAATCTTGTGCGCTTTGGCTATTGAGATGTTCACACAAAGACCCTTCGAGACTTTTCGGCTTCATTATTGCATTTTGATTGGATTATCTTTGTTATTGATGTCTATTGTAATTTTATTTAATATCTATTCAGATTTTTCACAGTGTTTCAGTATTTTTTTTCAACGAAAGCTTCGTCAGAGATGCAAATTTGACTAGCAGAGTTCTACGTAACTCTTATGAACTTTAGAAACTTGCCTTCCACAGTAATATTCACATTGCTTTTGCAGTTTTCCTGAGAAAAGTTGTGAGATTTTCCTGGAAAAGTAGCAAATTTTGAAATCGTGAAAAGGCTCAACTAAAGACATGTTTACATTGGAATGACCTTTTTGTGAGAGATGAATATGTTATTGGAGCAACTGCTGCGAAAAGCATCTGCAGAGGCCTTCTCCCCACAATGGAGATTTTCTCTCTACAATTCTTGATTAGAAACAAGTACAGCGAGCAAGCGAAAGGGGTTGTATTTGAACGTAATAGCATAGCACTGGGAAACGACAAGTACTGATCAAAAGATGTGTACTTACTCGAAATACCGAAATAGGACAGCCCACAATCATGCCATTTCGGGTTTTTATTATACATTTCCGCTTTAAGCTGGCAGAAATTCAAAAGCTAGCGCATAAAAACTTCAAGCAGTGCCAAAACAAAAAAGACTGAGATTTGTCGGTGAAACCCTGCCTGAAAATCGTAGGGAAGTGAATTACTGAATTATATTAAACACGTTGAAAAAAAACGACGGGATGACTTATCAACCAGTTTTTGAAGTAATGGCGCCATTTCTTGTGGAAAAAATTTATACAGACGAAAGAACAGGGGCGTAGCAAGATGTAAGTGTTTGGAGGGCTCGATTGGATTCCATCCCTGAAGGTGTGTTTATGATCGGGGACGTTGCATTTGGAGCGTTTACTTCCAGTTTTCCAAGAAACGCTGTGGTTCTGGTGAAGCCCTTGATCAAGTATGACCATCTTGGTGAAATCATCAAACCGCCATCTTCCTACGAGGAAATTTGGACCGACGAGGGCTCCGGGGGTAGACAAGACGGCTCTTTTTGGCGAGTACATGCTCCTCCAGGCTTTGTGGCCCTGGGCGATGTGGCTTGCAATAACTGGTCTCAGCCGACCCCTGAATTTACCGCCAAGTATGCCTGCATCCGACAAGATTTGCTTTCTGCTGATGCTGAACTGTCTTCCACAGCTTTGTGGAACGACAGTGGCTCCGGAGCAGAGCGACATGTTTCACTCTGGCCCGTGCAAGGCTATTACCAGCCAACTGGATGTTTTAAAGCCCATAGAGCATACAACAAACCATATTTGGAAGTGTACACGCTACCAATTGCCAAGATATACAGTAAGGAATGCTCCAATAACTAACAGTTGAAGAAGTAAAATTATTGACGTCACTAAAGATTCTGAATCTTGTATAGGTCTTCGTCAAATCTCGTTGATTACGCATGTATCTGCAATAATGTGTCAGAAGAACCGACTGCAATTAACGCTTAAAAGAATCATAGAAGCTGTATTACTGTATAAAAGCATGTGATTATAGATAAAATAAATATGACTACAGTTTCTTCTCATGAACATCGAATTTGTCGACGCTTTGTAGTCTTTCGAATTTGTTAAAAACTTGTGTGAGCAAGAAACCATTAGCGTCATTTAATGTTCGCTTTGGATATACAGTTCTTTAAAATCTTCTTAATTTCACAGTGAAGAGTTTCATAGCACTCTAGTATTCAGCTACTACATCATAGCATCACGAAGCCATTTTTACCTTGAATTTGAAGCTGATCGCTCGCTACTAACTGCATGAATCAGTGTAATGTAAGCTAAAACCCTAAGTGTGCTCACTGAGACATCAATGAACCAAACACAGACCTTTTTAAGAATATAACCAGACTCGTATCATCTCTTGTATGGATTGATTATGAGCTTCAACCGATAGCTAACCAAAAGAAAGGCTATTTCTTTGTCACAGACTGAAACCTTCGTTTAAAATGCGTTGAAAAACCAATACTTTCGGGTTTGACTTGAGACACAAACATTACACTGATTGGTGACTTCCGGCATTTCTCGGAATTTCCGATCATTTCCTTTTCCTTTCCCTTTTTTTTTCGACCAATTAAAATCATGACTGTTTTGTTACTCTGAGAGCTAGGAACTAAACCAAGGCAATTTAATCTCTGATAGTTTGAAAAGCTAGTAAAGTTAACTTTACATCTCATATGATAGTAAGGAGCGCATTTCGATGTAGTGTCGCAACATCGTAATCAAAATAATCACCACTTTCAGGAGAAACAAAGGCAAATGGACGCGCTATATCGTGTATTACTTTCGAACCTCGAATGACTGATTAAAGCAACGTGTCGAAGCGCCAAATAACACTTTTCATTTGGTCCTCAAAAATCAGTTATATAAAGGTTTTCTAAGGGGCTCATTGTGGTGTATACAGAGGAGAGTCGGGGAAAGGAGGGGGCTGCACCCCCCCTTCCCACACCTTACCTTTTTCACTACTAGTTTGACAACAAGCTTTAAGCAACGAACAGATCGCTTATACAACTCTAGTGGCTGATGTTTTTCATGCAGCCGCGCGTGAGGGAGGCGGACGGGCGTGTTCGCTCAAAGGAGTATTTTGGGCCCCAAGTGGTTTCAATATTCATACGATGATCGAAAAGTGTAGGGAGAATTTGTATAACCCGTATGTCATACGTCAATGAGAAAATAAAATTAAGAACATGTAGTTGGGAAAATTTATTCTTGTGCCCTAGATGTCCTGGAATCTGCCTATCGAGAATAGGACTGATAAGTCATTTGAGGGCGTCCCACCCTCCCCTGGCGGGACCTTACACAACTGATCATCGGATACGTGTTTATGTTCAATTGCTAGAATAAATTCGGCATGATGGCACGATGCCTGCACTATGTCACTGTGCTGGCATTATGCTCGATCCTCCGACTATAGCATATATCTGAGCCTAGTCTCGAGACTTTCTCAGCCACAGCGTCAGAAAGCCAGTCTTCGTTATCAGAAGTTTAATTGAGTATTGCTGCATGTCCGAATTGTCGCTGTTTTGTTGATAACATTCTTTACGCCTTTTAATAGCTTATTTACTAAAGTATTAGTTTCCTACAATTATACTCCGCGCGTTGTTGAAAATGCTTACTTTCTTTGGATCATGCTGAACCGGCAGGTAAGCACAGGAAGTGCGTTTCAATTGGGGGAAACGTGCTACTCATATTTCATGCACCTTTATAATCTTATGCTCCCACACAATATTCTTGGTTCAGATACTGCGTCGATCACTTTGAGGCTTCAACATCTCACCCCCGGGTAACCCACGGGCATTTGATTGTCGTCTGTGCCGTAAGGGAAGGGATGGGAATTTTAAACTTGTCTTGCTGAGGTGAGGAATTTGAGCCGGAAGTGTCAAGCCTTTCTCGCAGAAAACACGTGTTTTATCTTAAATATGCAGGTGGTCGGGCAAAAGAAGAAGGGCTGAAAAGAAAAAGTCTACAAGGTCTAGGTTTTAAGGCTTGATCAGTAAGTAAAAAGTTAAAGTCGCTGATTTTGCCTTTTACAGAAAAATTGATCGTTGAATTCGATACTTGGGTAGGGCATTTGAACACAGTTTACTCCTACTTGTTTCCAACTAGGGCTAAATGCAAAAATCCGGATGTTTTAGGATTATTTTAGAGACCAACAAGATTTTTAAAACATTGAAGATTTTGTAGAACATTTAGGAATTTTTAGACGACAATGTTCAAAAACATACAACCGAGAGAATGAAAACAAATTTATTGGTTTTTCTTCCATTGTTTCTGAGCGGGCTCCATGAAACTGTCAAACTCTGCTCACCGTTTATAGTCGTTACTGTTTGTTTGAAAGAGGAATATGTTAAGAGACTAAGCTGACGAACCACTTAAAACATTGTCAAGAAAACAAACGGATCTTTTTTAATCAGTTTGAAGGTGCTTCCACGCAGTTTTACCACAGGAACCTCGCATTTTATGTGATGTTTATGTTTATATTTTTTTTGTTTCAAAAATCGGGATTTTTAGAGAAAATTTCGAGATTTTAAGAGACAACAATGAGATTTATTGGCATTTTTTGGAGAAATTCCGGATGAGTTTGAGGCCATTTTTCAGGATTTTTGGATCTAAGGCCCTCTCCGCACTAGAGGCCAAAGTACAGTTGTCTCGACAGAATCAAAAGACAATTGTTATCAAAAATTTTTGTTTCGTCTGTTGCATCCGCATTAAAAGTTTCAAAGCCGTCAAATTCCATCAGCGCCTGATCTGTTCATAAGACCAGCCAGTATAGTTTTTGGCACAGAATTCCACCTCCAGTCTACAGTATTAATCCTTAGTCGTTTTAAAATTTTAGAATCTCCGAATTTTGCCACAAAAGACATTTTTTTCCTTTCTATGAAACTGATTTCAATTCAATTACACGCTGGTCGTAGCTTTTACGACGAATGATTGACAAGTTTAGCACGGTTTTGCTTCTTCAGTCGATTTTGTCAAATTTTTACCCGGCCCGGGAAAAATTTTGTCGGCGTGTTCTTATGATTTGTCCGCTCCGGCCAAAATTTTGTCAAGTCGCGACAAGCAACCGCACTCACAAAATTTTGGTGATGACAGAAAACTTTTTCGCTAGTGCGGAAAGGCCGTATGTCTATCTCCCACAGTCCAGTACATTTCAATGTGAATCGCTGGTGCGTACCCAAGCGTTAAACTGGTTATTAAAAATATAATGTATCTCATTAGCATATAACGAACGAGTTAGACGAATTTACTAATACGCGTTGACGAGTCCTTTTTGTTCACTTGCCTTTGTTTCGATTGACCGTTGTAATTACTTTGGCTATAGTATTGCGACACTCAATAGAGAAATGCAGTCCTTGCCATCATACGGAAGGCATGAAAAGCATTAGAATTGTAGATCAATAAACTCTATTTACTTTTTACACTTTTAAAAATAGGCATTTAAGACTGCAGCTGCATATGGCGACTGATGTAGCACAATTTTTTATGGCATTGAAAAGAACCAGGGGTTGTACGATGATGCTAGAAGATAGCGTTGCAAAAGATTTGTCTCGGATGCAAAACAGAAATCCTCTCATAAGCATTCCACATACTTATGAGAGCCCTGTTCCACCGCAAGAGAAATATGACTCAAGAAAATAGCGAATAATTATCACACAGCTACTAATTAAATGGTGACTAATAATCGTATTAATAATAACAATAATAATAATAATAATCATAATGAGGATGATGACGGAAGTACTTGTAATGATAACTTCTAGGGGCGAGCTCAAGAACCTCACCGTTTCTCTGTCGGTTTATCCCTGGGCTCCAATGATGATTAAACTAGCCTTCTTTTAATTTTGATTTGCTTGTACATTATAAATCATTTTCTCGTTTCATTGTATTTCCATTTTTGTGGAACTTTCATTTTATACAACAAGGCATTCCGCGTTGTAGAATATTCCCCCATTCCGCCATTCCATCGTTCCATCATTCCATCGAATAGCGTCATCCTGTTTAGCTCAACGTCGTTGCTCGCTTCGCAAATCTAGCGGCTCTTCTGAGCATTTGTCTTTGATTGAAATGGTAAAATTACCTTTTTTAGAATAAATAAAATTTGTCTTCAAAGTTTCCACGATGTGTAGATCAAACCTATTTAGATAGTTCTGCGAGGAAAAAGTCTTTATTTCTATTACGTGCCGAGACGCCACTGTGAACTATTTTGAGATGTTTATCATCTACCGTAGAGTCACAGTTAGAACAGAAAAATTAAATCTTCGGATCTACTGGGAATAATTCGCTGATTCAAACGTTAAAATGATCCCTCTTGAACGAAAACAATTTTCCTCTAAATTTTCATGATACGCCGATCACTCCTTTTGAGACATTTCTGCAAGGTAGAGCTTTCTTTTCTCACGCGCCATTCTGAAATGATTGTGAGATGTTTATCGTCTTCTGTAGCCACTACGAAACAAACAATTGGCAGGTGACCACTCTGTGAAACATTCGAAGCGATTCGAAGAAATCGTCACTAGGCGTTGAACGACCGAAGATGTTCAGAAACAAACGAAAGCCAAGAGCGAGGAATATCGGGTAAAACTCGCCGACTTCGTTGTGAACGAATAGGTCGTTTGTAGTCTATTGTTACACTCACTCACTCTTCAGGACAACATTGTGGTCTCGCTTTCATAGGAGGCAGTAGTCAAAAATAATTAAATTCCCTTGGTTTAGATCTTCTCGAAGGTAACAAAACGAACATGATTTAACTCGACCGAATAAAAACACATCAGCCGATGATGAAATTTAAAACCAAAGTAAAAATAGCGACAATGACTGAGAATTCCGAGAAATACCGGAAGTGAGTTATCACTGTAAGGAAACGCGAGGCAATTTTTACCTAGGAAAGAGCCTTGCTTTTGGTTAGCTCTCAGTTGAGACTCATTATTGAGCCATAAAATAAGTAGGAAATAGATCAGTATTTGGTTTATTGATATCTCAGTGAAAACAACGAGGCTTTCACCTTACATTTCCCAGGCCCAGTCGTAATCATTCATAGAGTAGCCAACGTTCAGCTTCAAATTCAAGATAACAAAGGCTTTATTTATGATCGATACTATGATGCACATGCATAATTGAGAAAAATCTAAGGAACTGCACATCTAAAGCGAACATTAAACAACGAACATTAAACAACGAACGTTAAACATTTCTTGTTTACTTAAAGAGCTACCCGCAGACTCCAAAGTCCAACTAAGCGAAGTTAAGTGTTTCTGAGCAAATTTAAGTTTCCTGTTTTCCTATCTAGTTATCCTAGCTATCCAAGGTCCTTTAACAATAAAACAACTTCTGTAATTCTTGTAAAAAGGGATTGCATTTGGTTCCTTTAAAGAATAACAAGTGCGGATACATGCTTAATCAAAAACGTTTGACAAAGATGAAAACACCTTTGAGATTAAGAATCCTCAACGAAGTCACTAGTTGCACTTCCTTCATCGATATAAAAGTTAGAAGTAGTTCAGATTATTAGCGCACTCCTTCCTGTATATCTTGGCGACTGGTAGAGTGAATACTTCCAAATTTGGTTTCTGGTGAGCTTTATGAGCTTTAAAACATCCAGTCGGCTGGTAATAGCCTCGGACGGTCCACAGTGACACATCTCGCTGTGCTCCAGAGCCCTTATCGGTCCACAAAGCGGGGGAAGACAGCTCAGCATGGGCAGAAAGCAAATCTTTTCGGATGCAGGCATACTTAGCGGTAAATTCAGAGGTAGGCTGAGACCAGTTATTGCATGCCACATCACCCAAGGCCGCAAAGCCTGGAGGAGCATGCACTCGCCAAAAGGAGCCATCTTGTCGACCCCCTGACCCCTTGTCGGTCCAGATTTCCTCGTAGGAGCATGGAGGTTTGATAATCTCGCCAAGATGGTCGTACTTGAACAAGGGCTTCACCAGAACCACAGCGTGTAGAGGAAAGGAAGACGTATGCGCTCCAAATGCAACATCCCCGATCATATAAACACCTTGAGGGATGGAATCCAGTCGAGCCCTCCACACATTTATGTTTTGGTGCGCTCCTGTTCCCTCGTCCCCATAAATTTTTTCCACTGAAACTGGTGCCATAACTTCAAAAATTGCCTGCTGATTCATTGTAACGTTTCTTTGTCAACGTTTTACAAAATAACAGTACACTTCGCTTATGACTAATTCGAAGTTGTTTGCTTAGTTGCCAGGCCTTTAATTTGGAGTGAGGCTGAAGGTGACCCTGATATACGTGTAGAGGCCAGTATTTAGTTAGCATGATAACAAGGTAATTTACATTGGAAATAGGGTAAGAGAGATGCTAAGTTTTTAGCTCGGTAAAGAAATAGAGAAAGGTGTTTTTCGTCTTTTCACGAGCGTGGGACAAAGAAAATAATTCTGAGTCCCCATGATGAATCGAACCCCAGACCTGCGATGCTTTACTACTGAGCCACATATCGACTTTGCTGATCTTAGCTGTATGCAGGACGCGTGTCATATGACCGTCTGTGGCTCAGTGGTCGAGTATCGGAGCGCGGAATCCGGAATCCGGAATCTGGAATCTGGAATCTGAGGTTCGATTCCTCATGGGAACTTATTGTAAACAATCTATGTAAGACGTATTTTTTCGCAGGTTCTAAGCAAAGTTCAACGTTTCTAAGGCCGAGATTTATGCAAATTGATGTTCTCAAATTTACCCACTTTGAGTTAGTTTACATTGTCGTACTTTTTCTTACACTTTGCACGGCGGCGTAGTTATAATGAAGTCGTCCCTAAACTTGGCCGTGCTGGCTGTAGTTTTTCTTGGTTGTGTATATGGTGGAGTTGCCGTTAAAAAACCGAGGGAAATGTGTGAAGAAAGGAAGAACCAGAGCCACACAAGATATTTGTGACGATAGTAGGTCCATGTTTACAGCGAACAATAGATTTTGCAGCAAGGGTAGAAGAGGGGTTCTTTCATTTTCCTTCGTCACCGAAACGAAGCATCCCCGTTAAAAAACAGTTCGGACATCTCACAATCAAATTCGACCAAGGTCTAATCTTTAAACCTTTTCATCCTCACTTTGCGCTAGACACACGTCAGGAAATCCCTGTCATTGTTCTCAGACTCTCGTGCATCCGCAGCCCCACTCCCGTTTAAAGGCTTGGCAACTAAGCATGGACTATTCTGGCGTCCGAATGAATGTGTCAGGTCCCGCAGAAGGCAATTTATTATTTTTGTTGTTGAAAGGCGAAAAGCAGAGTCAAAAAATCTCTCATTTATTTTTGAATAATAAATAAAATCATTGTCTTCTTGTCTTGGTGTGCTCCTTTTCCTTCCTCTCCATGAATTTTTTCCCGAAAAATGTCGGGTTTATTTAAAAAAACTGGCCAATATGTCAGTATTTTGCCTGTGCAAGTCAATTCAGCAATTTACCCTCTTACTCACACGAGAATCAATCAATCAGCGCGGTATGTACATGTCTAAAAGCTGGTACACGAAAATATTGGAACAACAGAACACAGGAAAAAAGGAACACCGGAACACTGGAACACGCCAGAATACCGTAACACGAGAACACCGAAACACGCTGGAATACCGGAATATCCCGCAACACCGAAACTTTCTGAAACACTGCAGAATATTAAAAAAAAATGACTATAATGAAAAAAATAGTTGAAAGGATTTTAAAAAATCTGTTAGGGATATTGAATGAGGACAAAAGAACTAAGATCATCCGAGCAAATTGCCATATTGAAGTCTCCCCATAGATTCATGACTGAGGAAAAAAATTAAAACAAGAAGTATCCAAAAAGAGGAGGTACCTTCCAAACGGAGAGGGTTGAGGGCGAGTGTTTGTGAAAGTTCTCAGAGAAATTGGCGCCCAGGCCCTACAATCCTGTCTCCAAACTCCTCCCTGTTTGGCGCAAAGTACCTCTTATGGCCAAGTTAAGGAGTGTCCGTGCCCTTTCCCCCCACCTCCCGCCGGAATTTTCCTGTAGTTGGTCATTGTGCTTGCGGTCGCTCGACCGAATAGTGCAATTTTCGTAACTTGAAATGACGACAAAACAAATGTTGTGAATGAATGCCAGCACCTGGAGTTCATCGTTTTGGTTTGCACGAGTATTAGTTAGTTGGCCTGCTAATAAAATGGAAATCTGGCTTCAAAGGTTGAGACAATGGTTAAGTATGAAAACTGTGCAGGAGATTGCTTTGACCCCTTGTTACCAACACCCCTTGTGGGATGTAACAGGACCTGTAAAAGGCGAAGAGGTAATAGCATTCCAGATAAATTTTGGGAGAGGAAAATTTTTGTTGTTCTCTGAAATTGGGCTTTAGAAACGACAGTGTAGTCGTTCTAAAAGCGCTAAAGGAAAGCACTCTCAAGACTCCAAAGTCTCCACATCTCTTTCTATCAAAATTGTGTTGTTTTTTTTCCCAGGATTAAGAATCAACAACTCTGCGGAAAGACAGGAAGAGGTGAATCACTCATGCACCTTTTCGATCCCCTTCCAACCGGGAATGCCCTAAACGGATTGGGCTATATTCTCGTTCCCATTTCCCCGCGCGCTAATCCGCCATATTGCCTCTTTCTTGAAAGGTCAGCATTAGATTCCATCCACCAAAACCACCTTGGTCGAGAGGGACTGAGATGGAATGATGGACAACTCATGCACGAAAATTACGAAGCTACGACAACATGCCGACTTATCCCGATGACCTAAGTGTATTATTTGTTTGGGAAATTGCGTCAAAACTTTTTACTAAAGAAATGGTAAGTATTAATTTATTGTTCGATTGTAGTATTATAAAACATTTTACGCAATTTTATGCAGATATTTCACGTATTTAAAAGGTGCCTAGATGTTACGTAGTTTTGGTGGATGTCATTAGGGAACATCCACCAAAACTTTGACCAAAACCATCAACAATATATTTTTTAAATTTTATCTATAGCCACTGTTAGATGTTCAGGGAGACAAAAGATTTATACCACTAATTAGCAGTTAGTGCTCTGGCTAATTATTTTTTATGGTGCACAATTGCTGACCGACCAAACGTTCATAATGATTATCATAAGTCTTAACACATAGAATAAAGTGGTTTTGGTGGATGTTTCTCTCCATCCACCAAAACCACCACAGAAATTTCTGCTACTTCCTTACAGAAGACTGATGTGACCTGCTATTTGGAGTACATAACCACAATCTATTTCTTTGTATGTAGAGATATTTTGGAAAGTTCTTGAATCAGCACCTTTTATTATTGAAACCATAATCATAACATGGTGCATAATATAGCCACAAAAGGTTCTGGTGTGGTAATCATGTAATCTTGAAACAGGAGAGTTTTTAACTGACTTAAACTGATTTAAACAAACATTTGCAACAAAATTCCAGGTCCAGAAATTTCTTCCACTATTTCCGCTAAAATCATAACCTTTAAGTACAGCAAATCAGCACATTAGTAATTGTTATCAGGGGTCTGAAAATCCTGTAAATCTTTCACATTTATTTCAAGTAACCTTTAATTTCACATGGATGAATAAGTATACACTCAAGATGCAGAATGTCTTACATTTTACAAACTATTTCCCTTTTTATGGATAGACAGTGAAAGGCCTTTGCCACATTGGTGAATCAAACCACTGTATACCATGGATTTTGTGATAATTGTTTGTTTTTGCTCACAATACCCAGAAAAATGGAGGGGATAAATTTAAATAGCAAATTCTATGGTTAAAATTAAATAACATTGGAAGATCAAATTAACTTTGTACTGTTTAAAATTCAGTTTTGGTTTCTTGCTTATTCCAGCCTCTTGATATTCAAAAGCATTCCTTGTCATTTTTGTGTTCTTCTGTGTACATAACTTGAAAAATAAACACAGAGAAAGGAAACCACAAAGGATTAAACTTGAAGCTAAAGCAAAGTTTAAGTTGAGCCATAGCTGATCCAAATACTGAGCACTTTGTATTGTAACCCATTTAGCAGTAAAGGTTATCTATATGTCTGCCAGCTTGTCACAAGTCTTACCCCTCTCCTTCAAAAGTCTCTATAAATAAATTTTTCTTTGTGGTTCCTAATTGATGATAAGTATATTACAGCTCCTCAATTTTCCTCTCTCAAGACAAGGTTACTCTAAATTTAACAAAGTAATGGACTTGATAAAACTCAAACTATAACTCAGCTGGCTGCTACTTGCAACCTTAATTTCTAGATATCAGTATACAATAATCAATATGTTATAAATAAGAACCCTAATGCTTAATTTTGCAGTGATCACCTTCCTCCTTTTCATTTGCAGACCAGACTGGAACCTCTATAGGTGTGTTTGCTTGTTTTGAGTGGGGATGGAAGAAAAGGAGTCATGCCGCATATCTGATTTATTAAATTGGATTTTTTCTGTTTATACATGAGTAGAACTACCTTGTTCTCTGAAAAAAAAAATTTCTCGCATTTTTATCTGTGCTTTGCAGTCAAACTTCCTTGTGTCTTGGACAAGAAATCTTATTTTCTTGAAAACAAAATCTTTGTTTCCAGCCTTCTGTGATAGGTAAATATAACAGTGTAAGATGAGTGACAGTGTAATTCTCAAGTTATTTTTTGGAATTTGACAAAACGGAAGTGTCATAGTGTGATAAGGAGCCAACAGATGATTGCTTGATAGAAAGCAAAAAATGCAGAATTGCATATATTTTCTCCTTTGTCAGCAGCATATGTTAGTGAAAAGTTCTTATAATTGTTAACTTCTAAACCATCTTCAATTTAGTCAAGATTGAACTGTTATCACGTTTGTCATAAAAGTATTCTGAGATCAATGTCATATGACCCATTCATGTATTTGACCTTTTGAATTAGCAAGCCATAGTTGACAGAAACACAAAGGTTGAGGATAAAAAGAAATTATTATATACAGTACTTCTTCTGCATCTTTTCGTTTCTTTTTCTCTCCAGCTGTTCTATCTATGCCGTGCTGGCAATTGAACACTTTCCTTCCCAAAATTAGGAAAGGCACACCAGTAAAAAACGAATTTTTGCTCCTTAAATATCTCATGCATCTTCCCCCAGTATTTTGTGACTTCTGTCCGAGGAAGGAGGTGTAAGCGTTAAATTAATCCGAATGATTCCACAATTGTGGTAGAACTTAAACTAGATAAACTAGTGAGAATGCACAATAGCGATAGCAAAGCTTTGTAATGCCAAAGAGCTATATCAATATATATATATATATATATATATATATATATATATACACCGGTGTTCCCAAAACCTTTGACAGCTTTAAAGAAAGAAAACTTCGTCGTCAATCCTGTTTCAAATTCCGCAATAAGTTTATGCGCCTCATCAACAGAATTTACGTATCCTAAATTATCTGCATGTCTACCATCAATGGTTCGCGACTTAAAATTCTCGCTATGCTGTTTCTGTTTGTTCCTCAAGAATCATGGGATTTACAGCTTCGGATGTTCAGCTACATCACTTGCGGATTTCCGAGTATCTTCGGTTATGTTTTGCAAGTCATTAAATATTCCATCCCAGTCCCTCTCGACCGAGGTGGTTTTGGTGGATGGAATCTAATGCTGACCTTCTTGAAATTGGTTATAATGTGGCTACGTGTTGCTGTAGGTGTCACAAGCGGAGCTTTGGTGTGTCTGAAGGCCATACCACATATTTTCCCACAGCTCTATTATAAAAGAATAAAGGAACTCAAAATCGATGGAAGGGAAATGGAGATTCCCCCACGTTGCAGAGAACAACTCGCAGGAATTTCTCAAAAACTTGGGATGAGTGATAAACAAGATAAGATATCCTTCTTCGTGTGCAGGTCTCTTTATCCCAGTTCTTCTGGGGCTACATGGCTTCCCAATGGCGCAGTTATTGGAGTTCCTTTATCATTCTATTTTAAGCACGAGGATGATCTTGGGAGGTTTGGTGAAATCTGTTTCCAGGACGGCAAGGTTCCTATGCTGTTGCAGAGCAGGTTTGGCCAAAAATTTATCCATACACAGCTTTCGTCGGACGATAACATAGCATTCTGTATTGGTCGTGAACTGGTTCATCTAAGTAGTTCTTTTGATATCGCGTCTGACGTTTTCTTTGCCCCATCATGGCTAATTGCAACGTACGCAATATCAAGAAGGACACGAATCGTTATACCCAGAGCTTCAGCTCTTGTGGACGGCATTGTCAAAGTCACGTTATATTTGCTTAGCTTTGCTTGTTTTTGGCCAGTAGAGCGTCGCCTTAACCATTACAGAGAATTCAAGGCAGATGAAATGTCTGCTAGGTGTGATCTTGATGTGGCTAAAGGTGGGGTTGATTGGGTGTTGAAGAAAAAGAGATTTCTGTCGCTTATGAAATCTATACAGTGGGGACATGAATCAAAAGAAATGCTTTTTAACACTGTAGACTCTACTCATCCAAAGTTACTAGATCGATTGAGGAGACTGGAAGTAATTGTAGATGAAAAGATCAAAGGTGCAAGGTAACCATCTGACCCTGAGCTCTGGTTGTTAATTCTCCCCTTTTGCTCAATACCTGTATTCTCATTACCTGTTTGCTGGATAATGTATGGGTATTGTAGGAGGATGTTAGATGTTAATCATTTCCAGGAAATAAAGGGTTAAAAAAATGTGTTGTTTTTGTCTCGGAAGTAGGTTTGGCACAAAATTTTAATATCAATAAATTTTCTTAATCAGTTTTATAAAATTATGCAGACAGTAAGAGAATTATGGCACTTGAAAATTGCATTTTTATTATAAATGTCACTAAATTTAATTTACCATCATGGTAAATAAAAATATTTGAAAGCTGTGTCCTGATTAATGGTTAACATTCAAAGCATATGCTGTTTGAAATTCTCTAAAGCAGCTTAATTCTCCATGATCAATTTTATGATAACAATATCTATCTATTTTATACCTGCATACTCTCACATCTGCAGAGTGAAAACCTCTGTCTCATGCAAGCTCACACTCCTTTACCAATTTCCCATGCTGAAAACTTGAGTTTGTATCTCATGAATTTATTAAAGTGAGCTGGTTAGGTTACCCAAAATTAATTTTTCATGCTTTTTTCGAGAAATCGCTGGTGAGCCTTGCAATCAATCTGATTGGCTCTCATCAGAGCAATTTATTCACAAACTACACCATTTTATGCATTAAATCCTAACTTTTTCCCAACCAGTGAGGTAACTTTACACACGAACCAATCAGATTTCAAGGTTTGTTTACAAAAAAAATCCATTCAAATAGGCCATTTTACAGTTGTGTGCGAAGTTGCCAAGCCTTTGATTTGGAGAGAGGTTGAAGGTGACCTTGTTGTAAGAGAGACTAGTACCTCTTTAGCATGATAACAAAGCAATTTTCATTTGAAAAACAGCCAGGTTTGTATCATAACAAGGTCACCCATAGCCTCACTCCTGTTCAAAGGCTTAGCAGCCAAGCATGCAACTGTAAATTGGATTATTGGGAGGAAAGTAGAGACAACTAATGCATCTTTTAACCCAACCAGCTCAATACTGGATCAATCTATTCGAATGACAAAATCCAGTGATTATTACAATAGATGTAGCAAAGTGTGACTGAACTTTGTGTTGTGAAATTTTGGTTTGAAAGTTAGGGAAGGGTGGGTAACCAGTTACTCCAATACTGACTTTTTCTCATCGTTAAGCTCTCCCTAATGTTAACTAGTAGGTGAACAATTTTTTAGTTATTGTGTCAAAAGCTGTTAAGTATATAAAGAAAACGACAAAACTTTTAAGTTTGTAAAACATGTTTTGACGGAAACTAATGTCATCTTCAGTTAATTAAAGTACAAAGCATTGGAAGTTGAATTTATAATAAGCAGAAAAATAAGCATTTTTCCTATCATTATAAATTGAACTTCCAATGCTTTGTACTTTAATTAACTGAAGATGATAGAAGTTTCAGTTGAAACATGTTTTACAAACTTAAAAGTTTTGTTGTTTTCTTCAAATTCTTGACTTGCCTGCTACTATAACGACCTTTTATTAAGTATATATACTAAACTAAATTTTCATGAAAAGGTGTTGGAGATGTTTGTGAAATGGAAATGCATATGCTAATTTTTTGGCATGTGCTGTACATGTTTTTCTTTGTAATTCAGTACATGTTATAAATTTCTGACAACTTATAAGACTACGAAATCATTTTGTGAAATTTGAAGAGAGAGTGAAATAGAACCATTTTGAAACATACCTATGTTTACATAACAGTGACCTGAACCAGGTTGAGTCCGCAGTTCTCCCAGTGTCACGTGGTTTCTCCCTCAAAAATGTAGTTAAAATATATCAAAATAGCGGCTGTAATGAGGGCCTAAGTTTCTTTGATAATCAGTGTGTTAAGTCTACCAAATGTTCTGAAGAATGTTTTAAAAAAACTTTTATAAACGAAAACATTCACTTTGAAAGACTTTGCTTTAATTTGAAACTTTTATCGTCGGTGTTTCGATTGGCTACGGTCATTGATATTTAAGAGATGCTTGATTTCATTTCTTGAATATCAAGGACCGGAACCAGATCAATTCTTGATGGATGTTTTTTAAAACTGCCCTAGAAATTTGTTTCTTTTCCTGGATTCAGGCATGGTGGTAGTGCACAAGAGGACCTCAAGGCTCATGAAAGGGTGCGTATGTGCATCAAATGTGTTGCTTACAAAGACAGTGTTCCTTTATTTGCATCACCATGTTTTCTGAAGTTAGCTAAACTATATGAAGAAGATCTGTAAGGTGAAATAGGTGAAGAAGTATGTAAATTAGCGCTGGATTACAAGTGGACTGCTGTTCATCTTAATCCAATCGAATTTAGTGTTATTATTGATATCACCAAAAGTGTTGGTTTTTATTATTACTGTAAGGAAAACTCTTGGACAGCATTTTATCAGTGCTTCTATTTTGGTTAACTGTTATTTCAGTATTTAGATTAGAGTTAGAAGCACATCTCTGTCAGCTGGATGCACAGCAGCAATATGAGAGTGCATGCTACACATATTTGTTGCCATTGAAGAGATTTGAGTTTTAATATTAATCATCCTTCTTCTGCAGACTAAGATGACACAAGTTTTTCCACTGGGAAATGATATCTTTCCTCAGTCAGCAGTAATCTTCATGATTACATGTGACATTTATATGTCATGTAAATGTCACAACCTTTGACTTGAACCTCAAAATTCACTATTACCAAGATATTTTTCCTGTCAAAAATATATGTAATTGAGGAACATTACAGGAAGCTTTTTTTACAGTGAAAACCTATCTGTAATTTGGCCTTATCCTCAATCACATAATGTTGACAAAAACTTGTAATTGTGAAAGAGCTGCTATTTTTCTATGATATTGTTTGTTGATTTCATGGTTTTCTGTGCATGTGAGACAGGCATGTGTAATCACTTTGTCACTGTGTCCATCCGCTGTTGATGCAATTGTCTTCTCAGGGAAGGCATTTCATTCTACATGAATAAAAAGAAAGAAAACCTTAAGGTTTGGGTCAAAATATTTTATTCTAAAAATTTATGGCAAGCCTTTGATTAATAGTAAGTTACATGTGGGTATGGAAAGAGCTTTCTATTCAACATGACAACAGAGTTCTTACAGATCATTGAAAACCTGGAAAGTTCTGGAATTTTATTTCCCTAGTCTGAAAAGTCATGGATTTTGATCAAGTGGTCATGGAAAGTCATGGAAAGTGACTGAAAATGAATTTTGTAAAAAAACAAAAACAAAAACAAAACAAGAAATTCCTCGAACAAAGTTCTGTAATTGGCACAGTAATTTTGGTTGTTTTTGGTGGGCCATGTCTTGTCCAGAGATATGTCAGGATTTGCTGAGCCTGTTGACAAAAAATCGTGAAGAATTTTAAATTTGTAAATCCACAATTTTGCAAGGACATCACACAAAATCATAAAATTTGTAAATTTTGCAAACACGTTCAATCCTAGACATAAGTGCTTATTCATAGACATCAGGTACTGTGATATATCAACAGTATTTTGACTAGTGCATGGACTGTTTAATTTTTTTTGTTTTATTATTATGTAGTTTAAAGACAGTGTTTACCAGATGAAATCTAGGGAAATCCCCTCTGCTCAGGTGCTCTACAAACTGAGGGTGAAATAGAATTATACTGTATTGTCAATACTTACACATGAATTAATCATAGGACACAGTTTTGCAGACCAAATGAAATTTAATTGAGGAACACAAATAGATCAAAACTCACTATACATACAAGCATTCCACAATCATATGCATTTTTTTGCTTTGGAATATCCCATTTCAAGGAAATAAATTAATTTAAGTATGTTACATTTTACAAATCTTATATAGTTTTGAAAAGGAAGTTACATCCCCCTTAGCTTTAGGTCTTCTGGATATAACTGATGATAATGATATTAATAAAAATAATGATGATGACATTAGTAAGTTGTTAGTACTATGATATTAAGATATCTTAATGATAATGATTATTATAAAAGCTTTATGACATCTTATAATCAGCTTCTACGAACCAGTGGTTTATTGTAATTAACTCTCCTATATAAGTACACATTGTAGAAAAAAACATATATCCATTTTACCCTCTTGTTTGTTGATTGTCTTTCTTCCAGTGCCCTTTTCTTTTCTGGACCATTTTGGCACTCCAAAAGTTTATGGCCAAGGATGATGAAGGGAATCCCATCAAATTCTAGATACACTCCCTTGATTTCCTGCACATCTTTCCAGTAAATGCGATGTCTAAGTTAACTACTTTTTGTTGTCTCTGTGTTCTCTGTAATTACTGTTGCATTTAAATGCCATTTAAATGCAACAGTAATTATATAGTTTACATAGTGAACAGGAAAATACACTCAAACAGTGGAAGAGTCATTTTGCACCAAATGCAGTTTTGTAGCAATTGAAATAGTGCTCAACCAGATAACTGCTTAGAAAACATATCTTTTTTGTGTGTGTGCACTGGGCACACAAAATAAGGAAAAATATGAAAAGATTGCATGTATGGAAACATGACATTGTTTTGACAGGAACTAATTCAAAGTGAATGAAAAACTATTTGGTGTACTATAGCTAAAAAGATAGCAAAATGATTATTGGATATTGAATCTGTTCTTACTTTTAAAATATGTCTTAGAATTCAGAGCAGTTATGCACCTATAATCAGCTATCCGTGAGAGGAACCCTGCTGAAGTTCTTTATTTCCCTCTCCTATGCCAGACATGGGAGAATCAAAGTTAAGAAAATGTCCCTCTAAGAGGGGTAGTGTTCTTAAAAAAGTGAGAAGCTGCATTCAAATTTGTTGCATAAATTAAGTTGGCCTTTACAAATTTTTTTTTTTTTTTGGGGGGGGGGGGGGGAACCCAGCTGAAGTTCTTAATTTCCCTCTCCTATGTCAGACATGGGAGAATCAAAGTTAAGAAAATGTCCCTCTAAGAGGGGTAGTGTTCTTAAAAAAGTGAGAAGCTGCATTCAAATTTGTTGTGCAAATTAAGTTGGCTTTTACAAGAGCATTGCCATGATGGTTTGAGAAAACAAGGTGGAAAATAGATTTACATAACAATCCCTAAAGGGTCTGATTGTGTTGACCCAATTGAATTAACCCTTTAACTCACAAGATCTCATCAGTAGTTCTCCATACTGTCTGTCATGTACCACTTGGGATGTTAGTTTGAAGAATTTGGTATTGGATCAACCAATTATCCCCTAATTAATATTGTACTGATATTGTAAGGAGAAATTCTGTCTTGGTTACTCATGGGAGTTAAAGGGTTCATTTTGAATCATGAGGAGATGGATTAGCCCATGTTTATGTGTACAGTTATCTTTTTCAGTTATTTAACACAACTTAAAGTGAGTTCTCTCCTCTCTCCCACCTCCAGGGTAAACTATTTATTTAAGTTTCCCTATAAGTCCCCATTAACTTTTGTTTTGCCTTGGGGTTCCCCCCCTAGGGGATGGCAGGTTATAAGTGCATTAGCATAGGAACGATCCAAAAATATCTTGCAAATCCTGAAAAAAAATTTCAGAATCGACATCTTTTAGATAAATTGAAAACTTTGCCAAATCGAGAGATCAATTTCAAATTCGGTTTAATTCACAGATCCACAAATAACTCTCTGCCGTTTATGTGGAACTTTAAAGAGACCCGAACAGAAAAATGTGTTGCACAGTTCGTCAGATGAGAGATCTGCCTTTGAACATTACTTTGAGAGAGGATTTCGTTATGATACTATTGCTCAGTTTTTAGAAAAAGAAGTGATGAAGGCCCTTCGATTTTACGTTTAAATAACTCCGGAACTTCGTTTTCTGAATGGACTTCATTTCTCCTTCTTAACCCATACTCACGTAACCTTCACTTTAGAGTCCTCAAATTTATAGAAATACCATGGTATTTTTCTAAAAACTGAACAATACATCGACGGCAGAATAGCTCGTTGCTCACACATTCTTTGCCACATTTGTGGCAGAACATCTCAATACACTTGGTACAGGTAAGTCCGTTTGATTAGTGACTCTAAGTTGACCAAGTGCAACCTATTGCGAAACCATGTGCTGCATCCTGTTGACTGCTGGCGCAAGTGTCACGTGACAAAATATTTTTCTGTAATTGTGAAAATTTTCTGGATTTTGGAAAGATTCTTGGATTCTAAACTATGTTCGATTTTCATGAAAGTTATTTGCGAATCTATGAATCAAACCAGGATTTGAAATTGTTTTCTTGTAACTGTAAGTGGTGTAAGTATTATAGGTACTTACACTGCTTACAATTACATAAACCTGTCCCTTTGGATAAATCACTTCTGACCCAAAAGTGGAGTTGAAGAAGGGTTATAATTAGTATAATTTTTCGGATCAATATCAGTAGCTGGGCAATGCTCACCTACCCCTCCCCTAACTCAACAACAGTCAATTGACAACAATTTAAGGTTGATATTGAGTTAGGGGAGGGGTAGGTGGGCAGTTGACCAGATACTGATATTGATCCAATTTTTCTTTGAAAAGGCTCCATCTTCAGGTAATTTGATTTATTTTTATTGTAAAGAGGGGGTAGGAATATACAATAAATAAATAAGCAAATAAGTCAATGAAAGCTAGAAAGAAAGAAAACAAACAAAAAGATCATGCTGATGTCAAACTTGCAATAACGGGTCTTACCTACTGGGGAATTTCTAAAACCTTTAGTCTGGTATGCAATAATAGATGAGGTAGTTTTATTGACTCCATACACCTTTATAAGTTTAATTGCATCTTCCAAGTTAGTAACGTAACCAGAATACTCAGGAAAGTTCACGGAGAAGAGTTGACTCCATGAAGGACACGATTTTACCGCCATTTTCTTCAAATTTGGCATTTATCTTTGTTTGCAGCATCCGTAGACCAAAACGACCGCCGTAAAAACTCACCCCTCCCCTCCACGATCATCAAGACATGACCTAGTTGCGGTCCTTGTTATTTATGAAATGAAACTGTGGATCTCTTAAATAACAGCGATCGTAGCCGAAACAAGAGAGAACAAGACTTCACCCAATTTAAGCTGAATATTTTATTTCAAGAAAATTCTTCCTGCGCTGATTTACCCGGTACTACCTATTGAAAGGCTCTTCGGAACATTTTCAAGAAGAATTACGGCAATCTTCGTGGATAAAACCAGATCGAAGTGCGCAACACACCCACTGCCATTTTGATGTGCATTAGGGGTGTTTTCTGGGAAAAACCGCGTGACACTGGTTCAGGTCATTGTTATAACCCTTACCTCTCTCAAACATTCCCACTCCCTCAAGAACTTTAAGAATCCTCTAAAAGAACGTCGGCATAATAATTTTATTGATGATCTTAACTTTCTCAAAGAAACATGTATGGTATCCCACAAGAATCAAGATTTTAAATATTTTTAGTGTTGTAATTTTTATTCCCATAAGAATCAAGATTGTAAAGATCTTCAGTATTGTTATTTTGAACAAATTTTTTATAATAGTACACCTAGATAGCTTTAGCTGAATAGTCCATAGTATAGTCCATAGGCCTTTAATTTAAGAATACTAAATACTTTTAGCATGTAATTTTGATTCGATTTGTTAATAGTACACTTAGATAGTTTCAGCTAAATTCCGTAGACAGTAGGTCCACATCAGCCTCTGGCTGCCTTTAATTTAACCCACTACACCAAATAAAGTATGCATGTAGGTCTTGCAGTTGCGTGCTTAGTTGCCAAGCCTTTAAAAGGGAGTGGGGCTGCGCATGCACGAAAGCTTGAGAACAATTAGATGGATTTCCGAACGTGTGTCTAGCGAAAAGCGAGGAAGAAGAGGTTTAATTCCTAACCATTCCAATGCGTAACACAAATTAAAGAGGGATTTTGAAGAAAGATTAAACCTTGGTCTTATTTGATTGTGAGATATCCGAACTGTTTTTAACGCGGACGTTTCGTTTCGGTGACGAAAGCAAATGACAAAACCTTTCTTCTTCCCTTGCTGCAAATCTACCGTTCGCTGTAAACAAAGACCTGCTGTCGTCATAAATATCTTGTGTGGCTCTGGTTCTTCCTTTCTTCACACGTTTCCCTCGGTTTTCACCAGCACTGACTCCATCAAGAGCACAACTAAGAATAACTACAACCAGCTTGGCCAAGTTTACAGACGACTTCATTACGCCGCCGTGCAAAGTGTAAAAAAAAAGTACGAGAATGTAAACTAACTCAAAGTGGGTAAATTCGAGAACAACAATTTGTATAAATCTCGGCCTTAGAAACGTCGAACTTTGATTAGAAACTGCGAAAAAATACGTGTCACTCAGATTATTCATGTTTATATACAATAACAAATTATCCATCTTGCTGGTAGTTACGAAAAGGAAGACCCCCCTACGAAAACGAAGACCCATTACAAAAATGAAGACACATTACTTGCAAATTGATCCATTAGTGGGCTGCCTTCCCACAAAAACGGGAAGCTTTTGGGCAACTGTTTGGGCCACGCACGCCACGTGGATAAAACCGCGTGCATCGTAAATTTGAAGACGGCACTTCAAAGCTTCTCACTGCTACTTCATTATCAACAGGATCATTCATGAAATGTCACTCAAATGAGTTTCCGGAAACAATAAATACAAAGCCTTTTATACAAGTTTTGTCTTGTGTGTTTTGCTGCTGGTAAAAATGTCATCGCATTCTTTGATTCGCTTAATATATTTGCTTTACGTTAAAAAAAGAGCTAAGGAAAACACAATTAAAATCAAACCAATACAGTTATCCTATTTCAGTTGATGGAATATATGAATTCCATATATCATCTCCTTGACAGTTATCTTATGTAATGTTATCTTTACTTCTAGCGCTTAAAGCGTCACGCAACGTATCTTCCATATGCAAGTCGTGTCTTTTCTGTTAAATCTCGTTTTAGCTTAAAAGCAGTCCCAGGCTCCATGAAGGCTCCTTGGGGCTCTACTGTTGAAATATTCCGTAATAAATTACAGAGGTACCAAATTCAGAATTCAAGATTTCCGTAAGGATCTTCATTTTCGTAGTGTGTCTCATAAACACAATCTTTGTCCTCAAAGGTAATACCAACCTCTTTTGAACTTGTTTTAGTAATGTGTCTTCGTTTTAGTAATGGTCTTCGTTTTCGTGATGTGTCTTCGTTTTCGTGATGGGTCTTCGTTTTCGTAGGGGGTCTTCGTTTTCGTAGGGGGTCTTCGTTTTCGTAGGGGGTCTTCGTTTTCGTGATGGGTCTTCGTTTTCGTGATGGGTCTTCGTTTTCGTAGGGGGTCTTCGTTTTCGTAGGGGGTCTTCATTTTCGTGATGTGTCTTCGTTTTCGTGATGGGTCTTCGTTTTCGTAGGGGGTCTTCGTTTTCGAAATGGGTCTTCGTTTTCGTAAGGGGTCTTAGGTCTTCGTTTTCGGGGTCTTCGTTTTCGTAACTACCCCATCATGATTCCTCATGGAGACTCAGAATCTTTTTCTTTATCCCACGCTCGTGACAAGGCGAAAAACATCTTTCTCTTTTTCTTTACCGAGCTCAAAACTTAACGTCTCTCTTATTGTATAAAAATTAATAAATTATTATTGTTTCCAATGTAAATTATAATGCTAATTAGACACTGGTCTGTATCTCGTACACCGTACGTCAGGGTCACCTTCAGCCTTACTCCAAATTAAAGGCCTGGCAACTAAGCATACAACTTTATATAAGTATTATGAGCGCAGTTGCGTGTTGACTTATAAAACGTTAACAAAGAAACGTAACAATGGCTCAACAGGAAATTTTTGAAGTTATGGCACCAGTTTCTGTAGAAAAAATCTATGGGAACGAGGGAGTAGGAGCGCACCAAGACGTAAATGTGTGGAGGGCTCAAATAGATTCCATCCCTCAAGGTGTTTATATGATCGGGGATGTTGCATTCGGAGCACATACGTCTTCCTTTCCTCTACACGCTGTGGTTCTGGTGAAGCCCTTGTTCGAGTACGACCATCTTGGCGACATTATCAAAGCTCCGTGTTCCTACGAGGAAATTTGGACCGGCAAGAGGTCCAGGGGTCGACAGGATGGCTCCTTTTGGCGAGTGCATGCTCCTCCAGGCTATGTAGCCTTAGGTGATGTGGCATGCAATAACTGGTCTCAGCCGACCCCTGAATTTACCTCCAAGTATGCCTGCATCCGACAAGATTTGCTTTCTGCCCATGCTGAGCTGTCTTCTCCCGCTTTGTGGACCGATAGGGGCTCCGGAGCAGAGCGAGATGTTTCTCTATGGACAGTGCGAGGCTTTTACCAGCCGACTGGATGTTTTAAAGCCCATAAAGGTTACCAGAAACCAAATTTGGAAGTATTCACTCTACCAGTCGCCAAGATATACAGGAAGGAGTGCTCCAATAATCTGAATAACTAACTTTTATATCGATGAAGGTAGTGCAACTTAAGAACTAACTGCAATCGCTTTTTAAAAGAATAACAAAACTTGTTCATCGCCGGTTAAAGAACCTTGGATAGCACTAGGTAGGACAAACAGGACACTCTTAAATTTGCTTAGGAACACTTAACTTCGATTACTTGGACTTTGGAATTTGCGGGTAACTCGCTATATCAGCAAGAAATATTTAGCGTACGTCATTTTGGATATGCAGTTCCATAGATTTTTCTCAGTTGTGTATGAGCATTATAGTATCGATCACAAAGTCTTTTTTATATTGAATTTGAAGCTGAATTTTGGCTACTCAGAATGAATCATTACGACTTGGCGGGGGTAATGTAAGCTAAAACCTTTGTAGTGTTCACTGAGGTATCAATAAACCAAACACTGATCAATTTCTGTATAAGACTAGACTGTCATCATTTCTTTTATGGCTCAACTATGCGTCTTAACCGAAAGCTACCCAAAAGCAAGACTCTTTCTTTGTTAAGATCGACTCTCGCGTTTCCCTCGAGACACAAAAATCATAGTGACAACGCATTTCCGGTATTTCTCGGAATTCTCAGTCATTTCTGCTCCTTTTAGTATGGTTTTCAACTTCATCAATTGCTGATATGTCTTTTTTCGGTCGAGTTAAATCATGTTCGGTTTTTTTCTCACGAGAAGATCTAAACCAAAGGAATTTAATTTTTATGGTTACTGCCTCCTAAAGAGGCGAAGCCATAATGTTGTCCTGTTGAGTGAGTGAGTGTTATAATGGAATACGAACGACCTCTTCGTTGACAACGAAGTCGGCCGAGTTTTACTGGATATTCCTCGCTCTTGGCTTTTGTTTGTTTCGGAAAATCTTCGGTCGTTCAACGCCTAGTAACGATTTCTTCGAACTGCTTCGAATGTTACGCGGAATATTAGCAGGTGACCACACTGTTTTTCGGTGCTACTTATTGTTTGTCTCGCACTGTACGACAGAAGACGATCAAAATTTCGCAATCATTTCAGAATGGCGCGTGAAAAAAAAAGCTGTACCTTGCAGAAATGTCTCAAAAGAAGTGATCGGCGCATCATGAAAATTTAAGGGGAAATCTTTTCTTTACATAGAGATAATTTTATCGTTTAAATCAGCGAATTATTCCCAGTAGATCCGAAGATATAATTTTTTCAGTTCTAACCGCAACACTACAATAGATGATAAACATCTCAAAGTAATTTTCACAGTAGCGTCTCTGGCACGTAATTGAAAAAATATATTTTTTTCCTTGCAGAAATATCTAAATAGGTTTGATCTGCACATTGTAGAAACTTGAAGAAAAATTTTTTTTATTCGCAAATAGATAATTTTACCATTTCAATCAGTGACAAATGCTCAAAAGAGCCGCTAAATTTGCGAAGCGAGCAAGGAAGTTGACTTCAACAGGGTGAGGCCATTCGATGGAGTGGGCTTGCAACCGGGCTTAGGAGCCTGGGGCTGAATTTTTAGACTAGTTTTCAGATCTCCTGATTATGACAACTCAAGATGGCGGCTCGCACGTTGAGTATGGACAAGATACTGAGATCTCTTGTTGGTGTAGGAATCGGAGGACTGATTATTGTCAGGGGCTCAGCTGAGTTATTTCCGCATCTTTATAAGCAAATCTATGGCCTTAAAGATGAAAAAGGTGCGTTGGTCGCAGTACCCGATCGTTGTCGAGAACAACTGGATGTGGTTGCGGAAAGATATGGTGTTAAAAATGTGAACAATGTTAACTTGTTTATCTATCGAGGTTTCCATGGTATTTCACTTGGATCATCTCTACTTCCCGCTGGAGCTGTAATAGGTTTACCAAGGTGGTATTTGTTTCAGAGTGAAGAAGATATTCGTAACTCCGGCCTTAAATTCGGAAAAACAGTTGGTTGGGACTCTGAATTTGGTAAGGCAGTGTCTGAAACATTCCTTCCAACAGACGACATGATAGCATTCACAATTGGCCACGAGCTCGCTCATACGGAGGAACATTTTCACTTAAAGTTATATCACACGTTTGCACCCCCAACGTGGCTGTATATTACGTACAGAATTTCTAATTCGACATCGAAAATTTTTAAACATCGATTTGATTTGCAAGCTCTTTTTTACCTTGGCATCATTGGAGTAAGCCTATTTACTTACACGCGCGTTTACCAAAAGTTGCGCCACTTCGCAGAATTTGATGCAGACGAAGTATCTGCTAAATGTGATCCTCGTATGGCACGAGGTGGTGTTGATTTTTTTGCAATGACATTGAAACGAAACTTGATGCAAAGAGCATTGCTTGGAAAGGAAGGAGAGAAAAGTTTCACAGAAGAAGGGAATTTTATAGCACGTTCTTTAATATCAACGCATCCACCCTTCACTGATAGACTTGATAGAGTGAAAAATATTCTAGAGTCATCCCCAAAGTAGAGTTTGTCAAGTGACATTTCAGGCCTGTAGACAGATTTTTACAAAGGGGGAGGGAGGTATTTGAGGGCTGAAGACTTGAATTGACAATTGCAGAATGCACAAGATTCATGGGGGTCGGGGGGTAGGTTCTCCCTGCAAAATTTTGAAAAATTGGGTTGTCTAAGACTGCATTTTAAAGAATGTTACTTCAAAGAAAATTTCTAGGTCAAAAATTAATCTCTGAGTAATGTGTCAAGCTCAAACCTCTTCGAATGCTTCTTACTTTCTTTTGATTCATCAATATTTAGTAGATGGACTTTTGTGGCCTGTGTGGGAATGTGTATACACCTGTCGTCCCTGCCCATAGGCCTGTATTTGGATGAAAATATTGAATTTTTTTACCTTATGTAGCTTGAGTGACTTGTTCAAGTGGAAGCAGAGTGATGGCAGCTGAGAGAAAGAGGAGTAGGAATAACTTTTGGCTTCTCAGTAAGGAGTCATCTTTGAGATTAGAGTCGCCTACCCAAGCTAGACATTTGACTTTACTTGAGATGTCATTATCAGTGTTGTAATAATTTTAAGAAAAAGGGTTCATGTCATGGATTTTAACTGATGTGTTGTGCCCTTATCAAGACACTCTCAAGATCCGCTTATGTTGTTAAGGGTGTTAAGTAACAGGTTCATATACATTTTCTACAGTCAATATTATTGTAATGGCTATCAGGTTTCAATCACCCTTTTAACATTTAAATAATTGTAAGTTTTAGTTATTATTTATAATTTCTGTCAATTTGTATTGTTAATCAGGGCTACACATGACAGAAATTTAAAAATTTTTTTTTTTGCCTCTAAGTACTCACCCCTTTCCACTTCTGTTGATTTTATAAACCTAACACACTCTTCTAGCATTACTGACTTTTTTACTAGAGAAAAATCCCAAATTGCATCTCTTGTGATGATCTGAGAGTTTTAAGCACAGTATTGGATTAAACCAAAACTTGAAAACCAAATACAGTATGCATGTAACTCTTTCACTTCCAAGATCTCATTAGTAAATCTCCTTACTGCCTTGCAAACAATTCTTATGATGCTAGCTCTGAGAATTTGATATTAGATCAAGTGATAGTCCCCCACCCTCCTTATTGATATTATCCTTTCTTGTCATCACTTGTCTGCTTGATATTGTATTGATTTTGTGAGGAAAAATTAATTCTTGGACGGTCACTCAAAAGAGTGAAAGGGTTTTTAGGGCCTTGCAAGCTAAAGTTGTTCAGTGCAGTTGACATGTCTCTCTCTCTTGATTTTGAAAACATCATAATATTCTATGAATAAGGGGAGAAGGGGTAAGGAAATTGACAAGAAAAGATATGGGTCCCAGGGGTAGGGGGGTTTGCTTTGGCTTAGCACTGAATAAGGTGGGGGGGAGGAGGGGGGAAAAGGTGGTTTGGTGGGGGAACAAGCATTTTTAATGCAAAAATTTGCACTGGATTTAACTCCCATGAGTGATCAAGACAGAGTTTCTCCTTACAATATCAATACATTATCAACCAGACAAGTGTTGAGAAAAAAGAAAAAAATCAATTTGGGGATAATTAGTTGATCCAATATTAAATTCTCTGAACTAAAATTATAAGAATTGTATGATTGATGGTAAGGAGAATTGCATATTTTATCTGGGAGTGGAAGGGTTAAGTACTGAAAGGTGGTCTTTTGTGCCGCAATGGTTACTGCAGACAACAAGCCTGTTTTCTTTATGTGTCTTTGAGCAATGAAAGACATGGAATTTGGGTAAAAATCGTTAAAAATATAAAGTAAAATCATGGAAAAAGCTTGTTGCATCTAGCTCTTTACCCTAACATCAGTATGAAAACTCTCCATGGTATTCTCTTTAGATTTCCTGAATTGCTGACAAAGAGAATCTATTGAACAATCATGGCCTTCTTTACCTGGTAATCATGATAATTTTCCTTATTCTTCTGATCTTTCTTAATGTTTGATTCAGGAGTCATTCTGTAAGGAAAAATTAGATGTTGGCCACTATTAGGAACTGAGAATTTTTTTTACCCACCCCACCCTAGTTACAAGCTCTCACCGCGAAATGGACTGGAGTGAGTGTAGAGGAGTAGTCGCCATATTGGATTATCAACACGTGCAGAACTATTTTACTAATATTAGCAAGCATGGCGAGTTTTGGACATGTTATGGAACTTGTAGGAAAGGTTGCGAACCGATTCATTGTCATATCCGTAGGATTTGGTATCGGTGGACTTTTTATTTACAAAAACGCGGCCGAGGCCTTCCCGAATCAAGTGTGCAAACCTATCGTTGGCCTGAAGGACGAAGATGGCAGCCTTTTGAAAGTCCCTGAGCGAATAAGAACACAGTTCGATGTAGTGTTGAATAAGCTTGGTTACACGAATGCCAACAAGATAAGCTTGTTCATAAATCAGGGTGTACATCCGATGTCGGTGGGTTCAACTTCCTTTCCAAACGGAGCTGTTGTAAGCTTGCCAAAATGGTACATTTTTGAGAATTACAAAGACATAGAAACGTGTGGAATTACGTTTCAAGGAAGGGACATCAGATGGGATTCTGAACTGGGTATAAAGATCAAAGAATGTTTGCTGCCTAGTGATGAAATGATAGCTTTTTGCATCGCGCACGAGGTTGCTCAAACGCAGCGATTGGATTACAAGGCTATCAATGCCGTCCTTGCACCAACGTGGTTGTACTTGACATATAAGCTCGCCTACATTGGCCCAAGGATGTTGCAGCTTCACACAGTGCTGGATATACTCTTTAAGCTTGTCCTTTGTCGTTTGAGCTATCTTTGCTACAAACAAGTGCACATGAAACTATATCATGATGTAGTTTACCAGGCTGATGTTATGGCTGCAAAGTGTGAGCCTAGAATGCTTCAAGGTGGGATAGATGTATTCACTAAGAAGATAGAGTTGAACCGTATTCGACGCAGACTGATGGGGAGGAAAGGACACAACTGTTTTACAGAGGAAGGGAATGACATTGAATCTCGCATATACCCTCTATTGACAGACAGGCTTAAGCGATTGAAGGACTTAGAAAGAGGTACTGCTCTTATAACAGGGGTATGAGTAGAGTTTCTTGTTGAGGTTCCAATGCCAGCACTCTTGTCAAATTGGGGTGTGTTAGGTTTTATCTCTCTCCTTTGTACAGACTTTGCTGAAGAGATTTCCTTTCATATCTTTGCTTCTTTCAGCAGATATATGATTAAGTCTTTCCTGAAGGGGAAGAATTTTTTGTTGGCAATCATTGCTTACTTCCAATATTCATAAATAGGGGGCCCCCATCTCCAGAACTTCATGAGAATTCTTACTTATTACCTTGAGTCTTCTGTGTTGAAAATTTTACTGGTTACTATCTTAAATGCAGAATGCTATACATGCACACATGGAAGAAAACACACCTTAATCATGTTTTATTTCATTGTTGCAAAAATTTTGACACTACAATAATCACAGATGCTAATGATAAAACAGTAAAGGCACAAATATGTGCAGAAAGCACTCTCTCTTAATTTCTATGACTTAGGGTTCTTTATTGGCCCTATGAGATCTTTTTTCTATTCTCAGTAGCTGTTGTGATTGCTTTGGTTGGGGTTTTAAGTGTAGGGGGAGAGGGGGGCAGGAGCTCAGGAGAACAGGGGGCAGGAGAGGGTGGGAAGTGGGAGAACAAGGGACGGGAAGCTTAAAGCCAGGTTTCTGATCCTCTTGATTAACCTGAAGGAGCAACATAATGAAGGGTGGGAGTTGGGAGGCAAAGGGGCACAAAAGTACGTGAGGTGGGAGAACATGGCACAGGAAGTGGGAGACTCTGACCCCCCTGTCCTGTCTCCCCCACCCTCTTTTTTTTAAGACACTTGTTCAAAAAACCACATTATCATTATGGATGGAATTGGCCTTCTCTCAGCCTTATCAATGTTATAATCAAAGGAACTAATTCTTGTTTACTTTCCTCTCTGTTTTAGATGTTACAAGTTTTTCAAATGGTGATCAAGCTGAACATAGTGAAAGCAGCTGACAAACACAAGCATCCTCCACATTCTTGTCCTTCGGCAGTGATTTGGTGTTTAGTCCCAGCAAATCTTGTTACCTTTGACCCTTTAACCCCAAAGGGTGACCAGGATCTAATTTCTCCTTACTGTAATATTGCTGAATTAAAAATTAAGATCATGAGAAATAGAAAAAGATCACCAAGTTAAGAGGCTGTGATTTTGAATTTAATTCTCCTTGTCAGTCGCAAAGGAAATGTATAGAAAGGAGTGTAAATAAATAAAAACAAAAAAATTGAATGGTTAGGAGTCCAATAATGTTATGGCTCATGATCCTTAAGAAATACCATTCTGAAACAAACTTACACTAAGACTGGGTAGTTTAGTATTACAAACTGAGTTGAAAATGTAAATTGGATACTGTAAAGAGTCTAAAGCTGACGCTTTGATTGCTCTGACAAAGGGATAATGCTCTAAACATCAGCTTTTACACTCTTTATGGTGGTTAATTTATGCGATCAACTCCGTTGATAATACTAAATTACCCTGTTGTACTCTCTTACTGATGCAGCACCACAGCTTCTAAATAAACTTACCCCCCTTTTATTCATTTGATAATAAGACCATTGAAGAACATAATGATCAGATCTATGTATGTATATTTACTTAACTGACCACTGCCCCAATGAGGCTTTTTAGGGCCAATACAAGCAAATTGGGAACAAACAACGCAACTAAATAAAATTTTTTTAAATCTCAACTGACAGGTGTCAGGCCAGTTGGCTAGTGACAGAGCACAGTAAAGGATTTGAACTTGGGACAACTGAGAACAAATCCAGTAAGTGGGAAGATAAAGGGCTTGAACCCAGGACCCCCAGATTACAAACCTAGTGCCCAAGCTTCTTAACTGCACTGTCTCCAGATGGAAAACAAAGACTCCTCACAATTGACTTGTTCACAACATGTGTCTTTGAAGCTTTGTTGGTTATAGTGCCCTCTTGGTATATGGGAGGGGACATGAGGGTTGGATTCTTAAAGGCTAATGTTTTGTTTAGACAGTCTTTTTCTGCAATGACTTAGATTGTGAAGATAGATTTGTCTCTTGAGTGATGCCTTGCAAAGTCTTTGCAAATATTTAAAGGAGGATAGATATAATAATAATAATAATAATAATAATAAGCTTTATTTCAACTGATAAGACTAATCAGCAATCTAATAGATTGGCTGGTATGAACTAGTGATCAGCATGATAAATAGTATCAATCAAAATCAAAGGAGAAACCCTATAAGGAACTAAAGTATGAATTAAAATAACAAAATATATAGAAAAGCTGATACTTATTTTGATACTTAGTACGCATGGCCTGATTTTGTAACCTTTCTAAACGCTGTGAGTTGTTCTTTCCACATTCCCCCTAACGATACAGCCATAGTCTACTATGGGTAATTTCGTTTGTTTATTGTTTATATATATCGCCAAAATGTCTTTTTCCTAGAACTGCAAACTCATGGCCATGTGATGCCTTGTTTCTCGAATAGTACATGGGTTCTGTTAGGGAAAGATAATATCATACTCACTCGCCCATCTTTTTGTAAGAGATTTCCCCACCCTCCACAAGCCCTCCCCTTTTTGTACATTACATTACGTTCCTCTACTGGCTTTGCTCCTTAAGAGGTCAGAGGTGACTGAAATTTTGCTGCCTTTGATTAAAAAGTCTATTTTATTAATTACAACGTCGTCATCTTACGGTTTCATATATGTCCAATTCACCCAAACCGTTGCGATTCGTCTACGGTCGTTCACGAATCGTCACACCGGATGTCGAATCGTGCGTTGACATACCGGAAGTCGAGGGGCGCGCGCACGTGAGCATATATGTCCAGTACACCCAAACCGTTGCGATTCGTCCGCGGTCGTTGATGAATAGTCACACCGGATGTCGAATCGTGCGTTAATATACCGGAAGTCGAGAGGCGTAAGCAATATTTGAAATTACCATGGTATGCCAGAAATCGAATCGGGCGTTCACATACCGGAAGTCGAGGGGCGCGCACGTGCACGTGAGCAATGAGTAGCATGGTACGAGGACATGACAACATGAACCTTCCACGTTCTTAAAGCGTGAAACGACCGGAAGTCTATCGTCAGAATATTATACACTATACAGCGTAGCAAATGTTGACGATTCGACACGGTTGGACTCGAATCGAACGACTCGTCACAGCAAATGACGATCCGTCATACCGGATGTCGATTTGCGGTGTCTTGCAAATCGACATTCGGTATGACGGGCCGTCATTTTTTTGTTACGAGTCGTTCGATTGGAGTCGAATCGTGTCGATTTGACAACATCTGCAACCCCCTATCGCAGACACTTTCGGAATATATTCTTTTCTCTTGCAAACTGATTTCCGGTATGCGTTTCCGCGTCATCAGAGATGGTTTCTCAGAACTCCGACATCACAACACCTCTAAGCCGCGAATCGACTTCCGGTTTGACGATTCGTCAACTGCCTTTGACGATTCGCAGCGGTTTGGGTGTATTGGACAACCCTCCAAACTACGGTCACAAGAATATAAGAAGTGATCTCCAGATAAAGAAGCCCTTGTCACCGCCCTATGAAATGTATGAAGAACAGGAGGAAGTGCAAATTGGTGTAAGGGTGTAACAGTGTTGGAAACCTAGAAAAGGATATCTCGCTAAAATGGACTCTTTTCGACATAGTAAGTGGCCAGACAACAAGCGATGTTCTGTGGAAGTAAGGTGAGGTATTTTATTGAGAATTCGACTGTATTTTTTTATTCGCAGGAGCGGAAGTAAATATTCTCACACAAACTCTTATAATTTCGCCATGACTCCTATTTCGCAAGATGGTCATCTCACAGCTGGAACTTTGGCCCCGTGTGAGCTGTCACACAAACTTGAGCGATCTCAGATTAATTTTTTAAACTAGATTGAAAATCGCTCCAAACAGTCGGCGTGCTGGGTACCATCATTCACATTTACGGAGACTAACTAAGTTTCCCTTTTCCGAAAACAGCTACAGTTCAAGTTATAACATAAACAGTTGGATTGACGTTGGTTAAAAGGCAATTTTACCCTATGAACCTATTTATATAGTCACAATGAAGCCTTTCGATTCAGTTATACTATTGGTTTGAGAGGATTTGATGCTGAACCTCTTATATTCTTATGGTCCGTTAAGCGGGATGAATTTTGTATCAGTCCCCCACAGATTGGAAATGTCGGAGAGAACCCTGCGAGATATCAACCAAGTTTTCTTGTCCATTTCCCTCTGACAAACTTTAGGTTGTTCCCTGTGTGCGCGCGGTCTTTTAAGCTCAACATTGTTTACTGGGCCGCGGTGTTCAGAAAGGTAAAATTCGAGCACGGTGATCGATATACTAGTTACCAGGCCTACTCGCCCTTTCGTGTACTCTCAGATCAAATATTCCACAAAAACAGACTAGAAAAGTGAGTCTTGTGAGGCAAAATCTAAAAAAACGGAGTATCTCGAGCTCTGCCTTTTCGACAGAGCTGCATCTCCTGAGAGGCTCTCGTTTGGCCCTTTTATTTCCAAGATATCAAAACAATCTTACACAATCTTCCACACATTCTTTATTACTTTAGCTCTGAGAAATTTTATGATAAATCAAGAAGTGTTCACTCGTTGATCTTTTGCTTTCTTCTCCAACCTATGTGCATGACAACGTGTTGATGTTGTAAGTAGAAATTACTCAATGTAAGTCTTGGGAGAGAAAGGATTGATGAAGACGAGTGGGAAGACAGGCGCGCGAAAAAATGGTGGAATTGGAGCTTGCGCAAGGCGGTTGTATTTGTTTTGCTTTCCATTTTCGTGCGTCCAATTTTTCCTCAAAACTCGTAAGAAGAGATCTGAATTGCCTTGAGATTCCAACGGTGTTGAAATAACATTGCTCAGCATGCAATGAGCTTTTTTCCCCAAGTGGTCAACCACAACAACATGATATTGAAGGGCCCTCAAGACAAAGATGACAAAGCGATTAGTCATAGCTACTTTTAAAAAAAAAAAAAAAATCATATTGATTCCATGCACACTCCAGGTCGTGTGCAGTATAAAGCTTACGTAACATTGAACATTACAGGATGAGGTCAAAGGGCTGATTTTTTTGTCGAATGACAAAGTAATTTCCCGCTCACATGACTTTACGAGATCTTTCGAAAATTCAATAACTCAAACAGAGGATGTCTTTTGTCAAACTTCATTGAGTATTGCTATTGTCATTTAATAGGTGTGACACAGATCCCTGCATCGACCAATCAAAAGTGAACCACTTACCAACTAAAGGGAGTGTAGCAGGTTAAAGTTCGCAGCTAAAGTTCTCGAGTAGGCGAGTGGCAACTTCCCGTTTTCAAGGGGATCTTCTACTGCAGCTTTGAAGAACACAGGCTGAAGAAAAGCATTGCTACTCAAAAGCGTCTCAAAAAAAGGTACTTAAAACTGGTTGTTGCCATGTTTAGGGTTATAGGAATGAATACGCTTAGTGTGAACGCAAATTGCTTTGGTGTTCATTAGTTTTTGCTCTAAAGAAAGAAAGGTTGATGAATTTAAATTTTGTCTGACGCGAGGGAATCGTTCTATTCTTAATTTCCAAATTTATTAGAATAACCTCCTTTAAATACTTCAATTCTTTTCTGGTGTCTAATTTCTAACACAAGTTTATTACAAACCACTGCGCACAGCTCATTTGTTTGGGCTTAGAGCTAACACTGACTTGGTTACCGTTCAAATCACTGATTTCGAGATGCTTGTTTCGCCATTTGCTTCAATTTAGAAGTTTACTTTTTCAGATTTATAGCTATCCCAATCTCTTTAAAATTTTAAAACTTGAGCAGTTCTAGAAGTTTTATCTTTAAATCGAAAAGCGCAACCAGTTTCTACTTAGCAAACCGAAACCTTGAAGTAGAAGCAGAGATCTTTCAATCGTTACAGTACAGCTGGATGCCATCCCAATTTCTTTAAAATTATAAAACTTGAGCAGTTCTAGAAGTTTTATCTTTAAACTGAAAAGCGCAGCCAGTTTCTGCTTCGCAAACCGAAGCCTTTAAGTAGAGTCAGAGATCTTTCAATCGTTAGAGTACAGCTGGATGCACCCAAAAACCAAGTCACGTTCGTTTTCGGGAGCGATCACACGAATTTTGCTTGGTCGCGTGCCATAGTTGGCACACGCTATCAAGCCAGAGCGAGACTGAGTAAACAATTGAATTTGTCACGGTAGGGTGACTCTTATGTAATAATTGTGGCAAAAATCATTACTGTATCACAAGATTCTTATGGGCGTGGGCTCTGGCTTGTCAAAAGAACCGCCCATCGAGCTCTCACTTTGAACCGAGAGGTACCGCGCCGGGATAAAGGTCATATCCACATCGGTCTCTTTTATCGGGCGAAATATTTACTAGCCACTCCTCTTCCCTTTTATAACAGTGCATTCGAGAACACCATCGGAGTCGACCGAAAATGAACCATATTTTGAAAAAAAAACTGGAGTCTCCATTTTTCATGAAAAAAATTTGAAGTGTAGCTTTCAACCACTAAGTGATGATCAATGAGATTTTAAATAGGCACTGACGTTTGACATTGCTTTGAGTGATCCTTTTGCAAATACACTCAGGGAAAACGTTGTTTGAATGTTTTACATGATTGGAGTTTTCGCGTAGAATATTTCTAACCAAAAATACCTAAGGAATAAGCACACTGGAAAAAGGCCGAAAGAAAAGAAATACATTAATAACATCAATAAGAACAAAATACACATTTCTTTGCTTTTTCCTGGATACCTTACCTTTCCTTTTACCTGCGTATATTCTTTCTCGTACCCTTCTTTGTTCTCTATTCTTGACTTAGGCTTTGTTCTTCTACTCCAGCTGTATCGCTCCGTTTCTCCATCTGTTCCTCATTTCTCTCTGTCTCTTCTGCTTCCTTTCCCTCTTTTCTGTTTATCTCTTTGCCTCAGTCTCGTTTTATTCTTGTCTCTCTATCCTTTCTAATAGCACCCTGAGTTTTCTGTGCAAGAATTAGATAAGAAAACTGTATTTCATCAGCTTTTCTTACTTATCGTTCCCACGAAGGACGTAGTAATTTTCGAGTATCATTTTTCAGTGTGTGCATCATAACAATGCCTTAAAACAAATCCAAATCCCAAAGATTGATTAATTGTATATTGCTCATTCGTGCTGACAAGTTATGCTTGACCTCGAGACCTAACATCATCGTCTCTCGTTTGAGAAAGAAATATATGCATGAAAGGGCCTCAACGGTAGTATCAAAGATCAGACTTAGTGAAAAGCCCAATGTGCTCATTTCGATGGCATCGATTGCAAGCATCTCAAGTTTCCCATTGCCTGTCTATGTCCTCTTAAAGATAGATCTTTGTTTGCAATCTTCTCAAAACGTACTTTTCAATTCCATCTCCACTGTTGCTGTCTGCGATGAAAACTCTGATGTGACTTGTATCATCTGGCTCCAGCGTGAACTAGAGCACTGGAGTTCTACAGCAGCTTTCCAGTGGACTTGATTTTAACCTAACGTCCCAAAAGATTGAATACATTTTATGATTCAAATTTCTTTCCTTCTCATCGTCATCTCTCTATAGCAACTGGCTAAACACGTCTTGCAAGAACATGCTTCGATATTCTGGAAAAAGAAGGTTGAAACACACACCCCCAAAAAAACCATACAAAATTCTTGCCAGTGCGAGAGCAGGATGTTTTATTTCTTCTTGAATGCTGGTATTTGTTTGCCACACGAGGTAGATGAAGGTTTTGGGTCCAACCGAATGGTTGCTTAGTTATTCTACCCGACTCCTGCTGAACTTGCCGATTTCTGCCCATCTCTTTGAATCAGAGATTACCTTCCATGGAATAAGTAGAATGGATATTAAGGAATTTTGCTTATTCTTTGTTCATGCACGCTGCTAGTTGGTTTCTTAAAAGATATCTCTAGTTTTTTAGATGTATCTCCTTATTGCAGTAATACTCTGTGGCATTCTTTCACTTGGGCGATTGAAGTTAACTGAATTCCTTTAACCTCAAAAATGCAAACAATGGCATCTCCATTCAAGTTTCACCCTCGACTTCCATAAAAAATGTTATTCGCATAAATTGTTATTCTCCGTAAACGTAGCAGATTCAGAGCTTATACCAGCATTTAGCTGCCTCGATCGAAGTTTCGGTGACCTCCTAATAGAGCTGCACTAAGAGTGTGGTTCAACAGTACTTTAAAATTCTATTTTCGACTGCAGCTGCTCCTCTTCAATGTTGTAAGCCATGTTTAAAAGGCCAGAAAAAGGATCAAAGTATCGTCAGCTTCCTCCAGTGATCTAGTTGGATATTGCTTTCAATAAAGTGCCCTTTTGTGCGCTTCAGGGAACCCTCTGGCAGTGAAATGCTCTTGATCCATGGAGTAAATCCGCTTTGATGATAAGACTGAATTTTAAGTTGTGAGCACTGAGCTTTGAAGAGTTATTATGATTGAAACAATTAATTCAACAACTTTGCTGCCATAGTCTTCCTCCTCCGGATCCTTCAATCATTTCGGTGCTCATACGTACTACATGTTTTTTACGGATGTTCTGAGAGCGAAACATAAAGAAACAGATTAGCATCCTCAGAAGTCTTTCTGCATAGTTAAAACTAAAGGATGTTACTCGCTCTCTATTGTTTGTTCATGTTTGCTTCATACGAACTTGTCTTTCAACACCCCTTGCCCCCTTTCAGATAACTAATTCACAGCTCAATGCTCGCTCGCATAATTTTCATCTTATCGTCGATACTGTAAACGGTACCGTGGTTAGCCTCGAGTATTAACATCTTCCAGCGTCAGATCTTGCAATTTCTCGCTTGACCAGAGATAACCAACATTTCACGGGGATGCAATGAATGTATTACATAATAAGCACTGCAAATGTCCATGAAAACTATCCTGATCAAGTTCCCTCTTTCCTTTTCTCTGCAAAAAACTGCCGAAGTGATTTATTACCGTTGAAATCTTCTCCAGATTACGTATTTCCATAGCAAAATAAGCTCATGAACCGGTGATCCTTGCCATAATCTGCACCTCTAGAGATCTTTACACAGTGTCATAACACGACGCTTTGATCACAAAAAAAGTTGTGCCAATCTTGAGTCCAAACTCCAAATTTACGTGGAGGATCTGACGTCAAATTATAGTATATTATCCTATGATGAATGGAGATTTAATCGTACATTGTCCAAAGTACACTTGTTGAAACATAATTCCTAATCGTTAGCTCCCTTTGCCAGTTAAATTAAGCTCACAAAAAGTATGACCTCATTTGATTTAAGCCCACAAAAAGTGTGACCTCATTTGATTTGTGTTACGATGAGGTGAGTGGGGTTAAAAGTGACTAACACCACCTGTGTAAGGTGAGTTTTCAACATGAGATGTGAAAAGATGTTTTTGGTTGTTTCTTTCTGATACATATTAAATGCTTAAAATAAGATTGAAAAGTGTAAGGAAAGGTTATGAAACAGTTTTTTAAGGTGAAGAAAATGTCAGTAAAATAACTAGAGACCACAAAAGAACATGCAATGCTTAGGATCGTGGATATGAAATTAGTTGACAAATACAAACTTGAAATATTACCGCCAATTTTTCTCTTACTTGGCAAAAACGCGAAACTAGGAATAGTAAGCTACGGTGCCAAATTAAGAAAAACACTGAAATAGCTTTGTCGTTCAGCTTACAGGAGAGCTTATTGATTATAACCTGATCTTTTCATGAACAGCCCAAGAGTATTGATTTACTGACTGAATAACAAAGTCAACAATATTCTTTTAATGTGACAACTAGGGTTTTTTTTTCAAATCTGTTTTTTAAATAATGATTCAATAGAAGAACAGTGTTTGAGAGGTTTTCCCTTAAAAAAAAGAAAAAAAACCGTTGAGGTAATATCTGCCTTTAACTGCAGCGTAAGAACGGTGCCGTACCGGAGATGAACTTTTTGTCATTGGTGATGCTGTGGCCTTGCTTCATAACAATAACGGTGTTTTGCCAGAACACTAGAGCGTGCGGAAATTATCAGTTGGCCCATTCTATAATTTTATGAAGATATCATATACGTGGGAAGTTGTAAGGCGCCAACGACGCTTTAAGTCGTTCGATGCGTCGCCAACGTAGCAACTCAGGCCTCTTGCCGTTAAAACTTCTAAAGTTCTTGAGTATTTCTTCCCACTATGAATAAAACTTTCTTCCAGAGGCAGATTGCAAAACCATTGTCGGCAAAACCACCGAGTTTCCTTAGGGAAGCGTAACCCAATTCCTCGAAAGCAGGATTTTCCTCATATGGCCCAAGCTTGCCAGCTAAATGAAGCTTGATTAATTTGACAAGCCCACCAAAGTTTATCACGTTTGAATTGCCATCTTTTAGTCATTACGGAATGACTAGTTTGATCTCATGTATGTCGATAAGGGCTTAATGTTTCCTTGATGTCGAATAAAAGCAAAACTTCTCTAGCCTGCAAACAATTGGGCAGATATTTGGTAAAGTCTCGAAGCTCGCGTGCTCACTACAGCTTGCCATTAAGATTTGAAATAGAGATTCGCAAACACAGACGTAGTGATTCAAAGTACGCCCCTTTAGACGCCAACAGCTAATTGGACTCGAGGCTAATTTTCCTTCAAAATTTTTTTTGTCCGAAACACATGTGCTTTGGGAAGGGAATCCACGAACTTGGAGTACTTCTACTATTGTAGTGAACTGGATACAGGCAAGATTATAATTACTTAATTATACCATGGCGTACAGCCAATCGCTAGTTCTAATCGGTTTTTGCTTAAAAAGACTTTAAAAGAAAAATAATTTGCTTTCACATCTGGATCATGCAGATCACTTAAGACGATAAAGGAGTCTCTTGTGGTCATAAAAGAGCTTTGTGCGGGGCGTAATCTGTTTACTGTTTACAAAAGGTTTTGTAAATTTCGATTTCAAATTAACAGTTTTTGCTGATAAGGCAAACTCGCTTACTGCTGAGTTCATCCAGCTGGGTGAGTTATGTAACCTCTGGCTGATATCTTGCTTCGACCAATCAGAACGATTGCGAGTCGTGACTTAAGGCAGGGTAATATCTAAGCAGGTCTCAGATGAAGTTAAGTCGTGCGTCAGTATACTACATAGGTAAGTTTGTTGGGACAGCTACCTTAACGAAGGACCCACACCAGCATTTCAGGAAAGCCTTCTTATTCCTTAACAACAACTGCATTACAAAAACTACAGGTGAGATTTGCCTTTCAATTTAAGAAAATACAGCACAAAAACTATATACCTTGCGAAAGTGCGTAGTATAATTAATTGACTGTTGAAATTGATGATCGAGAGCGGAAGGCGCGCTTTAAGTTTGTTTTTCAGTTCACGTTACGTAGGCGTAAACTGGCGGGAAAGACTGATTCTGCGATACGTGATAGCGAGGAAATCAGTCACCAATCCGTGTGTTTTTAAAATTTGATTTTAACTCTACAGATATGTAATAGCTGTAATAGCATAACCTTGCCGAACTTTGAGCTTTCGCTTTTGGTTTTGTAAGTCAACAGCTAAACTTAAAAATTTGTTTGTTATGCGGTGGTTATACATGCAAAAAGGTATTGAAACTCAAAGGAAAATAGACTCAAGGAGACAAAAATCAAGAGCAATTAACTTGTATCGAACTGCAAATCCTTTTACATGAACAGTGTACGCAGTCTTATTCAATTCTTGTAAGAAGTATTTTAAGCCGTATCTTCTGTAACTGTTATAAACCAAAGAAAAAAACTTTCCTTTTTGGCCGTTTTTTAGATTATCTAATCTTTGACGTTTAGTAAAAAAATACGTTTTTGAGAGGACACAACCACCCCCCAGAAACTCCAACAAAAGGCAGTTAAATTCACACAATGAAATACAATGTAAGCTTCCTGGGGAGGGTAGATGATGTTGTTTTTCTAGCAAACAAAACCCCGCCGATGAAAGAAGTTGTTTTTTACCATTTCTTCAACCATTGCGCGCAAAAAGTTTTGCCACACGGTCAAATAACAGTGTTAAGTACGAGGTGGGAATTTTCTCTGAAAGTATGCAAGAATGTTATCGGAACATTTTTGCGCTGAGGGCGACGTCACGTGACTTGCTTTTGTGAATGCATTCATACCTAATATTATCTTTGCTGGAAGAATTTTTTTCGCGGAAACAGAAAGGGATAAAAATATTCTTGATCAAACTCCATGCTACCCTTTTTACGAAATGATCTTAGATAAAAGTTGAACACTCAGTTACAGTACTCTTTGTAAGTAGCGGGAGCCACTGCGACAAAGAATCCTTGAAAATAATTTTAATACTTCTTCAAAGATTACCATCGATCACTTCTGTCTGTCAGCGAACATTAAGACTTGAATTTAACCGGCTGCCCTCAGGATTGAAATGGATACTGTACACAGAACAACAGGCACATGAGTGCCAATAAATCAAATAATGACGGAACATTTTTTTTTCTCTCGGTAATTAGGTGTTGCGCAAAAATAGTCTTTGTTAAATACGTGTTTCAGAGTCACCGCGATCAGGCGTTGCTTTTTTGATTGTCACAGATGCATCGAACTCGAGTTGGTTGAAATCGAAGCTTTTGGAATGGGTCTTGAAGGGCTGTTTAATTGATAGCTTTTGTATTAAGTATTGATTGCTCAGCTGTCTTCTAGAACGCTCGATTTAAGATTTCCTGTTACCTCAGATCTTAATTTGAGAGTTTTTTTTTGTGAAGATTGTTCAGCTGTAGTGAATTGACTTGAATTACCGACAAATCAATTTCATTTCCGAGCTCGCTGTGCCCTTTAAATGGACTTGATTTGGGGTCATCTCCTCCGGAAGGAAGCGGGTTTGATATATCAGTTGGATCCTTCAACAATCACCCGCAAGGCAGGTAAAAAAATCGATCCCTTCATAAAAAAAAAAGATGAGTTCGGTAATTTAAATCAAAGTTTTGCGTTCGGAATGTCACCATTCTTTGCGGCATTGCTAACATTTCAATCTTAGTGGGAAATTTACCTTTAAAATTCTAGGCAGTCCAATGTCGGTATTTTGTAATGAGACTAGATAATTGAGGAAAATACGCCTATATCATGTACAAGCATTTTTTCTATTCAACTATATTCTCTAGACTAAAGAAAGACCCATTGTTTTGTCACTATGAGAGCTGGGAAATCGAGTTGTGAAGAAGCGTCTTTTTCAAAGAAATATCACGGATTATTTGAAAGAATCATTGCACCTTTACGTGCAAATGACGTACAAATGACGTTCAACTGAAAAATCTGTTTCAAATCAGGTTTTAATTATATTGGATCTGAACGAAAAACTATCACACACAATTTATTCCAAAACGATTTGAATATCACTATGTTTCGTTAAGGATAAGATTGAACCACAAGTACGGTGGTAAACTAACGATGCACCTTTAAAACTTTTGAAGTTTCCGAGGTAAAAAACGTATCGTTAACTCCGATTTTGAAAAATTAACCAAACCAATTTAGGATCGGATCATTCTTTCCTGATCGATTAAATGTTATAAAGCCTTCTCTAAAAATCTGCTCAGTTTGCGGTTGAATTACCTTGCTTTAGAAGCCAGATACGTTTCTTCCAGCAATTTGGCGAATCAGACGAAAATAGCTGGGTTGAAAATTCGACATACGTTCATTCATCCTCTAATTCCTATGATCTGATTATACAATAATTCCCATGTCATGTTGCTACTGAGACAGTTCTTCCCGAATTAGCCGAGAGAGCAAGGTCTTGTTGGAAGAAAACGCCCCGTAACTGATAAGTTTGTGTATCTCTGTCAATTGCTTGATATAAACGTTTTCAAATTTTCAAGAGAAGTTACAGTATTTCCAACTCTAAGAAGCAAAAGGTTAATATTGTTATAGGAGTGGTCATAATATCGGATTTACAGCCCTAGGCTCAAGACAACAAAACACGTATTCAAAACACAATTATATAAGTGAACTTTTTCAACTGAATTAGAGCACAAATTAAAGCTTATCATTTCGTTCGCGATGATTCGTAAATTTCTAGCGTTTGCTCTTTAAACAAGATGAAGTTTTGTGAAGAGTTCTATTTACCGATTCAGTGTGATGCCTTCGGAGTCAATTCGTTGATGAAACTCGCATATTTTCGCTACAGATTCTTTAATTTTAACCGATCAGAATCTTTTAATTCTATATTTGCTTTACGAATAATCATTAACCGTTTTTTTTTTATTCCTAAATTGATCAGTTTGAATCTGATAACGAAGGTTTTAAAATGCTAAAAAACCAAAAGTTTATTCGATGGACCGATTATTTTCTACTTTAGTCTTCAACCCGACAAAGAGCGTCACAAATTACAAAGCTCACCGTCAATAGAGACAATATGTTGCATGGGTAGAGATTTATCGCCATAACACGACTACAGTTTCTCATTAGTTTTTCAAGGGTTTCCTCTTTATGTTCAGTAAGGTAGTTGAAAAGAAATATATTTGAGGAGTGTTTCGGTTTGAGGATTTTAGGAAAAATTTAGGAATGGGCTGGAGGCGTGACTTCCCTTTTCTCGCTTGCGTGTTTATCGCTGTGATCTCGTGAATTGACAGCAAGTGGTTTAATGAGAAGTCACCGAGGCGATACACCCTTAAAGTAATCGGAAGTTTTTAAGTTATCTGCCCAGCGAGGTCCTTTTTACTGATTTAAATGTACTTAAGGAATTTGGCGGTATTTTTTAAAGCAGATCTATTTTGCCGGCGCCAAGTTAAGTTCATGTGGATCGAACTCTCTCATAGTTCGCCCGTGGGCAATTTTTTAAAACTATCTTATATCCTTATCTCCAACCTGATCAAACAGTTTTCCCTCATTCCTTTACATTGCCAGTGTCCTCAAAATAGTTGCCCTCAGGAAACAAACATGGAACAATTGCATCCATTTTGAGTAGATTTCACCACCTCATATAGTAAAATTTGCTTCTAGTTACATTCTGAAATTACCGTGCAGCAAAATATTTCATCAAGTTGGATCATAGCTATTTTTTTAGCTTTTCGCCGCACGCCGTTCAAATGCGGGATCTTTTATCACGTATTTAACCTTGCTAATGTCAATAAAGTCAAACGACTCTGCATGAATACTACTGAAGAATTTGAAACGTTTTGTTTTTACTACGAATCTTTACCGAAAGTACACTGCAGTTATCTCAGTTCTTAGAAAGGCGGAAACTTTTGAACTTTGCACCCGCTTTATGAGAAGTGGTTTTCAAGATTAATCGCTGCGAAAAGAAGACTCTCTCGCACCAGGTTTGTTGCACAAGAGCACTTACTAAGAATCCTTTTGAGACATTTAGTCGTCAAAGGGTTTAGACTTATAACTTAAACTGCTCAGCGAGGTTCATTTCAGTGTACTTGAGGAATTTGCGGTACGCTTTTAATCTCGGCTTGGATCTTTTGGGCGAGCGTAAAGCTGAGTCAAGTCGGTTAACTCTTTAACGAATGGCGTAGTTATGTGCTACCAGCGTTTTTTCAAATACTATATTTACGGATGTTTCAATCATTTCTCCACAAAAGTGACAGCAATATTATTCATAGCCTCGTGGAAGTTGTCTCTAAAAAGCATGGCCTTGCGTTATATGTTTCTTGTGGGAACATGCTTTATTTTTTTTCCTAAAAAAACGCATTTTGTTTCAAGCAGTTTTCCTGTCTAAAAAAATCGCGGAAAAAGCAGCTTAAATTGGCTTAACGTATTTACCCTTCAATTATCTTACACAATTTCACCTCATGCAGCGTATATATAGGATTTCTTTCATATATTTAACTTTCGCTAATGTTAATCACGTCTTTCTCTGCATGGACAAAACGTAGGAATTCAAAATGTTTGCTATTTACAGTTACGTCAGAAATAACGATCCCCGAGCCAAGCTCGTTTCACCCCTGCATAAATCGGTTCTGTGAAGTGATTTCTACGTAAAAATGTCTGTCTTTCTTTGTGCGATTATGCGCGTCGATTTTACTCCGATAACGATTTCAAAGGGGGTCGCGTGATACAGTTGCTTCGCTTCTAACTTACAAAGCCCAGTTGCTCTGTCAACTCAACTGAAGGATTCGTAACTTAGACGAGTATCAAATTATTATCTTCCGAAGCACCGGTCGCAAGAATTAGTTACCGTAACTAAACTTGTCAAGCACTGCGCCCGTGCCCTTGGGAATGGGGTGGGAAGGGCGGGGGGTGGGGGGCAACCGGATGCTCCCCCTACCACTTTATGGGCAAAGACAAGTGCGCTGCCATAAATAAGTGGTTGCGAATAATTAATAAAACAATGCAATTAAAAAAAAACCAACCAAACAAACAAACAAAAAGAAACTGGCTTCAAGGTTAATTGAAAGTGACAAAAAACTTTTACTTGAAAAGATTATCAAAAGATTTGCATCATAGAACGTATTAAAATTTTCAAGATCTTTCGGAGGAGGATGACTCCGGCATTCCCTCCAATCCAATGTAATACTCCACTGCCACTTTCACCATTGCCCCCCCACCCCCCCCCCCTTCACTTCAAAATTTGTTCCTACCGGCCTGAATCCCTGAGAAGATTTTGTTACAGAGGCATGTTACTTTTGCCACTTGAGAATTTAGCCTAAACAAGCTAAGATCATTGTTTGCAATCCCTGCCAACCATATCTATCCTCTGTCATCGCCTTTTCCTTTCGATTCATTTTTTCCCATCCCGAAGTTCCTTTTTTGTGGTTTCCTACATTTTCGCAATAGTTTCTTCACCGAGGCTCGAAATCTCGTTTCATTCACTTCATTTTTCTTTTTGGGACCATTTCGTCTTCCTCAAGTACTTCCTCGGCTTTTTGTAATCTGATGAATTTGAAGGAATAGAAAAAAAAAAAAGGTTTTTGTACTGTTATCTACGCTATCCACTCAAAAAATCCTGTTTTCTGAACGGAAGTACGATACTTGACATAAAATTCATTGTCTGCACGCTTCGACTACGCTCTACAAGCTAGAGATCAAACCCATATATCTTTTGTCTCATCTGGCGGCAGCCATATTGCAATGGGGTTCGAGATTCTCTAATCCTGGGCTGAAATGCTTTAATTTATCATATCCGTGGCGCCTGAGAACCAAGTTCGATTTCCTGTCGAAAACTCATGCGATCAGTCAAATCGGTAATGAAAAGATAAAAAGCCTTTTCTTGTAGCCGAGGTATACTCACGTGTTATATTAAATTCGGAAAAAAGTGTAAGCCACTGAGAAAATAAAGAAAAAACTGATTTGTATCGTTAGCCATAGTGAAAGCGAGGCAAAAAAAAAAAAAAAAAAAAATCACTTAATTTATACTCACGTTGAGAGGATGCGAATTCTCCATTTTGCTTAATTTTGAACCTCGAACATTTTTGCAAACATTTTTGGAAATTTTATCTTGATGTAGCGTTTATTTGAAATTTCACAGTGCAAAAGCGTTGTAAAATTCAATATTTTAATGAGGAAACTCTGGATATTTTCAACACTAAAATAAATTGATGTAAACCGAACTGTACTTGTGAATTAATTGCTCGAGTGGCCGGCACCCTTAAAAAAAGGGATTTTTGCACCTCAGTGACGTCATGAAAAACGCCACTTCAAAGCGAGAAATATCTTAGTATAGCACCGTAACTCATATTTTTCAAAAAAGAAAAAAAATTTTTACAAAATCGTTTAAATGACTATTTTTCTCTGGATTTGTTCGAATTTTTGATTTTTGAACAACCAAGAACTTGCAGCGTTATATTTTTCATAGCAGGAATATTAATTTTAAGTTATCCAAGCCAGATAGAAAATCATACTCGAGGAAAAGTAATAAATGAAATTGTCCCGATTAGCAGATCGTAAAAGCCCGAATCCAAACAACATTGTAAAGAATGCCTCTAATCATTTTGTTTTCATCAATTCATATGTTAAATGTGATTTGTAATTCGATTCGTCCCTTTTCAGAAAATGTACTTATTGTGCACAATTCATGTAGCTTAGATAATCTATTTTTCGCAAAGTAAGATTCTGCATCATTGTTGAGCTTATTAAAAATCTCGTTACGTTGCAGCAAACTGTGTATCACGTAACAAACAAACCGAGACAGTTTGAGTAAAACGGCGAGTTCTAAATAGACCACTCAGACATGATTAGTTTTTGCGGTCCAAAACAGATGTCACCTCAACCCAGTATTTACATAAGCTATTGAGAGGGTTGTAAAATTATACAGAGCCTTCGCGAAGCCAATTGCCCGCGGAAAAGGGAGAGTTCTCAGCGCTCATTTCAGGTAAATTGTACTCTAAAAACCTTCTTTTCGACTGATGAGATTCCAAACCGAACGGCGCAAATTGACAAACAGAATAATACTTTATGCGGCATAATATGCGAATAGGCCTCTTACTAACGTATCGTTGATACAACCAAAAAATACGATTGAACCATGATTTTATTCATATTCAAGGGTTTTTTTCCAGTCAGTAGATTCAACTATTTTTGCCAGCTTGCTTTCGATAAACACACGGTGCCTCATAGCGGGAACCTTCTACAAACGTATTTAAAAATTATCCCAAATTTGGAGTTACTGCGAAATCAAATATAGACAAGATAAACCATACTATTTTGATTTCAGTCATCTTTGCAAGTCATCCTATTACTGATTTGTTTCAAAACCAATTACATTAATTACTTAAAGGAAGGAACGCCAGTAAGAAATATCATGAAAGAACTTCATTCCTAAATTTGCCTACTGACGTTTCCATTGTCTAATTAAAAAATTGGCTAATCAAGTAAAATGATGTTCATAATTTTTTTTTTCGCAACAAGTATTTGATTTGATAAGTGAGACTAATTGTGTTTTGCCATGGATCATTTTCATGTAATGTAACAGCAGCCATATTTGTCGTACGAAGCCAAACCAGTAAGCTTTGTAATACAAACCTCATCTTTTGACATTCACGGATGAAAGAACGCAAGGCTTGATTTTGCTGGCGTAAGAAAAACGTGTATGAGATATCGTGAAAAAGGAAGAAAAAGATTTAGCAAAACAAAACAGAAAAAAGGTAAAAAAAATTTTAAAAAATCTCATATGACTCAGGAGACAATCGTGTCTCTCTTGTGCGAAATTGTCCTTCGGAAATGGTCATCAAATGTAACTCGATAATTTCGTCGCGTGAGCTTAAATGTTGCGTTTAAAGTGAAAGAAACCACCGTAAATATCATCCTTAACCCCTTCATTGATGTAAGAAATAAAATTAAGCGTCGCGATTACCATCGCATTGAAAGGAAGGCACGCTTCGATGTAATTAAGCACTGCTTTGTAGAGACATTTGAGTTTAACTTTAGAGGCCATCAGCTTTCATAAATATTTTTTTTTACTTACTCCGAGTAATTTGATTCAATTTACATTCTTACGAAAGCCGGCCACGTGGAAATAGTCACGTGACTGCAATTGATACCAGATGGGAGAAAAGGTATTGAGGATTTTCACTGCGGTTATTTTAAGTGGGTAGATCTTAACACGATAGGAAACGATGCTTTCCCTGATTAAGTCGAAGTGAAGACTGCATGTTGTCTGGGATTTCTTTACCATAGTATGTTCTAGCTCTTTGGGGTGCAGATTCTTTGATCTGATGAAAACGACTTACGCTCATTTCATTACAAAAAGCTTCACCAAAATTTACAAATGAAAGTAACAAAACAAATTAAATATAAATTTACAAGAAAACACACTTGTTTGGTTGTTTTTGCTTTGCCTCAATCATCTTAATGTTCTATGTTTATATTCCCTACTCCTTCTTTCAATAAAATTTTCATAACAGGTTTTCGACTTCTGATTGTAACAGATATCTTTGACAAAAAACGCCAGAAGACCCAAAACTTGAACCGTTGATTTTTTTTAAAGAAACACTCGAAAGAGTAGAAGAAAGACTAGTGACTGAAAAATTAAAAATGGAAAAAATCTGTGCGGCGAATTCTATGAAACAACATTACTAGCCTAAATGGAAGAGTTGCAATTGTTATCTTTTGGGACTCTTATTAGTTATGCATTTTTTGTTTTGTCATTTTGGCTTTTTCAGAAAGCTATAGTGACCACGAATAACGATAGATTTTTATTTCAGAGCTAGGATAGGGAGCAGTACGAAAAAAATAGAGAAAGAGAAAAAAAAAGTGATAATTGTTTTGTCGGTACTCAATCAGAAGCGGTTTTCACTACTAATACAAATTTTGTGTAAAAAAGTAAAAGCTGCAACACTTGGCCAGCGTGGAAACATCTTTTCGAGATTTGAGGTAAACCGCACGAGAAGCTTATAAAATGACGAAACCCAACCTTTCAAATTTCGCAGTTGTGGCTGTTTGCTCATTCCTTTAAATATTGTCATTTTACTGGATAATGCAATTTGTTGAAAGTAATAATTAATTAGAAGAGCGAGCACTTTTGAAATAACAATTACGCTTTTAGTGTTTATACGTTTGTTTCGTCAAAATTTGCGGCCACATCTCTTTCACATTCAGGTGCGATTTTTTTTTAAACCAAGCAAACGTTTAGTTTTAAGTGCTGTGATATAAAGCTGGGCGTATTTTCATCAAGGCTTCTTCTCTCCTTTGTTTCAGATTGAGAACTCGTATCTGTGAAAGAAAGGTAAGACAGTATTCCTATATAACTTTACTTCATGGCCACTCTACTATATTTTTAAGGCCAGCTACTTAAAATCTCTTTTCTCTCCGACTGGGCAGGGCAATACAAAATGGAGTGATTTTAACTTGTAACTTACGTTACAACAAAATAGCTTTATTTTGATTAATGCACGAGGTTTGTACCTTTCATGTTCTCTCAGTCTGTTCTCACAATGCGAGATCGTTAACCAGGTTTTCCTTATTGGTGAAAAAAGTGTCCCAAAAAATGGTTAAGGGGAAAAATGTAACTACAATGATCATGGTTTTTTTTCTATGTGAGATAAATCACAATCGCCTACCTGACTTTTTAAGCGTATTCCTATATCGAATCAATTTAAAAAAAAAGCTTCATTTTTTTCTTAAATAATAACGTATTTTTCTTCATGTTGTCTTGTTTAAATTAAGCACGTGCCTTGCGGTTTGATGTCTGAGCATGCGCAGACATTTCCAGCTGTTCCATCCTTTGCTTTATTAACATGTTTGTCTGGAATAGATAACAAATTAAAAACATATATATAAGTGCACCTTCATAAGTTGTCTATGGTTCATGCGACGAGGGTAATTAGTTCCAGTGGACATCTAAATTTATGACCTAGCGACATTCTGCATAATCATTGCTGCACAATTTACTAAACCAGAAGCCCATGGGTAATGGGCTCCTGACAAAATCTGTTTCAAGAAGACTCTAAACAGACACCAAAATAACAAGCGAATTGCACATGGCTTTAGTGCGCCATTCCCACCGTTCCTCGCGCGCCCGCTTTTCGCTCGTCTTAGTCCACTGACCTGCAGCCTCTTTTGAAAAGCGCAATATTTCGGGTTTTATTCGATTAGAAAATGTAGAAAATATCATATCTGGATTATTACAAAAGTATGTTATGTGGGTGTCTTCAAAGTCTTAAGGGGCGATTGAGGCTCACTTTTATGGCGCTATCCACATCGGAAGAGACAAATAATAACATCGTTGTTTCATGCAATCACGATGAATTGCCACATGACTTTTACGATATCAGTATCCACTGGATATATAAAGCATAACTTCTGAAGATTCTAAGATTTATTAGGAATAAATTGATTATTATATTTACAGCTGTTATTGGTCGAAATTTAATGAATAAAACGTCAAAATTTGTTAACAATATATTTTACCAGTAAGATTATTAAAATATTTGTGATAAGTTAATTTCAAATTCTATCAAAGTTATCAGGTAAAATTAGTATTTAAATGCCTGAACTTTAATTTGTTTCAAAATGTCTCTCAATGATTTTTTGGTTTGCTGAGCAATGTAAAGGAGAGAGGCTTATTCTATATGCTTCATGATTCTCTGTTGAACCTCTTAAAATTCTGTATTTCAATTTTTTTTATATGTGAATAAATTAATGAATAAATGTATCACTGAGTAATAACTTAATGGTTTACTTAAGTCATAGCAAGCAAATACCATTAATAAACGTTGTTAATAAAAGTCTCAAAAGGTCGAGGAGAAATAAAATTTTTTTCCAGTAAATTGAAAGATTTTTCTTCGCTGATTCACTCGGCTCGTTTTACGAAGTAGCCAATCGGCATTTTCTGTGAGTCACTTGTCGGCTTTCGTCGATTTCGTCATTTGACCAATCAGCGACTCGCTTCTATGGAAACACGGTCTAACCAATCAGGAATTCTGATACACTTGATGAAACCTTACACGAGCTCTGCTGTTTAACTGAGCGACAGATATTACTCAAGGTGAGTTTCTTAAACTTAAATTTGTACCTGTGTTGTAACAAATAAAATAGGTGTTTAATGCATAAAAGAAACCATAAAATACAAATTTTGTGCAATAAAATTAAATACTAATTGATATAAATGTTTCGATTATTCTGAACGGAATTAGTAAATTAAAAACTGATAATTGAACAGAAAAAAAAAACCTGAACTAATTTTATTTATCTATCTAATCTTTTGAGATTTTTTTTGACATAATGCCATTGTTTTTATAAAATTCACGCATGTCGGTCTTCAATCGTTTAGCACTAAAGATCAAATTTGTAACTCTCCCTTGTTGATGCTACATACGTCTTTGTGATCTAGTTAAGAGACTTCGCTGCTTCGTCAAGATTAGTGTGTCTGTTGTCACAGCTTTTTCGCCGGATAGGTTATCAAAACTGTCTTAGGACAGGGTAGTCTAATAAGTACCACTCAGATTAAGAGGAAAATGACCGATATTTTTTAAGATTAAATATTGCATTTCTCAACTCAAAAAATATTTGGATTGAGACTGCTATTTTGAATTTGGGACGAAGTTTCATTTTGAGCTGTTCGTATGGAGTACAGCTTATTCCTGAACTCCACTGAACTAATTAAGAAAAATGGTGGACTTAACATTTGCGACTCATACATGATAATCGTTCATCTTGTAAACAATTGCATTTACCTCAAAGACTAACCGTGACCTATTTTGCGATATAAGTACTAGACATTTCCTTTGTTTTAAATCTCACCCATAACGAAATCCTTTAGTAAATCGATCAATTTCTAATTCTTTTGAAAATGATTGAATTTCTCTTCAGAATGGATGTGGTCAAGGCTGGATTGACAATATTTCTTCTAATACTGACGATAGACCTACCTGAAATTCTGGGACGCACTGTTGTAATGACACAAAATTCTAGGAGAGTTAAACCATCACCAACAACTCATACGGCCAACCATCTGTGCGGTGATCACCTTATTTGGGTACTAAAATCAGTGTGCACGGCGTTGTGGGAATCAAAATGGCCCAAACGAAGGCATAGTCGCAAGCATAGACGAGGTACCCATACAATGATGATGTTAGAATAATTTTCATTTGAGTGTCTTGGGTAATCCGAGATTGCTTTAGGTTTACTTAGCTTTGCTCTGTGATTGGTCCCGAAAACTTGCGTCATCCTCAGGCTTAACCAATCAGATGCAAAGCTAACAACAATTGGGACTCGGTCATTCGCGTTTTCGTGCGCTTTTAGCAGTTTGCTTGTTTTCACTAAGAGTTCTCATTGGCTCGTGATAATGTAAAACTTTGTCGTAATCGGTCGCCGGAATTACTTTGGTTTTCGACCCGCAAATGAAACTGCTCTTACTTAGGGGAAAACAAAATGGCGGTCTGAAGGAACTGTTTTGAGTCCACCATATTCATGAATAAATTAATGAAAGGTAAGATGTCTGAGAAAAGAAGGAAATTTAGAAAAGTGAATGAATGAAAGAATGGATGGGGAGATAAATGAATGAATCATGTGAATGATGGAAAGATTATTCATTTTAATTTACAAACTTTTGCAATAACTATGACATTTTTTACTTGGTAGATACAACCACCGACCAAATTGTTCAAATGAAATACGAAGCAACGGATTTCCTGTCCTCGATACGACGAAGGAGAGACAATGATAACAGAAGAAGCACCGACCTTCAAGAAGAATGCTGTGGTGAAGGATGCAGAGTGGAAGAAATTGCAGAGTATTGTTAATGAAACTATATTTGTCAGCAAACCTCGTCACGTTAAAATCGCTTGAATTAAGACGAATGCATGGATGTACAAAGAGCTGATCACTGTGATTGGCCGTGTGCATGCTGTTGCCAATTTTACACGGAAACGGTGAATACGGAAAGGTTTGAAAGCTGGTTAAGCCATCGCCCACGGGGAGCGTACCCGACTGCTTACAAGGAAATATTTTCACGCCATTGCGATTCGCTCGCATTATTTTATGAACAGGGACCAAATATATATATATATACATATGTATATATATATTAATTTTTTCTGCACTGATGTATTTAATAATATAATCATTATCCCACTATAATATCAGGGACCGCTCATTATTTATTGCCTGAGGAGTTGGAAGATTTTGGTTATGTCACAACAAATTTACCTGATCCTCCCATAGCGTTCTGTAAAATTGCTATGATCCCCTTCCTTAGATAATTGGATGTCTATTTCCTATATTCTTTTGGTGACGACTGATCCCGTCCGTCCAATCCCCCCTGAAAACCACATATTCTTCCCAAAGTCCTTCACCCCCCCTTAGGCGACAAATAATGAATGCTCCATTAATATTTAGGAAAAATTGATGAAATAGATAGACACTGCTCTTCGCATGACGAGCAAACGCAGCCTCCACAGAATTATGAGCAAGCATTAATGGCCAAAAACATCATTATCACTACAGTTACTCTCATAATAAATATATGTAAGATAAAACGTTATCATGCATGAAAAGTTTAAAAATGACAGTCTCCAATTTTATCAATTTACAATCTCGGTACATTAAGTTGAAGAAAATAATACACAATGTGTAAGCATCAAGTCCGTAAACTTACATAGGTAAATAACCAAATTAAGGTAAAGTTGTAAATATTAGATCACATAAGAAAAGCTTTGTAACGAAATATAATAGAAAACCAGTTATATTTTGAACTTGCGCAGCGTTTGTCGTTATTTGGGATGATTCTAAGCAAAGCCGGAGAAATCTACATGACTGGGCATGCCCTGACTTGAAAGTCCCGGCATGATGATCGAGAATAATTCCAAGATTAATTCTGTCATTTTGTCTTGTGGAGGAAGCGCATGCGACAGTTTGAAAAATCTCAGTTCTACTTGTGCGAGAGAAAGAAAAAAATGTTCCTAGGACGCATAAAAGTACTTGTATTCCTTGAAGAAGTGATCCCATTGAACAACCTTATATTATTACTTCAACTAGAAAGCCGTTCATTTGCGGTATCCTTTGATGTGTGTTTTCATACATATTACAGGATACTGCAAATGAATAGCAAAGACACCGGCTATCAAATTGTGAATATTCTTTCAAAAATATCTCCACTATCTAAAACGGTTGATTTTTTTATCGATTTTCCGACTGTCTCAACTGAACATGGGCACAGAGAGATAAATTGATTAATCAAACAAATATGTGTGTTCATCGCCGTAAAGAAAAAAGTGGGTAATTGTTTCAGCTTGGAAGAATCTGCTCTCATATTTCAATAGTAAGGGCATAAAGCCAATGTGCAAATGAATCTGTTTGGGGTTTCAGATCTGTTGTAGGAATTTTCGTAGAGATAGCTTTTACCTCATGAAAAGTCGTATTGAGGGTTTTGAATCCTTTTTAACTACCAAAAGCTGGGTAGTTCTGTTAGATTAACTCAACCATGTGAGCTTCTCAAAAATTACCTTGCGTTGTGCACAAGAAAAAGCTAACTTGACTGTCAAAAATGATAGATAAAATTAAGTTTTTTTAAAATTACCTTTAAGTGTTATATTCCTATGGACATAAACGTGTGCCCAGAAACAAGACCTGAGAAGTACTATAGGTGCTTTTCTTGTTGCTTAAAATTTCGTTAAGATCTTTGAAAGTTGTTGAAACGATTTCAGTCACTGTTTGTAGATGTTTAAATGTTTATAACCTCAATTTTGTAATGTTGTCAACTGCAATTCGTGTCAACCGTCGTCATGGTTTATCCTTAATTCTCTTATATTTTTCTTTAAGCTGATAAGAGAACAGTTATCTCAAAGAATATTTCATTTACATGCTCAAAATCACTCAAATAATCATTTTCAAATGCAATTAAACTTGCTCATTGCGTGGGCTGAAGGAAGAGTAAACTCTGAAAATTTCTGTGATATCTTTCTGCTCTGTTGAAACTGCCATTATTTTTCATTTGAAAGCCGGAAATTGAAATATGGTGACGCTTCTTCCTTTCAACACGGGTGTCGACAAGAGTTAATTTAATATTTGTTAGATTCCGGTTAATAGACCAAAATTAAACTCGTTTTTAATTTACAGTCAATAAAAAGGAAAAATCTTTGTTATGTAATGCAAGTGAATTTCCGATTCGGCGTTCACACCATATTGGGTGAACAACTTTTAAGAGCTTAACTTTAATATAGAGTCATAACAATGATTTTGCACAAAAGTGTAATTGTATTGATAAAACATGTTGAGAATGACTAATAATTTTGGGTATTTTCTACGAAGTATGATCATTTACTGACATGTAAAGTGTTCCAGAAATTCTTGCCAATTAACAGAACAATCGTTGAAAATTTCATTTAGTTTGGAACGGAGAACATTGAGGTGAAAATTATTGTGTAAACAAAATCGTTAGATTTCTTTATCATCCGTTTGTCCAATCAAAACCCGGGTCGGGTTTCCTTATAAAGAAGTTTGAAAAACAACGTGAGTGAATTTCCGGCGATTTGAAAGAGTTTTCACAATTTCAGCGAGATTTTAAATCACATTTTTGTATGGTTTTAATGCATTTTTACTTCATTGTAATTTAGTACAAGAAACGTTCTGCTGCTCTGATAGTTAAAGAAGTTTTCCGTTTCCTTTCGAGCAGAAATCTCCGAGTCATATTTATAGGTGAGTGACAAATAGTCATTCAACTTTCAAATTCTTTTATTTTGCTTTAGGTATATTACATATTTCACTGCTAACTTCAATATGCTGGATAAAGGATTTTCAGTAGTTGAAATAAGCTACGATGGCATAAACATATGCATGTAGATCGATGAAAATACAGAATTCAAAGGAGGAAAACACTATGATTCTTGTCTGCTGTTCCTAGTGATCAAACTTAAGAAGTCCGTTGTCGTGAAAGCGTCACATTTCATTGTAAAGTTTATCTGATTCTAGTAAATTTTAGTTCACTGTTTGTTGTTTTAACACTGTAAATGACACAATTGCCCTGAAAGATTGGGAGAGAAGCGAACTGACTGATTCGTACCTTCGCTAGGTTCTGTTCTGTACCTTGAAGATTTTTAACAAACATTTCATATTTATTATTAATTCTTTCTGATTAGAATTTCCTCGATTTGCGTTTCAAAGCCATTGAGCAGAAGTCTCATCAGTAGACCTCTTCAGCTTTTATGTTTTGTTTACCAATTTCAGGTCTCAAGGGAATTCCCAACATTGCCTTTTGAAAATTATTCGTACATATGCCTGTACTTAAAGAAAGCTTGAAAGAAACAGTCTAGACTATTATTGCATGACCTGAAATGGGTGAACAAAACATAAAAGCTTAAGAGGTCTATTCCTCAATCCAGCTTGATTAAAAACTGAACACTTTTGCAAAATAAGACAATAAATTTTGACGAAGAAAAATTGGAGGCTAACGCTGTGTTTCTACCGCGCACGATCAGGACAGTGGATTGTGGCCAAATATTTTAACAGTGTTTCCAAGAGTGGGCGTTATTTTGGTTTATATTTTTAGTATGTTCTGAGCACATTTTTATCAATTAGGGATTTATTTTCTGTTTTAAGCGAATATTTTCTTTTGTTCATGCTATGTTGATGCCGTGATCATGCTACACCATTGTCGGCCCTTTACACGGAAGTGAAACAACATAACAAATTCGTAATTAATCCTCGTCATGCGGGTGAACAAAATATATTACATTGATCCATTCAAAACCGCGTTTGTTATAGTTAAGGATCAATGAAAAGTGCGCCCTACAAGTGATCGACCGGTTTCACGCTCGAGGGACCGATGACAAGTCAATATTGCAAACAGCAAACTGTGGAGTGATATTCCCTTTTCCATCAGAAATATTGAATCCTTAGACAGTTTTAAGAAAGCTGTAAATAACTTTTTTTTATCCACAAAGCTTTTAAATTTTATCTATATACATATTATGTTTCTATATTTCTGTCATTTTTAATGTTTTTTACTTAATACTTAAGTGTAGTTCAATTTTTAATATTGTGATGCATAGTTCAACATTTTATATAGATAATTGCGCAATGTAAGTCAATCAGTTATTATTAGTATCCAGAGCTTCAAGATGCATTCAAGCCCGCAATTTACGAGCCGAATAAGTTGGACAATTAAAGATTACCTATTTCGGGTCGAAACTTATTTTGATAGCAATTCCTTTCGAGCTGTAAATGCAACTAAGTAGTTCATTAACCCTTTTACTCCCGGACCAAATTTGTAATTCTCCTTACTGTCAACCATACAATTCTTATAATGTTAATTCAAAGAATCTAGTATTGGATCAACTAATTATCTCCAAATTGATAGTTTCCTTTACTCTCATTACTTGTCTGGTTGATATTGTATTGGTATTGTAAGGAGAAATTCTGTCTTGGTCACTCCTGGGAGTTAAAGGGTTAATCTGGTTGGGCAGCTTAAATAATATTGCAGTTTGGTCCAAAATTAAACGTGTGAGTCAACGTGGACCGTGCGCGCAGCGTAAAGTTAATGTGAAACCACCAGAATGATTTCCGAGTAAATTACACAACTTCCTTGAAACTAGATTTCAGCATAAAAATATCTTAGTGTTACGAAAGAGCAATTCGTAGATAGATCACACTATTGAAATCTGAAAAGTGATTAACTGTTTTTGTATGCTGATCTGACAGAGGCAGAAAAAGATGTAAGTTCATTGCAAAACCCGGTGCGATTCGTGAATAAATCGCACAGTTAAGAGCCTATCAGATTGCAATAATCACTAGTGACTTCAACATACATGTCATAAATAAGGGGATTTCTTTATAGTTGGAACTATTTAGTCAGCATTTTTTGACTTTTATAAGTGTTCAGACCTGAAAAAAATATCACAAATATGTCATTGTAATTGTCTGTCTTTTCTCTCTAGAATGAAAATGAAATTTTTAATCACCATTTGCATTCTCTTGCTCATGGCTGACCTGCCTGGAACAAAAGGGCGTGCCTGCAAAATGTGTAAAGTGAATGAGGCGTCTCCTCTTCCGGTTGACCTGCCGCGCTTATGTGGTGATAGCATAAAAAGTGTTTTTGACGAGGTCTGTTCAGTGTCCGTGAGACGAGGACGCAGAAGAGGTAAACATAACTCAGTGTAAAATTGATGTAAGTCCATTGTACAGTTTAGAAACGAACCAGGGAATTTTGGACAAATTAATGTGGTCGTGATTTTCTGGTGAACTTTGCTATCATTAGAGTACTGCAGAGGCTTAGAGGGGTGTTACGTAAATAGACGACCCATATCGTCCCCCTACCCCCCCGCCCCGTGATAGATAATAACCTGTCTAACCTAAAGGTTTCACGTGTGGGAGTTTGAGTCAGTAGGCAAGTATAAAATATTGGAATAACATCCCTTTTTAATAATTGTATTCTAAGGTGTACATATATCTAAGAAAATATAAAAAATTAATTCGAAAACAAGCGTTCAGTATGATATGGTAGCTTTGCATTTTGGCATCTTGAACTTAAAATTTCAGGCGACATATTTGCTTTAAAATATTTTCATTTGTTTGCTCATAAGTTAGGCAAACTTTAATTAATAGGGCACTGTGGTTGTTTTTACTTTGAGGGGATGTATTGAACAAGGAATTAAAAAAAACTATGGATAATTTCCTCATTACGTTACCCGTAAATTTTAATCTCCCATGCACTACCACATCATCCTCTGATAAAGTTTCCCCTTTACCTAGTTAAAAAACTATTTACCGAAGTGAAAGTGGCTTCGCAGCTCGTTAAAATATCTACCGGTAGCCACCGGCTCTAAGGTGAAAAGTTATTTTAGTCTACACTATAACAGTGATAATATGGCGCAACAAATGTTCTTATCTTTTTTTGTTCCTGCAACAGTAACAATACTTTCGGGTGCAAACCCCGCGCAAGTAAATCGGGAAGGATTGCCAAAGGATATTCGAAGTTTGAGTAGCCAATCAGAGCGCTTTCAACGTGATTCACTGTTTTAGTATATATCAATTTTTATTGAGGAAAAAAAACTGAATTGTTTTCTTTGTCTGCAGATATGAGCACTGATCTGTTTGTTCAAACGAAAAATGAAGCACAAGATTATCTCTCATACCGAAGACGGAAACGGGGGAAAGGAACTAATATCTACGAAGAATGCTGTGGTGAAAGGTGCAGAATAGAAGAAATTAAGGAATATTGTTAAGCCGACGACTCCATAATTTTTATGCGGATAGCTTTGTGTTAAATAATGCCTCTTAGACTTTATGGATATCAATCTAGATTTGTCGACTGGTCGATCATGCAGTATGGTAGTCTCGCTTTGGTCTCGCCTCGTGCCACGCTCTTGGAGACCTTACTTATTGTAAAGAAATTGTTGTGGTAAAAAATAAATGTGATAAATAAAATAAAAAGGACGAGGAGAAACTCAAAGACTGTTAATTTTTTACTTTATTTTAAGGCTACTAGTGTTCAAGTGTGAGTTCTTAGGCCGTTTGAAAGCTGGGCAATTTTGAAAAATTTGAAGACTGGGGTGCTAAGTTTTCTAATCAGTGGATCTTTCCCTTTCACACCTTTGTAATTTACAATTGTGGAGACAAACATAAGATCTTGCATTTTGCGACCTTAAATCTTCAGATTTTCCTATCTTTCCTGGCTAGGAACAAGCTTTTTTTTTCCTAAATAAGAAGATCACTTAACAAACGTACTGAAAAAGCCCATAGGGATAGGTCAAAAAAGAGCTTGCCTTAATTTAGTTAATTTTCCCGACTTTATTTGAATCGTTGTATATCTAAACAAAAGCGAAGTCAGGACTGGTGTGAAACTTTATTACAAATTTAAGCTTAACGATTTGTAGGAGCCATCAATCACATTAGAATTAATCTCAGGGCATCTTGTAAGGCACAAGTCTTTCCTCAGTTTTAGCTACTTGTCATTTACGATATTTAAAGCTACAGAGATAGCTATATCCAACAATATTTCCTCGTCTACGTGCGGCAGATGGCTACACGCAATTCATGTCATACAGTGTAAATATGGATATAGAAGAAACGTGTCCAAATGCTTTCCTTTTACGTTTACCAACTGGCATGCGCTCAATCTTCTTGTTCATCAGCTGTAGCGGCAGTTAAACTCCTTTGTGGAGCAGTACTTGGGCCAGCCTCCAAACACCTGGAAAGAACCAGTGTTACCATGGACATATGATTTTATTCTGGTTGACATGCGCTCGCTTTTTGTAAAGCCAATAGAATAACTAGATACAAGGATTGCAATCGACAATGGAGGGAGGATCAGGCTGTTAGAATGAATGGTTCTCATAGGCCATATTCTTTAGAGAGTTCCTCTTGAATTGTTTTCTATTCAAGGGGTCTGCCCCCCTTCCCCACTCTAAGAATAATTTCACATCTATTATTCTAGTTGCCTCTATGTTTTGGTAAGGAACGGATAGCCACTAAATGAAAGTCCAGGAAGGAAAAGGTTGCACGTACAGGTTTGGTTGTATTTGGATCTTCTTAAAATTTATGGAACACGGGGAACACAGAACCCATTTAAACTTGAATCGCTTCCACCATGTTGCCTTGTACAAATAGCTTAAAAAGTGGTAGCACCCAACAAGTATTTAGGAAGCCTAAATGATTTTGGGAGTTTCTTTTTTTCGCAATTTGTTCCTATGTAGTTCAGCTGTGAATATCATCTGTTATCCATTCACTTGATTAGAAATCTGATAATAGCTTAGCAGGAGTAGCTGTGAAAACATGGGCTGTATTAATGATCCAGTCGCCTGGTTGGATTCGCACTTGCATGAATTAACATCAGAAATACTTGACCATACCTTTGACTTTCAGCAGCGGCTGGCATTTGCATATAAAGACTAGTGTCCTTTCCCGCCACGCAAACGTGACCTTTCATAAGAGTCTGGTGATAATGGATCTCTGTAACAAGAGTTTAAAGTAAGAAGTGGCTATTTGAAAATGTAACTGTAGCATTCTCCACGTAGATGTTCTACCTTTTGACTTCCAGAATTGTTGGACGTCTAAGCTCCCCATACAATTGATTAATACTTTGTCAAACATACTGTTAATAAGAATTAAGAAAAATTTAACTAATAGACGCTGTGTCGCGATTCTCGGGAGTGTGATATGATATGAAAATGGAGTGAGGAGGATGGACTTCCAAATCCTAGAAGTAAAGAGGCAAACGCAAACGTCTGGCATGATACTTAGAATATTTTTTTCACGGCAAATGGCCATGCATTCTCATGAAACAAATTGGCAAAAGTGAGATGTCGCCAATTTTTTTATATCGAAAAACTGGAAGACGTGCTTGGTATGCTAACATCTCTCACTCTCTGGAACAGCACGACAATTCTATGTCGAATAGAAGTCGGCGGTCTGCATATCCAATACATTTTTTACGCATATGAAAGGAAGAGTGAAAAACATAATCGGAAAGTGAAAATCCGGAAGTGCTTATCAGTAAAAGAATTCTGATTAAAGAGTTTGGCTTTGGGCTTCTAGGTTGATGTGCGAATAATTCTTTCGTTAGAAAAACCAAATTGTCTCACCGATCTTCCCTCGCTGCTCTCTTTGATGTCTCTGTATCATATCTAAGTGCGGTAGATGCATACCAAAGTCGCTCCCGTCAGAACTGTCAGAGTTTGAGTCGCCTGCTGTAGGCAGAACCGTCATTTGGTTGGCCTCAGCTGAAAGATTAATGGTGATGAGGAGTCATCTTCATTGCAAATTATTGGAGTACATTGTACGAAGTTAAAGTAAACTAATGAGGTCAATTTAATCTAATACAGAAAAGCAATCTAATACATTGGTCAACGCCAGAACTTTTACCAACCTGCTGTTTCTGCATCAAGCATGCAGGCACCTCCTGCACTCGAGTCTGCAAGGGCTATGAAATCATCGCTTTCAAGACCAATCGTTTCTGATCCCCATTCGTGGATCAAACGCAGTTTTAAAACTGTGCCTGCTTTTGCGAAGCTGCGAAATTTAAGGTGACTTTCTGCAATCTTCTCTTTCTTCAGGTCAACCACCTCTTCGCCCAATTCCCTCTCCAGATACTCCAGTGCTTTCCTCACATTCTCCTTTTGCGTCGAATAAAGAGTAACGCGAATTTTTCCCCACGAGCCATAGTTTCTTTCGACAGCTACAGGCAGAGAAGCGTTTGGAAGTCTGTCGACGACTTCACTGCAGGCCTGGGGTATTGTGATTGCTGATTCAAACGCCCCTATTTTACGAAGATGTCCGTCAATGTGAACATGTGCAACTGCTTCAAGTTGTAAGTCGCCCTCAGACTCTTTGTTGATCCAGAATAGCTGCGAAAAGTGTATTCCTCTCAACGAGAACATTTGGAAATTCAATACGTCGCTACATTGAGTGTTGGAAGACTTATTTGGGTCAATCAGTTCAAATCTCACAAGCTGTGATGGATCAAATTTGGAAAACTTCAATAAACTCAATGAAACATTGTGAAAGTCTCGAAAGAAAATTCCTTCATAGGCCTTTTGATCTAACATGATGTCTTTAAGGTAGAGTGAAGCGACTCTTAATCTTTCGCGCAATCTTCGGGGATCTGAGCCTGCAGTTTCAAAGATATCTTCCAACGAATCCAGCATCGTAATAACCATGACAGACCTTCCCCACTCCTGTATCTTTTCATCTGTGCCTTGTGATGGATTGTTATTATTTTCATGGCATAACTTCTCAAGAATATTACTTACTTGTGTGAAAAGACTTAGTATTTTTTTGTCCTTTGCAGCGTTTTGAATCGCTGACGCAATTCTAGTGACCGTCTCCTCATCCAGTCCTCTCATTCCACTTTGTGAAAGTGGGATACTCTCATCTCGGAAGATATCCTTTACGGCTTGAACGAGATGAGGAACCAGCCGAAGAAAAATATCTTTAACAACGTTTTCAGCAGATGAAAACATTGCCTTATATCGCTGGGAAACCTCCTTGGAAATAATTCTATTGGCTACAAGAATATTAATGGGGTCGATAGAACTTGCCCACTTCATTTCTTCTTTTGAATTGGCCATCTCAATGCAACAGTCCCTCAAAATAGATCTGCATAAATTCCTTATCTCATTTTCCAAGTATTTCATCATGTCATGGTCCTCATGACTCAAACCAAGGATCGAAGTCGCCAGTTCTCTCAAATGTGTGATGTGCATTTGCCCTCTCTCGTTTATTCTGTATTCTAGCAAATAAATCAAATGATTTATAGAAATATTTAGAGCCAAGCCAATAGCAGTACCAAGTTCGAAATAAAAAGCTGGCAATTGATTGTATTGCTAACATAAAACGTAGTTGTTTATCCACCGAAAACGATACAATGCTTGCACTTTTTGTTACATTCAAACTATTTAAGCACGTTATTGTGGAATGATGAGATGGAACAAAAATGTCATTAGAGAATTGTAATATCTTATACACTTCACAAGCTCTTGGTGTACGAAGTCTGTATTCGAAATACTACAACATCCTACCTTCAGGCCTTAGCCCCTCAAGGGATCTTTTCAGCAAGGCAGGACCGGTTTCGTCCCTTTCCTGTTCTTTCCATCTCTGCAAAAGAGTTTCCAGCTGTTTATCCTCTCTCTGCCACCGAGACACAGCTTGGCTCCACGTTTCCGCTGGCAACTCAAGCCTTTCGTGAATGGGTCGAAGGTTGAAAGCTAGTTCTCCTACTCCCAATAGGCGTCTCAAGTAACAAGATAGATCTATAATAGAAAAGATGATGAGGTAATCTCCTCGTTACGGGAGAAAATACATCGGCTCTTGGAATCATAAACATGAAGTATAATTTAAGATAAAAAAATTATCACATATCATCAGCATTGAACGAACAAATCGAAGAAACTTTACATGCTATTCAATGAAATGTCAAAAGAACATTTGATTGAAGCTTACCTAGTTGACAGAAGTCATCCTCGCGGGTATGCCCATACTGGCCTTCAATTTTGACTATTCCACATAAAATTGTGGCTTTTGTACATGAACTTTGCAAAGGAAACGTAACACTCTTCCCAGTACTCCACCATACGGACGAATCAACGGTCATTACAATGCTACCTGACCGGTTGTTTGCAAGTTTGTAGTCTTCACCAAGCCGTATTGAGACCACCAGGCATTCCCCATGGTAAATATTGTTGGTTTCTTCGCGAACGTTCGATCCAAGTTCTTCAAACCCATCTCTCTTCAGTTTCTCTAGAACACATTCATCGTGCTCTCGGTAACATCGCTCTTGGTAGACATCCTGGCTCATTAAAGCGAGACCGACCTCCTCGAAAGGATAACGTTCAAGATTGTTTCTGTACAGTACCGACAACGTATATTTGAATGACATGATGTTGAGCCGCGTCACTATTTCTCTCAATCGAATCCAACTTGATCTCAAAAGGACAGCAACTCTCGAAAACCCATAAATCTCAGTGCTAACTACCCCATTTATCAAGTCAAACCTTGAGTGATCAGTAATAGTTTCCCAAAAAATGTTTCCATCTGTGGCTTGTTCGCCGTGTAGAACAAGCCACTCATTATACGGGCCTTTGTTTTTGTCTAAGGTGATTTTCAAAGTCAAAGATTTGTAAAATTTTAGACCATTTGGTTGCAAATTAATTACGTTTGCGCCAAAACTGAGATCATTTTCTAGTCCCCTCTGAAATATCAGCCTATAGTGCTTGCAGGGATCTTCCAATGCAAGCGTAATAATTTCAGGATCGTCAAGAGCTCCAGAAGGCCAAAACAGTTCGACGCCTTCCACCTTCAGTGATCCACCCTCTCTGGACACAAGAGCAGACTTTTCCCTCCCTGGACTATCTTTTCTTGTCCCAGTGGACGGAAATTTAGGAAAACGGACGTCTCTTCTGGAATAATAACTGGAACGTCGCTAGAGTGATAGTTTAAGAGTAGGATTTTAGCATTTTTCGAAGTAAATTTAGAAAGTTTTTTTTCTGTAAGCTTAACTCTCGCTAGTTCTTACAATTCTATTTATATTAAAGCTTCTTTACATTTCAACAAGGGGAAAAAGGCATTGAACAGGTAGAGAGAGAACATTTTTACCTCAACTCTCACCACTGGTTGTGTGTCGAGTTCGACCAGTATCTGCCGTGAAGACGGTGGAAGACGTTCAGGGGTACCCAAAATGTGCTCTAAACTTGATTCTGACGAGTACTCGTGGCTTGACTTTGCCTTAAAAAGGCAAAAGAAATGTCTTGTTTAGTTGAGGATTTTAAAATTCATTATCAACGTTTGTGTAAAATGCTTGGGGGAGGGAGGGAGGGAGGGAGGGAGAGAGGGAGGGAGGGAGGGGGGGAGAGAGGGAGGGAGGGAGGGAGGGAGGGAGGGAGGGAGGGAGAGAGGGAGGGGGTGGGGTGGTTAAACAAAGCTTGATATAGGGAATTCAAATGAATACTGATTGGGTAAACGAACACATCCCAACCCTATCGAGATATTCTCTTAGTGTAATGGGTAAGTTCAGATATTTCAGGGAATCAGTCGCCTTGTCTGGGGGTAAGGACTGTTCTGTTTAGTCGAAATGGATGCAGTGGGTGTGGCATATCAAACTCATGGGGTACAAATAGTCTTAACATAAATGTAGTGACCACGCCCACTTCAACACCCCACTCAAATCGAGTGTAATTTTCGAATGTTTTACCATCGTGCGGATTCTCTACGGAAAAAGCACTCAATGTACCTCTGAAATATTAAACTATAATATTGTGGCTTTCTATTTCGCTAATTTTCTAACTTGAAGATAAAGTTTTTCCCTCGTCATTTTTACCTTTTCTCCGAGCGGTTGCGTGAAATTAACAAGGCGTTTTTGATCAAAACACGACCGAGCGAAGGGTCTCGGGCGATATCTCTTTTACGCAGGCGCAAATTTAAAATGTACCGCCAGAATCAAAAAGAGGAACAAATTTCCTTTGTTTTGATATGTAAAGTGTCGAACAAAAAGCAGATTTACCTTCGTCAAATGGCGTTTCAAAACAGCTGTATCTTCCTCCTTTTGATATTTCCTGTTTTGTAAGCGTGAAAGCAGTAGGAGAGGGATCGGGAAACTCAGAAAGCGCTTCGGGAATTAATCTGCCATCGTTTACTTACAAGATAAACAAGTAAGATTTGTGAAGTTCGTTGAATTATGAAGTCTAAATAATTGCCTTTTTAAAGCTTGTTTGCTGGATTTTTCGTAAACTTCCCTGATTAATTTTTCGTTTCAGCTTACTAGTCTATATTATTTCAAAGCAATGTCAAGACGAAGACGGAGAACCATGAGTCGGTCCTTTAAACAATCGTAAACAAAGTGTTTGAGCAATCAGGTATACGAGGTGTAATAATCAATAGCCGCATATCAGAAGTCTTCAGGAAGAAAGTATTCTGTCTTCAGAAAGCTGTCAAGAAAGCTAATAATCGTGGCGGAAGGCAATTAAACGGGCCCTCGGTATCTTTCTTCCGTGGATTCGCCTCTCTAACGAGGGTGTATGTTGAGAATTCATTGCAAAATCGCTTTGTTTTTTTAATTTCCCTCTTTGACCTGTCCGCCATTTTGAAAATTCGCAACGGAGAGCATGCGCATTACGTGGGGTTAGTGGTTGCGTACACCTGGAACCGAGAAAAACAAATGTTCGTCGCACTGGGGAAAGAGTTTGATATGAATATCTTCACATGAGAACTTCACCTAAGGACTCTCCTGCTACTAATGCAAATAATTGTTGTTTGTTTTATTTTTGTTCACTGGTAGCGATTTCAGGCCGCTTGAGTTCTGTCGTGGCAGAATTAATCCAGCGAAAATTTCAAATGAACATGCAGAAATATTTTTAAAAAAGAAATTATTAGCTTCGACCAATGAGATTGTAAAGAGAAAACAACACTCTCGCTGGATTCTGCCATGACGGCACAACTATAATGGAATATTTTTCGATAAAATTGAAGGAAAACTATCTGGCTTTCATAATCCTGAATAAAGAGGCAAAGAAACGTGCTTTAGACCGAGAATCGAGCGATTTTTGAGAGTGGGTCAGTCCGTTGGTATGATGAAGTCTTCCTTTCCCCTGCTTAGTACAAGAAGTCGTGGGAAGAATGCTCAGCTAAAAAAAAGCGACGAAATGGCCTGAAATCGCCATCATTGAACAAAAATAACACAAAAAACACCACATGAAGGTCAATGGAGCATGGCGCGCCTCGAAAGCAACGAAGCGTAGAGAACGCACCACGTAACAAATTGAAAATGACAAACAGAGATGTTTTGTTTTGCAGCATTTCTACTTTGTAACGGAAATACCAATCGGCTTTCCAAAACTGTCGAATACGAGATATACTTACCTTGACTGCCGGGCGACAGCACGTGCTAATAATTCCCATGTTATCGTTTAACTGTTGTA